>NW_005178032.1:701250-1402500 GCF_000258705.1 Coccomyxa subellipsoidea C-169
AAGCTGCGCGAAACGTGCAACATTCACGATGACATGTCGGGTGCGCTGCAGCTGAACTCCATTGCACCATACATTAAGAACACGATACATACGCCGTGTACAAGACCTCTTATTCCTTCCATGATGGACTTGGCAGCAGGGGTTCTGCGACTGTCCTGGAAGAGACATGAGCTCTCATTCATGGGTGTCTGTAGAAGCATTTGTCGAGCCAGGCACATGAGGTCAAAAAAAACTGCAGCATATCTTGAAGAAGATGGCAATGGCTCAATTACATGGAGTGAGATCCATGTAATTTCCGATGTTGCATCATCGTGATCACTCTGTCTCGGTCCTTCAGGTCTGCACCAGAACGGCCCGGGGCGCAACGGCCCAACCGACTTGGAGGTGGTGAGCAGCCTGGAGGCCCGCAAGGTCTGGAAGCACATCCGCAAGCACGCCGCTCAAGGTGAACTCTCCCTTACTTTTTGCCCCACACTCACTTGTGCTTGTTGACACCACTTTTAACGCAATCCAAAATACGCAAATCTGCGCCGTTTTTGCCGTGCTATTTCATGGTGAGCCTCTTGACAGCTCTTTGTGAGGAATCACAAGCACGCATGATTTGGAAGTTGCACAAGACAAGAGCTTGCTGGTTGTCAGGGCGTATATGTGCCTCTCCCACTAGATAACGGTAAGGGCGACTATAGAAGGAGAAAAGTTGCATAACATTCATTGCATGGGGCAGGCCTCACAAGAGCTGGATATTTTACGTAAGGGAGGACTTGAGTCCAGTGGATCGTCATTGCATTGGTGGAGAAGTTGCCATGATCAACAGAATGGAGAAATCTGAGACACGTGTTGCTGGACGTGCCTAGATCCCAGATGCCTAGGAAGTGGAAAACGTGTTATAACAAACATTTCATGGGTATCTGTTGCAGCACTGGCGGAGCTGAAGCAGGGGATGCGCGATGCGGAGTTGGTCCAGCTGGCGCCCGGGGAGATGCACATCCAGCAGTCCAGCTGGGTGCTGCTCAAGGGCACTCTGCGCATCACCGGCCACGCTGCATTTGTTCCTGCAGGCATGCCAGGTGCGCCCCTTGTGTGCAAACCTGGCTTGGATCTGGTCTGCATGCATTTAATCTCAGTAGAAATCTCACGGTGGGCATGGCTGGATGGTATCTGACAGTGAGGAGGGATGCTAGGTGCGCCTGCGCCTTGCATGCAGTGTTGGCTTGATCTGGTGTGCTGCATGCATTCGCTGTATGAAGAAAAGCTAAGTGGGTGCGATTGGATGGTGAGTAATGGTGCATTGTTGGGAGCAGTGAGGAGGGAAGCTCGCAGCGGCGAGGCAGCCGCCTCCACCTCAGCAGAGGACATTGAGCGAAGTGGGCTCTGCACCCGCTTCTTCTCTCATGCATATTTACTTACTGTTCCACTCATGCTCATATGGCGTGAATTATTTTACGCTATCTTGAATTACCAGGATTTTTGATGGCTCCGGGGTTGACATAACGAGCGCAAACAAAGAATTCCACGCCACACGGGCATTGGATTTTTTTTGCTATGCTTTTGTGTGCCACAATGCTTTGGCGGCCCCACATGAGATCCCCACAGCTGCTCTGATACTGCTTCCGGTGCTGTTGTAGGCCAGCAGGGTGACCTGGAGGTTGCAGTGCAGTACAGCGGCCCGGCAGTGCTGCCGTGGCTGTGGCAGCCTGTGGAGGTGGATGGCGATGTTGTGCTGGTCCCCCAGCCTATCCCCCACATTGCAGGCCCCTCAGGCGAGCCCCCCTGCCGCACCCCCTAACATTTTCCCACACGGGCAGTGACGGTCACAAGTGCTTCTTGAAGCCAGACTATTAAATGAGATTGTGCCTGGCTGTGCTGTGGACGGCTTCTCGGGCCGCCTGTTGATGGCGGTCTATTGCTAATTGGCGTTGATCTGGCGTCCTCGAAGAAGTTGTCCATATCACAGTACAGAGAGGGATTGGGCAGCCGGTTTACCCATGCTAAACTAGCCTTTTAGCAGTAGGGAAAAAGGGCAATGCGCTCAAGCGGAAAAATTCACATCTCCAGTCTCGTCTGTATGTGTTTGAGGGGTGTGGGGCGGTGTGCGCAGGTGCGGTGCTGCTGGTGTGCCGCACTGAGGAGAAGGACAGCAGCGATAGTGAGACCCGCAGCGAGGGCTCCTCGGTGGAGCCCACCCCTGATTCACCCACGCAGTCCGAGTGAGCTACCCTCCCCGCCCATTTGCCCTATCTTGGCAAACCCCTCATGCAGAAATGTCATGTATCTGGTCTTCAGAGAGGCAGATTCACCTCTGCCGCTTTGGAGGTGAAGGTGAAGATGCTTGACATTCCAACATGCCGGGGACGGTGGCCATCTCAAATCATTTATGTCACCATTCGGTTCCAAAGTTGCTGGCCTCAATGTTGCTAACATTGGCATGTCATTCAGCTGATTTACTCGCCAGAAGGCACTACAAATGTGAATATAGTGCCAACAGGCAGCCCGTGCACATGCTGCACCTTACCAGAATTGTTACTGTAAAACATCAGCGCTATTTTTCAATGCGCGCGCAGGCAGCCCCAGCCGCCGGCGAGGCGTGCACAGGAGAGGGCCCGGGCAGCCGTGGCTGCGCGCATGCGATCGCTGCCGGGGGACGGCACGGGCGAGGCCACAGAGCACTTCGGCCCCATCCAGTCCAGCACAAACGCCAGCAAGCGCCTGAGAGTCATCTCCGTGCGCCACATTCCCACCTGATGCGCTGTCCTGTGTTGAGCCATCTGGGCCGTGCCATCTCGAGCGTCGAACCAAACTTCAAGAGGCGCGGAAGAATTAGATAGTGGGGATTACGTGGAAGAGATCGAGGATCCCCTGCATACCTTGCTGCTTGCGCCGCTTCTGTAGATTCAAGAGTATGACACGATAATACACGGTGCCCGGAGACATGTCAGCATTCTGCCCTAAAGCAGCAGGGGCATATGGGGCACTTGTGAAGCTCAGGGATAGACTGATAGATGGGTGGTGGTGCGTGGTCAGAATTTCAAGGTGTTGTGTCATTTAGAGTCCAGGGTAGTGTTCTGGTGTGCTGTGTGGGCGCGTCTGGTCAAAGTGCAAGTCATGTGCATTACAACATGACAAGGTTTGCCAGGGTTTTTTTTGTGAGTGGTTTGGTAGGAGGGGCTCTTGAATCAGGGTAGGGAAGATTATAGATCCTTGTCATGCCTTCACACAATCAAATCAGGTTTGTGCAAGGACACCAGCAGTGTGGCTAGCAGACACAAGGACAGCTTAAATTCAAGCAGGAACAGATCAAAAAAGTTTATGTGCATTTTGGCTTACCTGGGAGTTTTCATGCTTCAGTATGCAGATCAGAATGATCTAGGCTTGTGCTTGGGATTGTTGTATTAGAATGTGCAAGCGGGATCATAAATATGAGGGATGGTGCTTTCTATTCTCATGCATTGCATCGTGACAGACAGCAGGAAAGTCAAGGAAATACCTTATGATTTCTCGAGGTGTTGTAGGCATTTTCTATCTGTATCATGCGCAGCTAGCCGCACTAGTTTACTGAAGTAAGCTGAGCCTCAAGCAAAATGATCATGCTTGCCAGCAGACATTCGTTTCCTTTTTATCAATTTTTGTAGGTCATGTAACTGGGAACGTTTAAGGGATATATAGTAACCCTCTACAAGCCCCTGCCAGGCCCTAGAACATCTCAATTCCGATGCCACAGAAGATGTTTAGATCTCACGCGGGCAGTCTGCAGGTACTGTGACAACCTCTTTTGTTGCAATTATGATCTTCCTCTCATAGACATTACGCACCAGTGAAGCCTAGGCTCGGATCAAGCATTTGAAGACCTTCTGTTCAAGAGGGACCCCGACCTTGAATAGTGCTCGAGGATATGAATGTCCAAAATAGCAGTATCTCTCATTGTAGCTAGATCTCGCCACCCCCTTTCTCACACAATTGCAAGGTCACTCAAGCCACGCGCTTGCTAGAAGCCAGCGCCAGAAAGGATGTCATGCGGTCAACCATGCTCGAAGGCCACCTGCATGCAGCAGCCTCATATCTGGACATCCTCCCCACTCCTCCATCACACCGGCAGAATAGCGCCATATCAAAGGCAATAAATGCCATGACCGCACAGAATGGAGGAATCTGATACACGTGTTGCTGCACGTACCTAGATCTCGATCCCAAGGAACTGGAAAACGTGTAGCAGTAATAGTAATAATAAGGATTCTTAAAAGCGCAGCAGGTCATGCAGAGCATGCTGCAAATGGTGGTGAGGCATGTGGGAAAATGGCATCCACCTGCGAATGCGTGACAGCCAGTCCTTGTCCTGGTACTTGCTACAGCCCACTGAGATCCTCTCGCATGCAAAGTTCCACTCCGACTCGGCTGCCGCCTCATTACCCTGCAGCCAAGCAGGTGCTCACACTCAGGAGCTGTAGCTGTCACTGCTTGGGATGTAGTAAAACAGTACATTATATATTCGCCTAAGACCATGCCTGACCATGATATCAAGGTGAGGAAATCTGGATATGCAGTGATAACGGCTTGCCATGCACATGGTATCAGATTGACAACAGCCATCTGGACCAGTCTGTCACTTAGTCAGAAGTCTGCATCTATACATGCAAAAGTACGACACGTCATACTGGTGCTGGAAGGCACTTGGAAATGTCCTGAAAGCTGCTCAGAAAACTCTGGAGATCAGATATGATTAGTCCCACGTACAGCAAGAGCACCAAACCTACGCCACCAAATGATCTGCTGATGCTGAGACTCACATGGGCATGTCTTTAAAGCCTTGAAATTCTAAAGATCAGATGTAGCTCAAAAGATGACAGATCCCGGGTACAATGATTGGGGCGCACCTGGGACCAGTAGAGGGCAGCAAGGGCGGCTCTGAGGTCGGCGCTGCCAGGTGCCCGTCTGAGAGCCTTGCGCATCTCCAATATGGCGGCGGGCTCATCCCCCAATTGTACCAGCGCTAGGGCGGCGTTTGATGCTGCCACCACAGCATCTACAAGCAGCACAGCTTTTCCCTTAGTTTGATGCATCTAAACCAGTTTCAGATGCTCTCAGTGAAGGCGTGCTGCACTTGAAACACAACTATATGAGATAGAAGTTTTTGGGAAGCATGCACTCAAGGCAACAGACCACTGGAATAGCATGTTAAACAGGGTCCTTAGTAGAATGTTCACCGTCTAGTCGGAGAGCAGATGACCCCGAGCTGTCCCTGAAACCTGCCGCCTTCTGGAAGCCGGCTGCGCTCTTCAGGTAGTCCTGGCGAGCCTCTGCATGGTGATCACAAGAAAGTCAAGCACCCGACAGCAATAGGCTCTGCCCCTATTCCACGCACTTCCGGCATTGCAAGCTAATGCTCCAGCAAGGGACCCTCTGTCTTCTATGGTAAAACTACTGCTGTTGTGAGTGTCACCTTATGGGTCAAAGCATGCGTTGGGCCCCAGAGGAAGTGGCAAGGGGGTGATACATGTCATAGTCACGAGGTACTGCACAAAGGGCATCCGTGGTGCACTACCTTTCCAGCGGGCGAGGGAGGCTTGCACGTTTCCGCGGCTGTTGAGGACATAAGGATCCGGATATTGCCTACGAACACAAATGTTCCTTCTCGTTTGCATAAAACCATCAGATAAAACTGTGGCCAGCAGCAACCAACCCTCAATCCAGGTGCACCCAGTATAGTTGCAAAGCACCCCTCACAAGGTGATGCAAAACGATACAAGACTGTCGGAAGGACGCAGCTCCACAGGGAATTGAAGACAGCTACCCACCCTCCCTGTCGCGCCAGATCGAGGGCAGTGTTGTAGTCACCCAGTGCAGCCTCCCACTGGGCTAACCCCTCATAGGCCAGCGCTCTCCCTGCCAGCAGCCTCGCTCGCTCCACCAGGCTGTCAGCTGCACTCACACAGCAGCCTGCATTAGTCATCATCCCCGGTGGGTTCTGAGGGCAGGTCATGAATGATGCTATATGATCCATTGCAGATGCTGTGAACTGCAGGAACCCGAGCAGCAAGCCGATCCCTGCACCTCACTCCCTTACAGATTCATGCTCTTTTGAGGAACTGACAGTTCATTCCCCTGATGCAGATTCTGCCTTGCTGCATGCTGGGATGTGTGTAGAAGCATCAGACTCTTAAACTAACGTCACAGGTAAAGCAGGGCGAGGCTGACAGCTCCCTTACATCTAGGGCAACATGAATGACGTGTTGCTTTGTGTCCCACCTGGGGTGGCATTGATCGCCTGATTAAAGTCGGTCAGCGCGCTCTCGAACTGCTTCCCATCCACTCGGACAGCGGCTCTCATCTCATGCCAGCGTGCCGCGCTTGGTTGGGCTGCCACCAACTCATCCACAAGCTCAAGCGTTGTTCTGAAGTCCCTCTTGGCATATGCCTCTCTCGCAGCCTCCTGGGGGCATTTACAGTAGGTATAAGCAACTGACAAATTTCACCAAACCCCACCACTGCTTATTCATTGGCCTGGGCAAGTTGCGGGTTGTGCAAAATGCCTACACATTCTTCTCCAGCTAATTTTACAGCTTGTGATTGTCTTGTTCACGCTGCCAGCGATTTTTAAATGACTTCGTGATGCCCACCTCGATCTCTCGCAAATCAGGTGCTGCACTGATGGCAGCCTGGGCATCAGCAGTTCTCAAGAGATTGGCGCTGGTGACAGCGAGGACGCTGCCGAGGATCAGATCCCGTCTTTGCATCCTTCCTGGCGCACTGTTTGAACAGCTTGCCTGTTGGCAGCTAGATCGACGTTGATCCTGGCTGATGTTGCCATGGTTGCAACGGATATGTAGTGGATGCCGGGCTGTGCCAGCATAAGCTTCAGCTGCTTGATGTGATGCGGTGTTACCTCGCATGCTTGCACCTTTTGTGACGTATTATGCATAAGAAAGTCAGGTGTTGCATTTATTTCGGCTTCTCTTCTTTGAGAAGGCCACGCTTCGGGTGTTCCGGTGGTGAAGCTGCCCCGTCGAAACGGAAGCTGCCACCTTTGTGAGCACCCAGGACGTTCTCGGTGGTAGGTGGAGCCTGCGACTCATTCCTTGCAAATCATCCTATTTTACAGGATTATACAATTTGCATAAACTAAACTTTGAAGGTACCTCCTGCGATCATCTTGATAGCAAATGAAGTTCACCATATATGGCAATTGCATGCCGCATGCGTTTTACTAAGTATCTCAGATAGTTCGTCACCGTCCTTCAAGCAACAGTGAGTCACAACTGCACTCGTTATGCACGGTCTAGCCAGTGCAGGCAAGCACATGCGCAACACATCAAGCATCATAATCCTTAATACACCGGGTACCCTTTAATCATGCCAGTGAGCAGGCAGGTCCCATTTTCTTCTCTACCCAAAGCTGATTGCGTCCTGATCTGGTGGTGTTCGATGGCTCAGAGTATGAGACTAACGGCATACGTCATATCCGTTGTGATGTTTATAGTGTGGCATCAGGAGCGCTCAGCGCATCATTAACACATCTAGCCTTTCCTTCAATCACCTCTCTTTTGCTACATTCACTCCCTCTCCATTACCAAGCAACAGCAGGGTGCCGGAGACACTGCCGATTGCCGAGGAGTTTTCTTTGGCGTGACCAACTCCACTTCTTCAGCTTTGGGGTTTCTTCAGTGGTTCTGTATTGTTGATCACTATCTCTGTGGGGCAGGCATTGGCAGACATCTGGAAGGGTAGCAGTGCTGCTTGGGCAATGTCCTCAGGCAGGATCATCTTTGCGTTGTCGATCGGCACTCCCCTGCGCAGCAGCCTCAGCATCAGCCCAGTGCACTGCAGGCATTCTTGCACCTGCAGAAGCTAATTTCAGCCAACCCACAACTCCTATATCTCTTTTCTAGACCATATGTGCATAAAAAGCAGTGAGGGCATAATTTCTTCTTGAGTGATGGTCACCTGGTCATGTCTGAGGACACATATGCTGGGAATATGGTGGTCACCCTGATATTCTGCTCCTTCAGCTCCTGCATATGTACAACACAATGCGCTCACTTCTAACCAAGTTCACACCACACTCCAACAACACTCTGCACTGCTCACTTGGCAAACCAAAAAACCTGGGCCAGCCAGAGATGTTCAACACACTTTCAGCACAAGACTCGAGGAAGCTTAAGCGAGGAAGCTTTGAGCAGTCTGAGTAACAAGGGACATAGAAGACACCTCGAAGCACGCTTTGCTCCATCCTGTGAGGCCCCACTTGGAGGCTGAGTATGCCGCATTGTACTTTGAGGGGCGCAGGCCGGCCACAGATGAGATGTTGATGATATGGCCGCCAGCATGGCTGCGCGCCAGAATTGGCGCCAGTGCATGTGTCAGCTTCATGGGTACCAGCAGGTTCAGGTTGATCATCTTGTCCCACATGTCCACGTCAGCTGCGCAGCGCATGCATGCAAGTTTATCTGACTTATCTGTGCCCAGAAGTGCTGCTATATAGGTCGTGGACATTCTCCTTTTCATCTTCAGCAATCAAGTGATCTTGAACCAAGGATGCCACCGCCCATAGACAAGATAAATACCACTGCCATAAGGCAGTGCTTAACGCACAAGTGCGGCTGACAATTGCTGCTAATGTCAGCAGGAAGGAGGATTCAATGAAGAAGTGCACACCTTCAGCGATTTTGTCATGCTGATCTTCTTTGGATGTCATGCCTGCGATCAGCACAGCCACAACATCAACATACTCAGGTGCATAAAACCGTTCCAGCCTGAAGGGCGAAGCATAGTGAAGTGCAGACATGATCAGTGACTAGTGTGGTCATGTTGGAAATCTGCTTGATATTGCGAGGAAGAAGAAGATGCTGCAGGCTCAGTACCTGCACTGTTGACAAGCACATCCAGTCTATCAGCCACGCGCTCGGCCACTTTGCTGGGAAAGTCAGGCGCTGTAGCGTCACCCTGTTCCATGGAGGCATGAAAGGAAGCGGTAAAATCACATTCAGTAAGATGCTCCTCAGTATTGCTTGAAAGGGGACTAAGCAGCACTTCAGGAAGCAACAAGCTTTCGTTTGTCAGAACAGGTTCTCGCAGAAATCTTCTCGGACCTGCAGGCAGTCCACATCTCCTGCTCCGGCCTTTCGGCAAGATCCTGCCACCTGCACAAAGATTGCCCTTTGTATCAACGCAAACTACCTTGAGGAATGTAGAACAGACGGACTGCTCGGTCTTTATAGACCTGACCTCTTCAAGTTTTGCCTTGTCACGGCCGATTAACATGAGCGCTGCGCCCTCTTTTGCAAACTCCACTGCAATACTGCGCCCGATCCCTCGAGTGGCTCCAGTGATTACGACTAGTCTGCCGTGCAGTACTCCCTTCCCTTCTCCCATCGTATTGCCCAGCGAACGGCCTGTCGCCCACGCAGCACGGTATTGCACAACACAGAGCTACTGCCGATGCTGCGATTGAAGCAATTATGATAAAGAGATCAAGCATACCTACCCGAAATACTTATTGTTGCTGATTTCAGATCTTCACTCTCTGTCTGGATTGGGCAGCTCGGGCAAATAGTATTGATCTGTTTGTTTCGCTCTCGGTGATCTGGCTCAGGCACTTCTCATAGGTGAAAGCACGCTTATGAAACCTCTTTTCGTGCTATAATCTACCACTATCTGAGCCCAAATACTTGATGATTGGGCTGGTGCGCCCAAAATTCGAAGGCAGATCATATCCTCCACCCCTTTCCAAAGGGGTTTGCCGATAGGGCACTTCCTGAGATTGCACGTCCAGCTCTTGTCTGCCGTAATGTGCGACGAATACTCTTAGAACTCCAACTTATGTTTGCGAACATCGCGCTTCGCCGCGGAATTGTCAACCACGCATCGCAGGAGACGGACACTGCTGGGTAAGCCTAGGGCCGCTCGCTCTGTGTGCACTGCCTTTGGGACAAAGTTCGGTGCACGAATACAACTCTGCATAATGATGCGCGCGCACTCTCATTGATCTCGGGAGGAGAGTCCGGAGGTGAGATTGCGGAAGACCTTGTGAGTTCTGGTGCCAGCAGCAGGTTGGCAGCAGGCCACAACGTGCGGCCGACAGAGGGCACGTGCCCATATTACCGGAGACTATTCTTTTTGGTTTCAGTTCCTCTTTGGCAGAGTGTATACCAGGAATTTTACGTTTATGAGACTGTGCGCTTGTCATCTCACAGGTTCTGTGGTAGACCACCGTCTGGAGTGCTCAGTGCTCAACGAGGCATACGCACACGGAAAAAGCTCTCGAAGGTGAATATGCCCGCCTCATCTAGAATTTAGACAATATGTATCCTCCTCAATCCCTCAGTGGTAAGAGATTCCCGGAGACGATGGCTTGTCGTTGACTTGCAGGTTGAAGCGATCTCCAAAGAATTCTTGACCGGAGTCTCGATCGATATGGCTCCCGGTATCCTGCAAGACCTGAGTCCGGAGACTTTGGTCAAAAAGCACTACAGCGATGCTCTGGAAGACCAGAAGATCATCCAGAAGGCCGCTCCGGTCAATGGTCTGAAGTAAGCCCCATGCTGTAGTACCACTGTGCGTCGTCCCCGTTGTAAATGTAACCCAAGGCGGATGATCGCACCAACGGCGTATCAAAACCGTTCAAGCATAGGAGGGTACATTGCGGCCCAAGACGGGCGCATAGATTAAGTTCATCTAGAAATATACATTTCCCTAGGTGAAACAGCGTCTCCTCCTAATGAGCCATGACACTGTCCCTACTCATATGATGCATTACAATTGATATTGAATGTCCTAGTGTTTTCTTGATTGCCTTGTGCAGGCACTCTGGGCCGCAGGGCCACATTGAGCCCTTCACCATTGTGGACGACCCATCAGCATGGCTTGCAGCAGACTACAAGAACAAGCAAGACGCATACATCTACACACTGACCCCAGAAGACATCAAGGAAGTCGATGCAGCCATTGCCCTGGTGGAGGAGGGGGGTCTGCGCATCGAGGTGTGCTCCAACTGCCACCTCCTGTGCCCCTACACACATCACTTCAATGCACAAGAGATCTGCAGACATGTGTTCAAATTTGCTGGCTAATGCACGCCTGAGTTTTCTTGCAATCCTGCCTGCTCGCATGTCTTCGGGTTTCTAGTGCAAAAGGCTGTCGCGAACGCACATGGGTGAAAATCGAGCGATGCTTAGTACGGGGCAGTGTTTTGAGGGGATCACGGGAAAGGCTGTCTGCTTACTGTCTCCGTGTCTAGTCTAGGGCAATATATTTGATAATATTAAGCAGCTTCACAGTCATGCCTTACACCCAAAGGTCATTGCCAGGGCTCCGACCTGGCCAGATTGAGGCTCTTCATCCTTCCAATCTGCTCAGCATGCATGGTGGCGAGGCTGCATGTGTGCGCAGGGAAACCTGGTGCACATCCAGGAGAGGGTGCCCAGCCGTGAGGAGTTCCCTCTGCCCAGCCTCGGCCCCAAACTGGAAGCACTCCGGGAGGAAGTGCGCATCGGACGCGGCTTCCAACTGCTGCGGTGAGTTTCTTTCAGTCTTGCCACTGCCGCCTGCATATTACTGCATCCCTTGATCATTTCAAATTTGACCGCCCATGTCTGGCATGGACAAAACCAAGCAACAGCAAGTCACCCCATGCATGCGTTGTTTCTGAGGTGGTCAGCTGTTGCTGGTTAGATTGCCAATCCATTACACTGTACTAACAAGTGCTTGTATGTGTGCAAGGGGCCTTCCTGTGGACCGGTACACAAGGCTGCAGACCCTCATCGCCTACTGGGGCTTTGGCCTTTACTGGGGTGAGTCCCTGTTCTAGCCTTGCAGTCTTCTGGGGTGTTCCAATACTGTCAGTTGTAGACAGGCGATCACCTGCAGAAATTGTGAGGGTAGTGGATATGTTATGGTTGCTTTCATGCAAATGATGATGGCACAATTTGACCAAGCATGACGGTGCATCCTGGTGGTGTTGCAGGGAATGTGGTGTCGCAGAATGCCAAGGCCCACATCGTCGGCCATGTCAAGTAGGTTCCCGGCCTACACTTAGATAAACCACCTGTCTGAGTTATCAGCCTGTGTGTGTCCAAAATCCATGGGTGCTTAGCAAGAAACAGTGAAAGCAGTGCTGCGGGGACGCACAGCGGCCGGCCTGATCTTGAGTGCCGCTGGGAATAGACACATGCATTTGTGATTGAATTGGCATCTTTCAGGGGAATGCACAGAGCGCCTGTGAAGATGCAGCAAGTTGCACAACAGGCTTGCTGCTCAAGTGGCTTTGTGAGATTGTTTCATGCACAGGAACATTGGGCATGACGTAAAGACGCCCACGACGCGCGTGTATGCGACGCCGCTCGCGCAGCCGATGCACACGGACAGCGCCGACATCGTGGCTCTGCTCAGCCTCAAACTGTCCAAGGAGGGCGGCCTCAGCAGCTGGTCTTCCTCTGTCAGCGTCCATAACGAGCTCCTCAAGCTCGGCCGCAAGGTGTGACAGGGCCCTCAGACACACACACCATTGCATCTTGAAAGCAGTATCTAGTCCGCCCGGTACCGCCAGTGAGGATGCCAGCATGTCGCCTGCCCAGATCCAACTTGAGCCGTAAGAACATACTCTCCGTAAATTTAAAATGCATCTTTTCAGGGACACTTCACTCACCACAGGAGATTGCCTTTTTCATTACATTGATGATCCGCTCTGCGGTGCCAGCTTGAGATGCTGAATACGAAAGCACCTGGTAGGAACGGCCTTTCCAACACTTAAGGCAGTCACCTGTAGAGGAGAGCATGAACCATGCAAGGAAGCACCCTGTTAGATTGGAAAGAGGACCAGTGCAGACTGTGTTTATAGGGGCTGCAGATGTTGATGCTGACCTCTAGAACCTACACGGGGCGCATAAATCAGAGCATGGCATGCTTGGGTTGTGCAGTGGTCTGTAGGAGGAGGACAGGTATCCTTTGCTGTGATATATATGGTCTGGAAGGTTGCTTGTGCGGGGAGGGGACAAGATTCATCACCGCTGCAGCAGAAGAAGCACACAATTTGTCGGTCATCCTTGGGTAAAAAAGGCAAGGCGGTCAGGCGACGTGCGCAGTCATGTGCATGCAGCTGTGTGGGAACAGTGTGCCGAAAGCTGAAAACAGGGGCCAAAAGATTGCCAGACACTGAGGGTGCCATGATTGTAAAGGGGATTGTAAACGAGACAAATGGTTGGGTGGTGCAGGATTTGGTGGAGGAGCTGACTAAGGCGCAGTGGTGGGTGGACCGGAAGGGGGAGATTCCACCTGGCAAGAAGGAGTACTTCCAGCTCCAGATCTTCCACTACTACAAGGCACGCTCACCTACCTGTCAGGCAATCACAGGACAAGCTGTGACATTGCTGTGGCTATCCAAATATTGATATTGTCCAAAATTCACTGTCCACCAAGTCATTCACCTGTTTCAAGGGACATCCTCGTTGATCTCAGATCAGTGCCTTTTGAGTTTTTGCTGCAGTACCCGGTCTGACAGCAGTACCCCAGCTGCTAATGGCCTCACCTCGCAAGGACCCTCCGCTTGAACCTTGGGACTGAGAAACAAGCAAATGACTGATATCATGGCCTCCTCAGCATTGGTCGTGCATATCTGTGCTGGCCTTGTCTGACCTCACGCCACCCTCTGCCCCATATCCAACTGGGACACAGTCATAGATACAAGAAGCGCCCTGTTTGGTGTATTCACCCTTAGGGTATGCATGCGCAGGGGTATTTGAGCTCGCCCTACCTGCCGACCTACTACGAGCTGGCGCAGCGCCACGCGGACGTCCCCCGGCTCAGCGACAAACAGGTGGATCCCCTAAACCCTCAGCCATACCCCAATTATAAACACCCTAACTTATAAGAACTGTGGTGATACAAAACACTCAAGTTTTTTAATGTGTTGGGAGTCATCTTCGTGTACAACCCCCAAACCCCTAAATGAAACATGTACAGGTGGAGGCGATCAGGCTGTACAACGCGCTGGCGCTGAGCGACAAGCTGCGGCTGGATATTCTGCTGCAGCCGGGAGACATCCAGCTGCTGTCCAACCACACCCAACTGCACACCCGCTCCGCATTTGTCGACTACGCCGTGCGTTCCTGTACATTTAGATCTCGAATTTTAGGCATGTGACCTTACTTTCCTGCCTCATTTGCAAGGCGATCTCTTAGTAAAGAAGGGCTGAGGTCGCAGCGACACCTGCACATGCAGAGTGGAAATTCATAGCCGAGTGTCTGAGAATTGTTAATGAAAAGTGACAGGTCTGAGTGCACCAATGCATGGTGGATGTCCTGTGTGTGGGGATTATTTCTGCTCCTGCAGAGCTGTGCGCTCTCTACATCGCCTTCTTTCTACAGATCAAATCTATGGTTCTGGGGATAGTGATTTGGGTACTACAGTGACCGAAAGGCCGGAGCTGAAGAAGGATTGTGCGCATGCTGTATGCAGGAGGTGGAGAAGAGGCGGCACCTGCTGCGGCTGTGGGTGGCGCCCACCAACGACCGGCCACTGCCGGAGGAGTACGCGGAGCTGTGGGACTCTACGGAACCCGGCAAGCGCGGGGGGATCTACATCGACGGAACGCCCCTCACAGTCCCGCTGGAGGCCGAGTAGGTCTTTGTAAGGACTAATATTAAGAATTATCAGGTCTAAGATAGATCAGGTCTCCAAAGGTGAAGACCGTGAACGACAGGGGTTTGATAAACAATGGAACCTCTTTGCGTAGTTGAGAGTCATACCGGCGGGCAATTTCCTTTTTTAAGTCCAGCCATGGTGGGATGCATGTGATGTCCTTGCAAGCAAAAATGGACGGAAGTACGATTGTGCCTGCCAAGTTGCCTTTCTTCACCGTATAATAGTGAAGGTCTCCTGGGAATCGCGGTTGGTGTGAACAAATTTGGTTTTGTCTCCTTGAATCTGAATCTGTGTCTACTATCATGCGTGCCTTGCTGTGTATTTTGTCGCCACATCATAGATTGATTTATGTGACTGACCATACGGTGTCATGTTTTCGAGTGGCCTGAGCTCCTTGTATGACTTCTGTTTGGCATGTGTAGGTTGAGTGTATGATGCGTTGGGCATTGTGCTGATACAGTCTGCTTAGGGTGGTATTATCCCAAAGATCACTGTTGCTTACACCCTACATAGCAGATTTGTATGCTACCTTTTCTTTATAACCTTTCAGATAAGCTTTCCCTCTTCAAATGCATAGGCAGTAAGCGATCACTGCCACAGGACAGCTGCCCAACTGGCAAGAGGCAAATCTGAGGACAACCTTCCTGATCCTGTCCTAAAGGCAGAAACTTCAGTGCTTTCTTTCATAAGCACTATTTTTGTGCATCGCAACAATATGCAGTGCTCACAAAGCATACACCTCTAACTAGAGAGCCCCAACACTGCACAGTGTGCTGAACAGAAGCAATGCATGACTAAATGGCATCCCTGACATTTGAAATCTACTGACTTGACTCTGCCAGGCACTCCAGGGCCAGAGCCTTCTCCTCCACAAGCTCATCCCCTGTGGCCTTCAGCTTTCCAGCAGCAAAGTCATCGATCTTCAGCCCCTGCACAATGCTCCAGCCGCCGTCCTTGCACTCCACAGGGAAGGAGAACACCACGTCCTGCACAGCAGAAAATCAGGATGAATGTGACACAAACTATGTCTACAACCCCTAAAGTGATTCTTACAACCACATTATTGGGGACTACTGCCAGCCAACAGAGGAAAAGGACTGCAATACCTAGCAAAACACCCCACTCTGACAAAGCAATGCATGGCTTTGAATTTGCAGGAAGCTGCAGGAAGTTGCAAGAGGAGTGAAGGACGAGGTGCAGCACCTTAGGGGCGCCATAGGAGCCGTCGGAGAAGACTCCCATCGAGACCCATGTGCCAGAGGGTGTTCCCTTGATCCAGTCCCTGATGTGGTCGCACGCACTGCTGGCTGCTGACAGCGCGCTGCTCATGCCGCGCATCTGCTCAGGTACACACCGCATCAGCATGACATGCATGCAAACCCAAGGCCGTCATGTAGCGGACTCATGCATGCAGGAACTTAGCAATTGGAAAGCAACGCGAATGTGGCCGGCGCAATAATGCTGAGATGCTGCGATCACAGTTGGTTCATGGACTTTGATGACAACTATTTATCGCGAATGCGCAGCAGCCCCTGACTGATCCCTTGCATGCACTATCGTTCTAGAGCAAGGATGATCCTGAATCAATGTGCTCTCTTCAAGCAAGAGTAGTGCCCAAGCCAGGAAGAGAGCTGTCGCTGATTGAGACTAGGCGGTCTGCAAATGCTGCTGCGTGACATGTCATTCCACAACTTGTGGCTGCGGCCGAGGCAGCATGCAGGCACATGTCATTCCACACCTTGTGGCTGCGGCTGAGGCAGCAAAGCAGACACACCTTGATGATGGCTGCGCCGCGCTGCTGCACGGTGGAGATGAAGTCTCCGGCCAGCCAGGCGTCGTCGGCGACTGCCTCCTTGATGGGCTTGCCGGCAACAGTGCCGTGGGCGACGTCCGGGTACTGCGAGGACGAGTGGTTGCCCCAGATGATCACGTTCTTCACCTCGCTGACAGGTGTCCCGGTGCGCTCCGCCACCTGTCATCGCGCCATGTCAGCATAGGCCATGATTTATTTCCTGGCAGAATGTTCGATTCCTGCATGCCTTTGCTTGGATGTGCTACAGACCCCCAGAGTGGAGAAGAGTCGATAAAAGATCCTGGCATCCTGTCACGACAGGGAGGATGCAGCAAGTCTGAAGGCAGTGTTTGCCGTCATAAAAGAAGATGTGCAGGTGGACTTTCTAATATATCAGTTGGGTGAGAGTGTTTGACATGCTGGCAGTTGTTGCGGCAACCATGAGTGAAACGCAGATGCTTACCTGGCCGAGTGCGCGGTTGTGGTCGAGACGGGTGAGGCAGGTGATGTTCTCGGGAGGGATGGAGGGTGCATTCTCCTTCAGGATCAGCGCATTTGTATTGGCAGGATTGGCCACCACCAGCACCTGCCCAGAATACACCTCATCTCTAAATCAATGCATTCTTTGATTAATCACAAATCACATTCTTTGATCATGCACAAATTGATGTCACAGCATTCAACATTGACTCATCTCTCCTCTGAAACCCAGCATTGCTTCATGCCCTCTGTGACAATTAGCATAGCTTCATTCCCTCATGTGACACTCAGCCTTGCCTTTTGCTCTCAAGCGATGTTCAGCACTGCGTTCTGCTCACACGTGACACTTACGCATGATCCCTGTTCATGCAGTCACTCAAGGATGGCGCTGCCTAGTAGGGAGGACGAGACACACCTTGACGCCTGGTTTGGCATTCTTCTCAAGTGCTGAAGCCTGGCTCTTGTAGATGCTGACGTTCTTGCTCATCACATCCTTCCGCTCCATGCCTGCCTTCCTGGGAAATCCGCCCACCATTACTGCGATATCCACGTCCTTTGTGGCCTCGTCCACGTCTGTTGTGGCAACCACGCCTGTGCAAAATAACCATCGACATTTGGAGTCAGACCATCGTACTGATTTAAATGATCGGATTTATTGTGGGCAAGAAATGACAGTGTCAAGGAAGGTGCCCTATTGACCACACTGGACAATGGTTGTCAAATGTTCATTACATATTCTGCTCTGCGCTCTTTAGAATGCTACAGAGAGGAAGGCAAGAGCCTGACCATGCAGGAGAGGGAAGGCCGAGTCGATGAGCTCCATCTTGACGCCATCCAGGGACTGGGCTGCAGGAGGGATGTCGAGCAGGTGCAGGATCACGGGCTGGTCAGCGCCCAGCATGGATCCGCTTGCCACACGTGGTGCCAAGGCATATCCGATCTGGCCTGCAGAACAGCCAGACAGGCATCTTTAGCGACACCATACAATGTGATGGCCTTTCTCGCAGTGACGCGATGTGCAGGGCATGGCGATGAAATCCTTACATCGTCATGTAATGTGCATAATAATGTTATCTTCCTGATTGCAGCTACAAACTTATCTACGCCGCAACTTGTTCATGTGATTGATGACACCCAATTGCGCTTGTGACCAAATCCACGTCTTGGCAGTAGATGTTGCCAAAAACAAATGCAGCAAACAATCTTTTCAAGTCTGCCACACCCGAACATACATGCAGAGGCATGGTGCAAATCTCAGGGTTCCGCGATCTGGAATTATGTCTTTAGGGCAGGGATGGCCCAAGTTTTGAGAGACACACGGTATGGATAGATCTCGAAGCAATGATCATCAACAAAACGATAGATTTTATTGAACTAAATGATACTGCACAGCAGATCCGCAAAGGCCGAAAACGTGCCTGCAGCGCCAGTGATGAGGACTTTAATAGGTGCCTTGCCCATAATCGCTGGCACACTTCAAACAATGAGAGCAAAAGCTTCTGGTCTAATTTTTATAGTGGGCGACTGATCTTCTGATCGCTGTTGTCTGGCCGCAAAAATATGCTTTGTGTCGGAAGACAAGCGGAAGAGGCAGTATTTGAAGCTGTGTCATCCACTAACGTGATGTGGCGTTAGAGGGGGTGCTCCGAAGGATGGACCCCACATACAGGATTGCTAGACGACGGACTTGTTGAAAGCACAACCGTCTCTGATTCTTAATTGTGTGCAGTGACGAAGAGAGAGAGAGAGAGAGAGACGCAGTTTCCTGCTGCAGGACAAGGCGACGAGTTTGCAGAGCGGTCCTTGGGAGTCGTGTACGCCTATGCCCGGGCACTGATTGAGAGATAACACTTCAGCTATATTGGACTATTGCTGCATTGTAGATCGTCCACATAGAGGTGCCCATTGCGTTGACAATTGGCAAGCAGCCTCCCTACTAGTAGGAGGCATTGTCACCTGAACAAGAAGGAAACTTGGTCAGCAGAAGAAATGGAAATGAACTCCATAGGACGTGGTATCTTCTCAAATATTTCATCCGCCGTACGCACGTTCTGGGCGTCGCTGACGCTGACGGAAATCAGTGGAGCGTTTGGAGACATCGGCACGTTCGTGCCTTTATTGGTGAGATATTTTTATCTTGATCGACTCCCAATTTCAAGCTTATCCGCAAATTGCAGCATAAGGAGCACCATGACATCCTCAGCTGTGAGGATCTAGAGATTCTCTCTCATGAAGTGCCACTTCTGTTTGGCTGAAGATTCCAGGCTATGTGTGTTGGCCGAATGCATCGTTGATGGTGCAAGCAACTGATGTTCGCCCTCATCAGGTGGCTCTGGTCAGGGTGGTGGGCTTGGATTTGGGCACCACGCTCATTTTCACTGGCTTGTACAATATAGCCTCGGGGCTTGTCTTTGGCATACCCATGCCAGTGCAGCCCATGAAAGCCATTGCAGCCATCGCGCTGGCTGATGAGCAGATGACGTTGGAGCACGTCATCGCTGCTGGCATCTTTGTCAGCTCTGTCACCTTCCTCCTGGGCATCACCCGCCTCATCAACGTATTCAATTGGTGCGGCTCCTTCACAACTGGGAATGTACATTCCATTGCGAGGCAGCCCTTCCACTTCTTGGCGTTCGCTCTGCCTTGACGTCTGCACGTTCCTTTTTCTTACTCTACCTGGCACTGTTGGCAAGCTGCGGACATCTTGACAGGCAGTTGTACCCCTTGAAAGTACTGACTTCAGTTAATGGGGTGCAGGTTGGTCCCTGATGCAGTGGTGAGGGGACTGCAGCTGGCTGTGGGCCTTGGATTGGCACAGCGGGGCATCCACAATGTCTGGTACAAAGTGGCAGAGGTGCTCTTCTGGACCCCCGCATCCCTTGAATGTGCCAGATCCGCGCTATCTGGATCCTCGCTGGATCTGGTGGCGAGCTGATGTGGCAAGATCGTAATGTGATCAGTTGCCAGTGGTTGACAAAATCAGGGAGAATTCTGGATTAATCATGGGTGCCTGGATCGCAGCACAATGTTGCCGCATGTGGACAACTTAAACATCATGGACAAGAGGTAGGAAAAAACAAAAAGGGCGCTGCTTACTACGTATGATGTAATCCTGCAGGAGAAGGATCTGAGGCTGGTGCCGGATGAGAGCGGCGACAAGGATGTCTCAGTGTACCTGGGCCTGGCAGCAGCGGCGTTCCTGCTGGTAATGCTCTACCCGGGCGACACGTCAGCGCCTGACATCAGCCTTCGCCCGGCCGCCCAGCTGGCGCCAGCTGGCGGCGCGCATGAGCCCTTCATGTCCGGCAAGGGCGGCGGCCGGCCGCGCATGCAACGCAGCCCGAGCCTGCCTTGTGCCAGCGACGCCCTAGAGACCAGCTCTGTCGGCTCAGGTCCTTCTCTCCCCTAGATTTTACCAACCTGCAGGGCTTGCTACGATGCATCATACATAAGCATCATGCTGTACACAAAATGATCCATTATTATGCCAGATTAGCTGCCGATGCATCATACATAAGCATCATGCTGTACACAAAACGATCCCTTATTATGCCAGATTAGCTGCAGGTTGGGCTCACACATGCTGCCTTGACGTTTCTTCAGGAGGTGCAGCAATACTGATCTGCTACCTGACAAGCACCTCGATAATGTCAAGTCTGAGCACCAATGCAACTGCAGGTTCGGCGCGATTGACGAGGAACAGAGACTCTTCTGCCAGTCTGAACCTGTGGCTGGGTGTTGAGAGCTCCCCAGATTCAGCGCCCGCTCCAAAGACACGCGTGCAGGTGCCCATTCCTTAGACCTGCCTTCCCTCACAGTTCAATCTTATTTGGTCCTTCCGTGCATTTACCAGTATCTTGCCACCTTTCTTCACAGAGTCTCTGCCAAAAGGCGTGGTAGGCCAAGCACGTTGAAGAGTGCATGCTAGCAAGGCTGACTCTCTGCGACCATGGCAGGATCGTGCTACATTCTCTCAGCTTGACAGCATCCTGTGTCAAGTCTTGAAGTTCTGACTTTTCATTTCTTTCTAATCACGTTGGGACTTATATCGAGGGGGGTGGAACCCTACACTAACACTGTTTCCCTACACTTTTCCCTTGGTAATATAGTAGCAACATTGTTTGTGTGGTGCGTGGCAGGATGTGGCGCGGCGGATGCCTGCGGCGTTGCTGGTGATGTTTGTGGGCATAGTGGTGGCCATTGTGCAGTATCCCATGGTCGTGCGAGCGCTGCGGCTGGGGCCCAGCATTCCCCGCATCATCGTGCCCACTGCCGGGGAGTGGAAGACAGGTGGGGCCCGCACCCTCAATTTTGCGCTGCATGGGCTGTTTGCAATCCGCATGATCTGCAGTGGATAAGAGTCAGTTGACCCCCACACCAATATATTGGTTTTTCAGCACTTGATGGATGAGAAGATTATTGCCTTGCTTCATGCCTTTCTTCCACAGCTTCCACAGCACACAGATAGCAATGCCCAGGTCTCTTCTCATGAGATTGCTATGCTACATTGGTCTGCCAGCCTTCTTCTGTGGGTTGAGACTCCCGGTGAATATGGCTGGAAAAGGTCCTAAGTCTCAATTCCATGCATCTCTCCGGCCGAGCCGGATAGCAGGCTGGACACATGCAGTGCTGTGTGCGGCAGGCATTGTGATGGCGGGTCTGTTTGTGAGTATCACCATTGCTGACGTACCCCCCCCCCCCCCCCTTTGGCAGCGATTTTGTAGATGCAGGCGACTCGTCATGCGCTGCCCTGGCTGTATAGCACCCACAGGCGCCTCTTCCCTTGCAAGAAGCAATTGAATATTCGTATACAGAATGGCCTGCAAGCCCTCTTTGGCACCCCCTCCCTCCCCACAGAGAGCTCTGTGAGTGCAGCTGATAGGTTCTGATACAGGCACATCTGTTGAAGCAGATGCTGGCTTCAGGCTGAAACATACTCATTTGTGTGCGACAGGCATCGTGAAGGCGGGTTTGGCGCAGCTGCCGCTGACTACTCTCAACTCGGTGGTGGCGGTGTGTCAGCTGTCCGGCGACTTATTCCCCCTGCGGCCCGCGCGGCCGGCCCTGGTCGCTTTGAGCGTGGGGGCCATGAATCTGATCGGCGCCTGGTTTGGCGCCATGCCCTGCTGCCACGGCGCAGGCGGCCTTGCCGGACAGGTGACTGATTACTAACCCACTTCCTGTCACATCCTTGAGGTGTATGTCTTGAGATCAATGAAAGACCTGACCGAGCTGCTACGTGACCAGACAGTGCCCAGTCCTGTGTCGGGGGTGTTGTTGAAGTAGTGACCCTCAGTACAGGATCATGACACAATCGCCCTCACATAATCTCTCATGGATACAATTGTGACACTGTATGTGAGGCATGTGGTGTTTGAGGAGGTATTGAGTTGGTGGGTGCATTGCTGTGCAGGTCCGGTTTGGAGCGCGCAGCGGGGCGGCTCCGGTGTTTCTGGGGCTACTGAAGGTTGTGCTGGGACTGGTGTTTGGCAGCTCCCTGTACCAGCTGCTCAGGGCCTTCCCCCAGCCGATACTGGGCGCCCTGATGATATTCTCTGGTTCGTCCCTGTGCAGTCTGATCATAAAATGTCTTGCGTGCGCCTGGAGAATAAGCTCTAGACCGCAGCGTTGGTTGCTTGCATTCCTGGATTGTTGGTAATATTGATGTACTTGTCAGACAAAATGCTTGCGTCATACATTGGGGTGTCGAGGTGGTGCGTTATTGTACCCAGTTGTGCATGACGTGAACGTCCCAATTCATGATGCAACGACAAGCAAGCTCTTTGCTATTAGTAACACAAGATCTGCCTGGACTGGTGCAGGAATAGAGCTGGCATCCAGCTGTGGCCGGGCTCAGGGTGAGCGAGGTGGAGTCCTGATGCTCATCACAGCCGCCACTGGCATGACCCTGGGCAACACAGCGCTCGGCTTCCTTGCTGGTGAGCCTTTTCTGCATGCCAGCCGCACATCCTGAAAGTGCTGCCTCTCTCTTTGGAAGGAAGTTTTTTGGAAGAATGCGACTTCTCTGCTATCCAAGACGGAAATTTTCTGCTCCTGGACAATTTAAGGAAGTATCCCAATGAGCACAGGCCAGTGCTGCCTTTGCGAGTTTGCCATCCCCTTTCGACACAGAGGTCTAGCCACTCTGCTCTGTACAGAGGCTGCTCCACCGTTCCCCAACCAAAGGGATAATCTGTCAGTGTTTTTAACTAACACTGAATTGCACTGAAACACTCTAACACTGAAAACGTGTGACATGTCACGTCCGCGCTACAATCTGCAGGCATGACGGCCACGGCGCTGTTGGCGTTGTGGGATGCAGCGCCCGGCTGGTGCGCCAGATTTGGCGCGTGGGTGACTAATCTGCTGGAGGGGTCACCCGGCGCATCCACCCACCAGGCTGGCACACCCTACCTGCCTCTGCCTGATGAGGCCGTGGGCGCATCTGGGTCAGGCTTGGGGGTGGATCACAGCGAGGATGCTGAGTACTGGGGCCCCCCGAGGCGGGAGGACTCCCGACCACCTCTGCCGGTCAGCCAGCCTGGGGCATGCAGGCCCCCCACTGGGTGGGGCCCATGATGATGAATATCTGACCCCCGATGTGGAGTAACAGAGTGCTTGATCAGCAGCAGAGAAGAACAAATGTGGGCGAATGCCTAGTGGGAATTGCATTGCTGCATTTTGTATTAGTCCGGCATGAGCGAAGGGGAGAGTAGACAGTAGGAAGGCTGTACAAGAAGTAGGTCAGTGAGCAGAGGACAGCATGTTAGGCATCTCACTTGTGGCATGGTGACAAGTTGATAGCTTGTTGGGAGCATTGGTGCGCAAGTTTCCTTGTCCTGTGCAGAGAGTCTTTTTTCCTGCAGCTGGGAATTTTGGAGCAGCAACGGATGTGCTCTTCAGCATATTGCATGCATTTGCAACCTGACAGGGTGGCGTCGTTGTTGAACTGAGGCAGCCTTATAGCTAGCATACACATGCAGTCATTTGCGTGTTTTGAACAGAGTTCTGAAGTACCAGTGCATGCATGTATGGATGCTGACTCGATGCAATGCCGCATTCATAGGCAGCTGCAAGTGCCACTTAATGTAAAACGATTGTGGATGGAAGCAAAAGGCCAATGCTGCTATGTAGAAAGTAATTACATCGGCAATTTTTGTTGTTACACATTCATCCGGACCACATTGCTCATACCATACACTTGTGTGTTTGTCTGATTTGCTTGTACTATGTAGCTTTATGCGGACAGCTCAGCTGTGGCAATGCAGTGCAAAGGCTGGCCACACTAGTATTGATTGTGCGGCACCCGCCATTTGCAACTCGTTGCACATGGCTACAGTTCATGAATTCAGACTCTTATACTCACATGCCTCAGTGCGGACCTAATCTAGAGACATCACATCATGAGATCCCGCTCTTGTGTTCTCCTGCTGCTGCTTTAACAAAGCAGCCTAGTCTCAAATTCCATGACCGCTGCCTCAGAGGCTGGCTATATCAGCCGGGCAAGGAAGTTCAATGTTGGGCACAACATATTAGTCTATGTCTAGGAATGTCCGAATCAAAATAGATGCTTGAGCAAGAGGTTCTAATCCAGCTGCATGCATACATCAGTGTTTCTAAACACTTGCTCGGAATATAAGTTCAGGTAAAGAAAGCCAAATAATTTCCCCAGGACACCTCTGAAGCGCTTAATCTCTGTACTGACCCTTATCCCGCAGTGCAAATAAATTCGTCTTGCTGGGCAGCGCTCAGATTGCTGCTTGGCCTCCGCTAGGAAATACAGAAATTGCCAGGGGCGCTGTGTGATGATGTGACTGCCACATTGCCTCATGCAGCAGCTGCTGAGAGGCCGAACAGCGGCAGCAGGATGGGCAGTGGGTGCTGCAGGGCCTCTAGGTGCTGCAGGTTGGCAGCCGCGGGCGGCAAAGGCTGCTGCTGCTGCTGCACAGGCTGGCTCGGGAGAGTATAGCCGTGGCTGCGGCCACGCCTGTTGCTGCTGTGCGCAGGCTGAGCCGAGCGCGCCCACAGGTGCCTGAACTGCTGGTAGATGGCCATGATGCCGTCTGAGGGCGATGCTGAAGTGCCCTCTGGACAGGGCTGCTCCTGCTCCTGAGCTTCCTGCACCAGATGCAGGCATGTGGAGCAAGTGCAGTGGATTCGCCTTAAGACAGCCATGATACAGCAGCTCTCGAGCTGCTGTCTGTGACCTGTAACAGCTGTGTATAACGCAAAAGCATAGGCATGGTCCTGCCCAGAAAGTGGGGCAGATTGGGAAGTCTGGTGAGTGGCAGGCTGCCACCTGTCCCACAAATTATGGAAGAGAATATAATGAAACACTTGGTCGATGTAAATTCTACAGTATCTATGATGCCGACGGCCTGCCAATGTCTGACGTGAGCCTCAGGGGACCCCAATAGAAACCAAGACATTGAAACGTCATCAAGGCAAGTACAGAAGCTTTGATGAGGACCTAGCTGCAGATCTGACATAAAGGATGATCCCCATCAGAAGAAGGGTGATCCTGGCGTTCAAATGGGGCCTAGAACCTGGAAAGTGTGAGTCTTTGACCCGCCAATTACCCCCCGCCAAACCCAAATACTGTTTGAATAAAACGCACGCGCACATAGAGATGAGCGCTGGGATCGGGCATCAATCGATCCTCACCTCTGATGGAGCATCTGAGAGGATCTCCTTTGCAGTGGCACCGCGCTGCTTGGTCTGTCGGCCTTCTGCATGGGTTCGGCGCGGGTCTTCAAACGAGCTGCAATCGGCCCCATAGGACGTCGAGGGAGGGCAGCAGGACGAAAGCTGACACCGATCACTGGATGAGCGGCTGAGAAAGGTGGGAGTCCGCATCCTTTCCTCTCCCTATGGGCAGTTCCCACCAAGACAGCGCCAGTCAAAGCAGGTGTCTTTCCTGATGGCTTGAAATTGTGGGGACCCCTGGCCACTGCGCAAGTCTTGGATGCTGGCGGTGAATGCTCAAAAGATCGATGGATCGAGGATTGGGGGCCAGGAGCGCTTGAGAAAATGACAGTGACACTGTCACAGTGATGTTGCAGATTAAATGATGCCATGTTTCGATGTGTTCCTCACCCCTGACAGAGGTGCCACGCAGGTGCAGGTGCGCTAAAAGGCGGACACCTGGCTCCATGCACACCTGGCATCCTGCTCAGCATCGCGTTCTTCACCGTGTTTTGCTCATTTCTGCAGCACAAATTCACTATGCGTATTCCGTTGGGCATGAAGCTCTGTAGCTAGTGCCGCAGCGCAGCGGCATGCGCTTGCGCAACAGCATGCATGCGGGATCATGATGCATTGACCGTATTTCCATATTGCTGTAGAGTAAGCAATCTTGGGGCAGCAGCTACTTCAATGTAGAGCTTCAAGTGAAGGACATGACGAGTATGACGGTTCATGATCATGATCATGGCCATGGCCAGCTGGGCAGCTTTAATGATTTAAGTTGAACGTATCCACGGTGTACACATCATTAACGTTACAATCAGTGGCCATGGCCACATGGCCCATGATGGGAAATCTGAGCAACACCGCTACTCCATCACATGCAACATGCCGCAGTGGCATGTAAAAGCCACGCTGTGCTGCACAGTATTCAGTAAGGCAAGCCACCGGCAGTTTCGTGGGCCTATCACTCGTGCGTTACACCGTATCATACTATGATATTACTATAGACTCTATAGTATATATATGTCGGACATAGAAACATTGGCTGCATCCGATGTGCGTCAATTTTCTTGTGCAGCCTGTCTGCACAACAAGAGATGGTCCGATAACGGAAATTGCATCCTGTCCAAACACACATCTGAGTCTTCAGTGTTCCTCGCACAAGCCTCGATTTCCATTTCTCGATGTCGCTTGGGCAGGCCATATCCTGGCGCCCTCACATTGGCGAGCATCTCCCCATTATTTTGGGCGGATTGGAAAATTACTACAACACGTTTCTTCCTGCCAAGTGGCAAGGTGCGTCCTGCAGACAAGCTACAGTTGAAGGCTGCCCACAAATCCTACCCCTTATAGGACTCGCCAGATCCAAGGAAGGCCCAATCGACCATGGGCATGGTGCTCAGTATTTACACCGCCCCCAGCCAGACGGGGCCACTGGAAAAACATGGCTGCGTGTCTAAAAGCTGTCAGGAGTGGTCTGAGCGGCGGTAGTGGTTGAGCAGGCACAAGTGGCGCTGGTACTCCTCTCCGCGAAGGCATGGGGTGCATGCTCCGCAGAAACACACCTCCGACAGGTCCAACCCCTCCTGATGACGCTGCGAGTTCCACATCGAGGCTATCGCCCCGTCCACGTCATACCTGCGCAGCAGCCGCTGTCCATGTTAGTAACTGATGACTCAGTGCATTGCTGAGGGGCAACTGAGCTCCTTGAGGGGTCTGGATGAGAGTCACAAAGTTGCGGTGGTTGGAGGCCTGTCAGCAGCTTGTGTGAGGGGCGCGCAGGCTGGCTTGAAAGAGGTGGGCCCTCGGGGCCGGTTTCTGCAAGGTAACTGGGAGGGAGCCGAGGACACTGCACGCTCCGCACGTAAACATAAACATCTTAATCTCCTTGGAATGCGACCAGGCATGAGCTGCAACGTGAAAGCTTTACTTGTAGCAACCAGATATTCTGGCCAAAAGTTTGCAATCCTGCAGAAGCGCAGCAAGGGCAGTACCGCCAGTCTATACGCAAAACGTGGAAGGTTGCCTCTTTAAGGATTGCATCTGGGTTTTGTGTCGAGGTTTGCAGTGAGTTGCAGGGACATTCAAGTGCGGTACCACCAGTCGGCGCGCGCGGACTGGAAGGCCTTGTAGAGGTTGAGCACGCCGACGCCGTGCGCAGTCCACCACTGGAACAGCGCGGCCGGCATGCGTGCGGCCAGGCCGTCCACGTCATCAAAGGTGAGGTTAAGGGCGCCGCGCGCGCACAGGTGGATGTGGCCCCAGCTCGGCCGCGCCGGCATGTGCACGTTTACGTCCTCCCCCGTAATGCATAGCTGCCGCGCCGTCGCCAGCCCGCCCAGCAGCACCTGCGCGCGGACAGCAGTCTATAAGAGATGGAGACGCTTGGCTGATGTTCTGTAAGAGAGGGAGATGACCATGTCTCTCTGGAATGCCCGTTGCGAGGTTCATGATTGATATGACATCCGTCACATTGATTAGCCGACAGGCTCAGAGTGATCTTTAAAGGGTGCCGCAGAGATGGCCGGCAGGCAGGAGACTGCATTCCTCATGTAGGGCTTCACATTCCCTTCAGGCTTGCTGATGCCAGAGCACTTCAATACGAAGATAGATGGCAGTGATACAAGAGCTGCAGATGCTGGCAGCACATGCACAGAAAATCCCCTTCCACAGCTCCACATGCACGAGGCGGCATTCCCCCATGTCAAAAAATGCCATTTGGGGATTGGCAAAAGAAGGAGATGAGGGATCTCACGAGGGGCGCTGCGGGGTAGCAGATGTCGCCGAGGCACAGGCGCACAGTGGGCGGGCAGCGCGGGCCGAGCAGGAAGTTGGGCAGCCCCTCGATGTCCTGCAGGAAGAAGTCCTCCTGGTGCCACGTGAACGACACCAGCGATGGCAGTATTGTGTCCCACACCGGCCGCCGCGCCGTCTCCTCGCAGTACACCTCCACGTACACCTGCGCAGTCGAAGTGCCATTACTGGATGAAATGGTCAGAAGCCATTATCTTTCCAGTCTATGACCTCTGGGTTGGTGACATTTTGAAGGGTGTTCCAGAATTTCTAGTGCTGGAGTATGTGGTGATCACGTGTTTATCCCTGGCGACTGTAAGAGTCGCGTATACAGAACGCTGGTGCAAACAGTAAAATGGGGCCCAACAAGAGCTAGTCCCCCTTTGTGCTGGATACCCAGGAGAGACAGTTTGCTGGCTGGCTTGCCCTTCAGTAGGTAAGAACATTGCCTATTGGAAGTGCATATTATCATCAGGTAGGATGCGCGGCTTCTTGCAGTGGCGACTCTGATGCGCACCTCGCAGCCAGGTGGCAGCTGCAGGCTCTCAGGCGCCGTGCCGAAGAGTGCAAGCTTCTTCAGGCGGCGCAGGGGGGCGAAATCGAGCGCCGGCACCGTGCAGCCGATGGCCGTGAGGTCCAGGGTCTCCAGCGACCGCAGCAGCGGCAGCGACTGCGCCAGCCCCGCCATGAACAAACCTGACAGGCTCACCTGTGACCCAGTGGGCACACCCTTCAGAGATATCAAGTACACAACAGAGGTCTTTTACTTTTTGCTCCTGACAGGGAATGTGGGAAGCTGCCCTAGGAATACACAATCTTCTGCCGAGGGAGCACACTCTGCAGCTCGTGAGGCCTGACATAATCAAAGCTGTTCCAAACATGCACCAACTTCATAATGAGACTGGCAATATCAGGAATTGCGATGCTGCGCCATTCAAGGCAGTAGTGATGACGATGTGAAAAGGGCACTGGTGGAGTCTCAATTGATGCACAGTGAGAAAGGCAGCAGTCCGGCGCACCACAAGGTGTTTGAGGTTCAGCATGGGCGGCAGGCAGTGGATGGTGTAGGCTTGCAGGCTGAGCGTCTGCAGCCGCTCCGCGCGAGCCGCCATCCACGTCAGCAGCATGCACAGCGTGGGCGCATCGTCGTGCCTGCCCCATGCCAGATCCAGGTAGGTCAGCGCAGCCGGGACCGACCCCTGCATGGCTGCCATCGCGGTTGCTAACCCATTCTTTGGCGGCGCGTGCAGGTACAGCCTGCGCGTGCCCTGCCACCTCTTCGCTACCCACTGCATGCCTGCGCAGCAGATGCTCGCTTCTCTGCACATTGCTGGGTCGAGACTGTGTCGTTTCCCAAGTTTCAGGCTGCAATTCCCAGATTGGATGTGCGTGCTCATCTCTGTTCCATGAGCTGGTGGATATTACCTGCAGCTGCACCGCCGTCTTTGGGATAGACCCTGAAGGTTTCAGGCATCAGTTCCCAAGTAGTCTTGCAGGTGCCACTGGCTCTGCACCATTCTCGGGCTGTCAGGTGGTACGCGATCCTCTGCCATATTTCCTCGGGCAAATTTGTTACTTCTGGTGGCGCGACCTTTCTTCGAGCGATCCTCTGTCTATCCCTCCTGCAATGGTGCACAGATTGCATCATCCAAAGCCGATTGATCAATGTTGTTCAGCCCAGGCGAAAGACAAAGCAGGGTGCGCAGAAGCGTACATCTCGAGAATGCTGCAGCCTAAGTCCGCAGAAGTATTCCTAAGAACGGAACGTTCTTGGTTAATGACTGGAGCTGGACTGCAGGGTGCTGACTAGGTTCACTGTTTTCACTTCGGTATCACCCGTGGACACGGTTGCTACATGCTTTGCTCAGTGCACGTCCAGATTGTGGCTTTCAATGCTCCGGGATTATCGTCTCTTCAGAGATCCATCAATTGCACAGATCACCTTCGCATTTGCAGGAACTCACCCGTCTCCCGATACTTTTCTTCCCTGGTTTCGATACCGTTTTACCGTCCTTCACAAGAATCGCTCTCCTCGAGGCTCGCTTTCCACCCACATCGCCAAAGAATTCATTTTGAGCGCCCTCGATACCTTTCTTGTTCGTTTTTTGTAAGCTGAAAGTGGGAGCATTGGCTCTATTGGGGGCACAAGGTTGACGTGACCTGATCATCAAGAGGCATTCCAAGAAAGTTGCTTTGACGCTGCACAGCACCACCAGAACCCTGCCTCAACCTTGCAAGCATCATGGCTGAATTTGTCTTCAGCGATGCGACAGGAGAAGTTTTTACAAAGCTGCCAGGCACCATCAATGGGTATGTCCTTGAGGAACTCAATTTTTATAATTCTACGTCTGCCCGGTTGACAACATGCTCAACCCGGATGTATGTTCAGCTGCTCAATAAGCCAGATTCTGTGCTTTAGAACGCATGCTAGCCAGCTCATATGAATCTAGATTTGCCTTGCCAAGTGTGTCAAACTCTTATTCATTCCTTGTATCGATAAATTTCCGGCTACCAGACATTTTTAAAACATGTTGGCTTTGATGGTGCCGTTTGGTTTGACCAGGGAAAGCGTTGTCCTCAAGAACCTGAAGGATTGCTCTGTGTACCTGCTGGACTACTCGGGCGAAGTGGAGGTCAGCAACGTTACGAACTCGCAAATCTTTATAGGTATGCCTCTCATATACCACTTGAACAAGTTGCCACATCGGTTCAGATGCATGACCCAAGCAAACGACGTCCAAAGCTATTCTCAACACCCAAACATGTAGGTACAAATGCTGGCTGTGTCTGACGTGACTTGGGCATGTAAGTTCAGGTCCTGTGGACGGCCCGGCCATTTTCGACAATGTGCAGAGCTGCCAGATCAGCGTTGCATCCCAGCAGTTCCAGGCGCGCAACAGCACAGACACAGAGTATGGCCTCTACTCTGCCACCAAGCCCACCATCGAGCACTCGAGCAACCTGCGCTTCACTTGCTGGATGGGCGCATACCCCGGCCTCACCGAGCACTTCCACAAAGCCAACCTGGACCCCAAAGTCAACCAGTGGGACAAGGTGCTCATGCCCCACTTTCCCCCTCATGTCCTGAAGATGCGGGCAGCATTGCCACAGCAACCTGTGGGAGTCACATGCACAAGAATGAAGGCTCTGCATGTTGAGCATTCTTGAACAATATTGTATACATCAGCAACACGGGTTGAGTATGGGTTTGACATGGTCATGAGCAGATCGCTGTGTAGTCCTGGCCTGTGTTCAGATCCCCTGAGGAGGACTGATCAGGTGCACAATGTGAGCAAATGGCTGTGTAGTCCCGCCCTGTGTTTTGCTTCTCTTGAGGAGCTCGCCTGCTGGACTGACCAGGTGCACAATGTGAATAAATGGCTGTCCAGGTCCCATCCTGTGTCTACTCTCCTTGACAAGCATCACCTGCTGGACTGTTCAGGTGCACGATGTGAGCAAATAACTGTTCTAATCCCATCCTGAGTCTACTCTCGCTGACAAGCATTTATTGTTGGACTGTCCAGGTGCACGATGTGAGCCCAGTGGAGGGAGAGGGGCCCAACTTTGAGCTGCTGGACGCCATCGAGTACTGGGAGGTCCCCATCGAGGGGGGTCCGCCCCCCGACAACCCAGTCCCGGCTGGCGACGGCTCGCTCTACTCCGCGCCGGCTGCACCCCCGGCAGCCGTGCAGCCGGACGCGGCGCCCACCGAAGCGCCGGAGGACCTGTTCACAGAGAACGGCGGCGACTTCCGCGGCCCCGCTGAGAACGGCCACTCGAGCCCGGTGCGCTCCCGCCATTCTAGATACCCCACGCATGCTGCATGGTTCTTGGCTTGTGCCCTTATGCTCCCATACCAATGTCTAATTGGGCATTTGCTTGACGCCAGAGCTGGGGGTGTCAGAACAAGTTTTTTGCGAGGGTGAAACGTGCATTCAATCGGCGGCACAAGGGATTGCAAGTGCGTGCTGTTCTGGAGAAGTGTCCTCTGTCTATAGCATGCAGTTGACATGCAGACTCAGCATACAGTCATGTTCCGACCTCTGGTCATAAGAGAGAAGCAAGCGATGAATGCTTAGCTTGTTCGTCCAATTGGCAGATTTATTGCATCAGGCTTGTCTGACTGGCATTATGTTGGCGGCAGGCGGACTTTGGCGGGGAGCACCCGAAGGTGGCGGCGGTGCGGGCGAGTGCGCGGGAGCGGCTGCTGAAGCAGGAGGCCGAGGAGGCCAAGGCCAAGGACTCCCTCGTCAAGAACGCCGCCGGCTACCTCGAGAAATTCTACCAGGTGCCGATACTACCAAAAGTAATTGTTATATTCATAATTTGCACGCATTTCCTGCCAGTGACAAGGTGCGTCTGCAGACTAGCTGCAGGTAAAGCTGCCACATATCCTACCCCTTGATGGACTCTCCAGATCCACGCAAGACCCAGTCCACCGTGGGCACAGTGCTCAGCATTTATGCCGCCCCCCGGCCACCCGGGACCAAATTTAAACTCATGAATATTTGCAGGCTGCAAATGGCTCTCTCTCTAGAGTGCAGAGGTGCACAGGCCGCGTCCCGAGAAAAACTTTGTGCTCTATCTTTCGATATTGCACGTCATCTTTATAGTCCTCGTAAGCTTTTCAGTTGCCTTTGTTGAACTGCATGCGTGATACCTGCTGTGCCAACGCCTGTACACTGATGATGGGATGTGGCGTGCAGAAGCGCAACAGCGTGAAGGGCAAGCGGTCGCAGGAGAACAGGTCGGCCGAGAAGCAGGTCAGCCTTCTGCGCCTCACTCTGCTAGCAACTTTTTCATACCTGCAAATCCCCTCTGCCTGATTGCATGTCCCTGATCTGCCCAACATCAAAGTTGCTGGATATCTTTGCCTGCAGCTTTGTCTGCAGACGCACCTTGCCTCCTGGCAGGAAAAGCGTATTATCAAGATCGCCTGGACGGAGGCACCAAGCCTCGTTCTCATTTCAAACGCGGTGATTTCAAACAGCTTCCTGAAGCGGTTATCAGTAAGGATGGATATCTGTGTGCAGGTGACTGTGGCGGGCCCAGAAGGGGACACGGAGTGGGAGAAGACAATCTCGCTCATCAACTTCAGCTTTGCGCGCCCCAACGGCTCCGACCTGTCCCGCTTCAAGGGCGCACTCTTCGCAGCCAAGGCTCGCAATGTGGCTGTCTCCGTCAAGCCGCCTGTGCCGGCCCCCGCCAAGGCCTGAGCTGGCCACACCATTTTTTGTGCCAGGGAAAAGGCTGCAAAAAGTGAGTGCAGCCTTGGGGGAAGATGCTGCAGTCTCTGGCAGCGAGCTTCTCATGTGTGACAGCCCGGGGCATGGCCTGAGTTGGCTTCACCCGCCCACGTGGTCCACCCTTTCAGCAACACATGCCGCAGGAGCTGTATGGACTTGAAGCTCATCTGCCAGTCTGGCCGGGGCAAGTGTCTGTAATGGATGGGGCGAAGTTTTCTTGGCACCAATGGGGGCTTGCTCAGCCGCTTCAAAGCTGAGGCGCTGCATTTGCAGCTGCGGAGAGCGCTCATGTTTTGTGAGTAGAAGAAGCCCGGATCCAGAGCATAGCTTGAGATGCAGGGACGCCGAGAGCATCATTTGCGGAGCTGGTGTGGGTGCTATGCAATGGGTAGACGATGCCTCCAATGCTTGCAAAAAGAAATGATAGGAATTTGGATTGCAGTCTTGATAGCCCAATATTAAATTTCAATCAGTGGTGCAAAGGAATGGGTGCTGCAGCTGAGGAGCTTGGGATGGCTGAACAGTGAGCCACTCTTTCACACATGTGGACTCTGGAACATTTCATTAGCGGAAGTGATGGCACATCACCACCCTGTCTTCAGTGTCATTACGTAATTCACCCTCGAAGGGCGGCCCAGAAAGTTCATTGATGTTTCCTTTTCTCGCAGCAGATGACAAGCTTGCCTTGAAGACAATTTGTCCCTGCTTGCTTTGAGATCACTGCCGCATTGAGAAGAACAGACTTGCTCCAGATTCTGCCATTGATCTGCAACATGTGCAAGACTTGTAACCACATGTGACTTTCCCGGACCAGCCCAGACCTCGCTTGTACTGGCTGCTCTGCTCGTTCACCACTTTCCCAATTCTTTTGCCTGCTTCTGAAAAGGACGCGTCCAGATGGCATCTTGAATGATCCGCACAATGCTGCTGCTATGCATATGCATGTTTGGCATTCTGCCTTATATGTCTTGGATAAGACCCTTAATTTGATTGTTTCTAGGCCCCTCGAGAGAGCTTCTGCGCTGGGCGGACAACGATGTCGGTGGGGCAGGCGTAGGGAGACATGCGGAAGGGCAGCAGAGCCGCCTGTGCAATGTCCTCCGGGCGGATCATCTTGTCCTGAGACACCGGCGCATCCCTGCAGTGCACAATACCACTGTCAAAAGCCAATGATGCTGGGAAGTGCCAGCGTACACAAACAAGGCTAAGGTGCGATTTATTATTATTATTAAATGCTTTTCCTGCCAAGAGGCCAGGTGCATCTGCGGACATGCTGCAGTGAGAGGCTGCCCAAATCTTGTCTCCTGTTGGATCCAAGCAAATTCCATTTATTCGTGGGCACGAAGCTCACTATTTGTACCGGCCAAGGGGCCAACGTTCAGTGGCCGTAAATAGCGCAAGGAGAGCACGTGGCGCAGCCACATTCAAGACTCAAGCCTGAGTGCCCTTTGTGTCTCTCGGCATCAGCTGGGACAAGGAGAGTGTGGGAAAGCAAGGGTGAGGGCATAGGGTGCGCACGCTGTCATCTCAGAGGCAACATAGCCTGGGTAGATGGTGATCACTCGCACGTTGTGCTCCTTGAGCTCCTGCACACCCCTTACCCAACTTGAGTCTGCTGTGCTTCTAACATTTTGAGGCAGGGGAAGGAAGAAGAACACCAGGGCAAGCTTCCAATGCAAGGGTGGCAGAGCAACAACTGCACGGGAGTGCAAAGTGCAGAGCCAATAGCAGGCTGGCCTAACCATTGTGCACAGGAGGCAGTTCCAAAGGCAATCCAAACGCAATTCGAAAAGGTACCTCACATGACAAAATCATGATATTTGCCCTGACAATTAAGCCTAGGGAGAATGCAGACAGCAATACAGAGCCCTGACAATTGCAATGAAAAATCTCACATGATCTGGGCAAGACAGCAGAGTAGTTACCTGCTGTATGGACTTGGACCATCCAGTGAGCCCGAATTTGGCTGCATTGTAGCCTCCAATGCCAGGCAACGCCTCAATACCAGCCACAGAGGAGATGTTGATGATGTGGCCGCCCGCCTGGCGCTTACTAATCGCAGGAGCAATCCTTCGCGTCAGCCTCATGGGCACCAGCAGGTCCAGCTGCATCATCTTTTCCTCCCACTGATCTGGATCGCCTGCAATTTAAAACGGTGATCAATGTTCAGCAGTTGCTAGTGTCTGTGTGGGTCTCATGCAGTCTTGACTAAGGGGTGCAGCTGTCTCTGGTCCGCGGCAAGCCGTTGTATGATTGCTCACATAGCCTGAAGAAAAAAAATCCACAAATGGAGACAAAGCAGATAAGCGCTTCACAGGTGTGATCTCAAGCATGCCCACTGCAGAGGTGAAAACATCTTCCGCCATGTGCATTGCACCACTTGGACACAGTGAGACCTCAGTGGCTAAACGCAGCCTACAGCTCACAGGCAGCCGTATTAGCAGCAGATCGATCCTATGAGGGCTGCGGCAGCGCCAAGACCAGGCCTCCTGCGGCCTCCTGGAGGCTTCAATCCGATTGAACATTTTTGCCACAAAGATTGCTTCAGGCCTTGAGATGGGGCCCACCTTTCATTGCGGCAGCTTCCACAGCAAGTCCAGCGTTGTTGACCAGGATATCAATCTTGTCAGTGACCTTCGCAGCCAGCTCGTCCACTGCCTTGCTGGCAGCCAGGTCAACCTGCACCCAGAGACAAGATCCTTTGCTGTAGCGCCCCTCACCCAGTGCAAATTTCCTTGGTACTGGCCTTCTATCTTTCCAAAAGGAAGTCGGTGTGAAAAAAATGTATCTGGCACACCTTCAGGATAATAACCTCAGCCGCCCCTAGAGCCTTGGCATCCTCTGCAGTGTCCTTCAGCTTCTCCTCATTCCTCCCACTGATCCACAGGTTGGCACCTGTACGGGTCAGAATTATGTAAAAAAAGATGAGATACAGTTCACATCGAACGTCTTCGACATTCAACTCACCGTGTTCTGCAAAGGCCAAGCTGATCGCGCGGCCTATCCCGCCTGTTGCGCCGGTCACCAGGGCCCATCTGCCCTGCAAAAGCTTGTCCTGGCCTCCCATTTTTCCTGCAGAGATTTAGAAGTTGCTAAGATAGCTAATATTGCGGGATCTCTACACGGCACAGTATTAAGCCAGTAGCGGTATGCACCTATATGTATGGCTCAGTCCAAACTCACCAGACAGAACGATCTGTAAAAGATGGCTGGCAGCAACACTACACGAATAGCAAAAATACAGAAGAATTCCGACTGGACAGAAACTTTCCAACAGATTCCTGCACGACGTGTTCTCGGCGGAGATGCTATATTTAGGACGGGCCCTATTCATCACCAATGACATGTCATCACTGCACAGATGAAGGGAAGCAGGGAAGCTTCCAAACACGGGGATTGCGTGATATTCATGCAGAATTATTATAATTATTATTATTACAGGTCGGCAAACCCAAAGCCAAAGGCCATAGGGCATACACGCAGCGCGTCTGCAGCCACATCTACGGGGCCTTCAGAATATAGGTGCTGACCGTAGAAAACACATACCGGCGATTTGAGCCCTACATGGGACACCAGCACTCACATTCAGGCATGCAAAAGTACTAGACGGCCGCCTACCAAAATACTCTCTCTTGTACAGATCATGTGTATGATACACAAACATGCAATCCCTGTTCTTACCCACACACAGCAAGGGTTCCTGCCCGCCTGTCACCAGACGACCTATCGGCACCTTTGTGCAGCATCCAGGTTGCAAGCAAGGCTCATAATCGACAGTCAAGACAGTTACATCTACATCCACAGGGCCAGCATCGCTGCAGACGAGCTTCTCCCCAGCAGATCCAACTAATCTGCTACACCTTGCAATCTCCTTGACCACAGGATCATTGTATGCTGGCTGCATGACGTTGACTTGCAAGACAGCCCTTCCTCTTATCTCTGGCGCCCGCTCTGCCGCACTGTTCTGCATCTCCCTTTCCTGCGTCTCCCTTTACTGCGTCTCCTTTTCTTGCAAGAACGCATGCATCAGTCGCCACCGGAGGGGCTTAGCTTGTGGGATGGGCGCACGACAATGTCGGTGGGGCACGCCAAGTCAGACATGCGGAAGGGCAACAGAGCCGCCTGCGCAATGTCCTCCGGGCGGATCATCTTGTCCCGAGGCACAGATGCATCCCTGCGAGCCCATAATGATTCAGCTGGAAACATTGTGTGACCACCCGTGAGGACCCTGTGCAGCTGGAGGGCAGACTCTGCTCATCTTTTCCAGATGGTACTAAAGACTACCTTCAGTAGTCTTTAGCACCCCCCGTCTTTTGATCTTCCAGGGGAGATTGCGATCAGGACAAAGATTTCCGTCCATGTGCTGGGTAAACAGCTTCGGGTCACTCGGCGGCGGTGCAAGATCATGCAGCTGCAGGCACCAGAGCACTGCACAGGATTGAGGGCTGTTCCTCTCAGAATGATTTCGTGCACCCAGTGACCGTCTCTCTGTCTGACTTGAAGGTGGCCTGCAGGAGAAAAAGGGAGCAGAGTAAACCTTGTCATCTCAGATGCCACGTAGCCAGGGTAGATCGTGGTCACCAGCACGTTCTTGTCCCTCAGCTCCTGCACAATCATAGCTCGCCAGCTCAGTGTGCTGCAGCCTGCGCAGTACATTTATGACACATGCTTATGCATGCCATGAAGATATCCTTGTACCCTGGCCAACATCACTGTGTGATTGTGAGATGGCATCAAAGACAACGTCTATCTTTCAAATAGAAAGTCATATCCACCTCTGCTCAACGTGAACAGGCATTTGGCCATGTCAAAGATTAGGCCCCGGCCGGCGGGGGCCGGTATTGATATTGAGCACAGTGTCCACGGTTGATTGGGTCTTGCTTGGATCTGGCCATCAAGGGGTTTGGATTTGCGGCAGCCTTTACCTGCAGCTTGTCTTGAGACACACCTTGCCTTCTGGGCAGGATGCATGCATTTCTCACCTCAAAGGTGGACTTGCTGAAGCCGGTGAGGCCAAACTTGGCGGCTGCATAGGCGGCAAAACCCGGCATCGCCTCGAGGCCGGCCACGGAAGAGATGTTGATGATGTGGCCGCCGCCCTCGCGCTCACTCATTGCCGGTGCCAGGTGGTGAGTCAGCCGCATGGGCGCCTCCAGATCCACCCTCATCATCTTGTCCCAGTCGTCAGGGCTGCCTGCACACATTTTGAATTTACCTGAAGTCTGACGCCCCATTTTGCATGCACGCAGTTACAGGCTTCCTGGGGATGGCGTAGAAGAGTTGTGTGCAGGTAGTCATCAAGCGAATTGGGCAGGCATGAAAGCAAATTTGACAACAACTCCAACTGTGTAAGCAGCTGTGCCTCCACCTCGGGGTTATCAATCTCCAAGGGTGCAATTGCACATTTGCTCACACAACTGCAGTCGAGTTGCCACAGGGCTTGCTTGGTGGGAACAGCACAAGTACCAGCATGCATGCGCTGAAGTCATGGAGGGGCAGCGGTGCAATTAGCACAACTTCCCATGCGGTGTTCTGATCAGAAGTGATCACTTGAATTTGAAGCACATGCAACTTGAAACAGCAGCAGAGCTGTGCGCGCCTTCCAGGGCAGATGACTTGGTGAGGATGCCAGCATTGTTGACCAGCACATCGATCTTGCTGGAGACAACATTGGCCAGGTCATCCACATCCTCCTTGATGCTCAGATCTGCCTGTTGATGCACTCAAAAGGAAGTCAGATCATGGGTGCGGCCTTTGGCAGGATTGTTTGCAAGGCTAGCCAAACTCATACCCATGGCTGGCCAGGGCAAAAGAAATGGCACTGCACTGCTATGATTGTCAACGTGCGAGCAGGAGCCAGCCCAGTGCCGGCTAGAATGGTGGAAATATTAATGCATGTGAGCCTGCAAGGACTGTGGTCGATGTGATGAACGGACCTGTACAATGATGACATGCTCAGCGCCCAGTGCCTTTGCGTCCTCTGCTGTCTCCCGCAGCTTGTCCTTGTGTCTGGCTGAGATCCACAAGTTAGCACCTATACAATCAGGAGGAGGCGACAGTTCAGAGATGACAGGATAGGAACAAATATAGAATCCTTGCTATTTTTAAAGTAGAAATAATGCTTTGAATCTATTTCGCATACTGAAAGCAACCGTGCTCGGCAAAAGCAAGCGAAATTGCCCTGCCGATGCCGTAGCTTGCGCCAGTCACCAAAGCCCATTTGCCTTGGAGCAGCTTGTCTTGTCCAACCATGATAAACCTGCATATATAGAATTCAATCAGCCTTCCTGATCAACACGGGAATGCCGACCCTGCCGATCTTGCAGAGGGATCTGTTTCGGACACCTACACCGGATCCCATTTGCAAAGGAACTCACTTGGAATCGTCGACGATGACGCAGCAGCAGGTCCGCTAGTCACCTGTGAGGCATTTGAATGACACCAGAGAATAGCATAAGGGGATAGCCGTTCTGCACGCAATGCATTGCAAGCCTGGGCTATTCTTAGATTGTCACAGATGAGTCACCATTGCATGGCCACAAGCTGCACTTGCATTGCAACCGAATGGAGACAACCCCGAAAAATAAAAGAAGAGCTCCTCTATTCAAAGATATCCCAGGTGGACAACTTGTCCAGGACAAGTAGATCATGGATGCGGCAGATGTCACAATTCATTTGCTCTAGCGGTACCGCGGTTCGAGCAGTACACCAGTGCATTCAGTCAATCCCTTACAGATCAGCGCTGTACAATAATATAGCATGCATTGCAACAGACCTGTCAAACTTTGGGGATGATCCATTGTCAACAAATAAATGCATCAACATATAGACAGAGCATCCATGAAAGTAGATCTTCTCAGAGACCATCCTGCCAATCACTACATAGCGGAAACTGAGAATATATATTGTACACTTGTCCAATCATGGTGGGCTGTTCTTGCCAGTGGCACTGCCCCGTCCATGCAAACTCCGAAGGGACTTGGACGTCATATTTTTGAAGAGTTCCCAAGGGGTAAGTTCCAGTCATTTGAGTCCTGCATGTTGAGTACGCCCTGGCAGACTTCAACTCCGCATGGTGGGTTCAGAAAATCCTCGCTGCTGCAAGTCAGCAACAGGGCTCAGCAGGGCGTGGCGGGTGGCAGGAGAGGTGGCGGTGCAGGATTGGCCCAGGGCCTTGAGCAGAGCTAGGAGTGAGCAGCGATGGCCACCAGTGCACCACACAGCGCAATCGTTGTAATGTCCAAGTTGACGCGTTGGTCCTGCACATGCAAGAAGAGTGTCAGACAGCAGCAAGCAACTGCACCCTTACGGCAGAAATTCAACAGCGCACAGCAGGGCATGGCATCACATTAAGCCTGACAGCATTTCTTGGCCACACACCGGACCAACTTCAGAAAGCATTTTGTCGCAGCGTGTCACAGAACAATTGCATAAATGGGTTATACAGCAAAATGAAGTTTGATCCCACAGTGTCAGCGTGGCCTTATGACAGCGTCCCAAGTGTGCATCGCAATATTCAACCCACAAAGGGGTAAGGGGTGTGGGGTGCAACATTATCCACCCTTAAGCCAGAACCCTTGCTACTATATTGGTTACTGTAAACCCTGCACAAAATTATTGATTTAAACTTTGTGGGATTGAAAAATCTCATCTTTTCTGGGTGCGGGAGAGTGCCCGCGGGATCGGTGGGTGCCCCTTAGTCGGACTGATAATTCGCAAAATAATAATAGAATGGGCCGATTTTCGGATTACTGGCAAATAAACTTTTGATCGTGCGGGAACCCCCTACGGGAACCTGTTTGCTATTTCAATTATTCAAAAGTGCGGGGTTTACAGTGACCAGTACAGTAGTATATCTGGGCAGCTGACCTTGGGCAGGCTGCGCTTGAGGTCGCGCCAGGCTCGGGAGAAGCCGAGCGCGCCGGCCAGAACGAGCAGGCCCGGCGCGGTGTGGCGCTTAGTCACGTCGGCCGCCGACAGCCGCGGCGCGTTGCCGTTGGCCGAGGGCGGCCCCGAGCGGTAAACGTCCGCCAGCTCGCTGTCACCGCCCATCGCGCGCGAGAAGCCGCTGTTGCTCGCCCCCACCCTGCGCGCAAGAAAGCACTGGCGTCTTCCTGTCGCTATGAAGATATAAGGCCCATCTGGATCCCAGGGTCCAGATATGTGGTCCTTGAGTCCCACGAGAAGGACATGCGTGAGCTGATTGGTGAGTGTTGCTCTCTTTGCCGCTCTCAACATGGCGCATCCACACCATGATCATGCATGGCATCTTTTCGCCGGTTCAGGCCTGACATCCATCACTAAAAGTTCTGCTGCGATACGGCGACCTTGATTCTATGCAGCTCGTCCTCTGCAAGACTTCAGCATAGTCCCTGTTGCTCACTTAGTGTATCCGGGGATATGCGTGTGCAGACAACAAGACACACTATATTGGACACAAACTGAATGTGGGCCATGCAGGGGGCGCGGAGATATCGCCAGACAGCAATGCACAGAGCAAAGATGGCTATCCTGGGGTCACCTGGTGGAGGACGCCTGTTGCGGGGCATTCCAGCTTGGGGCCGCGCGGCCGGCCCAGCCGCCGCCGGCCATGTCCATGACGGCGACGCCGTCGCTCGCACCGATGGCGGCTGCACCCACTCTGGCCTCCACCTTGAACTCTCCTAGCTGCTGCCTGAGCAGCTCGATCTCGCTGTCGCGCTCCTGCACACACTTATGCTGATCAGTCATGCCCAGACATGCATGGCATCTGCAGCTTCTGCTAGTTGGCAAGAACTCTCCACTATGCCCCATGATGACATAGAAAAAACCAATTCCAACACAATGCTGTGCAAGTGTGCCCTCTAATGCATTTTTGATGTATGTAAGCTCCGATGCCAGGCACCAAAACACTGTCAGGCAGGCAGATGTTGTGCATGCAGCTTATTTCAATATGCACCTTGCGTCTGGCAGGACATGCATGTATTGACAAAGTTGACACTTTGCAACGACAATGAAGAGGCTGGATGATATGCTGGGGGTGGGCGTGCCTGCAGGAGGCCCTGCAGCAGAGCGATGCGCTGGGACAGAGCCTGCTGCTCTTTGCGCATTGCATCGAGCTCTGCCGCGCCCTGCTGCACGTTCAGGGCGGCCTCCTCCGCTGATGCTACCAGCTGCGCATGCTCCTCGTAATTCGCGCGCAGATCAGTCATCGCTGCCGTCAGCTCATCCAGCTGGGCCCTGCATTTGCATGCATGCAGGGTGTTCATGTAATGATGATAGGAAGCACTGCATGGAAAAAGTAGCAGGAATGACCCCGTCAAAGGCAGGAATGCTGCTCTGGAAGGAGGAGATAATTTGGCAGGGATGATGCCAGGAAAAGGGAATGCCTAAATGGGAAGGGGAAGGGAAAAGGTGGGGTAGGCCCACCTGGGAAAGGGGTGAGCGGGTCTGGGGCCATGCAGAAAAGAAAGTCATGCACTATCCTCGGACACCAGCCGTGAGGATAATGAGAGCAGGTTTGATAGATACTCCAAAGCCGCCTTGAAAGAGTCCCTGATGCAGCAGCAGAATCCGGGGCTGAAGGGTCAAAACCATATGGGAACGGAAAATAAAAAAATAGCCATTTGGAATGCGCTCCTTCAAATACTGATAAGTCTAAGAAGAAGTGCTGGTTTGTAAAATAGCCTGACTGCGGAGGTCAGGAAGCACCTTTCAGCCAGGCGAGCAGCATCAGCTGCGGTGAGACGCTGTGTCATGACTGTGAGCTCCTGCTGAAGGTCGGCCACTTGGCTGCGCAGCATCTGCACTTCTGCCGCGTTTTCTACATCCACCTGCAACAACGGAGGCACATGCTTGGATTGCAACAAACATGCATTCAATTCTGCTGCTTACGACCCAGGACGTGGACATAAGCGTTTGGCATCACCACTCACCTTGCCGTTGGTGGAATGGAGTTCTTGACTGTCTGATGCCATTGTGCTGGTGCAAGCTTCAAACAGCCTAGCCACAAGCGTTTCTTTGTTGCCATCCGCTCCCAGTCCTAGCTGCTTGAGCTGTTCTTCAAGAGCTGCCTGTCATCAGCCAAAAATGGTCATCATTACCCAGCAACCTTACCAACAGACCTCATCATCTTGCACAACCAAAAAGCACAAATTGAAGTATAGCTTGAACGGAATGCAGAGGATAAAACAGTAGTAATCCTCCAGTTGCTCACCTTTGGAAGCTTGCGAAGCGCCGTCTTTGTTGGTGGAGAAGAGTTTACTCCCGAACGCGCGACAATTTGTAAAGCACGGCTTGCGGTTCTGCGTGCCAGTCCTCCCCGGCAGGTCACCACCTGTGAGAAGTCAAGCAGCTCTTGTGCATCACTGCTGACCAGGTCGACAACCTTCCTCGCACGCCAGTGGCTAGCCAGTATATGCAAATCGTCAAATGCACCATTTGCAATATTTTGACATGCAGATCTGGCATGCTACGACGCCTGGGCTTCACCTTGAGAATTGATGTCATCGGAGTTGATGACCCTGTCAAGCGGCCTGTCCGGCAGTTCTTGAGTACAGACAATGACATCGCAAGGCGCCCTGCCTGTGTCAGATGCACCACTGTGAGATACGTAGAATTGGAGCAAGGCAGCCTCTTTGCTTTGGCTAAGCTTTGCCGCTTGTTTGCTCGGAGCCAAATCTAGCGCATCAGACGCACGACTTATTTGAATCGAAAAGCAACAGCTGGGCAAGGCATCCCTGAAGGCGACTCTCCTGGTGGCGCCAGGCTGTAATTGGTTCGAGCCCAGTCCCTGGACGGTTGGTCTGTAGGGGGTTCAAGCCCCTCCTCTATTCGGAAGGCCCGGGATCAAGTCCTGCCTTTTGTCCAACAAGTTCACTTCCATTTTTTTTAGGTACCACACCCATAGACTTGTGGATGGTGATGTTGATGTTGGATGCATTGCATCTACATAAGAGACCTCAATGTTACATGTCATACCCCCAAGCTGAAGCATGGGGCTGTTCAGATACAATATTGTGGCCCTCAAACTATGATACCTATGCCTATTTATAGGCGCTTCAATTTGCAGCTCTAGAGATCTGTGCGAGTAGTAGAATGAGTCAAAGGCAGTCATCATCCTACTCTTATCCCTACCACACAACTTCTGGAGGCGCATGCATGCACAACAGTCTCTCATCAGCATGGCACATGCTCTAGTGTACTCTGCAGACTTGACATACAAGTTTCAAACGTAAAGTTTACTTCGGTGGTTGTCCGGGAACTCCTCAGCAGATCTCACTTCAAAAGGCCTATGAGGGTGTTCGCATACTTCCGGCACTTTATCAATATGCGGCCCACACGGCGCAGGGGCAAGACTTTATAACAAATAATCCGTCCAATACATTCCATTGACACTCTACACACCCCTGAGAAGGCGCCTTGTCTAACTTCCGCGCGCCAATCAACTCTGGAATTCCTCGACCCTACCCACCAAAACTCCTCTCACAGATGCTGAGCGCCTGCCGCTCTATATGCAGAATTTGTCGCAAGCGCTGCCAGCAGCGCTTCTTGGAGCATGCAAAGCACCACGAGCTGCGGTCATACTCCACAACTCAGATGGTGTGAGATGCATGGCACAAGAGCAGGGCGCTTTCAGCTGCCCGGTAGCTGCGCGCTATCAGCTGCCCGGCAGCTGCGCGCTGTCAGCATCGGCTCCCCGGCAGCTGTACGTGTCAGCTGCCCGGCAGCTGCGCGAGCGGCTCCATCATCTTCCGGCCGCCGCCGACGGCCTCATGTGTTGCTGCAGCCAGCAGGTCTGGTGGCGGGTCCCCCTCTTCCATCTCACCGACGACAGCCGAGGATCCGCCAGACCGGAAAGCCTCTGGGAGCTTGAAGTGCGCAAACTCGGGATCTTCCGGCAGCCACCTGTAAGGCAGGATGCCATTATCTTCAGGGCCCGTGACGGCGCTCCGTTACAAGTGACATGCAGTGCCCAAAAGCGGAACCCCAACACTTGCACTGCCAATGGCAGGTGTTTTTGCTGTTGGCTTGACCCTCCCTCCTGGGCAAAACCCAGATAATGGAAGCACGTACGGTAAAGGCAGGAACAAATGCATCCGTTTTCGCTGGTGTTCTCTGTTGTGAAAATCTGCTGAATAAGCACTAAAATTTGGGGCAGGCCAGCGGGGTGGTGCGCACCTCCTGAAGATGTCTGTGTAGAAGTAGCCGAGGGAGGTCTCCAGGGGCATGTCCAGATGCATGCGCATAATCCTCATCGTGTCATCATTGTAGTAGGCCGAGTGCGCATCGCCGAAGCGCATCGTGTTGTACTCTGAGTGCGGGATGAACTTCTCCCGCCCCTTCACCCCCTTGTAACTCACCACCTGTAGGCAGCACTTACTAGGATTAAGCACCAATGAGTCGAGCGCGCATCTTCTGATGCTTCACAGTGTTTGAAATGGCGTGCACTCTCCCTGCTTGAGACTCTGCATGCCATTCGCCAAGCAGGTCGCACAGGAGGTACTGACCTTGCAGCTGTGAGTGAGGTCTTTGTGACAGGGAACTTGGGGTGTCATGCACAGGGGAGTAATGAAACACTTAAAGAATGAGTGCACCTCTATGGGAAAGCCCGGCTTGGTCTCCAGCTTGAATTGCTCCTGGAAGTCAGTGAGCCAGCTGTTGGTGTTCTCTATCAGGTCCTCGTGCCTCACGCAGACGCTCTGCTTGCGAGTCTGCACAGCAACACAGCACTCTGCCTCACTCCAGTCTTGCCCCTTGCATGCAACCTAGACTTGCCACACAGCAATACATACTTGCACATCTATCACAAGGTCACCATTGTGACACCATCTCTGCCCTTCTGACGTCTTGAGAGCAGCCTGCGTGGCGGAATTTCAAGGACAGCATCCCCCGATGTTCTCAAAGACCCCTCCAAGCTGTCAAGTGCTTCTGGTTCCTGGTGGATCTCCAGCTGATGATGCATTATGTGTCACATGCTTACTGACCTGGCAGATTTCCAGTGCCCTGGAAGCCTTCCAGGAGCGCAGCTCCAGAATGTTGGCTGCATAGAGGCCGCCGATGTTTTCATAGATCATGGGCATCCTGCTGTGATTTGTGTCATACTTCGGGCAGAATGGCTTTGCATGCAGCAGATTAGGCCGCCCTGCAATTATGAAGGTCAACACTTTGCTAGGCCACACTCACCAGACAAACACATGTGACTGATGAGAAATTGCTGGACAAGCCTAGCTGCTACTTAATCTCAGATTCAGTAGTGTCAATAATTCCACTGATCAGAAGAGCAGCATGACTTTATGTGTCACAGCATGGCAGGAGTCTCCATACCAAGCAGGTGTTCAAGCATAGGCATTAGCTGCTTGAATTCAGGAGGGGAGAATGGGTGGTGATTCACCTGCCAGCTTGCCGGGGGACCAACCCCGGAGAAGAAACTCTCCAAATGATGATGTGTTACAGTGATTGGCAGCATGCCACGGATGCCGGTGCATTGATGCAGCCCAATCAAATGCGTTCCTGCACCACATTTGAGGAAAGTGAGTACAGCTGCTCAGTGGTCTTGAGGCCTAGAAGGGTATCAAGGTACCAATGACTAAATAAACAGCTTAAGAGGTGGAGAAGACAGAGAGCCCTCTGCACCTGAACACTGCCACCACGAGGACATTTGCAGGAAGGAAGGAGAATTCATTGGGAACGCTCATGCCCAAATCATGCTTGTGGGGGCATTCTGACGGGTCATACTCCAAGTGGAAATTAGCCTGCAAGCAGCAGTCAAGATATTCCCACATGTGCTATTTGAGATATGGCAACAAGCATCATCCCTGGAGGCAGACTTGCTACATGCATTGCACAGCCCCCTTGTGCCAACTCAATCAAGTATTTGTGTTCAACATAAACTGCACTGATGGTACACAGCAGGCCCCAACGTGCTGTTGTATGTGTCTGAAGTAGCTCTTGCATGGTAGGATGCAATGCTTTAGATGATGGAGGCAAGTTCCAAGCAGCTCACCTCTATAAGGCTGGACACCCAGTTGCTGCCAGAATTCCTCTCTGAATACATGCAGAACTTCCTGACGGGCGGCCGGACGCTGTTCAGCACTGGATGCTCATCCCCAGAGAGTGCCTGGACAACAAAACACATCTGGTCACTCACCCTTCCCATCTCTCAATTGTTGTTGTTGGGCAGCTGCACCTCACATGCACTAAGTCGTAGTGTCTTAAACGACAATGGGTGACATTTGGTGGGGGCATGGGGTGAGCTTGGAAGACAAGTGCTGTGTTGACAAGGTCCTGCATGGCAGATCTGGATCACAAAGGGAGCGCTCAAGGTCTCACATCAACCATCTGAGTGATGCGTGCCAGGTCATCTGCCATGTCATCAGTGACTTGCAGCTCGTGCACATCAGGGCTGCGCCACGCGTGCTGGTTTGGATCAGCTTCCTGCAGGGCCCTGGGAGTGATTCGCCCCACGATCCGCGACTGACTCATCCAGGGTGCCACTGCCAACCCAGCTTGTGGCTGCGTCCAGCTGGTCTGTGGCTTGGGCGCTACTGAAAACATAGCAAACGGTGTCTTTGTGACTGGATCTGTCTGTCTGCAGATCACTCTGCTACTTTCAGTGCTGTTGGCAGCATGGTTCGTTTTGAGAGGCCTCCACATTATGCACCATACTAGAGGAATGTGGTACTGTGCTGCTGGAAGAAGTCATGGCACTACCTTCCCTGAAGTCGTCTACGGTGCAGAACAGCGCCGCAGTGGTGAGCAGAAGCACTACGACGCAAGAAACGGCGATTGCCCGGATGAAAGGCTGCCAGTCTCTGGTCAGCCTCCTGTTGGGGTTTGGTGGCCTCGTCATGATCGCTTGGCTGGGCACTCTGCTCCGCAGAGCCCCTCGCCTCTCCTCCATAACCTACTGAAATTCGGTCATGCCTGCAAGAATCCAGACGCACTTGGCATCTCGTACAGAGGAGGTCGTGCACTGAAAAGCTCTGGTATATATTACGATGGTGTGCTTTCAAAGAAGGTGCCTTCACGAGAACAACCAATTGCAAGGCCAAGTATTGACGGTATGGAAGAGAATAAGACTGCAGGGTATCGATTGCCGTTATGGGTGCTGGCTGGGGGACATAAGTCTGCAAGGAACGGTTTGTCATGCATGGGCATCTTACCTGTTTCGTGTCACTCCTAGGAGTGGTGAAGTCTGCTAAAACTTCGATGTTGACATCAAGATTGCGAATTTCATGTACCCAAAGTCACTGTCACATGGATGCCGAAGCAAATGCACCGTACATTGAAACATTGATGTCAACATGCAAATTTGAAGGGTATCGATATCAATTGAGGGTTCCGGATGCTGCCTGGGTAAAGGGCCATGGCAGAATGGAGTAGTCCTCTTGATTTTGATTGCTTACAGCTTCCACAACCTTGTTCAAGATCAAATGCGTAGTTCACTCATTTGTCAGTGCACACGCCAGCAAGCGGCAATTATGAGTAGTGGAACTTCTAGCCTAGTCTGAGACCTTCATCATGCCATCAGTGACGACTCATTGGCATTCGGTGCAAGATGGCCAGTTAACAGCAAACAACTGCTGCATTCAAACAGTCTGCACTGATCCAATGCCAGGCTACTCAGGCCATCTGCTTCAGGCCAGCTTGCCTATCCTCAGGGCTGCAACAAGAAAGTGCTGCACAGGGCAGGCAGTTCAAACTGTCGCATAGGCTAGCTGAAGACCACATGTCCAACTGCGCAACCTGTGCTCATACCATGCACTGCAGGAGTCTACCAGACCAGCATCCCTGTCATACTTTGCTGACGTAGGCCAATTGGCTTGCAAGCTGGTTGCTAAGGGAGAGCAGAGAAACACCAAACCAGATGGACAAAAAAATACTGAGCTAGAGCACACAGACAAAATCTCTCAAAGTCAAATTGCTCTGCCAGACAACTGCAACTTGGGGCCCAGATGCCAAGGAGCAACATAGAGACCGGCTTGTCTGCGCCAAGAAAGACATCTCAGCCTCTTATTGATTAAGAGTAAGTGCATGACCCGGTTCCCTCAGGCTAATTCTAAAATTAAGCAACTACGAACATCTGGGCCCGATCCCTTCTCAACCGCTCCCTGTGCCCAACGCGCCACGCTCTTCAACAAGCTGCACCGCTGATGTGCCCTGATTTGGGCGGTAAAGAATCCGGCATAATTCTGGCGTCAGGTGTGTCAAGGTATCTGTGATGCTGTCAGGTCCAGCCTGCTGTCTCTGCAACAGCTCCGCTGAAGACTATGAGGAGCGCCACCATCAATATGACTGCCAGTAGCACAGGGAGCATGCGGCTGTCATAGGGACCGTCCATCTTTGCTCTGCGGGCAAGCAGCAGGGCAATGATCAGCTTGCATGCCTGCCGGCTCCGGCTACAGTACACAAATATAGGCGCGATGGCGCGCATTTACAGGACTTCCGGATTGTCTGAAAGGCAACGTGCACATTGATCTTTGCTCCGGCTTGCAGCCAATAACGACACTGTGTTGAAGAGTGAAAAGGAGGTCAGGGGGCCTCACTGGAGCATCTCTCCTCTCTTGTTGAAGCTCCATGCGGCATAACAAGCCATGAAGATAGAGAGCACCATGAGCACGAGTGAAATGCTCCTCACAAAAATCGCATGCCCCTCATAGTCCGACCCCCAGTTCTTGTGTGCATGAGCAGACACACCTGTACTTGGCAAATGGGCAAACTCGGCACCATTCAGGTGGTCCATTCATACACTGCAGATAGGCTTGATGAAACAAACTTCCAATCGATCGGGTCACTTACCGAGCAGTGCTGCTGATATGCTCCCTATAGTGACAGACATGTTCATCCAATGAAGGAAGGTACGCTCATTGGCTGCAGGACAAAGCAAAATTCAGATGCTGATCTTGAGATCGTGAAAAGTGGTGCAGAGCCTGTGCATGAGAACCAGGACAAGTGGCAAGGATATCTGGCTTGCTGGGATGTGTACTAGATCGATACTTTCAGGTTGTATTGTGCGACATGTACTTTCGCACTAACCCTATAAGTCACACCTAGCTCTCAGGTGACTGACTTGTCCAAGATTAACAAATGAATGAGCTCACCGAAAAACGCCTTGGCCTCTGTTCTCCTCATAACTGGAGCAGACATGCTGAATATGGCCGTTCTAGACGGCTTGCCTTCAGAATTGTGGAAGTTGCCTAGTGATCCGGTGCGTTTTCAGTCTTTCTCAGCAGGGACCGACCGCGATATGAGCTATGGAGTTTGACCTTGTGCCAGATCGAGTCTTTATGATCTACAATAGCTTTGCTAGCAGAGATGAGCCATCACGCAGGGCTGGACTCCTGAGATGAATGGAATCTTTTTTTGAATATGCTCTTTTTTATTGAAACCCTGCAGCAGCTGGAGATGTGGATTGGACTCTTTTGGGCAGAGGCGGCATCGCTGAGGTCACACAAGACACCTAAGAGACTAAATTCCAGCATTGCAGCATCGTAGCGCACCAGATCGGCGCTTTTTCAAATTGAGAGGCAGTGCACGAACTTGGTCAGGTGCGATCGGCTCCTTTGCAGGGGTTCAGCGCGCAAAGGGCACTCAAGGGGCAAATTACATGACTCAGAAGAATCTTGTGATTACTCAATCGCAGCTCACTGCATGAATCTGCCTAAGTCTCGTTGGCAGGATTAGGGTTATCAGATCGAATGCCTGAGAAGAACAGCCTTTGTTCATATTGAGGCTGATCTCAACCATTTTTTCGCAATAAGCTTTGATCTGGTTTTCCAATGTCGTCCAGGTAGCAGATTCGCTGTTGAAAAGCTTTGGAAGCTGCAGCCATGGTGCGTTTTGGCGAGTACCTGGACCAGAAGCAGAGGAGCGAATGGAGACCGCACTATCTGGATTACAAGTGCGTAACAGCACATTCTCACTGCGTCAGCCATGTTGGACACTTGTCCAATTGCCCTATGACCTACTCCACTGTGTCACTCTATGCCAGGATGGATCATCACCTCACCAGTTACATCTAAAGAAATCACACGTGCATGTTGCACATGCAGGGGCCTCAAGGACCTCATCAAAGAGGCCCAGCAGGAGATGGAGCAGCAGGGCACTGTGGCCTTCTCACCCCGCACTACCAGTCTGACTGTCACACGCCCTCGTGGTCAGAAGCCTGCAGACGAGCGCTTCTTTGAGAAGCTTGAAAATCAGGCGCGCACTCCTTTGGCTCTTCCGACTTCAAGTCTTAACATGCTGCTGACGTGACAGTGATTATATTCAAATGATCTTGGAGGCGCTTATGATGGGAAGGAATCGTTGCATGTTCTTCACGTAGGACCCGTCACAAAAGCCATTGGCACGTGCATGGAATAACGCATGTGGCGGCCCAGCTGACATGTGCTTGTGGATGTGTCACAGGTGACAAAGATCAACAAATTCACCCAGGCCCAGGTGTCCTCTCTGAAGAAGCGCCTAAAGGCCCTGCGCGACCAAGTGCGCGACGCCAAGGATTCCCAGAACTCGTCTCTCACGCAGGTTTGAGCTTTCCCATGCCCTGGCTGCACAGCGTTTACCATGTTAGTCTCTCGTTCTCGCCTTCGAGGTTGCCCTACTTCTGTCTTCTCCATAGTAATTTACAGAGAAAATTCTTCATGTAGGAGGCCAAGGAGATTGGTGATGAGTTCCTGGCGCTGGAGAAGTATGTGAACCTCAACTACCTGGTGCGCGCCACCTGGCAATTCTTCGACATAATTCTCACAGAATCCCCTTGACAAACGACTGGTGCGGTGACAGTGTCTTGAACAAGTGCCACATTGGGTGACGATGCCCGTTGGCTGTATCATCTGCGCTGAGCAGTGGCGTTGCTTGCGCACTATCAAATTGCTATGTGCCCTAGCCCCTACATCATCATTGACTATCGATCACTGCCCCTGGCAATCACATTGCCATGTGCCCTGCACCCAAAATCGCCATTGAATGCCACTGACTGTTGCCATGTGCCCGGATCACTTCACCATCACTGCCTATCACCTAATGCCTATGATTTATGTGTTGCTTTGAGCCATAAAAAAGGTAATGCTGGCTCAGGGCTTCCACAAAATCCTGAAGAAGCATGACAAGGTGCTACCGCACGCGCCCTGCCAGCAGTTCTATGTGGCCCACCTCCACCACCAGCCCTGGGTGCAGGTGCGCGAGCCCCCTCAGCCCACGCTCTACCCTCTTGAGATTTGCTTAGAGTCTGACCATTTATCACTTGATCCCATCCTCTCACCGCAGCCTGCATGTCATTTGGCAGCCAATTGCATACACTGCCACCCTGGAACCAGACGGCATATTTATGTGGAGGGTTCATACACGGCCAGCAGAATGAAAAATGAAACATTTGTTCCACTGGCATGGCCTGGAGCCCACGTGAGAGCTACTTTGGGCAAATGACAAGAGTCCTGAGGCTCCTCTCTTGTGCTGCAGGGCAACTACTCGGACCTGCTGGTGCAGCTGAGCAATATCTACAGCCAGCTGCGTGGGGACGTCAGCGGCGTCAAGAACGAGGACAGCTCGCAGGCAGGGTTCTCCTTTATTGGCCTTTAAAAGATCACTGTGGCTTCAAGTCAACTGGGGGCAGTATAGTGGCCACTTGGCGACCTTGGGATGTCCGCTTGGAAGCCACATACTGCCCTCTTTGAGCTGGATAGTCCCCCAAAGCACCATATCTTGTCTTTGACCACTTTTGTGGCTTGATACAATTGGGTCCTAGATAGCTTTGAAGCCACATTGGCTTTGACTCAAACCTTCCAAATCCCTTCCACTATTTCCTCATAATTACATCCTGAAAATAAATTGAATTCCTAATATCATTGAATCACTGCCTGCAGGGCTTTGTGCGCTCCACAACTAAGTACTGGGTGCGCATGACTGATGTGTCCGCTGTGAAGCACCACATCCTGCAGCACCTTCCAGTTTTCCAGTACAACGAGGGCTCGGTGCGCGCCCCTTCCTCCCATCGCTTTTCATCCCCCTTCTGAATGAGGTTGCATGATAGCCCATTGCAGTGGGCTCACCCCTCTGCTGCCTCTGATCACTCCTTTCAGCCAGCATGCCCTGAAAAAATACCAAGCATCACTACGTCCCTCATCCTGCTGCCATCAAGCTTGATGACTGCTGCCACAAGCCAAATATTCTCAGGGCAACAGATGTGCTAAATCACACTCCTTCAACACGGCACTTTGTGTCCCACGTCAAATTTCCCGGCGTTTTGGTGGATCTACACTCGCGGAGCTTAAGTCAGGCAAATTGATGTTGAATGATTGTGCGAGTGTTGGGTGCTGGTTGTGCAGGAGGACCAGAGCGACTCGCAGCTGATCAACAGCGTGTACCTGGACAACAGCAGCATGGAGCTCTACCACGGACGCCTCGATAAGCGCCCCAACGCCATTGCCATCCGCATCAGGTGCAGCCCCCAACAAAACTTTGCACACATCCATTTTCGATCCTGCGTAAGCGCTCCATGCTGTACTGTGCTGCGTGGAATGGTGGCTGTATGCATGATTGTAACAAGGTTGGTCAGTACAGTGCCTTTATGAAAGCACACTCCGGATGTCCATAACAAGATGTCTGGAAATCTGTGTCAAAATGACTAGTGAATAGGCACAACGGTGTGTACGTGTGGATTGTGTGATTATCTTTCTTGTCTGCATCATTACTAAGTATACATCGCCTGCCCCTTCCTACATGCATTTGAGGGTGCATATGTGGGCGCAGGTGGTACGGCGACGGCGACCCGACGACGTGTTTCGTTGAGCGCAAGACGCACCGGGAGAGCTGGAAGGGCGAGGAAAGCGTGAAGGAGCGCTTCACTCTGCCGGAGGAGAAGATGGTGCCCTTCCTGGAGGGCGAGTACACCCTCGACAAGGCCGTGCGCGACCTGCAGGCCAAGGTACGCAGGGCTTACTGTTGCCAGTCTTGCATGCACTCTCTCTACCCCATCTGCTGATGATCCTGTAGGCCAGTGAGAGAAAATGACCTTAAAGGTGCTGTCCTTACTGTGCGTGCATTAGGACTGTGCTTGCTCAAAGTAGACTGTTGTCAAGTGGTAGGCAAACGCACAGATGCCTGCCTCAGAGTCAGGCGTGTCTCGTATTTACACAGGATCAAGGAGCAAATTGTTGGAAACCTGCACGTAGCTTCCAAGTCGGCAGCGGCTGAAGGGTGCATGCATGCATGCGCGCAGGGCAAGTCAGAGGGCGAGATCGCAAAGTTCAGCAAGCTGTTTGGCGAGATCCAACAGCAGATCGACACGAAACAGCTGCGGCCAATGATCCGCACGCAGTACCTGCGCACGGCCTTCCAGATCCCCTTTGACTCCACCGTGCGCATCTCCCTCGACACCAACCTCACCATGATCAAGGAGAACCCCGACGACGGCCCCACCTGCACCGTCGCCGGCAGGTCTGTCCTGTTTTTATCCCTTGCATTTAAAATGTTGAATCGGTTCTGCTGCTTGAGCTCCGCAGACCATCTGTGGCTTCAGGCATCGTGTGCACTAACTCCGCAAGATCCTCTCGCATGCGCATGCTCCATTGATAGGCATTGCAAGGAGCTTTCTGGGAGAGTTTGCTCACCATGTTGGGAAAGATGCAATCGATCTGTGGGACCTTGTTTTTGCAATGCCGACAGTCACCACCTGCTAAAAATGCTTGCCCTGTCTTGCCATGCCCTTGTGCTGCTGGCTGGAAGGAGCCTCCTGCTTTCTGTGCTGATTGTGGACCTGCAGGCCTACAACAAGGTCTTCCTTGCCTCACAGCACCTCCCCATCACCGTCTGTTCTCTGCTGGAGCATCATTGCCTGATCTGGCTGCAGCACCTGATTGGGCTGAACAACTGATGCGCGCAGGTGGTACCGTGACCCGACGCTGCCGGTGCCGCGGACGGAGGTGACGCGTTTCCCCCACGGCGTGCTGGAGGTGAAGCTGAGCCTGCCCGAGGGCCAGACCGCGCCCGAGTGGGTCCAGGACCTCCTCGACTCCGGCTACCTCACCGAGGCGCGCCCTTGTTTGTGTTTTATTCTGTGGTGTGCAGCCCTCAACTGCAAGCAGGCATGAATTGTGAGAGATTTCAGTATGCCTGAAGCATGCAAGACTGCCTTAAACGAGAGAACAAAATGAGTGAAACTCCTGCAAGACAATCTGCAGGCAGCTTTGCATTTGTGCGGTGGAGCCTACAGTGTTGTGTGGCGCTAATTGAGTGGGGGCCGACTGCATGACTTCTGCATGCGTACTTGCTCGGAATCCCAAATACAGGCTAAACAAGCTCTCAACAAGACTGCATGCTTCAATGCGCATGGCAGAGCACGCAGACAGGTGTCCCAGCTCTGAAGTGGGGTTCTGTGCGTGTATTTGAGCAGGTGCACAAGTTCAGCAAGTTCATCCACGGCACGGCGACGCTGCTGCCAGAGCTGGTGCAGGCGGTGCCCTACTGGGTGGACGACGAATCCGTCCGCCCCTCCATGCTCCAGTCCGCACCGCAGCCCGCCCAGTCTGTGTGAGTGTCCCCTCCGCCCTTTGATAGTTTCATGATACAGACACAATGCCTCAGTGGGTCATGCTGTGAAGGGATTCATCCTCTCTGCAATGCGACAACTTGGTTGCACAACGAGCATCAGCGGGTCATGCTGTGAAGGGAAGCATCTGGCTGCGGTGCAAGCATCCCCTCAACACTGGGCACATGGACTCTTCCTGCAGTGTATTGTGCTTGCCAACCGTCATGAGTGTATTCGGGGTGATCAATTGAGCGCTTGTGCGCTTCCTACATGGCGCAATTCAAGGGGCTCTGCGAGAGGCAAACGTGATTCAGGAGCAGTCTGCAGAAAGGCAGCGTGACGGTGTTATGGCAAACGATTGAGGGTTGCGTTTGTGCCGGCAGGCCGGGAGCGTCGGCGCCGGCGGCTGCCGCGGGGGTGCCGCCGAAGCCGCGGCGGCGCACGGGGAACGAGGTGGACGAGCTGCAGCACCCGCTGCTGGGCGACCAGCCCACGCTCCAACTCCTGCCACCGCGCGACGCCGTCGGTGCGCGCACGTGCCTCATTTGCTTTAATTTAGATGAAGTCGCATGCCTCCATGCACGCTGTGTCTTTGATGGGGAGGCTTCTGCTCTTCTGCTCTCTGATCTGTACTATGTTATGCTTCTGTATATGCAGCACTGGTCAAGATTTCTGGGAGCTGGGGTACGTGGTTTTGAAGGGCTTCGACATGGCCTTGAGGGCCAGTCTTCAGGATTCTTGTCCATGGAATCTACCCTGCATGTAGCAGAGGCCATTGTCCTCTAAAGAGAACTTGTGGTGCGCGCAGGCTTTGGGCGAAAGAAGGAGAAGAAGGGATTCTTCGACTGGTACTTCAACAGCCGCAAGGCCAAGGAGCCTCCGGTCATGGCGCGAACAACGCCGATGCGCATCGAGCCGAAGACCTTCTTCGCCAACGAGCGCACCTTCCTCTCCTGGCTCCACATGGCCGTCACCATCGGCTCCATCGCCGCCGCCCTGCTCGGCTTTGTCGGCGTCGCAGACTCCTCCAAGCACAAGGCCCAGGTCAGTCGCGTCTCACCTGGCGGCCCCTGCACCTGTGTCTAAGGATTATGATTATTATCATTCTTAAAGCACCACGCTTATCCTGCCAGAAGGCAAGGTGCGTATGCAGACAAGCTGCAGTGAAAAACCCTTCCCCTTGTTGGACTCGCCAGATCCAAGCAAGACCCAATCGACCGTGGGCATGGTGTTCTGTATGCAATACCGCCCCCCCGCCAGCCGGGGACGGTGTCTGAGTATATAGTTACTGAATGTTAGAGTGCAGCATACTGCTGGTATTCGTGATCATGATGGACTGGTGGGTGTGATGGTGATGCACGGAAGCAGCATGCTCAAAATAGTGTGTAAAAGATTCTTAATTTAGGCAGTAATGTCTTGCATTGCTACCGTGCAGGCGACGGACTACCTTGTGGAAACCATAGCGTTGATACTGCTGCCGGTGGCCGTGCTGATGTGCGCCTACGCGCTCACTGTCTTCATCTGGCGCGCGCGAGCCATCTCCAAGAAGCAGGTGCGCGCAGCCTGCCTTGCCCACATGCCCACATCATTGGTTATCACCACTGCAGTACTGAGACAGTGTCAGTGGCAATTAGTGGCGATGCGCTTTGTGCTGTCAGTGCTGCCAACCCTCTGCATGGCCGCTTCCTTGTGCGTGGGTGGCTGCCTAAGAGAACAAGTGGCCCAACATAAACATAGTTGTCCACGCTGTATGGACCTGTCCTGCCAAGTGAAGCTGCAGGACGCCGGATGAGCTCCCCAGGAGCTCGCATGCACACCCACCAGTGTGATTGACTCCTGTGACGGATTCCGCAAGAACTTTGTGCATTGCAACAGCATGACTGATGTCAAGCATGCAACCTTTGCGTGCACCCCCTAGCATGACTAATCTCAGATGCATTCGTCATGCTGCGCAGGTGGGCCACATAGACGACCGCTTTGGTCCGCTGGGCCTGGCAGGGGTGGTGGTTTTGGCGCTGTCGGCCATCCTCATAATCTCCATTGTGGACTTTGTGCAGCAGATGCAGAGCAAGACGGGCCCCCCGCCGGCGCCCCCCGCTCCCACCGATCCCCTCCCCGACCCCACCTCCCTGCGCTCAGACCCCTTCGGCCTCCAGCGCGCCTTGTGAGGTCGGAAGTATGTACCACGGTGAAATAGATATCATCCTTGGTGCAGCCTTGGCTCCTTCGGCCGCCATCCTGCTCTCTGACTGCGCAGCTCTGGCATGCAAACCATCTTCCTGCAATGTCTCAAATGCCTTGCAGGAATAATAGGACAGTGCCGGTTCGGTGGGGCTGTTTTCCTCATCCGGCTCACCAGTTTACCAGCGTAGGTCTGGGCGGAATATAAGCACAAACCTTGCGCTGGGGAGGTCTGTTGAATGAGCGGGGAATGATGAAGAGGTTGAAAGGTGGAGAATGACCTGAGTCTAGCCGAGCTGTTTGCTTGAGTCAGCGACAGGATGATGCTTGAGCTACAGGGGCTGTGGTATTGCAGCGGCATCTGAGGGCAGAGGCAAAGCCTTGTGGGAAGTTTGTGGTCAATCGACTGAGGGCAATGGAGCAGCAAAGACCAACCTAGATGCAGAACTTGGTTTGACATGCTTTCGACCCGCATTTTTGGTCGCACTGCTTTTTGGCTGCACTGCACCTAAGCAACCAGCCATTAGCTCAAGACTGCAAGACAGTGACAAACTAATTTTTTGCTTACTCCCTTGGGTTTCCCAGGCTCTTCCTGGGTGAAACATCCCCCAGGGACGTTCCCTGAGGGAACTGCATTGAGGGAAAATATTGCAATGTCGTGGTTGATAATTTTTCTCATTGACTCCTCTCCGGGGTCCTGCTGTTCAGGTTTGGTTTTAGGAAACTGTGCATGTCTGTCAACCGTGTAGCATAGCAACCAGCTTTGTTTGCGGCTAACAGAGCAACGAGTTGTTTCATGCAAATTCTCTTAAACTCATGAGTCTTTGCAGGTACTGTCATGCTGTAGCACCCCTCAGAGAGCTCTAGTTGAAGGCACTTGCATTTGTTGTCGAGGTGAAGGCTGTGGTGTCTGTCTAGGCAGCAAAGATGAAATCCATGTGATTGCACTCTGCCTAGTTCCTCTGTTGTTTCTGCGTTCCAATGCGCACTTGTAGATCAAGATCTAGAGTTGGCTGGTGATTCACAATCAAGAGAAATATTCGTAGAATGTGTAAAATCCTAATTTATTGGAAGAATCCACGTTGATTTGCTTGTGTTGAAGGGAAACTGCTCCGTGAAGGTGCCTCAATGGCAATCTGTCCTATTTATATTGGCCAGTCCCACACATGGCATTCACTACGTGTCAATGTGTCCCGTACCATGTATTTATTGAAGTATTTTCGCTTGCATGTGTGCACATACCTACATACATATCAAATTCCAGGGCACCCGAGTAATCAAAATCCACTACTTTAGTGGATGTAAACGCTACTAATGTGGTGGATTATTGGCAATCAGGGGCCATGCCACCTGGTAACACATTCCATAGCATGCCATTTTGGTAATAAAAATTAGGCCTTTCGTCAGTAAGCATGGAGAATGATCAGTGATGTGTTTCTGTACCGAGCATGTCACTTATTATTGCTAGGATCCCGTGTTACAAGTGTGGCAGTGACAAGGAGAAGCTTCATCCGAACTGCGCAAGTTCAGAACGCTTGACTCGCTGTGTAGGTTGTGATTATATTATCAGATTCTATTCAGAAGGTCTGACAAAGGACGAATACGGCCACGACGCTGTTGCCGACTGGGTCTTCAAACAAGAGGCAAGGGTGCCATTGCAACGTTGCAATGCCGTGGACTCAGGGGTCAGATATTTCCATCAGAGCTGCCTTGGCCGAGATGAACCTTCAGCATTGTCCAGAGCTAATGGCTACTATTCTATTCGCGGGAAGATTGAGAGCGAAAAGTATCCAGAGCTCAGAAATATTACCCACAAATGCTGTGAGGACTGCGTCATTGCAGCCCAAACCAGGGGCAAGGATCTCAATGAGGATAAGTTGAATTTTATCATGCATCAAGGAGTGATTGGTAGGTCTCAATAAGCACTCCATCTTTGAAGGTTGGGAACACCTATGTTTTGAATCTCCCCATGACCTTGACACAGAGTAACTAACTCTGACTTTTGCGTTGCGTTCAGAGGCAGAGACCGGCGACTTGGAGAGGAAGAGAGCCGATAGGCGATCAAGCAAGATTCGAGGCATCATTGGTGGTCAGCAGGCTCGCCTCGAAGACAATGGGACGACTTCGACCGCCATCTTTGCAACGAGACACCTCAATCAGAAAGTCAGCTTCAGCAAGAGCGCCAGCAGATTGCTGGCAGCAGTGCCCAACCTGAACAGGACAGTGATGGCAGCCTCGTATCTCCAGGCCAGTGGACTTCAGGCAGGCCAGACAGCCCAAGGACAGGCGCAGAGGGGCGCCACAGCTGCAGCAGGCGGCATGCAGGGTCCCGCAGCCCCAGAGGCAGAAGCTGCAGGACCTTCGCAAGCGCCACAGCCAGGGATCAGCCGCAGGCAGCTCAGCGCTCAGGGAGCCGAGCAGGACATCGTCCAACGGTGGCTTGCGTTCAGCCTCAAGGCCTCATCCACCGTTGCAGAGCTGAAGCGGTTCCTGCTTGACAGAGGCCAGCGGCCAGTGATCTTCACCAGAAGCGCGCTGCTCGCCAGGGTGGAAGGGCTGCTTAGATTTGAGCATCCAGAAGGTAGCTATCCATGATGGCTGTAACGATCAGCGCCTACACATCTTATGCCTGGCAAATTAATAACATGTCCTCACCATTTCCTCTGGACATCTTATGCGCTGGCAGCTAATGGATGCTGTCATGCAGGTGGACTGGAGCCGAGTGCGGCGGCGGTTGAAGAGATCACAGCCGCTGTTGAGGCCGCAGCCCAACCGGCACGGCAAAGACCAGCAAGGCAGAAGGTGGGCATCTTGTTGAGGATCCTTATGTTTGCATGTGCTTTGTGAACGCCTCTCATCTGTCAAGCTGCTGGTGCAGTGAAAGCGAGTTTGGCTGAACACACTGATTGTAAGTTATTGTTGTTACAGGCGCCGAAGAAGTCACAGCTTCAGATGGAAGCGGCCAAGTCCATTGTTAACAAGGGTGAGTGGGCGCTCTCAGCTGGAAGCTCTGATCACCTGGTGACTGTTGCACACCCGAGAAGGCTTTAACTTCTGCAGATTTGATGGAAGGGAATGATAGCCAGTCAATTGAGGCGCTCACATGTTTGCAGGAGTGAGCAGCGGCCTGCCCGTGGTCAAACTCAAGCAGATTGACGAGTTGCTCTGGACCTTCGACAAGTGCCACTACCTGCCGCAGTTGGGGGAGAGCACTCCCTCGATTGGTGTCGCTCTCTGGGCCGTCACAAGCACGCTGCACCGCGACGGGGAGTTCCCAGCACGCAACTTGTCCCAGTTGGGTCGTGCTGCCAAGGCTCCTGTTGGTTTGGTGCGCGCTGTGCAGCCAGGCAGCGATGGCACCCAGCTGCATATGGAGATATGGTTCCTCGAGGCGCGCGTGCAGACAGATAGCCAGGGGGAGCCCGAGGCAGCGGTGGCAGGGGAAGGCGGTGGGGCACGCGCAGATGTGGAGGGACGGGGTGCAGGAGAGGCAGCCACCGGTGGGGGCGTGCAGGAAGGGCATGGGCGGGGTCGGGGCAGGAAGCGTGGCCGCCGCGGCACAGGCGGGGCGCGTGGCAGCAATCGGCCCAGAAGGGGCAGCCGAGGCAGGCTCAGGCGCCCAACCGCCAGAGCCGCAGAGTTTTGGGGTCCCCCCACTGAGGGCGACGAAGACGAGGTTGGGAACCTCTTCTCTGAGTCAGATGCGGATGACCAGCCAGCGCAGCAGCACAGTGACCCAGCAGAGCCAGAAGGGCAGGCAGAGGGTGTCCTGCCTGAGGCCAGCGAAGTGCCGCCGCAGCCCACAGCTTGTGCGAGCCAGTCGCCGTTGCACGGCTGCTTGCTGGCAGATGAGTCGCCGCAGCCTGTGCCAGTCCCCAACGTGCGGCTGAGCATGCAGGGGCATGCCGCATCGCCGGCCAAAATGGCTGTGCTGGTGATCGACTACCGGCACATTGCAGCGGCCCTCTGTCATCCAAAACGGCTGAAGGTGGCTCTCGGAGGCGCTGCCGGGAGCTCGCCCATGAACGTCGAAGAGGCTGCAACTGGTGTGGCGCTGGCAATGTTGCTGGCTGAGGAGCAGAATGCGGCGCGCGCCGGAGAAGGTGAGGAGCCATCATGGCTCTCTTTGTCCTGGCTTATATGATTCCACTCACAGTGAGTTTCTAAGTTATAATGCCATGCGAATCATACCCCGAAGGTTTATCGACAGGTAATTGTCAGCAATAAGCTGACGACAGGCATGTGTTGTCTAGGTGGGAGTGCTACGGCAGCGGAGCAGTCGCAGTCAGCCTTGGAGCAGTCACCGCTGTCTGGCGCCATGGTCTTCTTTGATCCTGCTCTGGAGCTCGCTGCCGATGAGGAGCCAGCTTCCTCCTACCGCTCTGCAGATGGCCCAGCAGGCATGTACAAAATCCTGCTCTGTCATTCCTGTGAACTTGTCAACTGACTGCTCTCATACGCTGGTGTAGTTGATTTGTTCATGTCTTGTCTCTCAATGCTGAAGTGTCTGCTTGCCCCTTTGCCTGAGCCATGCCTGTCTTTCACGCACCCTGCTCCACATGCTGTGCTTGCCCCTTTGCCTGAGTCATGCCTGTCACTCACGCACCCTGCTACATATGATGTGGTAGAGTGCCGCACCTAAGGGTCATCTGGGTAATACTAACAACAGGAATAAATTTGAGCTTGACATCCTAGCAAGACACTAGGGAAGATATTGCTTGAATGCGGTAATAATCGCGGATTGTAAGCAGCTGTGTGTTGGTGCGCGCAGGTCGACCGTCCCTGGAAGTTTCCTCCCCTGGGATCAACATGGAAGCTGCAATGGGTGTCATCGCAGGGCTGGCATGTCAGCTGAACCCCTCGCCGCAAGCCAGAGGCCATTCGAGCGCGCACAGTGACGTGCAGATTCTGCCAGATGACACAGTCTATGTCCTAACAGATGACAGGAGGATAGTGGGGACGGCAGAGGTGGTGCATATTGGGCCTGGCACACGGTTCCACGGTGCTGAGCTTGAGGGGTTTGGTGTTATTTGCGGGCTCACCATCACAGACGCAACTGGGGCTGGACACCAGAAGGCATGGTTGAGCGACACAGATGAAGTCAGAGCAGGCAGAACACCCTTGGAAGCAATTGGGGGCAATCAGATGGTGGCAGTTCCCGAGAGGTGCCTTCGCTTTCTGAGGCGCCCACCGGCGGCTGGAGAGTGACTTGCAATGTGATCTTTGCACTTTCAAGCTAAGTCAGTTTCAAGCTTAGTCAGAATTGGCGTGTGAGCATGACGCAAATGTAGCATCAATTTTTTTTATGTCCTAAATTTGATATTGCAATGAGGACTGTAGTAGGTTGTGACCAAGTCTGCCTCACTACAAGGCGTTGCACATCCATGCGCTCTACGCAACTAATATTAGTCACTCACTTGTCCCTCTCTGCACATGTGCGCAACAATCATGACGGTAACCAGATATCATGCATGTAACAATCTGTAAGGTAATTCTGCTCCCGGTTGCCTCACATGCTCAACCTTCGAATCTGAAGTGGCCAGTGGGATGGAGCACTTCTGCTTGAAGACAGAGCACTGCTGCTGACCGCCACAAGGTAGTGGCGGTGGAGGGCAAGAAAATAAATCCCCTGAGCCTATCTTATAATATTATTAACCCCATCTGTCATTGAGCAGCCTGGCTCGTTCTTGCTGTTTCTCTACGATGTCGGTGTCGAAATCCACTCACATAGAATGTTGAACGTGGAAGAATTGCTACAAGATTCTTCTCAGCATCATCGCACTTCTTGGTCGCTGCATAAAGACACACGGCATGTCACATCAGATGGCGCAAAGGTGATGCCCTTATCTTGCCGGCACCCACGCTATGGTACACGCACGCGATGTGTATCAATCAAATGTGCCACAAGCGACAGAATTGGGGTGTCAATTTGCTGCACAGCGTGGGTGCCCCTCCTTGATGGGCACATCTCTTTACATCGAGCAGCCATCTGAGATCGCCAGGGTTGAGGACGTGCTGTCCGTGCAGCACGCACTCAGCGTCAATATTTAGACTCTTTCAATATTGATTATTGATGGTATTCTTGTGAAAGAGTCTCTTGACCGGCCCTGTAGGTATCGCACGCTATGAAGAGGCTTTTGCAGTCCAGGGTTGGGGCAGCACACCTCTGAACATAGGACCTGCCACCTTTGTAATCTTGCTCAAACGAAACCCTGAAATGCCTTCTCGAAGAGTGTGGTTTTCGAAATTCCTTCAAGCACCACGGCTGTGTGTGCAGGAAACCTAGTAATCTTCAACCACTGAACTTCCTTGAAGGCGGGAGCCATGCATGCACACACCGCCCTCATTCACTGGGCACTGGTCATGTACAGGTGAGATCTCAGGAAAGCAAGAGTATGATCCAAGTGTAGAAGTGCTGTAGAAATCGGGTTGAAGCCGCGGGCCAAAGCCTTGGAGCCTTAAGCATCATGCTGATGATCATAATGATGCCATCGGGTCAGTACTAGTATAAATGGCGTAAGGCTACCCATTAAGAGATTCCAGTGGGACCACCGTCGAACATTATAACCTGAGAGAAATTTCTTTAAAGCATCAAGCATCTCGAGATGTGCTCATGAGCAACGCATGTCTTGTGCTGCAGGTGCAACCCATGCCATGCCCGTGGCCAGTGGGCACGTACACATGTGCATCAACGTTTCAGGCAATTGCAAGTTGCCACAATGGCTACCCAACACCGGTGTTGGTAGCAAGTGAATAGTGGGTACCCACTAGTTATTTGCCACACCATTGCCCTCAGTGTACTCTTAAAAAGCAATCACTCAATTATAACTAGAAGGCGCCTCTACAGTGTAATATTGTTGTCAATAGATCAGATTGATATTATTGTTGCATTCATTTATTTTATATTTAATTATATTGAACAAGCTCGGCTCGCAAGGCTTCAAGCCTTGTTGCTCCAATTGGTCAAATATATGCATTATTCTTTTTTATCTGATAATTCTTGCAAAGCAGAATTAAAGCCACTGCAAATATTAAGGCTTGAAACTCGAATTCACAATGTGGAGATAAAGTCCATGCAATGGGTGACTCGTTAAACATTAATTGAAGCTGAAGGGCTAATTGGCTTCTGATAAATATTTTAATATCATGGTCATTTATTTGGATGGTCCAAACAAGCTGTCGACATGAGAATGATCACTCACAGGCTTGCATGGACACTAAAGTCCCCCCAGGTTTTGGTAGAAAGTGAAGCCAATGACGGTACTGCAACATGCTCAGCCTATAGGTAGCTAACCAGATATTTACTATAATTACACCTTGAGGATCTGGTCCAGAGTCACATGCATGCCATATGGGCGCATGTTGCCGACTGTTGACATGACCTCTCCAAGAGTCATCAAAAAATCACATTATGACAGACATATCTTCTTAGAACCAATACAAATCTTTTGAAGACTGAAGGTCTTTATTGTCATTAATGGTGGGCAGTGGGTCATGGCCTTCCTCTAACTAAGGAAGCTTCACAACCTGGCAGGCAATCTTTCTAAGTAGCAATTCTTGTCAAGGTTCATACTGTTCATTTTTTGGCTGCTGGCAGTCAACATGCTATTAACTATTAACAACGTGGACACCTGTACATATATACAAATTTTAAGTATTAATACTAATATTAATTTGTAGTATTAGCCGTATAATTTTATCATAATATTATGATATGCTGCCAAAAATAAAATTCAACGAATTTAATTTGGTGGACCTTCATCAAAGTTTTAAAAACATGACAGGGACACCTCCATTCACGACAGGCATTGATCACATTTTGACACTTATATGAGATAGAGAGAGGCACTGCTCAGAGCTACATGAATTGCAAGAGTTGCAGGAAGTTTCAATAGGCTGCCTTTCGCTTGAACAACTGATAATTTTTAACAGCAATGCATATTTACATTAACAACATAAGAAGCTGGCACTCTGTGTTAATTATTTGCTTTAAGTGTGTGGAGAGAACAAGCTGCTAAGAGATCTTGAGATTTTTGAGCCAATTGGCAGATGATTCCACAGCGCACTCCCTTCCCAAAAAGGATCTGATGAATTGTAGAACAATCAGATTACTGTACTCTATAGAAGATTACTGTACTCTATATAGAAGCTACTGACTTTCAAAGTTTGAAACAGCATCGAGAACATCAAAATTGGCAGACAAGGCGAGATGCTCATTGCCAAATTTTCAAATGTGCCAATATTTATGTGTCCTCATCATCGCCGCCGCTGCTGTCTGAGGAGGCATCGGACCGCGCATCCTGCCAGTCCGAGTCGGAGCTGGTGCCGCTGTCCAGGTTTGTGAGGTCGGCGTGCAGCGCTTCCACAGCATTGCCTGCCATGCCGCCCAAGTGCTGATACTGTTCAAGCTTGGAGAGGAGCACCACCTGCTGCCCGAGCTGGAAAGCTTCAAGGGCTGCATGCACACCCGCCTCCCCCAGCTCCGCCGCATGGGGAACTTGTCGGGCGCTGGGCAGGCGGCGCTCTCCCCTCCCAGCGGCTTGCTGCACTTGCTGGGCGTAGTGCTCATAAAACACTACCATATCCCTGGCCTCACGCCGCACGATGGTCATCTCTTCGGAGCACCGCTTCAAGCGCTCCTGCTGCTCCGCCAGCGCGGCCAGTTTCCTAGCCAGCAACCCTGCCTGAGCAGATTGTCGCTGCCACGGCAATGTGTCTACCGCGAGCAAGCCAGGGGCGGTCAAGCGCTGGCAGTCATACTGCGCTCCCTGATAGTCCCCAGGGGCGGCATGCCAGCGCCGCAGCTGAAGGATGTCATCGCTGACTTTGGACACGATGGCTTCCATCTGGCGCCGCAACCGCTTCAGGCTAGTGCGCTCACGATATGCCGCTGTCTCCAGCTGTCTCTGTAGGGCGTAGTAATCCACGAACCTGGCTGCAATGGAAGCATGTAGCTGCTGAATCATGAACCTCTTCCGCTGACCCCCTATCTCCTGGTACAACCGGTCTGCCTCCACCCACCGCAGCTGTACCCGGTGCCTGCGCTCCCACGCTGCCAGCTTGCCCTCAAGGACTCGGCGGTGCTCATGCCGCATTTGCTCGGAGAGCGATTGCTGCCCCTCAGCTGCGAGAGTCACACTGCCACCCAGCGCGTACAACTCCTCCAAGCAGCCTTGGTAGTGGTGCTCCCATGTAAGACGGGCCTGCGAGTAAGAATCCTGACATCAGTGATTCATGCATCTTTATGTATCTTCCAAAGGTGTGCATCCCATTTGCTCTTTACAAAAACTCCACCAGTATGCACATCCTGTCATGTCTTGTCCTGTCATGTCATAAGTCACATGTCAAATGTCCTATCATGTCATATGAACAAGCACCAGTACAGCCAACTGAAGGTGCAGAGTGGAGCAGCACCGGGATGGTGGGCGCGCTTGTTGATGCCCCCTCAGACGATGTCTGCCGCTGCTCCCGGGCAGACCCCTGCGTGCAAAACAAACAATCTGCTTGCATACTTTCTTCTGAGGCAGCTCTTTACTCTGAGTCCTCTGAGCACCTCCTTCTCACTAGCATACCCATTGATACTTATTCCATGCTAGAGAAGAGCCTTCAAAAAGGACCAACACACCTCTGCTTCGTCACTTGCGCCTGCACCAGCGCCGCCTTGGAGAGGATCCTGGCCTGCCGGTGATGGGACGCCTCCTGAGCCACCGCCACCCTGCACCTGATTCATCAGCCAATAAGCGAGCATGCAAAGCATTGCAGACTGCAGGATATATCAAGATGGCATCTCCCCAGAGAATCAGTAGAGACAGGTGCAGCAACTAGGAGGGGTGCATTTTACCTGCAACTCGGGGGCTTTGATTTGGGCAATCTCCTGCTTGAGGGCCCCCGTGGACTGCCGCAGTTGTGCCAGCAGTCGAGCAGCCCTCCTATGCCACTCAAGCAGCTGCTTGGGCAACCTGCGCTCCTTTTTTCGCTGCCAAGCCATCGCCTGCACATGGACCAACATTGTCACTTCTCGCACCTACAGGGTTACAAACTGCAACATCGAGCAAGGCTACAAGAGCTTGCATCATATGAAAGGAGAACTCACCAGGTCCGTCATGTAGTCCTCCCGCGTGGCAGTCGCCATGCGCTTCAAGATGTGTGCAAATTTCCTGTAATGTGCCCAAGCCTGTTCAATGTTGTCACCAAAGGAGTTTCCTGCCGCTAGCATGCGGCGGGCGCCATACTTTTCTTGGCATGCCGGAATGTGAGCCTTCACATGCCACGGCCCCACTGCCAGGCCAGGCATACCCTCCACGTTTCCTTGAACCATCCTGCCAGCACAACACATCACCATTCAAAGGGGACGCTGCTGTGCACTCCGACGAATCCACACACTCATAGCATGACTAGTACTAGACACTAGGAGTGAAATTGTTCCATGCAATAATTGTACAGGGCACATCTTGACGTAAACGCCAGGCATGATGGACGAAAGATTATACCTTCGCCAATATGGGTCAAACTGGCAAGCAATGTCAATGAAGAAGTACTTCAGATCCTTGCCCTCCTCAGGCTTGAACTCCTTCAGCAGACGCTGCAGGAGCAACTCGTAGTAAACAAAGCACTCCGGTGTGAACAGGTTTGCCGCCACGAGAACATACCCGTGGCGGCAAACTGCTGCTGCCACGCCCTACGCACAAGCACATGCGGGAGTGTCAGACCGGCTCCAAAGCACCAGCACATCTTCTTGTTACACGCTTTCCTGCCAAGCAAGGTACATCCTGCAGAGCTGCAATTTAAGGCTGCCATAACCCTACCCCTTGTTGAACTCGCCAGATCCAAGCAAGACCCAATCAACCGTGGGCATGGTATTCAGTATTTTTACCACCTGAAGCAAGGCACGCTAGGGTGCTGCCAAGTATTACCCTTGCCAGCCGGGGCCAGGAAAAAAAGAGAAAAAAATCATGGATATATGAGATGCATGCCAACATCAGTAAGCGCAACAAGATCCCAGAAAAATGCGAGGAGACTCACTTGCACATATAGGCGCAGCTGCGTGTCTGAGGCGGTTGGCGTGGCAGCAACGAACTGAGAGCAGACCGGCCGCTCCAGCGCCGCCGGGTCCAAGGCCTTCCGTTGAGCGAGCAAGGCCTTCACCTCTTCATCAGCAATGAAGGGGCTATAGGGCAGCTTCGGCTGCAGGAAATCAGAGGCTTTGCCCGCCGCCCTGAGCTGCGTGAGTCCCAGGCAGGCGTCAGCAATGGCTGCCACGCAAGTGCGAAAGCAGCAAGGACACTGCACAGTGGGGCCCCCGGAGGCACGACTGTCCAGAGATTCCTGGGTCGCCGGGCCCACCTCAGCTGCATCTCTGCCAGTTTGAGCCGCGAGGCTGCCTGCTTCCATTTCTGGTGGCGATGACGACGCTGCTGCTTCCCTCTGAGTGTTCTCCTGGGGCGGCGGCGGCTGGCCGAGCTGCAAGTCTGAGTCACCGCTGAGCCCTGCCTCCGAACAGATGGGCTGCACGCCAAGCCTGTTGAGGTCATGTGTGGCGATGTCCATTCTGCGCCACTGTCTGACCGCCACTGGGAGGTTCCTCCAGATATTTTTGGGCAGGCCACTCAGTTGCCCGTACGGCACACAGCCGTTCCTGACGTGCACCTCCTCCAGGGCGCTAGTCCAGGCGACCATTGAGGTTGGGCTGGCGAGGCTGAGCTCATGCGTCTGCAACATGAGCGCTCCAGAGTAGTAAACCAGCGGCCTCTGTGGCGTTGCAGGAAAGCATCCCATGCTCACAGGATCGACTGTGAAGGCGGCACTGCACCCGCCACACCTGAATGCTGGGGGGCTGACCTCTGTCCTGCCGCTGATCGAGACATACACAAGCCTGCTGATCGTCTCCACCTGCTCCCACACTGATCCCACCCTCCCAGCCTGACTGCATGGACTGCAAGCGGGCAGGGCTGCTCTGGCAGCTGTCAAAAACTCTGCCTGCAGCTGCTGCTTCAGTGCTGCTTGGCGTGCAGGCTGACCAGCTTGGAAACATGTGTTCCTGAATACATTGTCATCAAAGCACGCATCCCATGCTTGGTGCAGCCGTCTATTATCCTCTTGAGCTGCCTGTTTCCGCAGACGCCGGCGTGAGGGCGGAGGCTGATAATAGGCAGCAGCGGCTTCTCCATCTCCATCTGCAAAGCCATCCTGCTGTTCTTCCTGCTGAGCTGTGTTTCTTGCAGGGATCCGCCAGGATGGAAGGGCGCTGGCCGGCCTCCGGGGTCCCCTCGGTGCAGATGTTGCCACAGTGCTGCCTAGGTTCCTCCCAAATCTGCGGCCTGGCTGCAGCAGAGCAGGAGTGTCGGCTGATGGTATCACCTTGACACTGACCCTCCACCTCTTGTTCCTGACCATTCGTCCTGCATGAAGTCATCACACAACGGTTTCTGCAAGTGATCCACCAGGACATTAAAGGAATGAGAAGTACATCAGCAGCATGCCTTCTAGTACAAGTGATACAACTATCCTTACAAGCACCTGGGCTACTTGCTACTCTTTGGGGTGCACAGTCCTCTCCAGATGCTCCTCATCAGATTGGCATTCCAAGCAAAGCCAGGTCAGGGCAGACACCCACGGCTACTCACAGCAGCAGAGGGATCGTAACGCTCACCAGAACAATTGAACTTGATGTTGGTTTAGATTGTAGACGACTTCAGTGTCTGTCCGGTGCATCAGTGCTCAATTCAGGTGAACGCTCTGTGTTGCCTGCACGCATTTCATTTCAAGGAATTGGCTTGGCAGGGCATGCAGTCACTACGAAAGAAGTAGACATGCACGTCGATGGTCGTGACATTCGATTAGCTGAGTCCAAACAAGTCAAGGATGGGGATGCCAAAAAACCGGCAAAAGTGCGAACCTCACATGGCCAGCGACAGAAGACTTCAAGAATTCGTTTAAATTACTCCCATAAACATTTGCGGCCGTCCCACCCCCCTTTCAAATCCTACTTTGCAACGGTAACCTGGCAAATGGCATTGCTGTCTTCGCAGAAACGAGTAGCGCACGATCCTATAGATACAGGCTTGACCGAAATAATTAGCTTGACGGAGGTACTATGCAATGCTGAGATTGTTGTAGGTAAATCTGAAGGATGTGCAGCATTGCTTTTGTTATTGCACGCCCCGAAGGGGCGTGCTCAGAAAGAGAGCCAAATCCACTAATGTAGTGGAGTGCATGTCCACCAAAGTAGTGGATTTTGCCCGACAGAGTAGGATGCAAATTCACTTATGGCGCCATCTATCGATTCCTTTGCCGGACTGGTGCATATGATAGTTGCACGACCTATGGTGCAGTACATGCAAGCATTGCGAAATTAGTTCTGAGGGAGCCCACAGGTCTGGCTGATGCAACAAGGTGTCCACAGTCTCTTGCAAAGTTCATGTGCTCTGAATCCTTAAAAAGGGCAAGTATCATATGAACATTGTTGCGAAAGGAGATACAGCTGGCTTTTCCAAGTGTTGGGTGGTGTTAAAATAACACCGGTTTGTGGTAAGCTTCAGGGTTCAGCCGATGTGCAGCAGGGCACAGGGCTTAGGCGCGCTCGCCACGGATGCGGCGGGCCAGCTGGATGTCCTTGGGCATGATGGTCACGCGCTTAGCGTGGATGGCAGCCAGGTTGGTGTCTTCGAACAGACCCACCAGGTAGGCCTCAGCAGCCTCCTGCAAGGCCAGCACTGCGCTGCTCTGGAAGCGCAGGTCGGTCTTGAAGTCCTGGGCAATCTCACGCACCAGGCGCTGGAAGGGCAGCTTGCGGATCAGCAGCTCCGTGCTCTTCTGGTACTTGCGGATCTCACGCAGGGCCACGGTACCAGGGCGGTATCTGCAAGCAGTAATCGTGGTTGTTAACATCACAGCTCACATCATTCAAAGATAGCCAACGATTGCCCATGGTTATCAAATGTAATTTGCAAGGCTAGAGGCAGGAAGAACTTCGTGGACAATTATTGTTGACCATATTTGAGCAGTGCAAAGCCCAAAGCAGCTTGCAGGAAACAATTTTGACATCAGTCAAGCCCATCGCCATACAAAGGCAGTCTAAACAATGTCCCGGGAGCCTGCGATGAAGAACAACGAGCAGATAATAAAGCACACCTGTGGGGCTTCTTCACGCCTCCGGTGGCGGGTGCAGACTTGCGAGCTGCCTTGGTGGCCAGCTGCTTGCGGGGCGCCTTTCCTCCGGTAGACTTGCGGGCGGTCTGCTTCGTGCGAGCCATTGCAACTGCTGGTTCTCAGGAATACAACAGGCTTGTCTGATGTGCTGGAGAGGAGAAAATAGCTTTTGCTTAAAAACAGGAAACTGTTGCCTTTTGAGCTGAAGCCTGTGAGGTGATAGGGAAATGCCATTGAAAAATCAAAGTTTCCGGACCGCCATTCGGCTGATGACATTACTGGCCTCTTATTGGCTGAAAGAGGCACCAGCCAATCAGAGTCCAAAGATGCACATGGTCAATCCTCAGCTTCTGAGTTCCTCCCAGACCCACATCCAGCCATAAAAAGCATGTCAATTTGCCATTCAGCCAAACATTCTCTGATTTTCACAGCTTTCAGCACTCATCCAAGCACCCAAGCAAACCTCAGCAACCATGTCTGGACGCGGCAAGGGCGGAAAGGGCCTCGGAAAGGGTGGCGCCAAGCGTCATCGCAAGGTCCTCCGTGACAACATCCAGGGTGAGGCTGCTGCTCACATCTGCCTTTTTTTCTTTCAGAATTTCTGGATGATCATGATGTCGTGTAGGAGCTGGGCTGAAGAAGTTGCTGACTTTGTCAAGAGTTTTAGTGTGCGATGTTGTTAGGCAATCACCTCGCTGTGGTCCTGTCTTAGATCTCTTCTTGTCACTTCAATCATTTAGTTTGCTTTCTCGAAACAACCTGAGGTTGAGTAGGCAGTGTGCTGCTGTGTTATGGTTGTCCTGCATCTTCACATCCCCATCAACTAAAACTCATCTGTGTGCTCCACAGGCATTACCAAGCCCGCCATCAGGCGTCTGGCTCGCCGTGGAGGCGTGAAGCGCATCAGTGGTCTCATCTACGAGGAGACCCGCGGCGTGCTCAAGGTGTTCCTTGAGAACGTGATCAGGGATGCTGTGACCTACACTGAGCACGCCCGCCGCAAGACCGTGACCGCCTTTGACGTCGTGTACGCGCTCAAGCGCCAGGGACGCACCCTGTACGGCTTCGGTGGATAGGCTGCGCTGTCCTGCAGGATCCCCAGCAACCCACAACCCAAACCGGTGTTATTTTAACACCACCACCACATTGGAAACCTTGAGCCTCTGCTGTGACATGACCTGTGATGTGAGTTGTGATTACTGTGCAATACTTACTGAGGGCATGACCATGCAGCGCTGGTTAACTCTAGCCTTAGGATAGCTTTGAGTTTGCCAATCAGAGTTCCTCCATGTCACCGGGCGCTTCTTATTTTTCATTGAGGACAGATCTTTCCTGCAGCCTGGCACATGGCTTTGGACAGAGCTGCAGACATTCCTGATCCAGATTTGCACTGCCCTTCTCATTATGAACACATTGACTGTATGTCACATGATGTGACATGAGCCCCAGCAAACGCTAACGGTCTGCATGGCGGGCAGCTTGACTTTTATGAACATGATGCTGATACTGTACAGCACATGTGTTGATCATGATCAGATGATTGTTTGAGAGCTGTAACATCGAGACTAACCCTACAGATACTGTTGACATCAAGATCCTAAGGTGTAAGATTACACAATGACTGCTTGTAAATACAGAAGGTCAACTTGCTCAGCAGGCTATGAATCCAAGGCGGAATTTGATATAGCTGAGACAGTCTGAGATGTGAGAAGGCAGGACATCAAATGTAGCAAACTGCACGTGCACAAAATCCCCATCACAGCTGTACATGTAGCCTGCTTGCGAGCTCATGTCTGGTGGCTTGAGCCACCAGTGCCCAAAGCGATTCCATATCCCAATGCATTGACTGCTGCCTCCATGCTCTGCCGCTCAAACCCAAGTCACATTCTGCAATTGTTCTATGGCGTTCTAGGGACCTGCCAGGTTTGAAACAGTGTTTGTGTTTCAATTGTTGAGTTTTGTCAGTCAGACCAATGCGTGAACAGCATTCATTACTCGGCTTGTCAGCAATCACAGGACTGCCCTCAGGGCCCACTAAACTGCTTGCAGCACACTGATAGATAGTGCCAGAACTCATTTGTTGCTTTCCATTGAAGTGGTGGTGTTAAAATAACACCGGTTTGGGGTCTGCTCAGCGGTGCCTGCAGCTGGGCTGCTTAGGCAGAGGTGAACTTGGTCACGGCCTTGGTGCCCTCAGACACGGCGTGCTTGGCCAGCTCGCCAGGCAGGATGAGGCGCACAGCGGTCTGGATCTCGCGAGAGGTCACTGTGGGCTTCTTGTTGTAGCGGGCCAGCTGGGCGGTCTCAGTGGCAATCTTCTCAAAGATGTCAGTGATGAAGGAGTTCAGGATGGAGATGGCCCTGGATGAGATACCGGTGTCGGGGTGCACCTGCAGCAGTGGCACAAAATGCCTGTCAGGTGATGCTGATTATCGTCAGATAGAGACAACTGCTCCTGGCCCTTCACAGATGCACCACAATGACAACCGACCTTCATCCTCCTTTTCCGCGACATTACAGCTATACAATTGCGCACTTTTAATTAAATATGCACGTTCTCGTACCATACAGGCCCCTATGCATTGCGATATTAATCTTTGCAATTAGCATCGCAGGAAAAGTTAACAACGTGCAGAGAGCTGTGTTTGCCATTCGAGCTTGTGAAAGATTTCTAAAGAATCATCCCAGTAGCCTCACCTGCTTCAGGACCTTGTAGATGTAGATCTTGAAGGACTCGACCTTGGCCTTGCTCTTCTTCTTGCCACCGGTCTTGGCGGTCTTGGCGACCTTTTTGGCGGGCTTCTTCTCTGCCTTGGGAGCCATGGCTGCTTGTTTGTGAGTGCGGTGAATAAAGCTTGATATTCACGAGGGCGGTGGAAGAAATTTGCTCGGTTTGAGCTGGAAATGCTGAACACAAGGTTCATATCTTGCCGGGTCACCTGACGGGCCAATCAGAGCTCAGCATTGAGGTTGTATACAACGCACGCGAGTGCTGGCCGCTGATTGGCCCGACGCAGGTCCGCAGCACTCAAGACCGATTCAGAGCAGAAGCTGCACTCAAAACGCTCTGCAGAATTCCGATTTACTCACATTCGCTCTCTTCTCAGCTTCCAAAAACCCTCAAGCGAAACATCTGCCACCATGTCTGGACGCGGCAAGGGAAAGACAGCCAAGAAGTCGGTGTCCAAGAGCACCAAGGCAGGCCTGCAGTTCCCCGTGGGCCGTATCGCCCGCTACCTCAAGAAGGGAAAGGTGTGCATGTCTGGATGTGCCTTCGCAATCGCCTGAAATCGAGTATGTGTGCCTGTCCTGAGATGTCTCTGTTGTGATGCTTTGACACTTGAGATGCTATGGCAAATATGGTGGTGCCTGTGCTTGTTACTTGTTTCTTTCGTGATTCAGCAATAATAGAAGCTTGGTCTTCGCACTGTCATCGCTAGGCTGCCCACGTCCACATCAATTTGCTCCTCATCTCAGATGGCTCTTTTGGGAGTCGAAAACTCTGCTGAATGCCGCCCCTAACATTGTGATGTTCCTGCATCGCAGTATGCCAGCCGCGTGGGTGCTGGAGCCCCTGTGTACCTGGCCGCAGTGCTGGAGTACCTGGCAGCTGAGATCCTGGAGCTGGCAGGCAACGCTGCCCGCGACAACAAGAAGACCCGCATCGTCCCCCGCCACATCCAGCTGGCTGTGCGCAACGATGAGGAGCTGAGCAAGCTGCTGAGCGGCGTCACCATCGCCTCCGGCGGTGTCCTGCCCAACATCCACTCTGTGCTGCTGCCCAAGAAGACCGCCAAGAAGGAGTAGGCAGCAACAGCTGCCCGCTTTCTGGAGGACACTGTCCCAACCACAAACTGGTGTTATTTCAACACCACCATTAGGATGGAAAGCTGTTCCTGCAGTTGCTTACGTCACCACAACAGAGACCCTCAGATTATGGTCAACAATGTACATCATGTTGGGTGATGGCCGTGATGGCTGTTCAGATTGATTACATCCCTGTACCTACAACCCAAAAACTTGGGTCTACCATTGGTGGACTACCAAGTGTACATTATTCAGCACCAGTGCTGCTGCACCTCAGTTGCAGAGTGCTTGCGTGGGCGAACAAATATATTAAGATCATCTTCTGCATGAATTTTCAGTCCTCACAACTACAACCATATAGGACATGTTTGCAGCTCAGACTTGAATTGCGGAGTCTCAATTTAGGTTGATAAGGAAAGTTCATGCAGCAAACAGGATTGTCTATCTATCTGCAAGCAGCACTGTTTGTAAGCTGAGTTATGACACTAGTGAGTACTCTACCAGATGATCATAACAGAAAACCATATTGTGAACTCACGATGCGATTTTCTATGACACTGATTGCTAAGGAGTCAAGACCACGATGCTCATCGAAGACCCAGTAACCTGATTAAGCAATTTGATCCCAACCAGTATCGATGCTCTTTCACAATAAACCTGTCACAAATCTCGGTTGCAGCGGTGTCTGCCTGGCTGCAGCTGCCACTGCTGAAGTTCCTAGACAAGTGTCTCTGTGCGGCAGGAGCTCCTCTTGGCACTGCTCAGCGAGGCTGTGCTCACACCTCGAAATATTCCACAAACACCAGGGGCTCCATGCCTCTTGGAGCTCTAATCCACCCCAATCATTCATCGCCCGCACGCCCTGTGACCTTATTGGTATACCGTACGTACAAGTTGTACCGTACAACTTGCTTCCCTTCAGCTGCCGCGCATGCTGCTGCAGGGTTCGACAGGGCCTCAACGCTTTGACTGGCAACCAGGGGCGGACCAGAACCCCGTCTCAGACCAGAGAAGCATAGGCTCTGAGCTCTGAGTCAGGGGTTACTAACAATTACCTATACTGACGCCCAGGGGTGGTCTTCAGTACTCCCTGATAAGCCTAATCCCAGGGTGGATGCCCCTGAGATGTCGGACCCTGCTGCTGCTGCTGCTGCTGCTGCTGCTGCTGCTGCTGCCGCCGCCTAAAAGCAGATGCAGTCCTCTGCCTTGTAGCACAGCTTGTCCAGGTTGGGCATGCATGCAAACTTGATCATGGGCGGTGGGCCACACAGCAGCGCGGCCGTCTCGGGGCCGGCCGGAAACAGATGTTCCCGCACCATCTCCTCGCTCACAAAGCCGGTGCTGTAGGCCCACTTCACGCCATCCGGCACTCGGTCCACTGTGCACCAGACACAGCTCTCATCACCTCATGCTCCAGATGCCCAGTTATTATTGATACAGGCATTTCCTGCCAAAAGGCAGGGTACGTTCTGCAGACAAGCTGCCCAATGCCAATATAAAATGGAGTGTCACTGAAGCCTTCATAAGCTTTTACGAGCGCCAAGGAGGAAACAGAAACAGATAGCTTGCTGTGAATATGTGATTGAATGAAAAACTGCAAACATGTCAAGAGTTGATGGTGGTGCATCCTGTTGACATGTTGACATGTGACCCCTGACAGCATGCAAGGGGCTCCAGGCACTCCGCAGCAACCCTTGTAGACCATGCATGCATCACATGACAGCCGGGTCTAGTTTCAGGGATTGCATGGCGGCCGCACCTGTGTACCACACTTTCAAGCGCGGGTCTTTGGCCATCTGCTGCAGCTCGTCGAAGAGCAGGATATCGTCGGGGCTCTGGTTGGCGTACAGCAGTGACAGCTGCGTATCATCCTCCGCATCCTTCAACACCGCCTTGATAACCTGCCGTGCACAATTTTTTTATAATGGGTGTTTTTGCCTTTCCACAGGTGGCATTGGCACAGCGATGGAGATTGCCGCTCACAAAATGTCTAGGTTGCAGCCCAAAATGCAAAATTTCATAAGTAAGGTGGGCCAATATTGGGGTTGCGGGAACATATAGTAATAACTTGTGAGCGTGGAATATGCCCTGCGGGAACCTTTTCAATAAACGAGTATTAGAAGTACATCTGATTAGTCGACACTGTGCTTGCGCAAGGCACAGCAATATCCTCCCTCTCAGAAACATGCAGGCTCGGCCTGATGTGCAACAAACCACACAACGGCCTACCCCCACAATGCGATTGACTGGCGCAGCACTAAACTTGCGCAGGGCATGCCCAGTGCATCAGTCAGGTCATGGGGCCAAGCACAGACGCGTACGGGAGGTATTCAAAGAATCTGACATATATTTAGTGAGCAATAGAAAGGGAGCAGAGGAGAGGGGCAGGGTCGTGCCTGGTAGCAGGGCGTGATGCCTGTGCCGCCGGCGATCATGGAGAAGTGCTTGGCTGTGCGCGCCTCGCCCTCCAGAGTATACCTGCTCAGCCCCAGACAAGACATTACAAACACCATCCAGGGTGTCCATCATGATTGCCATTTCGGAAGAGAGACCCATCATGCAACACCTGTGAGCTGACGATCAACCGAACACTATTCTGTAAAAGCCATCAACTTTTGTGCAAACCCAACCACATGTCCTCTCTCACTTAAGATTGGTAAGCACAGACGCAGCTGCTGTGCTCTGCATCGGGGCATGTAACAGCTAAGCATCCACAGCCATTCTGATGCAAAGTCAAGCAGGACAAGCAGGAATTACACCTGTTACGGCCGAGGTAGTGCATGTGGCCGAGGGGCCCCTTGACCTCCATCTCCCCTCCGATGGGCAGCGCTTCTAAGCACTGACTCATCTTGCCGCCCTCAGGGAAGCGCGGGTGCTCGTTCTTCCAGTACACCTGTGCGCGCAACACACAGGGACTAAATGTCACGATGAATAACACGGCCCACTATCCTTCCAGAATGCGAGAAATTTCAACTGTGACTCAGCACTTGTTGGCTACCATGCACATAGAAATTTGCCGTCATTAATGTAATCAAATGTGTCCAAGATAATTTAAGGATGCGTCAAATTTCAGGGCAGATGATCAGACCAGTATGAATCCTGTGTTTGCATGAAAGGCAATTGTTCAGAAGCTGCTTGCAGGTGCATTGCTGGCAAGAACGGCGTTCGAGTGGCAATCCAGGACATGCCCGAAATTCAAGACCTGGAGCTCAATCACTGGTTGCATGCTTGCATGGCAAGCATCTGTTCAAAATGGCAGTCTGATATATGCACGTCAGGGGCGAGAGCGGCACCTTGATGACAAGATCAAAGTAGCCCAGCTCGTCATCTGATGAGGTCGGTGTGTACGCGCGCATCACCAGCTCCCCGGCCACACTGCACCATGTTTACACTTCAATAACTTCAATCTACATGCTACAAAAATTGCCAGCATGCCGAATCAGCAAAAAAGTTGCTCATCCTTCTGGTGCTACATGTCAGCAATGCGGCAGGCAGCGTGCTGCTCGCTTGGGAAGCTCACGCAAAATTCGAGTAAAATTCAGCAATTTCATTTTTAGTTCTGGACTCAAGAGCCGGTGTGACAACATTTCTGACAGTAGCAGGGTTTGAAAGGGGTTCCAGACAATCTGAGGCCAGCCCCTGTGTAGGGCAAGGGCGGGCGGTACGCCCTTGCCAAGCCCCTGCAGATGCCTGGACCGGTGAAAGGAGTGCAACTCAGGGGGTGGGGGACGCACTCTGCGTAGAGGAAGACGTGCTTGCCGACGGGCAGGCCAAACTTGTGCTGCGGCGAGGGCAGCGCGAAACGGAAGCGGCGCACGTTGTGGCTCAGCTCCTCCTTCTGCACCAGCTTGAACTTGAGCCGCTTCTTTGGATTGAGCGCCACCGGCACTGTCTGCTCTGGCACTGCCGGCACCAGCGGCGCCTTGCCAAGCTCCACTGCAAGCCACAGGAAGTGTTGCGTTAAGACAAAGCTTCCCATATCAAACGTGATCTTGCATGCATTGCTATATAGAGACAGGTACTGTATGAAAGAACCGCCCCTAGGCCCTCTGAGGCTCCAGTGTGCAACGGCTTGCTTCGCCAGGAGCTCAGATGAAAGAGCTTGGTAAAGTCTGGCAATGTGCAGGATCGCAGTACACAGACTCAGTATTTTGAATGCGGTGTGCAACCGACCATGACTATAAGGACTGCCAACAGGCCCAGTTCAGGCAAGAGTAAACAACGGCTTGCTTAGGGCGCCTCGCAGGCTACTCCTGAAATTCACAACTAGAAGCGGCAAACAACTGGTGCGCTGTTAGCTGAAGTTGAGTCAAGGATATGGTTTGCAGACCTGGGGGAGCAGAGGAGGCGAGTTTGCCAATTTGATACTGCAGCAGCTGCTTCTTGGCCTTCTCTGAGTGGATCGCGTTGAATTCCTCTGTTGCGTCCGTGCCCGCCACCAGCAGAATGCTGTCTGCGCCGCCCGGATGGTCCTTCAGGAACGGCGTCCCATCGTACACCTGCACAGATCAGCAGAGTATTCCATTCTTGCCCCTTTAAACCCTACAGCACCCTTGAAATACACCTTCTTCAGCTTGACCCCGAAAGATTCAGCACATTTGAGTTGCCATGCAAGCGTGACGGCATTTTCTCATTGAAATGATTCATGATGCCTCTGCATGCTGCCTCACACCAAACTCACTTGACAGAAATAAATGAAATTTCTGACGCCAACTTTGCATGCAGCTTCTACATCTTGCAGCACCTTCATATTTCAACAACATTTCTTCATCTCGCGTGCCCGCTCCCCAGATGTTATTGAAAGCAGGGCTTCCCCTCAAGATTTGAAATATCAGGTGACAGGCAGCATGCGCGCACCTGCCCCGCGTGCACGAACCAGGCGGACTCCCTGGTGTCATGCTTCTCAACCTCCTCCATGCTGAAGGTCGTCGCCTCTCCACCCTTGGGCACCGCCTGAGCCTCCGCCGGCTCTGGCACCTCCTTCGCCTCCTGCGCCACCGAACAGCGCACAATGTTTGAAAGCTTTTCCTGAAAAGGTCCTTATTTTGGAGGAGCTCCTCAGGGCCAAGCACAAAGCTGTGTGCAGCTTTACATTGCACTAAGTACCTGTCCAGCAACAGGTCCGCAGAGAGCATACAGGAAGTAGCAGTGGATCACAACACAAGTAGCTTCAGACAGCTGCAAGGAGCCCGGGTCAAGGCCCACATTGCTGCACTTCTCACCAGAGAACCGGATATGCAGTGGACACAATTGAACATCCAGCATGCAAAAAGGCACAGCTTTCGAGGACGCCTGCAGAAAGACTCACCTGGACAGTGTTTTCGACGCGGTTCATCCAGCCGCCAGCAGTGACGCCTGCGATGGTGGGGTGCTCAAATTGCAGCGCCATTCCATTGTCCTGCAGCTCCACTGGGTGCACCTGTGTCATGCATCCCAGTCAACTCCGCCTGATGAGTTAAGTGTCTCAACCTGATGGAAATGCTCTATCCTCCTGCAATGGGTGCCTGCATAAGAACTCCCAGCAACCTCCTCCAGATTGGCAATGACTGCGTCCTTTTTGTATGATGCCTGTTCATGCTCCCATGATGCTGGAAAGATTGTGATAGGAATAGGAAGCCCAAAGTTATAGGAAGTGCAAGATGATATGCAGATGGGTGGACAAGAAATGGTGAGCGCGGACCTTGACTCGGTAGTGGCAGTTGTTGAGCATGCCCATGAGGTTCCAGGTGAAGGAGTCCGGCTGCGTGTTCATCGCCTCGTCCCACGCCCGGCAAACCACCTCATCCGTCCTCAGCAGATCCACTGCAAAAGACATTTTCTCTTCAAATAGACTTCTCTTCAAACCAATGGATGACCCCAACTTCAGGCAATTTCGACCACCAAGCACTCATTGCAATTTCACAAGTGAAACCCGGCCCCAAAAGACAGATATTTGTGCAAGCCTGCAGGAGTCTGCCCCAGAGACAATGAGCCATTCTGGAACACAAACAGATGTGCAGGCACTAGTCTCCCATGCCTCAGCACCACCGCTGACTAAGCAGTAATTAAAGCATCAGCGCTGACTGAGCAGTAACTGAGCAGCAACGCTGACTAAGCAATGACTCACGCAGGGGGACGCGCAGGCTCCAGTGCACCCAGGCCCAGTGCTTGCCGTATGCGTTGGGCGGCCCAGCACGGCGTATTTCCCCCAGCCGCCAGGTCTTGCCGCCGTCCAATGTCACCTCGCATCGGATTATCTTGCGCCCCGCACCTGATGAGTCAATTATTGCAATTCAGCACCAGATGCATGCCCCTTGAAAGGGTTGTGCAGCCAGCATTCATCCACCCATGAGGGAGAGCATAGCATTGATTTTTGCTGGATGCTTGGGCGTGCCTGCCCTGCTAAATAAGCGTTCTCAAGTCACCAGCGCTGCGAAAAGATTGCAATGCTGCTTTTTAGCAGTATGAGCTTGGAAACAGATATTATTGGTGCATGCTCAGGGCAGGCTGCAGGCCAGCATGAGGACAAGTGCTGTGGAGTTCATTTGGCTCAAATTGGCACAGTAAGAGGAGAGCTGACCTGAGTAGGCGTAGCCGCAGACGGTGAAGAAGGAGTTGCGGCCCGGCAGCAGGACGAACTCGTCATGCGCGGGCGAAGTGATGGCCGAGTTGATATTTATGTCATTGATGATGAAGTCCGGCTTGTACCACCAGCCTGCACCCAATCACCCAGATGTTAAGTTTCAATATCTGCGTCTGCTGCTTCCACAGTTCAGTTCAGTTCAGTTCAGTTCAGTTCAGTTCAGTTCAATTCAGTTCAGGAGCCTGTTGCAAGAGTTTGCAATAGGCTCCTGCAGCATGATAGAGGCATGCCACAGTAGACAGTCAATCAGCTGATAGGTGGCCGTGCATAGCACAGCATCAAATGACCTGTGCGCAGCTTTGTCATTTGGGAATGCCACCCAGCCGAGGTACGAGACAGAATACGGCAGGGCATGCCGATCAAGAATTACATGCATGGCAAGTGTGCGCAATACTGGAATAAATGTGGCAACGCGCAGCGGCGCACCTTCTTTCTTGGCGAGGACTTCGGTGACGTGGGAGGGAAGCACGCGGTTGTCATGGAAATGGTAAAAGTTGTCGCTCTCCGCCTCTGTGACTGTGATCTCCTCTATCCACTTCACCATCCGCCCGCCAATGTACCCTGCACGTTACACCCCGCGCCACTTTACATTTCCAAATTCCAGTAACTTATGTGTTCATCTGAGCACCTAGTCTCACAGCTACAAGCCCTGTGCTTGCAGCTGCTGCCCTGATCAGTGATGCCAGGAGTGCTGATCCCATGCGGGTGCAGCTGCAGCAGCAGCGAGGAGGTAGATTGAAGGATCCATGAAGCTGCACTGCAGCTGCAGGGAAGCTGCCAGGAAGGGGCACCTGGGATAATGATGCGCAGGGGGTAGCCGTGGTCGGGCGTCAGCAGGCGGCCGTTCTGCTTGAATGCCAGAATGATGTCTGAGGCCGGGTCCAGCGCCTTGTACCTCTCCACGCTCGTCCCATAGCTGCCGTCCTTGCCTGCAGCCACAGCCAGGATGTGATGAATAGACCTTGTTAATGATCTGAGCACCCTCTAAATTTGCTCGTGAAGCCTTTTGCCAGGACTCTTATGATCCAGCATGTGCCCTGCTAGCAGTACAGCTGCTTTTGGGCTGCAGGTAACAACCAAGCTTGTCTGAGGAAATGGCAGCCGCCTTTGGCGTGCCAACTAATTGGCTGACGCTGTCTTCACAAGCCATGCAACATCGAGCAGTGTACAGTAGTAGTGCTGGACAGTCCTCATTGATGACCCTGGAGCAATGCGTTATAAACTGAAGCATGAGCTTCTTCCTGACAGCGCGTTCCTGCGACATTAACAGGCTGTGCAGGTGCAGTTGTCATTTGACCCATTGCCTGAAGAAATAGATGTTGCCTTGTTGACAAGGCAGTGATACGCAGCAACGCGTAAGAGGATCATTCAGACATGGGATTCAGAGGTGCTCTTTTGGAGTAAAGGCCCCTTGAACTCACCCTGCGGGAGCTCGTTCTTGGGCCCTCGGAAGCACACATAGTTGGCCGCCTGCTCAGCGCCTTTGATGCTGCAGTGGTGCAGCACATCGGCCAGCCGCACCCCCGTCCACATCCCTGTGCTGGTGCCAGCCGGGCCCCAGTTGAAGCCAATTGTCTTGGCCACCATGTTCTGCTCCTGCGGCAGGGCATGCGCAGGGCACATGTCAGCACTCTGCATCGCCCCAATAAGCTTCAGGGTTGTCCATCACAGTCATGCCCAGAGCTCCTATTTTCCCTCTATCTAAAACAGTGAATATGCATCTCAATCCGCGCTTTCTCTACATATATGAGAGCAAATATAGTAGTATGGATCTTTACTTAGCAGATGGGGTTTGCATGGAATCTGTGCAGGGACTGCTTTGCACCCCCTAAACTCTGGACTTCATTTCAGCCGACACAAGTGCAATCCATTGGACTCTGAAGCACCAGTTTGACCTCTGGGTGGGCCGATCCATAATTGACAAATAGGCGGCCAGGCAGCTCTGCAGAGGCTTCTTTGTACGTCACTAAAACCAGATCTGGGTCATATTTCAGTCAACACATGGGCGGCAGAAGCTCCATTGCTAGGGGTCATTCCTTGAGGGCTGAGGTCCAATTGTGGGCGTGCCTTTCGCCGGTTGCCGGCACAGGTGAGGGTGCAGAGAACGTCCACATGCTCAAAGGTGCTGAGCAGCTCGTCCATTGTGAAGGTGGTGGGCCTGTCTACCAGGCCGTTGATCTGCAGTCGGTGCTGCGCCCATTGGATCTTGGGCACTGGGCCGTGGTTGCGCACGTAGTGCAGGGAAGCCGGGGTGATGAACCCATACTTCATCAGCGCTGTGGGGGTTGGCTCCACATTTAAGGGGTGCCTGCATGGGAAACCAGGCCCAGTGAGAAGCACTATCAGGGGCCTTGGAAGCTTAGATCATGATGTGTAAAAGGTGAATCCTTAGTATCCCTTGATGACACTTTACAATCCTCATCCTCAAGAATCTTCTGCTGGTGGCAAGACAGATGGGAGCCCACTGATCAGGCAGGCTCACTCCGACGAGGGAATCCATCCTGAGAAGCTGCGCTTGCATCAAGAGATGGGTCGAGGCTGCCATCATGCACGACTGCCCTGCGTGGGGGCTTTGGCACCGAGCTAAGGGATAAGGAAAGCTGGAGAACCAGTTCTAGATGGAACCCAACTTCTCCAAATCCCGCCTGGTCTCAGAAAATGCCAGGTTCTGAGCAGGTGCAAACCTGCCGGTGAGGCGGATGAGGCCCGGGTGCCGCGGCACCCATGCATCTGGCGTGGCCGCATCTTTGGGGTCGATCTCTGACACCGGCTCGTGCAGCGTCCAGTCAGCTGTCCCGGGCGCCAATGTGGGGTCCTCTGGTGCACCGTCGTCGCGAATACCTGCGCATCAGCATGCTCATGTTGTTGCTAATGTGTGCCACCATGTGTTGATCCGATCTTACTGAGACTAGCTGAAGCGCCATGACCTATGCAGCTGCTCGGAGTGAAAAGGTGGCTGCACCCTGCTCAAGCAGGGGGTCTAGAGCATTGCACGCCTGCGACGCTGCTGCTGGGTTATTAATGTGTTACGTCAAGCAGAAGTAGCCAGGATCATTGGACAGCGCCAGGCGCTGTACTTCAAGCTCATGTGGAAGCCCTATCCTGCAGTCAATTGCGTCCAATTTGCCTTCAATGCTTTGACCTGGCATGTCTCCCCAGAGTCCTGACTCTTAATCTGCGTGCTGTCTTGTGGCACTAGAAGTAGGTCTGCAGAACTCAGCAGCTTCCCTGCACGTGCATCGGGCATGGCCAAGCGCAGATCCAAGAGCTTTACTCTGCTCCTCAATGGCGGAGATGCCGGAGATCCTATCGTCCACACATATGAATCCCTGTTGCTTTGTGCACCAAGCAGTAATGGCAGTGATCGAGGAATCCTGTGGGCTTCACCCCAGAAACTTCAAACGAGCTGTCGAATGCGCAGTGACCGACAGCGCAATACAATCGCTGCAAGGCGTCGAAGCTTTGCATGGTAATTCAAACAGGGTATTGATCTCGATGAAAATCCGTACCGGTAACAGCTGCAGAAAGATATTCGTTGTGGGCAAAGCCGTTTGTTCCGATACTGCCCCGGACGTCGTTGCCCATTATTGCTGCTGGAGCCATGCGCACTGACCCACACACTCTACTGCATCACATCCCCTTCCTGATCGCTCCAGCTCCTTTGAGACATTCGTCCATTCGTCCAGATTTTCCCCGAGCCCTCGCCAGGCCAAAGAGCCCCATTTTACGGAATGTTTAGTAAAGGTCCCATTTCGCACGGGGACCCACATGATTCCCGGCCCTTCTCGACCAGCCCTCCAATTCCGTGCACCAGGTTTGTTCTGTGAGCGATCGACAACAATTTATCGTCGAAATTGAAATCTGATCCAAGCGGTGTAAGTGCAGCGTCCCCGCGTCCCAGAGTCACCGCCACAAGCCAGACAGCGCTCCCAAAACCCAGGTAGGGCAAAAGGGCCCACCTCTACGAGGAACGAGGCTATCGTCCAACACACTGAATCGCCCCTCCTCTTCTTGAGATTCGTGATCAGATTTATACATACGTGAGATTGTGTTAGTTCCGCTTCGTGTAGACCTTGCAGCCCCTGCTATTTGATGAGAGCCTGATGGATGTCTTCAGTTTGTTGAATGCACAACATGAAAAACTCGTTTCCTTTAACAAATTGATATCTGCTGCAAACTTCTGTAAGCATAGCTTTCCATTATTTGGATCCAGGAGTCCAGTGTCGCAGAGTTAGGGCTCCCAACAAGTGCTCTTGGGACTTGCCTTATTGCATAAATGTTCGTGCAGGTTTGAAGAGTCAAGGAAGGGAAGGCGGCTCTCCAGATGCTTTCGTTCAATCTCACAAGTCCTCATGCACTGGGGCTACGCCTACCTCTCCCCAACAGGACTGCTGCGCCTTCCAGAGCATCAGCCCTGCGCTGCTCTGCGTCAGCAACCTTGACCTCATCCAACGGTGCCTCCACCAATGGAGCCTCCAGCAACGGAGCCTCCAGCAATGGAGCTAGCAGGTAGGCTTCGTGCTCGCCATCTGCAGCACTATGCACCTTGCACCATGCACACTGCCGTGCAGCTTCAAGTCTCCGCGAGCTTGCTTGCCTGCTTGATCTGCCACTGTGTCTGCTGCAAACTCATGGAATGAGTTGTGCAATCATGATCCCATGAAGATCTAGCATGACTGAGAATGACGAAGAAGGAGGTTCTGTCATGCAGGTGGCCAGCAGCCGAGGTCCCCCCCTTGTCGGATGAGGTCAAGGCAATCCTGGAAGAGCGAAGCATTGATTTCGAGACCAGCGGCCTAAAGTTTCTAACTAACGAAGCCAGGGTGAGTCTCTGGCTCCTCTATTTTGCATGCATGCCTCGCTAATCACACTTTTCATGCTGTTTAAACGTGTTCAAGCTTGCAATGGGGCATACATGCACCGTAGTCGCGCTATCTCTACAAGTTGACAATGACCGAGTATGAGCTTCCTGCGGGCGCAGCTGCGGTCGCTGGCTGTTGCAAAGAAGAACAAGGCGGAGGGGATCAAGGCCCAGAAAGGCGGCCACAAAATGTGGACGGAGGTCACAGAGCTGGCCGAGCTAATCAGGTGTGCATTGCTCTCTTCACTGATTGCCCATCTCAGCAGCAGCTGAATTCTCGTAATTTCTGGTCTATGCATGCCCATCAGGCACGACCAGACCATGCACTGGAGGCTTCAAACGAGTCCTTGGCCACAGCTGTGGTGTATGCATTGATTGTTTCACCTGTAGCCAACATCACTGACAATGCATACCATCTCGCCCATCCGACCTCAAGCAATATCTGGCTGTGTTACTGAGCTTTCGGGCTGCTGTTGCGCTTGCACAGAAAGGGGGAGACCAAATGGGAGGATCTGGACTTGGACGACATTGACGTGCGTCTCAAGTGGTCCGGCATGTTCCACAGGAGGAAGCGCGCCCCCGGCACCTTCATGATGCGCCTCAAGGTGTGCCCACTGTTCTGTGCCAATTTCCGAATATACATTGGACAGCTGCTGCCCTGTGCTTTGCTCTATGGCATGCTATTCTTGCTGTCGTGATTTTCAACAGATTGAAGGCACAGAGACTGATGGCAGCAAAATAGACGGCATTCCTTGAAGGATCTCAATGTTTGGATGAGGTTGCTAGAGTGTGGCTTCCAGTGTAGCTCCTATTAAAGTGAATATACAAACCTGCATATCCTTTGAGTGGAGATCACACGGACGTGTGTTTGCAAATTAACATGGGACAGCTCCTCCCCTCTGGCTTGCTTTCTGGCTTGTTAGTACTGCCATCATCCGATTTGGGTGGACTAATAACAAGAGAGAGACACTCCTGCAACTGTTTCATCCTCAGATGTGTCTGCAATGTTCTCATGGGGTTTGGGTTGTGGGCAGGTGCCCAATGGGGAGTTGACCTCAAAGCAGCTGCGGTTCCTGGGGGACCAGATTGTGAATTTGGGCGAGAAGGGCTGCGCAGACATCACCACACGCGCCAACATCCAGCTGCGAGGCATGGACCTCACTGACTCAGCCGCCATCTTCGAGGTGCGGCCTCTCACTGCTGCATTGTCCACAATTTGTGAAATAACTGGACATAAGGTGCCAGCTTGATCTGCTGAACACGAAAGCACCTGGTAGGAAATGCCGGACGCAAAGGTGTGCCCGGCTCGGTCACTACTTGCCACCTGTGCTTCTGGCCAGACAAATGACTTCCTGCTGGACAGGGCAAGGCCCCCTGTTTGCACCAGTTCTTACAGGCTCTCATGGAGCAGGGCCGCAGCAACAGAAGGACTGGATGGAGAATTGCTAATTGGGGAACGTTGCATGCGGCTTGTCTTGTCGCGTGGCAGTGTCTGATGGGTGAGGACTGGTGCTGGTCGCAAGTGCAGCGGTTTGAGAGGGATCTTGAGAGTGGTTTTGTATGCTTGTGGCGCAGGGCTTGACATCGGTGGGGCTGAGCGCAGTGCAGACTGGAATGGACAACGTGCGCAACATGACTGGCAGCCCCATTGCCGGCATTGACCCCCATGAGCTCATCGACGTGAGGCAGCTCAACTACGGTGTGCAACCGGCTGCCTCGTGTGAATGTAGTCTCAGATGTACTTGCTTCTCAGTTCACATGCATCCTATGTGCATTATATTTGTTCCTGTACAAGAACAACCTGGAGGCGCAGTACTTTAACTTCCCTGCATGGTGGCATTGCATATACAACCCAAATTAGCTATCTTCTTAGTGCATGTCAGATCACATTCAGACTTTTTACTTTGCCGGCTAATATCTATACATATCTTGCGTGTAACTGGGGCCACTCAATTATTCATTATATGGGTGTGTGCAGAGATCAATGACATGATCACAAACTTTGGCAAGGGCAATGAGGAGCTGGTCAACCTGCCACGCAAAATCAACATTGGGCTGTCGCCCTCCCGGGACGACTTTCCCCACACTCACATCAACGACGTGGGCCTCAAAGCCGTGCATGACCCTGAAACCGGCGAGGTGAGGAGCCCTTTGTCTGCACTGCATTTTTGCATGCATCACCCATCTGCTGAAGCACACAGCTTCCTGTAAATATGACTGATGACAAGCCTGCCTTATTATATGCTTGCAGTGGCACACTGCATGGAATTAGGAGCCAGAGAGGCTCGTGCACACCGTCAATTCATCAAAACTTTGATCAGGCGTCACTTTCGGTATCAGTGTCAGCTCAAGTGCATGCAAAGGGCTGCTGAAATTGTAATGGTCAGCAAAGGTGTGTCAAGGGAGCATGGGGTGAACTTGTGCGGGCATGTGCGCGCAGGTGGGCTTCAATGTGGAGCTGGGCGGCTACTTCAGCGTCAAGCGCAACACAATGTCCATCGATGGCAACACCTTTGTGGCCAGGGACCAGGTCGTCGCTTACTGCAAAGCCCTCCTCGAGGTCTTCAGGTGTTCACCGCCAATTTCCCCTTCCTTGCAAAGCTACCAGGATCCCTCTTGATAAAGGGGGCCAGAAACAAACTATTCATATATGCATGCAAAGCCCAATACGAAGCCGTCCGGGCCATGTTTGTGGGCCAGTCCATACTGTCAAGACACTTGCTCTTTGCCGCTCCCGATGTGCGATTATCACGGCAGGTGCACCAGATGTTCTTGGCTTGACTATGCTTGGACCAGAGCAGACAATCAAGCATGTGCGGGATGGGGAATGCAGGGACTATGGTGGGCGCGAGGACAGGCAGAAGGCGCGGCTGATGTGGCTGGTGGAGGATTGGGGCGCAGACAAGTTCCGGGAGATGGTGGGCGCACGGATGGGTGGAGTGACCCTGCGCACCGCCGTGGAGGAAAAGGTGACTCAGCTTCTCATGCCTCACCGCGAAAAATTCCACTTGATTGCTGGCTCGCGATGCCCTGTGCACTGGCCTGCCTGGTGATGTCCTAGCACCATCTACAAGCTCTTAGCGCTTGGCCACTCAACCAGGAGATTCTCCTGTGCATGCAGTGCATTGACAGAGGCTGCTGTAGCTTGCAGCACACTACAGCCCTCTGGCAGGTCTTGCTCAGGGTGCCGAGGATGTCTTCCATGTGCTCCTGTGGTCATTAGTAACCAGATGGCTTCTAGATGGAAGGCCACGTGATAACGCAATCGGGGAGTGTTCCCTCAATAGGCGCAGTGGATCACTGTGCTAATTTTGTGTGGGGGTGTGTGCGCAGTATGACGATGTGTGGGAGAGGCGGGACGTGTTGGGCGTGCACCCGCAGAAGCAGGAGGGCTTCTCATGGGTTGGCGCATGCATCCCCACCGGCCGATTCTTTGCCGACGATTTCTACGAATTCGCGCGCGTCGCCGACACGTGCGCCAGCTCCCCTCTACAGATCCTTATAATATCATTACTAAATTTATCGCTGATGTTACCCCAAGGCAAACCCAAAGCTCGAGGTCATACAGCATACATGCAATGCGTCCTCCCACTCTCCACCAGACAGCTGTGCGCTTGCTACGTCTCCACTGGAAACCGATTTCCAGTCTGCTCATCAGTCATGGCGACGCATGCAAATTGCCTGTCAGGCCTCTGCACTTCACTGGAATCTCTCTAGACGGAGGAAACACCACGACTGTGCACACTGGAAAATTATGATGCTTGTATTGCTGGTCGTTCCTGGATCCAAGACACTCTTGAAATTGGAGACCATGTTGTTTTTCTCATGAATAGCTTATTAGTCAGAGTGAGTCAGTGGTGCTGACCTGGCAGTGATAATGGTCTGAAACAGGTACGGCGACGGCACTCTGCGGATGACAGTGGAGCAGGACGTCCTCTTTCCCTTCATTCCCAATGACAAGGTAGAGGAGATGAAGAAGGAGCCCATCTTCCAAAAGTACAAGATCGATGCCGGCAACCTCACTCGCGGCCTCGTCTCCTGCACCGGCGCCCAGGTGTGCATGCATCATGATCTCTGGCTGTCAATCATCGGACCATGGAATAAGTTAGCCAATTTTGTGCAGCGGCGAGCATGCTGGCAGCATGATGCTGGTGGTAAGCAGGCCACCAAGCCTGTCGCATCAACTGAAGGAGTTGTACCCGTCACACAGTGTTGTCATGGTCATGACATTCTCGAGCACTCTGAAAGTGCTGCCAGTCTTCCTAATGGCTCAGCCAGATTAGAACCGGCCACCTTTTCATGCCATGCAACTGCCAGCTGCTATGTTCAAAGGTGCAAGCCCTCTGAGGTCCAGCAGCGTTCCTGTCAAGGCTGATATGGCACAGAAAACTGGCAGCAATCAACTGTTGCGGCAGCATTGAATGACGGGTGTGCATGTATGGGCCGTGTGCAGTTCTGCGGGCTGGCTGTGATCGAGACGAAGAACCGCGCGATGGCTGTTGTGGAGAAGCTGGAGCAGCAGCTGGACTTCCCCAAGAAGATCCGCATCCACTGGACCGGCTGCCCCAACTCCTGCGGCCAGGTCAGCGCCCCTGCAGCCTCTTCGCCATTTTTTTGGTCAAATTTGTGCCATTTGCATGCAGTGAACCTCTTAGAGGCCCACTCCGGATTCCGGGGTCGCAGCTATACTCGATATCGTCTCTGCCAAGGGCTTCAAGTACAGCCACACTTCACAGCCTCAACCTATGAATCCATGCACTGCAACCTGCCTTGCACAGTGTGACTGCCATCTGAAGCCAGTCGAGGCCCTCGCAGCCAGCGTGATGCAGAACTCCGCAAGAGTACCTTGCAGTTGATATGATCGTCTGTTACTATTGTGTGTCAGCATTGCTCCAATAAGATGTGATACAACACTAGGCTCCAGACTTTTATAGGCCCCGCAGACGTGGCTGCAGACGCCTTGCGTGTAGTGCCCTATGGCCTTCGGCTTCGTATTTGCCGACCTGTGATAATAAATTGCGTTGAGCATGGAGGTGCATGCGCGCAGGTGCAAGTGGCGGACATCGGCCTGATGGGCGGGCCGGCAAAGCTGAACGGCAAGGCGACAGAGGGCGTGCGTGTCTTTCTGGGGGGCACCATCGGGGAGAACCCACAGCTGGCATCCCAATTCGAGAAGGGCATTGCGTGCGACGAGTCTGTGCTGCTCCCCTACCTGCGCGACATCATGATCGAGAAATTTGGCGCCACCCCCAAGCCCGGTGTGCTGGTGGAGGCCTGATCAGGCCTCATCATATCTCATGGATGACAAAGATCGACAGAAGTTGCTTCGTGAGCACCCTGCTACTGCGAGGCTGACGCTGTGATGCGGATGTCTCAAGACACACGTTCTGTGCATACCCCCGGTTGTCACTAAGTAGATGGCCTCTTGGTGGTAATCTCTATGATGTGTTTAGCAGCATCGGGGATTGTTTCATTCGGGTGACAAAGTACCCAAGGTTGCAGCTGTCAAGGGTGGTACGGAAGACTGGCCGTGGGCAGTCGTACAGCAGCGATGGCGTTTTGCTAGACCTGTGATTTGATGGGTGGGCGCATGTTGTTGTAAGTGAGGTCAGTGTCGTGGAGCGCTTTTGTTGCGCCGCTGCTGAGCATCCTCGCCGATACCCTGCTTAAACGTCAGGCTCTAATTTCTTCATAATGGAAAACACATTTTACTTGTTGAGCACGCACATGTATACATCACCAAGTTGCTTGCTATGCACGTGTGCGCTTATGTGCAATTACTGAGGTACCGTACCGTGTGACACCTTGGCAACGTGGGTGCTTGATCGGTGGATCTTAGGTGTTCAGCTATTGCTGGACGATTGGGGTTGTTATTGCATTTCGTTGATTGAATGTGTTGTTTCACCAGTTTCTCAAGTGCAAAGTATGCAGAAGAAAGGTTTCAGCTTAGGAAATAATGATGCAATGCGATCTTCTAGACTCGAAATGGTCCCCTATTGGTTACGACCTGTGAGAGCTTGAAACTGCATAAGCGGTGTGCAGCATGTACATTCTGTAGTACAGATTCTGTACCTTGTAAAAACATTTGCTTCCAGCTTGTCAAGTCTTTCTAGAGATCCATGCCATCATGATGATCATTACCTTCACTGTAGAGGTGAAGAAAATGAAAAGAAAAAGATTTCCCATCCTGATGGTGGTGTTGAAATAACACCAGTTTGTGGTTGGTACAAGATCCTGGCGGCTGTTGGTGCCTACTCCTTCTTGGCGGTCTTCTTGGGCAGCAGCACAGAGTGGATGTTGGGCAGGACACCGCCGGAGGCGATGGTGACGCCGCTCAGCAGCTTGCTAAGCTCCTCATCGTTGCGCACAGCCAGCTGGATGTGGCGGGGGACGATGCGGGTCTTCTTGTTGTCGCGGGCTGCGTTGCCTGCCAGCTCCAGGATCTCAGCTGCCAGGTACTCCAGCACTGCGGCCAGGTACACAGGGGCTCCAGCACCCACGCGGCTGGCATACTGCGATGCAGGAACATCACAATGTTAGGGGCGGCATTCAGCAGAGTTTTCGACTCCCAAAAGAGCCATCTGAGATGAGGAGCAAATTGATGTGGACGTGGGCAGCCTAGCGATGACAGTGCGAAGACCAAGCTTCTATTATTGCTGAATCACGAAAGAAACAAGTAACAAGCACAGGCACCACCATATTTGCCATAGCATCTCAAGTGTCAAAGCATCACAACAGAGACATCTCAGGACAGGCACACATACTCGATTTCAGGCGATTGCGAAGGCACATCCAGACATGCACACCTTTCCCTTCTTGAGGTAGCGGGCGATACGGCCCACGGGGAACTGCAGGCCTGCCTTGGTGCTCTTGGACACCGACTTCTTGGCTGTCTTTCCCTTGCCGCGTCCAGACATGGTGGCAGATGTTTCGCTTGAGGGTTTTTGGAAGCTGAGAAGAGAGCGAATGTGAGTAAATCGGAATTCTGCAGAGCGTTTTGAGTGCAGCTTCTGCTCTGAATCGGTCTTGAGTGCTGCGGACCTGCGTCGGGCCAATCAGCGGCCAGCACTCGCGTGCGTTGTATACAACCTCAATGCTGAGCTCTGATTGGCCCGTCAGGTGACCCGGCAAGATATGAACCTTGTGTTCAGCATTTCCAGCTCAAACCGAGCAAATTTCTTCCACCGCCCTCGTGAATATCAAGCTTTATTCACCGCACTCACAAACAAGCAGCCATGGCTCCCAAGGCAGAGAAGAAGCCCGCCAAAAAGGTCGCCAAGACCGCCAAGACCGGTGGCAAGAAGAAGAGCAAGGCCAAGGTCGAGTCCTTCAAGATCTACATCTACAAGGTCCTGAAGCAGGTGAGGCTACTGGGATGATTCTTTAGAAATCTTTCACAAGCTCGAATGGCAAACACAGCTCTCTGCACGTTGTTAACTTTTCCTGCGATGCTAATTGCAAAGATTAATATCGCAATGCATAGGGGCCTGTATGGTACGAGAACGTGCATATTTAATTAAAAGTGCGCAATTGTATAGCTGTAATGTCGCGGAAAAGGAGGATGAAGGTCGGTTGTCATTGTGGTGCATCTGTGAAGGGCCAGGAGCAGTTGTCTCTATCTGACGATAATCAGCATCACCTGACAGGCATTTTGTGCCACTGCTGCAGGTGCACCCCGACACCGGTATCTCATCCAGGGCCATCTCCATCCTGAACTCCTTCATCACTGACATCTTTGAGAAGATTGCCACTGAGACCGCCCAGCTGGCCCGCTACAACAAGAAGCCCACAGTGACCTCTCGCGAGATCCAGACCGCTGTGCGCCTCATCCTGCCTGGCGAGCTGGCCAAGCACGCCGTGTCTGAGGGCACCAAGGCCGTGACCAAGTTCACCTCTGCCTAAGCAGCCCAGCTGCAGGCACCGCTGAGCAGACCCCAAACCGGTGTTATTTTAACACCACCACTTCAATGGAAAGCAACAAATGAGTTCTGGCACTATCTATCAGTGTGCTGCAAGCAGTTTAGTGGGCCCTGAGGGCAGTCCTGTGATTGCTGACAAGCCGAGTAATGAATGCTGTTCACGCATTGGTCTGACTGACAAAACTCAACAATTGAAACACAAACACTGTTTCAAACCTGGCAGGTCCCTAGAACGCCATAGAACAATTGCAGAATGTGACTTGGGTTTGAGCGGCAGAGCATGGAGGCAGCAGTCAATGCATTGGGATATGGAATCGCTTTGGGCACTGGTGGCTCAAGCCACCAGACATGAGCTCGCAAGCAGGCTACATGTACAGCTGTGATGGGGATTTTGTGCACGTGCAGTTTGCTACATTTGATGTCCTGCCTTCTCACATCTCAGACTGTCTCAGCTATATCAAATTCCGCCTTGGATTCATAGCCTGCTGAGCAAGTTGACCTTCTGTATTTACAAGCAGTCATTGTGTAATCTTACACCTTAGGATCTTGATGTCAACAGTATCTGTAGGGTTAGTCTCGATGTTACAGCTCTCAAACAATCATCTGATCATGATCAACACATGTGCTGTACAGTATCAGCATCATGTTCATAAAAGTCAAGCTGCCCGCCATGCAGACCGTTAGCGTTTGCTGGGGCTCATGTCACATCATGTGACATACAGTCAATGTGTTCATAATGAGAAGGGCAGTGCAAATCTGGATCAGGAATGTCTGCAGCTCTGTCCAAAGCCATGTGCCAGGCTGCAGGAAAGATCTGTCCTCAATGAAAAATAAGAAGCGCCCGGTGACATGGAGGAACTCTGATTGGCAAACTCAAAGCTATCCTAAGGCTAGAGTTAACCAGCGCTGCATGGTCATGCCCTCAGTAAGTATTGCACAGTAATCACAACTCACATCACAGGTCATGTCACAGCAGAGGCTCAAGGTTTCCAATGTGGTGGTGGTGTTAAAATAACACCGGTTTGGGTTGTGGGTTGCTGGGGATCCTGCAGGACAGCGCAGCCTATCCACCGAAGCCGTACAGGGTGCGTCCCTGGCGCTTGAGCGCGTACACGACGTCAAAGGCGGTCACGGTCTTGCGGCGGGCGTGCTCAGTGTAGGTCACAGCATCCCTGATCACGTTCTCAAGGAACACCTTGAGCACGCCGCGGGTCTCCTCGTAGATGAGACCACTGATGCGCTTCACGCCTCCACGGCGAGCCAGACGCCTGATGGCGGGCTTGGTAATGCCTGTGGAGCACACAGATGAGTTTTAGTTGATGGGGATGTGAAGATGCAGGACAACCATAACACAGCAGCACACTGCCTACTCAACCTCAGGTTGTTTCGAGAAAGCAAACTAAATGATTGAAGTGACAAGAAGAGATCTAAGACAGGACCACAGCGAGGTGATTGCCTAACAACATCGCACACTAAAACTCTTGACAAAGTCAGCAACTTCTTCAGCCCAGCTCCTACACGACATCATGATCATCCAGAAATTCTGAAAGAAAAAAAGGCAGATGTGAGCAGCAGCCTCACCCTGGATGTTGTCACGGAGGACCTTGCGATGACGCTTGGCGCCACCCTTTCCGAGGCCCTTTCCGCCCTTGCCGCGTCCAGACATGGTTGCTGAGGTTTGCTTGGGTGCTTGGATGAGTGCTGAAAGCTGTGAAAATCAGAGAATGTTTGGCTGAATGGCAAATTGACATGCTTTTTATGGCTGGATGTGGGTCTGGGAGGAACTCAGAAGCTGAGGATTGACCATGTGCATCTTTGGACTCTGATTGGCTGGTGCCTCTTTCAGCCAATAAGAGGCCAGTAATGTCATCAGCCGAATGGCGGTCCGGAAACTTTGATTTTTCAATGGCATTTCCCTATCACCTCACAGGCTTCAGCTCAAAAGGCAACAGTTTCCTGTTTTTAAGCAAAAGCTATTTTCTCCTCTCCAGCACATCAGACAAGCCTGTTGTATTCCTGAGAACCAGCAGTTGCAATGGCTCGCACGAAGCAGACCGCCCGCAAGTCTACCGGAGGAAAGGCGCCCCGCAAGCAGCTGGCCACCAAGGCAGCTCGCAAGTCTGCACCCGCCACCGGAGGCGTGAAGAAGCCCCACAGGTGTGCTTTGTTATCTGCTCGCTATTCTTCATCGCAGGCTCCCGAGACATTATCTAGACTGCCTTTGTATGGCGATGGGCTTGATTGATGTCAGAATTTGTTTCCTGCAAGCTGCTTTGGGCTTTGCACTGCTCAAACGTGGTCAACAATAATTGTCCACGAACTTCTTCCTGCCTCTAGCCTTGCAGATTACATTTGATATCGATGTGCAGTCGTTGGCTATCTTTGATTATTGTGAGCAGCGATGTCAACAACCAAGATCACTGCTTGCAGATACCGCCCTGGTACCGTGGCCCTGCGTGAGATCCGCAAGTACCAGAAGAGCACGGAGCTGCTGATCCGCAAGCTGCCTTTCCAGCGCCTGGTGCGTGAGATCGCCCAGGACTTCAAGACCGATCTGCGCTTCCAGAGCAGCGCAGTGCTGGCCTTGCAGGAGGCTGCTGAGGCCTACCTGGTGGGCCTGTTCGAGGACACCAACCTGGCTGCCATCCACGCCAAGCGCGTGACCATCATGCCCAAGGACATCCAGCTGGCCCGCCGCATCCGTGGCGAGCGCGCCTAAGCCCTGGGCGGCCCTGCTGCACATATTGACTCCTGACAAAAAAAACCGGTGTTATTTTAACACCACCCAACATTTGGAAAACCCATCTGCAACCGTTCTGCAAGTGCCTCTGATGGATCATTGGCCAGTCCCAGGCCAGCATGAACAACATTCAGCCATACTCTGTCGGACACAACGTGTCACACAAGGACTCCTAGTCGCCCATGCGGTCCTGGACTGGGCCAGCAGTATTCTCCTTTATAGAATATGTCCAACTTACTGGAGCCTCGTGTATTTTATTACATTGTAGATGAGTGCTGAAGACAAAGTTTGTGAATACATGTGATCACGTGTCATGACCTGCAGCTGGAAAAGCGGTGCTGTGATTGACGTGAGGTTGACCAGGCATCACAGCTAGATGGCGTGTCGATGGAGAAGCTGTAGAACCCCTGATTCACACGTACATGTATTTGAAGGTGTTTACTGTGCATGATACCATCATTTTACTCAGAGTGGCGAACACACTGTGGCATGGCATGTGTACACAATTGGCCAATCCAGCTCCAGCTGGCTGCAGGAGAAAAATAACTCAAGGCAATTATTATCAAAAGGGCGCGGTGTTTATCATGCATGGGCGGAGCAGACGCTGATATTCAGATTGATATGAATTGTGGGCACAGCAATGACATTGCATGCCAAACCATTAAACCCTGTTTGGAAGATATAGCAAGTGCCATATGGCGCCACGTGGCAGTACAGCACTTGATATATGCCGGATTCCTATATAGCCAGTCACAGCTCTAGCTCAAGATCAATTCTCTTGCCTTTAGCTGAACGAAGTGTCCTGTGGAGTCCTCAATGATGGTCAATCACATGGACCTCAAGGTAAAGACTGAGATTGCTGATCATGACAACATGCCATGTGTACAGTGTACTACATGTTGTACTTGCAAGCGCTCTCACCAAGATCTTGTAAAACTGTGCAGTGGGCATACAAAATTGCACAGTATTATATAACCACTGGCAAAAGCACAAACAAAGCCTTGCAAAACCTGCAGCTACTACTCTTTCCTATGAGAAAAGTATTCACATCTATAAAAAGGCCCCAAAAAGGCCTGCATGTTCTTAAATCTAGCAAAGCCAGCAACAGACAGACAAAGCCACGACCCTTCAGACACGGCCTACTTTGGAGGCATACTTCCTGCATACTTGTTGGCACTGAAACAAGAAAGGAAACACATGTGCACAGCACATAAGTGACTTGAAAACTGGTCAGGCAAATGCCAAAAATCCCATTTTCCTTGTTTTTCAATGGAATCAAATGGCTGCTTCAGGGGCGTAGCATGAAGTACCTTCCACGCACAACAGCACAGCATCAGCTGGCCTGCAAGCACGTTTATCCACTAGACTTAGCAGCAGGATGCCTATACAATGCTGTCTGCAGACTCGTTCGCCAAGAGGCTTGCGCTCACATTGCCCTGCGCTTGTTCCCGAGCCTCTGCAGCGCGCCTCTCCGCTCTTAGCTGGTACGCCGACCAGCCGGCCTCGGCAGCTATGAGCACCGCAGCAGCCACGCTGACCCACACATACCAGCGCTGCCGCCAGAAGGGCGTCCCAAAGTGCACCACTGCCATGTAGACTGCAAAGAGCAGCAGCGCATCCCACATGACAAAGATCGCGACCGCTGCCACCCAGTTCTGCGCCAGCAACAGCGGCTCGTCCTCTGCGCGTTGCAGCGCGTGCTGCCACACGTCCTCGGGGATAAGATGTATGGCGAGCCAGATCAGGCCCGGCAGCAGGATTAGATCATCCAGGATACCCAGGATGGGGATGAAGTCTGGTATGAGGTCCTGCACCCGCCATGCAGCACTGATACTTAGCAACTTTGTTTTCCTCTGGCCATTAGCAACCAGATGACCTCCTAAATGGAGGTCATCTGGTTGCAACCTGAGCACAGCATGCATAGCAGGGATGCGTAAAAGACAGGCAGGGCTTGGGCAAAGGGAAAATAAAGCATACTTTGCCCCGGTAATCTTGTGTGCAAAGCTTCTATATATGAATGTTGAGGTGTATGGTGTGGAGCTTGGCGTGTTGGTGCGCTGATCAGTGCTGGAAGTGCGGGTGAGGAGCTTACAATGGGGCTAACGGCGTACGCCACGACAATTACAGCCAGCAGCCGTGGGGCCCATCCACAATCTGGATCCTGAACAGCCCTGCGGCACACGCTCCGTTTTCAGCTATAGCTAGCTAGGAACTGGGGACAATTGGCATTCAAGTGGACATATCTGGTGAGCCATATCAGCAACAAATATGAGGATGGGGTTGGCTTACAGATGCAGAGCGTAAACATTCCGTTTCAGCCGTTTCGCAGCGCGTTTCAGGCTTGAGAGGCATCCCTGACGAGGAGGGTGCTCGTGGAATGGAGCCTCACGTTCTTGATCTGAGCACACAGGTAGGCACGTCAGCAGCTAGGTGGCATGTGACGTTATACTTGATCAAACATCCGTTGGATCCATTCAAAAGGACAGACGTGCCTGAGCTTTGGTGTCCCTGCATGTCAATGGTTTTATTCTTCATGCCCACTTAGAGCTGGTAAATTATCTGTGATTTTCGGAGGTGCCTTTCACGTCACCAAAGATTCTTGCTTGATGTTTGCTGCGACAAGGTGGCTCATATGGTCAATGTCTCTTGAGATCATCAAGGCATCGAAAACTGCCATGGGTACTGAGAGAGTGGACGTGTAAGAAACGGCAAAACAGGGAAGGGCTTTCCTGACCCAGTGACACATATTTGACGCTGAGCCTTGATTTCGTTAAGTTCCCCACTCAAACTTGACTGAAACTATCTTGGGCAAAGCCAAACTAGGAGCTATAGCTAGGATTTTTTGGGACCTTTTAGTTGAAAGCTAGCGAAAGCACGTGAAAAAGTAAGGCAAAGCTCAACAGCAAGTTTATCATTCATCCGACCGGCGCAACTGTCGTAGTGTCGCCCGCGTGAGCGGCCTATGCGTTGCTCCGGGGCAGAAAACTGCCGATACGACGGCCATCTGACTTGGCCGACACCTAGGGTGAGTACGGAGGCCCGCGTGCTGGCTATGCTACACGCCGAATCCATCCTTGAGATCGCTTGTAGTGATTATCAGACCTTAGCGTCCGAACAGCCCCATCCCAATTGGAGGGCGCCGTGTTGGAGACTTGTCAGGGTCAGATGGATAAGAGTGGCCCTGTCCGTGCGGTTACTGAGCTTCATCTGTGCCACTCCAGGTCTCATCCTTTTGAAGACGGGTGAAATGGAGGATGTCACAGACGATGGGTGTTGGACGCAATGGAACAAAGCCGAGGGTTTCCAATCGCAGAGGTTTCCTGATCAATACAGATACTGTTCTCCTGCCAAGTTCAGGTACCTTCACAGCGGCGAATTTTGTTTGATTCCCCATAAAGATACTCTCTTGGATTGGCGTCAGCGACATGGACCTGGTACAGAGCGATGCTGCACAGCATCCCTCTAGCGACCTAGCTACACATGAGATGTTATAGAATCAAAATTTAGTGAGGAACCAGAATGATGCGTTCTGCAGTATTTTCCAACAGACATTGGCATCATTCTGACATGCAAGGGCGCGCAAGGGGTGCCTTGGGTTCATTTGACCCTTGGCTGAGATCATACCCTTACCACCGGATCAGCGTTATGGCTGCGTCGGGAATGCGCGCACCCCTTTGGTGCTCCCTGCAGGTCCCATCTTGACGTCTAGGCCTCGATTTGTTATGGTTCTGATGCACCTGGGTGCAAGCGTGTCTTGCGTGCGCTATGGACGACAGGTAATGAAAGGGCTCTGTAGGCTGGGTGCATTTGAATGCACACATTTCTGCAGAGATCAGTGCAATGTCGTCCTAGAGTGCTACAGCAGTGCTGCACAAATTTTGGAATGAGTTGTCCAATATTATTGACTTAATGTTAACCAATGCCGTCATTCGGAGAATATTTTGGGATGTCTCTTGCTGTGGACTAATGTCTGTGCATGAACTCCAGGGCTGTGCATGTGCAGCTCGGAGATCCCAGCTTTGGAGGCAGGGACCGCTGAGGCCTCGTATCAGCCGCAAATGGGAGAGCTGACGCCCCACAGAAGGAAGTGAGTGTTCGTCTGGGGGACTCTGTCCTTTTTTCCCTTTATTTTCTGTGAGCATCCTGCAACATTGTTTATGCATAGTATTTTTTGATTGGTGCCGGACTGCATGGTTGCTGACACCAGAGCGATGCTAGGGGTGCTGCGCGGGATTTCAAGCTCGCAAAGCTGAGATCATACCCTCAAGACCGGTCCGCGGTAATGCGCGCGACGGGAAGCATCCTGCTGTGCCGGTGCTGCAGGTCCCACAGGGGCTCGCTGAGGGCCTCGCTGCTGGCAAACCACAGGTCTGAGAGCACAGGTACCCAGGGTTCCCAGACCACAGCTCCAGTGCTTCTTCTTGAGCATGGCAGCGACACACACAGCGGCCAGCAAGCGGAGGCCAAGCAGCTGCTAGGGGAGGGCCTGCAGCTCAGCGGCTGCGGCCTGTGTGGCGGCTGCGAGGAGCCTGCAGCCTGGTTCGACCTGGACAGCCTTCTGGAGGGGGTGCAGGACCCCATGGAGGGACTCTTCTCAGGGCACGAGAGCGATGAGAGCGGCTGCAGCGCCAGCTCGCGCGTGGGCCAGCAACAGCAGCAGCAGCAACAGACTCAGGAAACGCAGAGCATGGCCAAGGCGCAGCCCCACAGCATGAACGCAGGGTGTATCGGCGACGCCGACTGGTGCTTCCCGGTCGGCGGCGCCGCATGTGACTCCCTGGCTGCGCCGCCACAGCGGACACCGGAGCTGTCGGACTTCAGTGAGGAGGATCTGCTGATGTGCCTGGACGTGGCGTGCCAGGAGCTGGGCGTCGCTGACGCGCCATCCGGCGGCGATGCCTCTGCGCGCAGCTGCCACGCACCTGTGCCGAGCGCAGCTGCCGGCCTGCCAGGGGAAGACAAACTGCCAGCTCCCCTGCTGCGGGCGGGCTCCTCACACAGCAGCGCGGGCAGCTTTGTGGATGCCCAGAAGGGGTCATCGGGTTTGCGCGCACAGCAGCCGACGGCGGCTAACGGCCCTGCGGCCGGCGGCACCGGGCAGCGCAAGCGCGGCCGGCCGCGGCGCTACGACACCACCCTGCCGCTCTTGCCAGGTGCAGCTGCTGCTGCTGTTGTGCAAGCATGACCTTGCACAGACTCTGTCAGTGGCCATATTATTTTTTGATCAACATGGACCCTGTGCCAACGTATCTTATGGGGATGCTTGGATATTGAGCAGTTCTGACCAGGTCGGAAGGAGTGAATTTTGCGAGAATGCCATGCTTGGTTGGTGCAGGTGCAATGGACGCGCAGGCGGCCGCGGCGATGGCAGGCCACATCAACGGTGTCGACTCGGAGAAGCGCAAGAGGACGAGGGGTGCCAAGCCCAAGTACCAATTTCTCACTGCCGAAGAGGCCATCGCACACAGGTGCACATTCCCCCGCTCTTGCTCTTTCTTCTCCGGAAATATCTCAGGAAGCTTCCAAGTTTTGCCAGTCCCTGCCTGATCAACCTACTTGAGGAAACGGCAGAGGAACAACCCACATGAACTTTCCCTTTGACTCATATGGAGGGAATGTGTTTTGACAGGCGCGAACGGAACAGGATCACAGCTCTGGCGTCCTATGAAAAGCGCAAAGCAAATGAGAACGCTCTTAGGAACCAGGTGGGTCTTGCTGCCCACTTATTTGCCATTTCATATTCTATCCTCTGTTTTTCTGGGATCCATGGACCTTTCTGCTGTGCAATCTTCAAGTCAGCTCAACCTTTCCCTGATCAGAGGTGCTTTGCAGATTGCTCAGCTGGAACAGGAGCAGGCTGCCCTGAAACAACTCATGGGCTTGGTGCAGCAGCCAGTCATTGACAAAGGTGATCAATCCAGTATTGACTTCCAAAATCCGCTGCCGGGCTGTTAATTAATGAAGTTGTGTACTTGGGCGGATGCTCATGGCAAGCTTTGGGTGCACAGGTACTGTGAGGGAGCTACTGACCAGGCCAGATGCGTCAATATGCACTGTGCTGGAATTTGTGACCTCGGCAGCAAATGTTGCAGCGGGGACAAAGTGCTGAGTGTCACAGGGCAAATGTACAGTAGAGAGATGAGTGAAGGATTGCTTCTCAATTCCCTGGCACGTCCTGCTGCCATTCAGCAGCCGAAGCTGATCAGGAACAATATTATTTCTCGTGCGTTATTTTCCCTCAAGACTGTTGCATGTTGCTGTGACTGGCCACTGGGCACTTGTCCGTGTACGATGTGCTCTGTCGTAGATTCGTCTACTAAATTAGTAATGCATGCTCTAATGCGACAACACGATTGATACTCACTGTTCCAGGAACACTCTTTAGGTCTGGAGGATGCTCAATGACAGCGCTGTGCTCTTGCTAGCAAATTTTAATAAATTATATAATAATATAATAGTATATAACATATAATACATATTAATTAATTGAACCTGAATTTGAGTGCACAGGTGTGCAGCCTTCAAGAATTCACATTCGTTCCCAAAATTGCATGCCTTGAAGGTTTGAATTCAAGAAAGCTTTTGTGCACATTAAGGTACAAGTGTTCTCAGAGCATGTGACCTGACATGCAGCAGCCATTTGTAACTTTCATGAAAGTTATTAGATTTCTTGATCCTGGCCCAGCGCTGGCTGAACGATCGCATGCGCATGATTATATGAATGCACATGCGCATGCATGCCTGCGGCCGCATCCATTGCATCATTGGAAAGCACTCTGGTGCAAGATATTGCAAAGGGATGTCGTGACATTCCCATCAGTGCACAGAACAATGAACATCCGCAGAGGCTCAAAAGTATTATGGTAGTCAAAGCTGCCCTGGAAGCAGTCTCCTTCATCAGCTCCTTGCATGATTGACTCGATTGGGGGCCCCGGGGCGTTCCTGCGGAACGGAAAGCAAACGCTGGTACACTGAAAAGTAGGCCTAGGATCCTCAGATCCACCGTCCTAAGTGCAGACTTGACCTTGAAAACAAATTGGGTTACACGATCTTGCCTCAGCCTGTAGCATACCTCCGGGCGAGAGGGAAGTGCGCTCCAAATCGTCCCTCAGGTGTGACTTTTCCTCTGTCGCCAAGGATTTACCGAACGCGAACACCGCGAAGATCCAAGATAGCTGCAGGTTTTGACCTGGGAATTATTCTTTTTAGGTCGTAGAGCAGCGCATGCAGTTGAAATTCGTTTGAATAGGGTGCAGGGGGGTTCAAACAGACTTTGTTGCACAAAGCTGCCAGTCTCTACTGCCTTGCAACTCATTTTAATCTGATTCTTCCCTATCATTTTTACAGCATCAAGTCAATATTGTTGGTAATCTAGGGAGGCTTTCTAGATCTTACGGACTGCTCAGCCTCCATAATCGCCCACAGATTGAGTTTTAAAGCTCTGATTGTCGTACAGCTCGGGGGATCTGCATTGGAAATTTTGGAGCCTCTTATAGACGCCACAGCTTCGCTGATACTGGTGATGATCTCTTATCTGCTGTCTAAAAGGTGCTTTGTGCGTATACCATCGCAAGCCTGCAGCTGTTCAACACGGTAACATGAACGATCAGCTGGCGAAGCGACTGCATTGGTTCATCCGATTGAGATCTGGTGCTGTTTCGGAAAATTTGGCCATTCTGTGCAGGGAACACAACTCTGCTGAGGGGCCTCCTACAATGTACACTGCCGGCCACAAGGGGTGACAAGAAGGCTGTTTGGAGCTCCTTTCATGTAGCCATTCCTGATGGAATGCAGATGTGCCCAGAGATGAAGCACAGGGGTGAAATTTTGCGGCACCTTTGAGAGCCCTGGCTGGATGTTAGGCACTGCAGAGCACACCTCCTGCAGGCAAAGTCCAGACAGCCCTTGCCAGTCATGGTAGGCAGCAACAATAGACTTGGAGCTATAGGTTCCAGGGAAGGGGCTGTCTCATCCCCCCACAGCCCAGCAGCTGGCAGCAATGGGGTGACCCCCAAGCACACCATGTCAGAAACACCTAAGCTTGCAGACAGCGCGGGAGCAAGCTCGCGCGTTGAGCAGAGGCTTGGCGTACTGGCAGCCAAATTGGCTGACCTGAAGGTACCAGTCCTCATGAACTGCTTGTTGAATTAAATGCATGCATGTGCAGCCATGCATGGGGTTGTCTAAAAAGCTTCGTATTTGAGAAACAATACATGATCCATCTGCAGTACGTGGCTTAAAGGAAGAGCCCATGCTATGTGCTGCAGGATGGAGCAGCCACACCACAGTTGGATGCAGCAATGCAGGAGCTGCAAGATGAAGTCTTGCACCTGAAGTCGGTGGAGGAGGAAATCACCGGATATGCTGAGAAGGCATTGGCCGAGACGGAACTCCTCACAAAGGAGAACGAAGACCTCAAGAAGGCGCAGGAGGATGCCACTCTTGACAGGTAGGAAGACGCAGCAATGCAACGGCCGGCATTGCATGATTGTCTGCTGACAATGTGTTTCTGACGTGTTTCTGTCTGGGAAGTGGAATCTAACAGGAGTTGAGGGGCACTGTCGGCGTGGGATGGTAAGATGGATCTGGTTTGCTCAGGCAAATGGTCAAGGCAATGGTGGAAGCAGAGAAGTTGAAGGCGGCCGGGGAAGCATACAAGCATGACATGCTGCAGAAGAAAGTGATGGAGCTCGAGGCAGAGCTGGAAGCCACAAGGCGGGCCGCCAAACGCGAGGCTTCAAGTGAGTCATTGCACTCAATTTCTTGCTTGTCTGAGATTGCCATAATACATGTAAAGGGAGAGCACTGCTTGCCGCTGCAAGTGTCCATAGTGGATGATACCCTCTTTCACCGGAGTTGGCCATGAGAGGGTGGATCTTCACCATGCAGGCATGTCACGGGCATTGAGTGAAGCGCGCAACGCAATAGCTGTCCGGGAGAAAGAGGCAAGGGCGCTCAAGCTGGATCTGGAGCAGCTCAGAGCGGCGAAAAGCAGCTCTGAAAGGACACCTTCTGGCCAGGCCAACGGTACATTTCTTGCCTGATCCTGCTGAGGCCCCTGGAGAGTTTGGCTAGACTACACAACAATCCTACAATCACTTTGACGGTAGCCAGCCAAGAGCAGTATGCAGTATGCATGGGGGCACCTTCTGAACTGTATGTCGTCATGAGTGGCACAGCTGGCCAATGCAAAGGCATAAGCTGCGAATGCAAGCTCCTGATCACTCTAAATACCAGGCTAGAGCTGGCCACTACTAATTTACCCGCTGCCAACACGGGCTCATGATTAATCTGCATTCATGCGCACCAGAGCTGGCCATTACGAATTCACCCACTGCCAACACAGCCTCCTGATCACTCTGCATTCATGCGCGCTAAAGCCGGCCATCACTGATCCACCCGCTGCCAATACAGGCTCTGATCACATAAATGCTAGAGCTGGCCGCTGAGTCACCTGCTGCCTTTTCAGGCTCCACAGAGGAATTGAAGGAGAGCGCCGCGCCGCCGGAGCCGTCCGGAACGCCGCTGGCGAGCGAGCATGAGGAGATCGCGGTGCGGCTGATGGCGGCCGGCCCGGGCGGCGTCGACCAGGCGCTGCTGGCAGCTGCTGCCAAGGCGCTGCGCGACGTCAGCATCCTGGACAAGCAGCTGCTGCGCGCGCGAGAGGTGACCGCTCCTGGGAGAGACAACAACTTGCATTGCTGTCCCAAGCCGGGAAAAATGTTGCATGGCATTGTACTGTCACCCTTGCTATTCACCCAGGTTCTTCAAGGAGGTTGTTTTGCACCAACTGCAGCATAGGGTTGCAATTGTTTCAGTCGGGATGCAGGCTGCTGGCCAGCTGACTGCTTCAGGGGTCTGGCAAGGCTGGCAATTTTTCTGGCAAGCTTGCAGACACTAGAACTCCAGAAGCGATGTGGCTGCAGGAAAAGGCCAAACTGGCTCGCGAGGTGGAGGACCTGAACAACACGGTGTTCAGCAAGAGCTTCAAGGCGCCCAGCGCATGGGCCGAGCGCGAGGTGAAGTACAAGATGGAGAAACGCGACTGGGACTCCCAGAGCCGGAAGCTGAACGAATCCATCGGCAAACTGGAGGCCGAGAATGCCCGGTACCGCGCTGAAAACAAGGCCGCCGAGTTTGAGGCACAGATCCAGGTACAGCATTTTGCTGTTTTGTGCTTTGCCATTTCTTGTCTAATCCCGTCATTCGATTGCCATCAACTCTTTTCCCTGTAAGCATGCATCAAGCAACAGTAAGCAAGCATCAAGCATCAATTGAAGGCGCAGTTTGGGTGCGTGACAAGAATAAATATCCTGGGCCAGGAAGCTCTGCATGGCTCTATTTTTGGAAGAGAGTCAAGAGAACGAAAGGCATTGAGCGACTGTGGGGCATTGAGCAGGAACACGGCAGGGATTTAATTTTGAATGAGAAGATCTTTACAGAATGAAAGCCATTGAGCTGCTGTGGGGCATGTTTCAGGAGCTCAAGACGGCGCTGAGCCTGAAGGAGGCGGAGAAGGTGGAGGTGCAGAAGGAGCTGCACGAGCTGCAAATCCGCAGCAGGGACATTGGCCCTGTGGGCCTGCAGCTGCATGACATCGACCACGACATCGTGCAGAACATCATCGAGGACATGGAGGCCCACCGCATCGGTACCACCCCTCCCTCTCCCACTAGCAGGGGGATACTACACCCAACGGGGGACGATACTCCATTATTACCCTGTTGGATTGAGTGATTTAGTATCCCCCTGCCACTAGACCTTATCACATACTTCTCAGCCCTTATTGACATGCATGCATTCCTGCCTTTGGTCCCTCGTCTTGCATGCGTTGAACCATGTGCCAGGAGGCACATTCAAGCGTGTGTCAAATTCTTCAAGCTGAGAGGTCATCGCAAATGCGGAAGCTGTGGGCACGCGTGGCATTTTGGCAGTTTTCTTGAGGGTTCATGTCGGGTTTGCACAGGGGTTTCGGCTCCCATGAATGGCACCCCGTCGCAGTCGTCCCGGGGATCTCCGTCACGGTCTGCAAGGGGGTCCCCTCCACGCGCCGCCGTCCCTCCCCTGGACCTCGCCTCCCACTTTGTCCCTGGCAGCAATGTCGAGGTGTGCTCCCAACGATATAGGATCTCGACTCGCACCATCCAGCGCCGTAGCACGCTTTCTTTCCTAAAGATCTGCTTATTTTGAGTCAAGCATGAAGGTCTCTGATGGATGCATCTGTTGTAAACATACAGAGGTTTTCGCCATACTCTTATCAGCAGACTTAGGTGCTGGCTGTGCTGTGGGCGCAGGAGATTATACAGGACTATGACGAGAAGGGGGTGGGCATGGCAAATCCGCGCTCCGGCCGCCGCAGCCGCAGGAAGGGATTGCGCCTCGCCGGCGACAATACCATGGCGGATGTGCGCGCCGGTGACTCATTCGATGAGCTGCGCGGCGGCAACGTGCATGACCTCCAGGGCAGCTACCTGGATGCTGGCCAGGTGCGCATCATGCTTGAGGCCTGGTGTATTGCCTAACTGTCATTGGGATTCCTTCGCATTTTCTTAGCAGTCATTTTGAATATTTCGTTCAATGCAGGGAGCCCAGGACCTGGAGAGCACGTCGGGCGTGCGCAGCAGCAGCCAGCACACAGCTCACCAGAGTGGCGGGGAACATTCTGGGTCACAGGAGGATCTGCCTGCAGTTGCAGATGGCCCCCACGCTGACATGGACAGCGCAGACACACGTCATGACACACCAGCTGCCGGGCTTGGCACCGACCTCGGACAGCATGGGTCTTCGCATCGGGTCTTGGGGGTGGTGGCAGAGGCACACCATGCAAGCAGTGCGCATGAGCGGGGCGAGCCACGAGCAGCTTCTGACGCGCACGCTGCGCACACGAGGGCACCAAGCGAGCTGGCGACTCCCAGGGGAGGCGCAGAGCACAAGGCGGGCTTCGGGAGCCCTCTGGACGCCTTGCCAGGCATTCTGCAAGGCTTGGACATCGAGGACAGTGCAGCCCCTGCGGACCTGCAGCATGCATCACCCTCGGGGCAACATGCTGCCGGCGCCTTTGAGGGCCATGCACCTGCATCGGACATCCCTGCGTCTGGCGGCGAGCACAGGAGTGCAGGCTCGCCGCCGGAGCAGGAGGCTGGCAGGAGCGATCAGGCCTTGGAAGAGGATGCTGCCCTGGGCAACGGCCCTTCGACTCCAGACGTGGGGCGGCCTCACGCCAGCGCGTCCGGCAGGGCTGGTGTCGAGAATGCCTTCGCTGTCGACCCCCACGATGGCGATGTGGGCTGGGCCAGCAGGTATGTGAAGCATTGCCACCCACCTGCATTACCTCTCATCTGTGTCTCATCATGTCGCCTGATCATGGCATGCTGAAGGGTGGCCAAGAATGTTAAGCTTTGCAACCTGCACACCTCAACGGAAGCACAGATGCCCCTGTTTTACATACTGCATGTGTCTATGTGGTGCTGCTGGACAGGCAGATTAAGGCTGTTTTTCCTGCTGGAAGGCGTCGCCCCAGCAAATTCTGGCTATTTTCTCCTGCCTAAAGGCGTCTCCTGCCGTACACTTGAGAAGTATCGAGGAAGCAAAGTTGTGTCTGACACGCTGCACGGCGCTGCAGGGCGAGGGCGGTGACGGCGGACGACTGCGTGTCGGAGGCGAGCAGCGGCCTGGCGGGCCTGATCGGGCGCGGAGCCAGCAGCATGGGCGGCCTGCGCGACAGCTCCAGCGATGGCGGGGACGAGTGGGACCATGAGCGCCGCGCCGCGCTTAAGGCCGACCGCGCCGCCGCCGAGGCCGCCTGGGGCGCCCACGTCGCAGACAACGACATTGGCGTCCTGCGCTGGAAAGCGGTGCGCGCCGCTTGACCTCTCTACCTTGACACTCTATAGCAAAGTACTAGGCATGAGAGCAACGGTGTGGAGATTCTTTGTCTCTGCCAGTTGTTGGGGCAGAAGTGTTTTTATGAGACAAAAGATTCGAGGAGTGCACAAACTAGGGTTGCGATCGTCCACCACACCTCTCGGACGATGACAGGCGCCAAACAACTGACAAGCACTTCCTCCTGCTATCAGCATACATTGCTGAAGCATCATGCATTGTTGACCGGCCTTAGAAAGCTGGCGATTCTGGTAAACACCTCTGGTTTTCATCTCCCCGTGACGAGAGTGCGGGAGACTGTGGAAACAAAGCTGCGTGAAAGCAGCAGAACTCTGACAAGAAGATGTGCGGTGCAGGCGGAGGCGGGCAGCCGGGTGGAGCTGTACGAGGCGCAGATCAGCAAGATGCAGCGCGCGCTGGAGAGGGCCGACCAGGAGAATTCGCGCCTGGAGCAGGAGCTGCGCGCTCTGCAGGAGGGCGCCGCTGCGCGCGGCCAGGCCGAGCGGCGCGGCAGCAGCAGCCTGGCCGCCCTGCGCGACCGCGTTCGCAGCATCTCCCTGCTCTCCTCCCCGCTCGAGCAGCAGGCCGCCGAGCGCCTGCAGGTGCCGCCCCCACTCTTAGTACCACCTCCTTTGTGGTCTAGCTTTGTACTTTGCTGTGTAAGAATGCATATGCAGCATGTTGAGCTTGAAGGATGAAGGATGCATCTGTGCCCGCCAGGACAGCTATGCAGCATGCTGGCCTTGCCAAGTCCTGGATTCAAGCCACCATTGGTTCCTCTGATGTTGTCATTTTCATGCATCTCCTTTATCAACCTTGGCAAGAAGGAATTTTACTCGCGCTACACCGAGTCAACTGTGTTACTGCAATCTGGGGGCGTGAGGGGAATTTGGAAATTTTAGCTCGCGCTGCCGATGCAGGATGCTGGGGAGAAGCTGAAGAGCAGCCAGCACGAGCGTGCGGCACTGCAGAAGCAGCGGGATGCGCTGGCGCGGCAGCTGGCGCATGTGGCTGAGAAGATCTCCTCAGGCATGATCCCCGACGCTGGCGAGCTGGCCGTCCCCGAACACATCGCCGCCGCAGCCGAAGCCTCCGCCTCTGTGGTGCGCGCCTGACCTCTGTGCTCTTGAGCGCTGTGCAAATAGTGGATCAAGTATGGGTGCATCACTGCCCACTGAGTATAATCGTTCTTTACTGCTAGATCAACTGCGGGATCTGATGAGGATTGTGCTGTCTGGCTCCAAATGGGTGGCTGCGGTTGGTCCCCACGGTGCATTTTGTGCTGAACTTGTGGGAGCGTGCACACCTATGGGGAAGGGTGGAGGGATGGTCCTCCTGGATGCTTGTGAGAGGACTTGCAAGAAATGCAGATTCTGAGAGAGTGTTGTGGTCATGCGGTGCAGACGGAGGCGGCGGGCGGTGTCAATCCCAAGTCGCCGGGCCGGCCGCGCTTTTCCGGCATCGGCCATGTGTATGCTGGACTCTCAGATGAAGAGGTGGAGGTGAGCCTTAGGCACCGGGCACCCGAACCTCATTCTGTCTCCTCACTACACTTCATGTTGACATGGTATGGCTATGATTGTTGATTGATCTCGATTTGAGGAAGTGTTCCAAAGGCTGTTGTGATCGTCAGCCGCTGCTGCTTATGGGAAGTGTTGCAATGGCTTGTTGAAGCACTGATGTGATGGTGAGGTCTGGCGTGGCCGTGGCAGGTGATGCGGCTGCGAGAGGAGAATGAGACTCTCATGGAAACGCTGGTGCGCGCGAAAGTGGAGTTGGCTGAAACGCAAGGTACGCCGCCTGCGGAGTTTTTCACAGAAAGGCTTATTTCCTCAGCCTCACTGTGGAGATTTTCCCCTTTTTCCAAAGTGTCAGCAGCCTTGAGCATGCTAAGGCGCCAATACGGCGGTCCTGTGGCTCTCAGCACAGTCCCGAGGAGGACAGTGCAGCTTCCAAAGTTTTCTTCAAGCGTCATGGAGATTGTCAATCGTCCTGTGGCTCTCAACACCATCCTGAGGACGACCGTACAGTTCATAGATGTCGTCTTCAACCGTCGCAGAGATTAACATCGGCTGGGGCTTTTTGACAGGGGACTATCTGAAGACGCGGCGTGCGCTGCTGCGCTCGGTGGAGAAGCAGGCGCACATGGCAGACCGGCTGGACTCTCTCAAGAGCGCCGTCACTGAGGGCGACCTGGCGAATGCCACCTCCCTGCTGCTGACATCATCTCCCATTGGCAAGGGGCGCTCAAACAGCGGCAACACTGAGTCCCTGGGAGAGCGGGAGACCTACTGAGGAGGCCTCTGCACCCAGGATGCATGCTTCTCATCCTTGATACCGCGGAAGGGATGGGTCTTGCCGTGCAGAGACATGCATGGATACGGCATGAGAAGGGGACAGTTGTCAGTCTCCCAAATCAATTAGCATGAGCAATTCTGAGGATTTTGCAGGCGAGCATGCCAGACAAAGGAACGAGTATCTTGTTGGATGGAAGTCGCAAAATACGATGGGCCTAAGTTGTTTTGCTGTCCCAAAGCGCTATCTGTCTAGGTGAGGTGGATGGCGATAGATCTGTGTGCAAGACAGGGTTGACAACGTGGTGAGCAGTTTGAATATCACTAGGTGAGCAATCTGAGGATAAGGCTATGAGCAGATTGGAATCAGTAGGAATCAGTCACTAGGCGCTGAGAAGGCCCGCTACCCTCAAGGTGGGTAGCGTTGCATCTTTTTCAGAGTACACAAGGCGTCACTCATTTCCAGAGTTTTTGCTGTCGTTTTGGAAAGGTACGATCTGAAAATTGCTGTATCTGGGGGATTGCCCCCGTTCATTGATAGTGGATTCGCCCTGCCAGCTGTGCTACCCAGGTCTGTGAATTTGATGCCATCCCAGGAAAAGCTTAGGCAGCCAATTGCCCTTGTTAATTCGTGTTGCAGCACTGCCTGACATTCCATGTCTGTACAATATATTGATGTCATCGATCCTTAGGTAGGGCAAGCTTGCTCGCAAGCAGACGCAGTTCAGATAATGCAGCGCTGAGACGAGGAATATGTACACAGGCTTGCGCAGACATGGTGCATGTATCTGTAAGAGAATAGTTGCACAAATTTGTTTTCTAAGGAGCCTTCACGCAGCTTGTTAGTTGCCGTATGGCACCCACCCTAGGGCTTGAGTGTGATCTTACAACACATCCTCGTTGATGAACTCAGTTTGGTCAACAACCTGCCAATTAAGCTAGCGCTCTACTGCTTTGTGCTATAAATTTTATAGAGAAAATCTCCTTGGAGCATTGAACAGCATAATCTACATAGCCAAGCAGTCACGACTCCATCTCTCTACCACTTGCAGTGAGAGCGGTATGTGGCGAGGTGTTCAAGAATTCCAAGGACCACGGCTTTCCAACAGCGTGGGGTACTTTGCCTCCATGCTGTGCGCCCCTGTGAAGTAACCAAACGCTTCAGCAAGAAGCACACTTCGCATACTCAAGGTTTGCAGGTTCAACACAAAGGATGTTGGGCACTTTTTAGGACTGGCAGCTCAGCATCAGGAGCTGCCAGCCAGACAAAGCCCACATCATTCTGCGCAGCATAAAGTCACATCCAAGCCACTCAGATGGCAAGCATGCCGGCTTAATAGCTGCAAAAAGAGACATTGCTCTAAGCAGGTCATCACAGCCACAAATTCAATCAATGACTCCAGATCATACCTCAAGGTCATGATATGCCTGCTGAAGCCGCCATGGCGCCTGATCTCACTGTCCCCGAGCTATCACCTCTGTCATGAAGCCCTTTTGAAGACTTCACATAGTCCTGCGCATAGCAGCAAAATACTTTGTTCCAAACAGTTGTGACTTCAGGCAACAAGCCCTCCTATGATCTGATGTTTAGGTTTATGAAGGTGAAGCAGGGCTCTGCAGCTCAGACAAGGTTACATGTTGTCCGCAATGGGATAAGTCTCACTAGGAATTTGATGGTACTTGTTTGGCATCATCGCTGCAATCGTCCTCTCACACAAAGGCCTTGGAACAGCTCGGGAGTTCAGAGTGCTCACCCAGACACTCTGTAGACCTGTCGGTGTCTACATCCATCCGAGATGCCTTAGCAAAACCATTCACGGTTCAAATTGAGCATCATCGCCGCCATCGGCGGGCGTGCCCGTGACAAGCCATGTCCTGTCCGCCACAATGACATCTTCCTCTACATCTTCAGAACGGCATCTGCTGGTTCAGATTGTAGGCCATGAAGATAGCTGGATTAGGGACCTCCTTTCCCTCTCCTTTTCAGAAAGGTTCATCTCAAGAATGGCATGCGAGAGGATTTTGAGATCATCAGGTCCTCACCAGTTTTCCCTAGGGGTAAACCAGTTGGCAGAAGTGGCAAAACAATATTGTGCACTTCCAGCATTGGCGAACACATGTCAAAGTTATCATGTAATGGTAAAATATGTGTAGAGACTCAAAGAGCCTGCTGTGATCAGGTGCATCTCTTGGTAATTAGATAAAGACGTATGCAGTGGGGTAAGCAATGGGGTATGCAGAGGTGAATTGGAACCCTGGTGACACACTGATGATTGTGCACTCGAGATGCATAAGTCGACTGGACCCATCACATAGCCATGCCATCCCCTTTACCAGTGAATGTGCATTGCATGCATGCACATGTATCGCAGCATGCTGGCCATCTATACACGTGTTAACTGATGCACAATACTGGAGGGCCGATCGGTCGCGAGCACGGGCCATTACGATCGCCATGCATGATATCATATGGGCCCATTTTTTGACCGCACAACGAGGTTTGAAACTTTGAGCTAGCCTCCTGCACACACCTTTGTGCTAAGCCTGTGGTCCAAGAATTCTTGCAACGATCAAGCAAGAATGAACACTATCCACAACTTGCATGCGGCGCGTTTCTTTACACGCAAAGCATACCACAATTGCCAGTGACTGTTAAATTAAAAAAAAACTTCTTCCTCTTCAATGAAAGATATGCTGAGGCCTCTATGTGCTGCATGGTGCTAGCAACCAAACTTCGAATGGAAAAGGGTGCCATCTCTCTGGCCATTTCAGATGCCAGAAATCTACATTCACAGATCTACAACACCCTCGCTACTGCTGTAATTGGCTCTTCTTGCACCATTGAGCTTAAGCTTGTTGGCTAGTGGGTCAAGATCTTCAAAAGCAAAGTGGCTCTTTCAAAGTGCTCAATCTGGCCAAGAAATTGCCTCTAAAGAATACAAGACGGAGGATAACTCTCTGCTAAGGACACCGCTGCAGCATGGAAGCAGCAGGGCACCGCAACCATATTCGCTAAGACCAGACAAAACAATACAGTTTCCCCTGGTACCTGAAGCAAAACATCTTTGAACACCTTAATATCAAGGATTCTGTTGGCAATATTCATGTTCCTCTTCACCGTTATATTTCAGACATTCACATACCCCATGCCGCTGTGGCAGGGCGCTTAATATCTCTCAAAGTTGGAATTTAGCCATCACCAAATTCTGTGGACAATTGGAAGCATCCCTTCGGAATAATGAATAATCAAGAATAAATCGGGCTGCAGAGCCCTGCCTAGCGGAGCAAGGCACCCGTTTTGAGCTGCTAGGCCGATTCTCTGGGCCAGCTCAGCTGGTTGAGTCTGCATTGCGTGTGCGGTCCATCTAGTCTGCAGGCCCATATCACCACCCCTGAGGAATTGCACCAGCTCTGCGGACCTTCCTCAACCTCCCTAGGACCGTGCTGCCTGGCTGCCCGGAGAACTCCAAATCAGTCTGAATTGAGTATGTCCATTACCGAGCCAGACCTGTCTTTGCATCCTGCCTCTCCTACCAGGTGCTTTCATGTTCAGCAGGTCAAAGCTGGCTACATCAACATGTCGTGCCATGTGTTAGGTGCATCCAGACACACCTGGACCTTAATGTGCAGTGGCTTACTCATCAGAATGTACTCCAAGGCTGGAGGTGTCTTGTTTGTTTCACGTGTTCTACATACACTGCGAGGCAGCCCTTCCTCCTTCCTATTGATGCTCCTTTTGCTCTGATGACAGCATACCATTTTCTCTAAATCAGAACATTTCAGATTTAGGGTCCCCTGCCGGCCCCAGGCGCGGGGGCGGTGGCTGGTGCGGCGGCCGGCGCGGCCCCCGGCCCGGGAGCCGGGGCCGGCCCCGGTGCCCCTGCAAAGCTGACGCTGAGCGCGGACTTGCCGGCGGCTACGCCCACGCGCGCTCGTATGTACCTTGTCGGTCCCACGGTAATGAGCGACGGGGACTGTGCACGTCAAAGGAAGCGGTAAGTGTCATGCATGCAGGCAACACTGCTTTGCATCTGTGCTCTCACGACCAGATGGTAGCGTGAGGTAGCGCACATCGAGACAAGAATTGAGCATCATGCATGCAGGCTGTGCTTTGCCTATGCTGTATGGAAAAGATGGCAGCGTGAGACACTGTATTAGGCAATTTTTCCCACTGCAGTACGTGATTTTTGAGATTTTGTCTCGCTTGCTTTGCATGCCTTCATCTTGGAGCAAGCCGTGTTCGCAGGCAAGACTGCTTTGCTTGATCCTCTGGCCATCACTAACCAGATGACCTCTAGTGAAAGCACCCATTCAAAGCATGCAGAGCAGGTACGTACAAAAGACAAGCCTAGCTTGGGCAAAGGGGCACCCCATTAAGAAATGGAGGAGAGTACATGGACCTTGTCAGCCAGGATCCTGACCGGAGAGAATGGCATTTTGAACCAATCTGCCACGAGTGCTTTTTTTACTACAAGCTACCTTGCGCGTCCTAATCCTGAAGCCGGAAAGCCGCAAGCTAAGAGCACGGGGCTCACCACGTTGGCGCCGATGGCAATGCCGGCCGAGCCGGACTGGCTGATGTAGAGCAGGGATGGGCTGACAGCCACGCCCTGAGCAATCACCGCCCCTCCCGAGGCACCTGCCACCAGCAATTGTGTCACCAAGCATTACCTCCACATGCTTCAGTCTATCACGTGATACAGCATTCAAACCAGAAATGCGTGAACGACTTGATTTGGCTTCGGTCTATGCGGCTTCAACTCAGATAATGCCGGGGCATTGCAAGAACTGGACTCCCATGTCATAGCGTGAGGACTTAACACGCACATCCGGCGCGGAGCATTCAGGCAGCGGTACTGTGCAAAGCACTGAAGGTGGCAGTTGTAATCCCTTATCCCTGAGAAGACAGAGTGTCATGGTGTATGGTGTCAGATCGGATGGAAAGAATTAAGCACCATAGTTGAAGATCTTGGGGCTGATCCCGATGCCGGTGACGCCTCCGATGGCCCCAACCGCGCCCGTGGAAAAGAGGCAGGGCGCATAGTTGATGCCTGTCAACGCTGTTGTCAGGCCCGGCAGCACCGCCTGTCGCATGCACCAATCGAAACGGCCGTGAGTGAAATCTGCCAAGTATCTGCTGATAAAATATGTGGACACTGCAATCCAGATGGACCTGAGAGCTATCAAATGACATGAAAGACTCTGATCTGAAGATCTAGGTCCAAGGGGCAACCTTCAACATCTGTGCCTCACTGCTTTGGATCCAAAGCAGAAGCCATGGAAAAGATCATCGCTGGAGAATATTTGAGACGAAAGGACTCCAGAAAAGGACTGCACTTGTTTGCCTCATTTGACACACCCAACAGGTGGGAGCAGTAGGTATATACATCCCATCGCTCCCCGGCATCATCAATCCACTTCGGACAAAGTCCGCTATTGTCCATGTCATTCCAGCAAAGTCCGAGATTGTGCAGGATTCTGATGGAATCAATTTGAGTGCGCTGACCCCGCATGTAAATCTCTAGGAGCTCCACCGAAGCCCCCTCAATTCTTAGATTGTGTCTGGGACTTCACCTGTGTGTAGTTGTTCGCAAAATGGTCAAGGCCGATGTGGTCCGGCAGGTACTCGGCCAGCTTGGTGCCAATCAGCTGATTCAGTGCGTAGAAGTCTGAGCTGGCAATGGCACCGATGATATTGGGCTGCCCTGTCTGATTAGCCGCTATCGTCCTGTAAACCACAAGAGGAGTTATAGCACAGTCACGAGGTCAGTGCCAGCATGTCAGCAGGGGCAAGAACTAGCAGGCTGCCAAGTGAGGGCAAGGAAAGGGAAAAGCCAGACCTTACGTATTGGCGTGCTGAGTCGAAGAGTCGGAATGTGGCTTTTATAGCTTCGGCCGGTGACTTCTCCGTGAGCAGCAGGTTTCCTGGACACATCACTCAATGATGTTGGCCCGGCTAATCACCAGACCTGCCTTGAGCTTCTGCACATGATCACACGTGTTGCTGTCTGTCTTGTGAAAGCATTGGAATGAAAGCAGCCCTCCCCTGGAAGGGGATGGGTGCATCACCTGAAATGACAGCTGCATAATGGTCCAGAAAGGACTGCGAAGGACCGGTGACTGGCTGAGGGGCATCAAAGTTGATGAACTTTTTGCAAAGCTCGCAATCCTTCAATACATTTTTCGCGTCAAGCTCCGCGCTGCTCACAGCAGCAAGTGCTATGAAGACAAGCGCTGCACAGATGGTAGCAGGACACCTGCGCCCTCCCAGCATCAACACTTAGCAGACGTAGAAGTTGTGAAGACATGGAAGACATGCAAGACGAGCACGAAGTGATACTTCTGATGTTCGCCATAATGACCTTTTTCCCATTTTCGTGGCTCTAAAAAGGACAAGCTTTCACCTTGAAAAGGCACCATCTTGCTCTATATTTTGCATCACCGTGCGCACCTGCGACTCAACGGCATAGACAGCCAATTTCCTGCTTCATTCACGAATGTGCATGTCTGGATGAGGTGATCAAGGTTCCCCAGGCTAAGGCCAGCCTCCCTCTTTCGAGACCACCCACGGCATTCGTCGTTGTTCACGCTTGAGGTAGCGTGCGACACCTGACACCGATGACCCGAAATCACTGTGATCAACTTAAATGACTCCTCGTCGGAGAGAAGGATATTGGTAATTTCCTGCCTATGTGGTTTACACCGTGAAACCTAGAATCCTTCACAGAAGCTCAACTCAATGCTGGGATCAAAGCACCGTGATCTGATATACCAAGATGCATCTCTCAATCGAGCTGCGTGATGCATCTGTATAACAGAATTGTATGACACAACATAGCTGTCCTTGCTAAGGGAAATAAGCTATGAAAAATGTTTGAAATTTTGCTTGCTCAGAAAACATATCGGAAAATGTCCTTCCACGATCCACCTGCGTTATCACCGCGATGCTAGGAAGAGCTTATCTGCAGCACTTTTGATCCTGAAGCTCTGAAATCAGTACATTATTACGTCCGCTTACGCGACCTTGTCCCCAGAGGAGCACCTTCAATGACCCAGTAAATTTTGCCTGATATACTGCCTGCAAGCAATGGCACCGGGTTGAGCAGATGGTCACTTGCTTTTCTGGCCAGCAACGAAGCGCAGGGCCGTTTGACATCGCAATTGCTGAAGTTGGGATCAGGGACAGCAATCAATGCGTCCAAGGTGAGTGCAACAATTCCCTCACACTCGATTATATGCTGGCAAATTTCTAACATCCCCATCCCTCAAAGACTTCTGTTGAAAAGTTATGAAGTCTTCTTAACGGTAAGATTGCTCAGAAGGCATCTTTTCTGTCTGAAAAGCTCTTAATGATGTTTTCTATGCAGATTGGAGATCTGGATCCTGCTGTGCGCAGCAGTTCTGGGGTTAGCAGCAGGCCAGGAGTCCCCACAGGGCGCAGGCCCGGCGCTTTTATCGGATGCAGATGTGAGCCTACAGAAGTGGGCTGCCACGGCCGCCATCCTGTCGCTGCAGACCACCGGCGGCAATGAGGAGGCAGCGCTGCTCACCCTCGACACCTTGGAGAAGCTCACGCTGCAGGCGATCAACGATGCAGCCAATGGCCGCCCCGAGGCCGCGCTCGAGCGGGTCATCAACGACGCCACCAATGTCGACCTTCCAGCCAACGCAACGGACGCGCTGGAGCGCTTGCAGAACATTCCCACGGGGGGCGTCCCGAGCTTCGTCGGCCCGGCGCGCATCGGCAACGCAACGACCTTCTTCAACGGTCTCCTCGTTGTCTCCGACCCGCGGCTCTTTGCGGACTCGTCGTCCAAGCTGCAGCAGAGCGCGCTCGGCGCAATCTTGGCGGCCACCGGCATCAACTACTCCCCCTGCCTCGCCGTCCTCGGCCCCGTCGGCGCGGCACTCTTCGCGCAAGCCATCTCTATTGGACCGACGCTCATCCAGACGTCGTCGTCCGGCGGCGCGCTCGTGTCGATCGGCGTGAACATCGGCCCGACGCTGATCAATATCGGCGTCGCGGACTCGGCCAACATTGCGGCAGGGGTCTCGATCACGCCGACGCTGATCTCTGTGGCGCCGGTGCTGGAGGCGGCGGACATTAAGACGGGTGTGAGCGTGGATTCCACACCGCTCGAGTCGGTCAAGATTCCGCGGCCGTGGCCGGAGCCGCCGCCCGCGCCGCCGCGGAAAAATCCCCCGGACCCGCCGGAGCCCCCCAAGCCCTCACAGCCGCCGCAGCCGCCACAGCCGGGGCCCACTGTGCAGCCATGAGGGCATTGTGACAGGCTTGGCTTGGCGGCTTGGGATGCGGTCTTCTGAGAATTGAGCTTTCCTGCATGAGGGGTTGCACTCCAGCATGAAGATGGCCATGGAGGGGTCCCGTAGGTGTATTGAAAGGTGTGACTGTGTGCTATCTCTATACTCTACTGTATATTATGAAGACCTAAGCTTTTCTGTTCTGTCATGCATTTTTTAATAGAAGGTAGAGCTTTGAAGTTGCTGGGCCTCAGTCTGAGACATCATGAGAACTGATGTATTGACAGTTCTGTTCAGCTGGAGCATAGCTGAAGTATCGGCTTGACCCTTAGTGAGGATACCATTTGCTAAGCAGAAATTCTAGCAAGTGTTTGAGGCTTGAATTTGCTCTTGTGACTTGAATATGAAATTTAGTATGACAAGCGAGCAGCCGCTGCCAGCCTGAGGGCTGCGCCGCATTATTGTTGACCAATCGAATTCCGGTGGGGAAGGGTCGTCAAGTGCTGTGCCTTGAGAGACACTGTTACTGCAGCAATGTAAGGCCAGAAGCACGATGCAACAAGGAGCAGATGGCTTAATTTAATCATGCAATTTGGCAAAGCAATTTACAGAAGCTGGAGGGTTAGTCAGCAGCTGCCTGCATCTGCTTTCCAGTGGATCTAGCTCCCGGGCCTCCTGCCCCTCTGTCCGGCTTGCCGCTCGGACCCCTCAATCGTCTGCCCCCCGTCGGCCCCGCCCCCCTGTGGCACCCCCCGGTGTCCCTTCCCGGTTTTCTTACCCTCTGCCTTCCGGCCGTTCTATCCCTCACGTGGCTCTGCGCCGGTCCTCTCGGGCCCGCCGTGCCCCTTGCCAGCCCCTTCCTGGTTTCCTCTCCTTGCCCCCCACCATTTACCTTTGATGACGGGGGCTAGCTGTTACAAGTGATGTTCCCTGCTCAGCCATTCTGGCTCTGCACGTATGCATGTTAGGGTCTCCTACGGGGTTCCCTCTAGTGCGTTCTTCCTTTCTTTCTAGCTGAGATGTCACAGTAAACTTTACTGAGTAAAGTCAATTTCCCCTGGGTGCAATTGAAGACGTAACGGAGGCCTTGAATTATCTGTGTTCGTACAGAATTGCACTGACTTCTCAAAGGGCGACCTCAGGGCTTGGGGAATCCACTGTTGCACAGCTTGGGAGGTGTCCCTTTATGGCAATCGTTGCTTCTCACAACGTACACATGCCAAAGTTTACACGAGGAGTAAGTCTTTTATACTGTCGCCTGATCAAGTGCTTTGCAAGAAGCTTTTTGCAATTTTCACCAGCTCGAGTTGAACATGATATAAGGACAGGTTGCGTTGCAACGCAACGCTGGCGCCACTGGGGAGAGACTGGGTAGACTGTCCTCCCATTATAAGTCCTGTAGTATTGACGACGATAATAATGCTAAGTTGTTCAAGGTATCTGAATACTGCTGCTTGCTTACGTAGGTCACGATCCACGCCACAAGCGAAGAAGAAATCGAAGAAGACCTCCAGGTTGCAGAGTTTTACAAACAGTTGGTCGGTGCGGGACCCTCAGTGGAGCGATGGGCCAGATCAGAAAGGTCTGAAAAGTCTGATGCAGAATCACTTGTGAGGTGCAGAATTTCTTCAAGATGTAGAGAGCTCTGAAAAAATAACTTCACAGGGTCCCTGTATGAAATTGCGTTTCTGTTGCATGCAGGTCATCAAACGAAGATGGAGCAGGTCCCTCTGATAGGGAGCAGGAAAGAGCAACAACTCTACAGTCCCTGCAGCAGGCCTTTGCCACGCACAGAGAACTGCGGAAAGCCAAACCTGCAGATGCGATCAGAGACACAAAAGGCATTGGATACGCAGTGAGCCATCAAAGCCCAGCCCCTGAACCATTGCCCTTGCCTTTGTCTCAGCAATTTCTCAACTGTTTCGAGAGAGCTTGGTCAAACAGTTAGTGCTCCAATGCAGACTACACAATATTCCCAGGCCCCAATCACAACTGTGAAATATACTGCGCATACTGCTTGAGGCGTGGTTTTATAGAATGTCTAAGTGTTGCGTTGTGGTGTGCAGCTGTTGGCGAAAGCAGGGTGGACAGGCGGGGGGCTGGGAGCGCAGGAGCAGGGGATCACAACGCCTGTGCCAGCCTGGCACCAGAAGGGCCGCCGCGGCATCGGAGCTGCGAGCGGACAGCCGCCCAAGCTGGCCAGCAGCACACCCGCAGCCTCTGCTGAGGCCCAACCAGGTGCGCCTTCCCCCCTCAAAACTGCTCCTGGACCGCCCTTCTCTCCATCGTTGTTTGCAGGAGGCATAATCCCTGATCACGAATACTGAAACTGGTGGCATTGCATGATAAATCCTGCATGGTGTCAGCTCCGCCCAACGTTTTTGAGGTCATGTGTGCGTATGCCAATCGCAGGAGGGCAGCAGCAGGCTCGGTCGGAGGGCGGGAGGCAAGTAGCCTCCACGCAGAGGCTGGGGGTGGGTGACATACAGACAGGCGCGCAGCTAACCAAGCCGGGGCAGGCGAGCGGGCCAGGGCCGGCCAGAGCGCCAAAGCGTGCATGGGAGACGGTTGCGGTTCTGGAAGACCCGGATGTGAAAGTGAAGCGCGTGCGGCAGGTCATGCAGGCAGAGGCAGACGATGCGGCCGAGAAGGCACTCGCGCGAGCGTTGTACCGGGCCTTCAATGACTCTTCGGGCTACGGGTCCACCGACTCGAACCCCCTGCTGCGGAGGAGCAAGCTCTCGGACAGCAACCCTTTGCTGTGAATAGCAATTTTCTGCGGGGTGCCTCTGTATTATTATGTGTATGCCAGTGTATTAGCCGGGATGTGGCCCACATTATCCAGATGCTGGATAATGCGGGCCATGCAGACAGAGACTAAATGCCCATCATGTCTCGGGATTATTGGAATCCCATTGACCGGGATTTGCAGGTTAAAGTACGGACAACGTGAAGGTGCTACACTGGTTGAATAGCATGAAGGAATCCAGATTGAGTCTTATGATGCTGAGCTGATAATCACCTGCAAAATCTCAAAATGATTTTATCCCAAGCAAATTGGTTACAAGGTCTGGCAGTATAGACTGGAGCGACTCTTGTATCATGCACAGATTTGTGACGGCAACATTGCAGTCTAACCCGGTAAATGACATAAACCTTGCGACACAAAGAAAGCCAAGCTATTGATCAGCATCACCACGAACAAGCTTGAAAGCAGTCCCCAAGTTTGGCATGTTGTAACATATATATCAAGGAGCAAGAAAATGATACGAGCGTGTGCTTTTGGCCCTGATCAGGTCAAATCCTTATACAGCTGCGCTGCAACAATATAGCACGATGCATCGCATCTGCACATGACTACAACAAAAACATGCGGCCCATCACTCTAACTCGCATTGTCTTGTGGCACATTTAATCATTGATTGCGGCACACATGAGACAATATGCACTTTGCAGAGTGCATCCATATGCCTAAAAGAATGTCAAAACGGTTGGACCCAAAACATTCAATATTGTCTTCTCGAGCTTTTCATCGATCGGACCTTCAAAAGGGTGGACATGCTATTCTTAGGCAGCACATGCAGCATCTACCTGACTGCCCCTGCTTGTGCACCCTGGTTGCATTCCCAAGCCTGCATTCCCAAGTCTTGGTTAATCCTTTTCAACACAGCATATCCCCCCACTGATAAAGATCAAGACCCTCCTGCCAAAAAGTACCGCCCCTCGATGTGCACAGCTACCTTTCTTTTTATCTTACCAAAACGATCGCCCAAAGCTGCAACATTTTGAGGGTGGAGGCACCCCAGTCACCACACTGTAGATTGCCAACATTGACTTAGATCATCTCATTCCTTGGGCAGCCTAGCGGTACCAGGGCTTGTCAGGCTGCCTCAAAATGCCATGGCTTGCACAAAAGCGGCAAGCAACATATCTGCCAAATGCATGAGTGTGTCCGCGCGACGGTTCCTCCGTGTACAAGCAAGCCATCACCGCTCGGCCTGTTATTTTACTTTCTCACTATTGGAGCACCCTTGTGTTGTACGAATTGCAGCTGGAGCACTTGTGGTACACAAAATGGAAGGGCGCCTCACCCTGCCGGCCGCAGTCGTTGCACAGGATCACCTGCGCGCAACACCTAGACATCAACATCGAACAGACAGCCATCCCAGCCCTCTTGTCCATCAGGCAATTATTTGCACATGATGCTGCAAACCACCAACTTATCGAAGACAAGCTGAACACAGATGCCATAACCACCGCGGGTTGGAGAAAGATCAGGCTCCCGTTCGGCTTTCGAATTTGATCATTTTCAACTGATTTCTTCACATCAATTGTGTGCTAGAATTACTAATTGGTGCGGTCAGCGCACCTGGCGGCGGCTGGCGTAGGCTGGGGGCAGGTCGCAGACGTCCTTGGCCAGGATGGAGTCGAGCATGCCAAAGTAGACGCTCATGTCGCCCATGCTCTTGGCGCAGATGGGGCAGGTGTAGTTGTAGCGCGTGTACTGCGCGAAACAGTGCGAGTGCATGAAGTGCCCGCACGGCAGCTCCTGCATGCACAGGCAGCCATCAGAAACTTTTGTTTGATCTAATCAGACCTTTGTGGCACCACCTTGAACTTTGTGGCCACATCAATCTTATTGGCGCACATCAGTCTTTCTGACATAAGCTCAGTCCTTGGAGCCTTTCATCTGCTGTCTGGGTTCTCGGACTGACAGACAAGCCGCTCGGAATGTAGAAAGCACAGCCCATGTCTGCTATCAATCAGACTGGATTACGTGTGACAAGGCTCTGTCCAGTGCTGCCACTGTGCAAAAGCAGGATGAGTTAGCCTGGTCACACCGGAGCTCCCTGCAAAGGGGGGTCTCGGCAGGCAGCTCCCATGCAGATCCTCACTGACTGCATTCTGATTTTCTTGCAATCGATGCCTTGTGCATGCATGCGGTGCAGCAGGCAGCACACACCCAACATTCTCCCCAGGATGATCTACTTATAGCGACACAGGATTGGTACAAGGCGGTAACAATGTCTGGTGCAAGAATGGGGGCAACAAAATTATCAGGCGGCAGCGCTCACCCGGTAGGGCTGGGAGGACTCGAAGAGGGGCTCGGTGCATACGGGGCAGGAGGAGAGGCCGCGGCATTTGTGGGTGGCAAACTCGGAGAGGTGCATGCAGGTGTTGCAGTCCATGCAATGGCATGCATCCACCCCCAAGCCCTCCCCCACGCGGCACAGGTTGCAGAAGGGGCAGTGGTATATCGAGCGCCCCGGCTGGTCGTCCCACAGATGGCAGATGTCACAGTAGTACCGCGCCATTGCTGCCCCACAGCCACTGCACGACCCTGCAGACGCGGCAGCAGCCAGCTATCTAAAACACTGTCATACATGCCTCAAATACCTACATTGAGAGCATATAGACCCTCTCAAATTTGCCTTCGTACCATATCTGATGCATCTCATCAGGTGCGTGTGCATGTCCATCCCTCCTGAAAGCGTCGCCACCTGTCCTTGACTTCTTCCCGACGCCACATGTCAAATTCTTGCTACCACCTCAGGCACATATAAGCAAATGACGTGAGGCGAGGGGAAGAGTTCAAGGACAGGACATGGGAGGAGCCGCACACCTGCAGGGGTCTGCTGGAGATTGCAGGCCATGCAGACCATCATCTCCACCTTCTGGGACTCCAGCACATGGTCCTCCTCTGCGTCGTGGCACTTCTTGCAGGGGTACACGTTGCCGCAGCACGGCGCCACCACCTGACACCTGCGCCGCAGCCGCACCCTCACCCACGAGCACCCCCCAGGAGGCACAAATGTTTTGGAGTGACATAGAAAAGGTGACCTCTGCCATCATGCACCCACAACAGCAAGGAGAACCAGTGGCTAGAACACTATGCTTTAGGCATGCAGATGGCTAGTGCATGCATGCATAGCATACGAGCCATTGGTCATCCAGCTGTTGCAAGTGACCCCGGTGCCAGGTCAATTGCATGGAACTAACATCTAGCACCCAGCAACCAATTCTTGCACACAGCAAAAACACAAAGAGAGGTGTATTTGCAATACTTAAGTCAAACAGGCAGGCAACGCAGCGCACCCGCGCTTGTAGTGGGGGCAGCCGAGGATGTGTTGGCGGGCGTCGTGGTAGCAGCGGCGGCCGCCGGCGGCGGCGTGGCCGACCGGGGTAGACTGCATGCGGCGCTGCTGAGCGACAATGTAGCGCGAGGCCATGATGTTCTGCATCAGGTACGCCTTGCGCTGCGCGTCCAGTCCCTCGTCGCTGCCAATGCGCCGTACCGCCTCCTGCTCGAAAGTGAACACATGCCAGGGTCACAATCAGTACTCTAGGCCTGAATATTCCTGTACACCTCATAAAAATAAAGCGGATAGGGTCAGGTATGCTCATGCTTCCAAGCAGACATTATGCACACTGCATGCATGAAGCTGTTGGGTGTGATCGTGAAAGGAGCTTAAGAGGACTGCACACCATCGCTCGGCAGCTTCCCACGCATTACATGTGAGTGGAAGGGAGAGGACAATGAGGAGAAAAGCTAGACGTGCATAATCGGTGGATTACAGCAGAGCGCCGCACCTCGAGCGTCTTCTGGTTCATGCGGAAGATGTCCTCCCAGCCGGGCTTGAATACGCCGGCGTCACCGCCCGGCTCCTTCTGGGCCTTGGACCCTGCCAGGTACTCCGCGACCTCGGCCAGAGCCGCGTCGCTGCCGTGGCCGCTGCTACCGCCGTGCTGGTTGCTGGCGGCGCCGTCGGCGGCTTTGGGGGAGTCGGCGTCGGTGGTGGGGGCCTTGGGCGATTCGCCGGCGGTGTCGGAGCCGTCGCGCGGGCGCAGCGCTGCGTCGAGCCAGCGCTCAAAGCCGGTGTTGCGCGTCGCCGAGCGCAGCGAGTCCATCATCGCTCGCTGCTCGCCCTCAGTGAACGACTCTGCGGGAGGGCACAGTTGTTGCAGCAAATCATTTACAACGATGAGAAGGAGAATGTAATCTTATGCAATGTGCAGTCAGTGGCCGGTTTTGGCCCAAGTGAACAGTGCAACGTGTCAAGGCTGCTAAGAGCATTTGGTGCAGTTTTTCATCTGCTGTAGCCGCTGTGCTGGTCGACTATTGCTGCTAAGATCTGGGGCGACATCAGCATGCCAATCAGTGTAAAGGAAATGCTGCGGACCAACCCCCGAATACAAAACTTGCACTCTGTAATGAGGAGGAGGTCCCGCGCACCTCCTTCAGACTTTTTCCTTCGAGATTTAGGGAAGCAACAACTTCTTGACATTGCAAGAAGCAATCTGGTGCATTCACACACCGATTCAACACACCATGAATCTTACAATGGCCAGGGTTGAGAAGGAAGCAGTGGAGAATGAGGTCACTAGCGCACCGGTGACCCAGGGCAGCATGGCCTGCAGGACTTCGGCGCCGGTGCGGCCGATGATCACGCCGACGAGGTGATCCTGCTCAGCCTCGGTGAAGTACTCCGCAAAGAGCGGCCACAGCTCCTGCTCCTCCGCGCGCACATGCTGCTCGAGCGATGCGCGCGTCGCCGCCGTCAGCCGCTGCAGCCGCGTCGCGTGCTGCGCCGCATCTGCCAGCGATGTTGAGGCCCGAATCGCCGCCAAAGCCTGCAGAATAACGCCCGTGGTCTCTGAACTTGCAATAGTGCCTTTGCAGAAAGCACATTGATGGAAAAGACACTCTTCAGAGAGAGCTCATCCTCAAATTATTTTTGTTGAATGCTGTTGAGCTGTGCATTCACGAGGCCTCCCTGTGCGAGTGTCTGCAGAAGGCCTTTTAACGCTGAAAGAGATGCTCATTGGGAACGTTTCTGAAATGTCATCTACCTGAATGATTGTGTGCTGTCCTGGGATCTGAAAAGGGCCAAACAGGGTAAATACATAAAGCAAATGCAAGCTCTCACCTCGTCGAGGCCCCTGAAGAGCTCGGCCTCCTGCTGGTGGTCCAGCGTGTAGGCATGGCTCACATTGGACAGCGCCTCCTTCCCCTCCAGTGCTGGGAAGATAATCTCATCCTCCGACTTCAAAAGCACACACACCCTTCAGCGCTCTGCCCTCCAGGCATGTACGCACATGCAGAAACATGGCTGCAGTCCAGAACGAGGCGGCTCTTCCTCTTAGCTCTGGCGCTGGCTCTGCCTTGATATGGGCATCTCTTTTGCTCAAATCCATGGAAAAATAATGAGGCTGGATGCTAGACGGAGAGACGGCAGTGAGAAGTTGCTTGCACCCTTAGAGCCCCAGAGACTTCTCAGATAGGCGTTGATGCCACCGGCGAAAAGAGGTCTGCCAGGTGTGCAGGCAGCAGCGCCTCACCTGGGAGTGGGCTTTGTACATTCCGGCGAGGCATCTGAAGCGGCCCTCCAGCTGCTGCAGGGCGGGCTGTCCCGGGATCCACTCCTCGGCATCTTCCAAGTCTGCTGCAAATGCGCGCGCATCTTCCTCCAGTGCATGCAGGTCCCTCCGCAGCGCCTGCAGTGCAAATATTACTCTTAAATAAGGCGTGTACGACCGCACTGCAAGAAGACTGCACATCAGTGGAAGTCTGCAAATCTAAGAGTAATAAGGCGTAGAGTGGCCTATGTTTAGCGGTCTGCTGGCTGTGCAGCAGATTTCGCAGAGTTGTATGGCTGCACTTCAATGTAAACTCAGCGTCATGCGAGGAAGTACCACCAGTGGAAGCAATTTGCACACATACTGCTCTCACGACAGCATGGGCACACATTGAAGGTGAGTCTTCATTGTGCTCACTTTGTGAAATTGGAAGATGTGGTCGATGGGATTTGTGCGCGACTGCCCAATGGCCCTGCCCGGAGCCTGCCCGGAGCTCGAGGCTAGCGCGCCGCTGTCGCGGCGCTCTTTCTTGGCATTTTCCTCAGCCGTAGGTTGCCCAGAACTGCGCTTGAGCCGCTTGGAGGGCGGCTGCTCTGCTGCCACCTCAGGCTCCGGGATGATGTGCACCCCGCATGTGCTGTTGCTGTAATGCTGCGGGTTGTCTTGATCCTGGACAGCATGCATTACATTATCTTCTCATGTTGCATGGCTAATCAAAGCCACTACACCACCCGAATGCTGCTTGCCATGTCCGTTTGGGTGTCATCGCAACGCTACCAATCAGATGGAAGCAGAAGGATGAAACACTCTTCCCATTTGCCTGTTGCTGACAAAAAAATCACTGTTTTCCAGCCCACTTGATTGGCAGCTTTTTCTCAACAACACTTCAGCGGACGTAGGCAGCCATAAGGACGTCAAAGGTGCAGTTGTTGGCAGATGAGTATGACGATACCTGTGGCTCGGGAGACTCCTGGCGTCCGCGCACTGCCCAGCGGGAGAGCAGGCCAACCAGGGCGCCGTCGTCGGCGGGCGCTGCCAGCTTCCAGTCCAGCAGCATGGCGCCCGCCTCCTCCTCTGTCAGCTTGCCTGCACGGCCGGACACAGAATCAGACGATTGGAACTATGAGCCTGTGCGCTTCTTCTCAGCAGTCTTCGCTCGAGCATGGATCTGACGGTCCAAATATCAGACCCACATGGAGTGGAGATTGCAGAATGGAATTGCCTCTCGGATTTCCCTGAGGTAAAGACAGGCTCATGACCATAAAACTATATGCCTGGCTCAGTTAGCTCATACAATGAGTCAACCTCCCACATGATTATCAAATCCATCACATGTAAGGCTTCTTCTGAGTATCAAAGAGGGTCCTTATGTTGTGACGCCAGAATGGTGTGGTCTGACAGGAAATTGCCTGAAAACGGCTCGGCTGAAGGTGGGAGGCAAATTAGGACTCTTCCAAAGACTCCTTAACGGCTTATGTCAACAGCTGCTACTAACAATCCTCGGAGCAAGCTGCAAAAGTCAGCGGATCAGCGCGTACCAGCGAGCCAGGGGAGGACGCGTTCGAGGAGGCGGAGGGGCATGGCGCAGAGGGTGCGCCAGACCATGTCGCGCTGCTGGCTGGCGCACAGCCGCTCCTGCAGCAGGGGCAGCACGTCCGCCTCCTCGCGCTCCATGTGGCACTTGATTGCCGTCCGCGTCGCGTCCACCGCGCTGCACAGGTCCGCCACCAGACCCCCGACCTCCTGCGCGCCCCGCCTGCGCGCAGAAGATATGCAACTACAGTGGTCCGCACATAGACACTTGCTGGAACAACCCTGATCTCTAGTCTTCATCTGTCTGTAAATTTGCCGTTGTTTCGAGCTCCCAAGCCCCTGTTCTTGCAGCCCTGTTAACATTTGGACAGGCCATAACGCAATAAGGCCAATCTCCTCAGGTGCTCTACTAGATTGGGCGGACTGATCAGAACGGTGCAAATTTGAGAATGGCGACCCCCTTGCGCAGTCGAATACAAGGGGTACCAAATATGACCCCAACTAAGAACACCCTGCCCAATAGATACTGTTCTGCACGTGCGGGAGCTTGCCTCGCTGGCAGAAACTGTGCCAGGAGGATCTCGTCAATATTGCCGTTAAGCGGGTGCTTGCACATGCCGACGCAATGAACTGCTGCTTGTATGATGCTGTTCATCGGTGCAGTGGCTCAACATTAGCACAAGATCCTCAGAGCTCTTGCAAGAAGCTGATCGAATTGGCGTGGTTGTGTCGGTTTACCCGTCCGAATGCAAATCACCTAAGGTCTGCCTGAAAGGCCATCCAGGGCGCAGTGTTTCAATGCACACGACCCTCATGCCAGCCCCTTACTTTGTCCCTGGTCGCTACCCAAACCCTCTCTCCGTCCCCAGCTTGTACCAGGATTTTATATGTTGAGAGGCGCCAGAATGCTTACAGAATCAACAGGATTGGGAGGGCATGAGGCATCAGGAGCATGGATGCAAAACGACCTGGGTGACCTCAGCATCGCATTGCTGGTGACCTCACTTTGTCGTCATCACAGTTCCATTGTATAAGCTCCACAATGAGGGAGAATGCCAACCAGGGACGGCATGGTGGAGTGCAACGGCGTTAAGCAAACTAGAATCCCCTGACAATTGCCTTCGAAGCGCAGCGCTGCGCACCTGGCGGAGGCTCGCACGTCGCCGAGCAGGCGGCCGATGTCCTCCAGCAGCAGGCCCTCGTTCTCGTGCTCCGCCTGGCACTCCTGGCACTGGTCCTCATCCGCCTTGCTCAGCTGCCTGCACAGCGCGATCCACACAGATATGTCCATGCACACCGCTGCCTTAGGGGAAAACAGAAGCTCTTACACATGCTAGACGCTGGACTGGCAGAGACTGCGTTGGCCAGGCTGAATGGCCAGAGAAAAGCTCATCCTAAGACCCTGAAGCAAGATTCATCTGACAAAAGAACAGACCTCAGCATTACAATCAGAGGATAGCATGCATGGATGAACAAAAGACGCACTTCCAGCCAGGTCGCTAGGTGCGTTGGAGAGGTATGCCTCACCATCTCTATCAGGATGGCATGAGTGTGGCATGAGTGTTACCTGACGGCAGGGAAGACGACATCGTCCTCGGAGGCGGAGTGGTAGGTGCACACAGCTCGCAGGAAGCGCAGGCGCTCGGCCAGCACGCTCAGCGCGTCAGGGGTGAGCGCGGCGCACGACGACAGCGCGGCCGCCTCCGCCGCAAACGCGTCCAGCGCCGAGCGGATCGCCGCGTGGACATGCGCGATGTGCTGCGTGTGTACAGGCAAATATATCAAGCTGCAAAATCCACTCAACAGCATCCCCCTTTACAGCATGCACCCTTCCCACCACACGCTGACTCTGCATGACTGTATCACCGCACCTTATCAATTCCACTAGAAACCATCAAAAAGCACTCAGTAAAGATTTTTTCTGCTGTTGGCTACAGGTGGCACGAAAAAGCGAATACAAGCTTCAATTCATGCTCATATCTCTTGAGGACACCACACCTGCAGCGGGGCTCTGGCTGCGGAATCATTGACGCTGACTGGCAGCAGGTCAGCGCTGTCAGCCTTGGGATCGGTCCTGGCCCTGGCCAGGGGGCAGCCGCATGGATCCAAGCCCAGCAGCTCACGGCAGCACTCGGGTGGCGCGTCTTCATAGCCATCCTTCCAGGGCCGCACATTCTTGACATCCACTGCCACCACGCCTGGCAGCGCCAGGGGTGCCTCCTGGGTGAGCAGCCCTGGAGAGAGCCATGCCACCAGCAGCTGCAGCAGCAGGTCGTCCGGCACAACCTGCCGCACCTGCGCGCCGCAGCAGTATACCTTAGTAACTAGCATGTGCACGCATGCATTGCTCTTCAGGTGCATCAGTAGAGTTGCAGACTCACATGAAGGAGAGCCATCACAAGGTGCCGCAAGACAACAACTGTGCCATAATATTCCGGCAAGATGCGGTGGGTCAAGCAGCTTGATTGATGTCACCGGAGAGGTACCTGGAGCAAGAGGTCTTCTTGTTCGCTCTGCGGCATGGCGGATGTCAGCCAGGACATGACTGATGCAACAGATGTCAGTGGGATGCAGCACAACAGCTGCGCTACCAGCTGCGCCTGCATGTGCCACATGCTTTGTCAGACTTCTGACTACGTCTGCATGAACCGATGTCTGAAGATCTTGAACCTGAATGTTGCTTATGACAGGTGTTGGTGGGCTCAGCAGCAGATCAGCGCAAACGGACCTGTTCGCCGTAAGTGAAGTGTTGCAGGAGGAGAGGGAACAGCTGCTCCTCCTCCTTGGCCAGATGCTTGAGGAGGGTTGTCTGGATCTCCTGGACCTTGCAGACCAGCTGCCGGATCACCGCTCGTCTCTGCTTGCCCTGGGCGCTCATGGCTGTATTGATGAGCTGCGAAAGCTGCTCAAAGAGACGCTCCTGTTGCACAGAGTGCTTGATGTTAGCCTCTCAGCACTGTATTAACCATCCACAGGCAGGGCTGTCTTCCAAAAGCAAAGCAAGGGAAGTGCAGATCTCGCAGTGGAAGCCCCACCTCATCCTCGTGCTCAACAGTGTATGCAACTGTCACATTTCTGACCTTTGAATCCAGAGCAGGATACACGACCTGTGCAGCACAGCAGAAAGTTGAAGAAAAGAAGCTTTGGCCAAAAACCCCTGTAGAGTGCCTCCCGGACAAGACAGGCGATTGATCGGTCAGGATCGTGCACCTTCTGAAACTTAAAGCTATCAGGAAGTGTGCATGCACGTATTTCCAGCGAAATAAGTTCAAGATCGCGAAATAGAAAAGGTTGTACCTCATCCTCCACACTGCTGTGGATGCTGTACACGCGTTCAAGGAAGGCCACTCTGACTTTTAAGTCGGTCAGACATTCGATGACATGATCGCTGTTGGACGTTTCCAGCGTCAACACGGATCTCGACAGGACATCCAATTCCGACCTGATGGAATTGTGGTAGTGATAATAAAAGACTTTGATGGGTGGATGGGAGGTGCCCTTCCCGTCGCATGTCATCTTTTAAGGTCTTTCTAGATACCTTCACGTTGCAGACTACGTTCGCGGACACATTTTTGGAAGCTTGTGAGGATCCACTCTATCCTCACAAAGAGGCCTGGATCCCTCCACAGAAAGTTCCAAAACTGTTGCGAGGCATGGATACATCATATAACGATTACTTGAGTGGGCAGAGAATAGGATCTGTGCAAGATGCTGGTGGGCACAAGCTTGGCGAGAACAGATGCAGGCGCGTGCCTTGCCTCAGTTTCACGTGCCGCTGTTGCTGGCATGACCGTAGATCTTTACGGTTTCTTGCATGGCATGCATGTGTTTCAATGATGATGGTTGGTGGTCAATAGCTTCTCTGCATGCATTCGCCACCACCGACCCTGCAGGCACCAGCACATGGTGACAGTGGCAGTCCTCAAACTGCCGCAATGATCAGCAATGGAGCAAAGAATAATGCACCTCGTATGAGACTGCCTGGATCCAAGAGTCTCTGTAACTCTCTGAGAGTCATACTTCCAATGTCAACTTGGTCAGAAACTACAAATTTTCTTGGCAACATTGATGAGGCCGATATGTCCCCGTTGGACACAGCTTGTTGGTGCATAGTATGCATGACCGTCAAAGTGACTTAGCAGTTTGTTACAATACTTTACGTTTCTCATGATCATGGCAATTGCAAGCTTGATCCAGCAATTCAACTTGCGATGCGGATGCCAGCAAAGAAATTGGCAAACACAGCGTCTTGATACCAAGTGGCCCTAGACGCAGCAATTTGAACAATGATAGAGACTTATGTACAGTACAGTGCTTGGCTGGAGCCATACATGTCAAACCTCTGCAGTCTCACTGGCTCACAATCACATTGAGAATCCCAAACCCAGATCATTGAAAGCCACCGTTCTGTCACCAGGACATGTGTTCATTCGTTTGCGGTCATTTGTTCTTGCACGTCACCATGCAACACTTCAGATTTTGGGCTCACACAGCCCAAAATAAATGGCATTGGCGCATTGGCAGCCATGTGATCCGCCATGTCTCAGGCTTCTCCGGAATACTTGTAAACGAATTTTCCGCCGTTTCTTTGCAATGACTACTTTCCGCCGCTGCTGATGCTAATGGACTCCGACCTTGTGAAGACTGGCGTTGTGATCTGCATGCATGCCATAGACCATCATCAAAACACCAGAGAAAAGGGCAGCAAGAGAGCACCTCGTCGTTGCATATGCACTCACTGCAAAGGCCACGTCAGTTCACAGCAGCAGAGCTCTGCCAAAGTCCAGCACAAGAGCTATTGAGCGTGCTGCTGAAACCAGAATTTCAGTGAAGACCACCATCACTAGCAACAGCAGCAGCAGCAGCAGCAGCAGCAGCAGCAGCAGCAGCAGCAGCAGCAGACAGCCAACTCAAGGAAGAATTCACTATTTTTACAGTTGTCGTATTCCTTATAATCGCGCCGGGAGAGTGGAATTTGGTCCAAAACAATAAAAGGACAGTTGGAGTGGGGCAGGAGGCGCACATCTTCAGAGTATGACACGCCGGTGCTGGATCCGTAGGAGAACATGTTGCTGAAACTGTCCGTGGGGCCCGTAATGCCAAAGCTGGTGCTGACATCGACGTAGCGCGGCTGAGATGCCAGGTCAGCGCTGATGTCAGCGGGCAGGCCCGGAGCGGGCGCAACTGGCCTCTCCAGGGACACCTGACACACAAGCGAATAAAATAATTCCAATCTGATTTTATGAGGAAGGCAAGGAGCCATGGCAAGGCAAGGAACAAGGCAAGGAAGGAAACTTGCAGCACATTCAGGCCCTTGATTTTCTTTCCTGCACTTTAAGGCACTCACTCTGCCTGACATTCTGTCTTGCTTTAATGCCATCAAGGGAGGAAACGCTCCCTCGCACCGTAATGCATTATCAATACGCTACTTTTCAGCGCGACATAAGCTACAGCCATAACCAATTGAGGTGTTTTTGCTTCAGAACCTTGCCAGCAGCAGACAAACTAGAGCAGGCCCGTGAGACCGAATAAAGGCCAGAGACAAGACCTGCAGGTGTGGCATTTGTGAGAAGAGGTGAAGGGTACCTGGAAGGAGTTGCCTGCAGTATCGACGAGGGTGATTGCGCCGTGGGCGCCAGCACTGGGCTGCACATTGATGCTGCCCTTGCCAGGCACAATTGCCACCGCTGCCTGGACAGCCCCTTGGGGACTCACCACTGTGAACTGGGTCATGCTCGCCTGCAACGCTCGCACAGGCACTTGTAAGCACACAGAGGGAAAATGCTCATGCTACCTGCACATTGAAAACTATGAGAAGTGCATATGCACAGGCATGTGCACATCCTGTCACACAAACTTGCAGGGCATGGATGGCTTGCTCTGAATGGAGGTTTAAGTCTCTTAAGTCTCCAATCTCAAGTTTGAACCTCGCTTGAAGCTATTTTGCAGTGAGGTTACTGCAAGATGCCTGCTGAGATTGTTGTGCCCAAAACTCTTGGAGCTTTGCGAGGCATGCCAGAGCATGGAACCGGCATGGCATGATAAAGATGCAGAGGCAGAGGGTCTCACCCTGACGATTGAGCCAGCAGAAATTGGCAGGGAGACTGCGCCAGATCCGTTGGGGTTGACTATGGTGAGGAGGGCATCAGCAGGGACAAGGTTGGCGGGCAAGGCAACCTCAGCAGAGGGTGCGGGCGCCAGCTCTGATGCAGCGTTGAGGTGTCTTCGTGGCAAAGCAGCGCTTTCTCCTGATCGAGAACACACATCTCGTAAAATTTCCGGTCAGGTTGCTGTGAGATATTCTGCTGAAGAACGTCAAGGTTCGGGATCCTTGCCAGGCACGCGAAAGGGAGCGCCTTAGCTTCAGAAGTCGTGATTGACTGCGTTCATTCTCCCGTATATTTATGCTTCAGCACAGATGTACTTTATCGTGCCTAGTGTAGTTTTTAAGACTATTCATGGAAACCTTGATGCTCACCGTGGACGGCATCAACACCCAGAATTTGGGGACCGCCTTACACTGCCAAATACGGTCAGCGGCACATAACCATTAACCAAATTTTCCTATAGAAGTATCTGGTCCTGAAAGACGTCGTGATGTGGTGAGGCTATGTGTCACAGGGCGGCTCATGAACCTTGGAGCCAGAAGCCCGAGCTCACGAAAATCTGGGTTACTGTTCCAAAATTTGCTTGTACAAGATGGGGTACATCTAGAACTACATCCAAGCAGTCAAATGTCTGGGCTTGGAAAAAGGCGACACACGATCTCGAAGTACGCACCAGCGCAAATGGAGAGAAGCAGAAGGAAGCCGATGTGCGCGGCGTTCATCTTGAATGCTGACTTTCTGACGCACGTGTAGAGAATGAAAGGATGATTTCTGCTAGGTTGATTGCGTGAGAAGTTTTGAGAAGGTCACAATATTCTGGAAGACAAGCTTCAAGAGTCCTGGGACGAACGATGTGAGGTAATTCGTAAAGGCCTGCCAAGCTGGCAATCAGATCTGTCCTTAATATTGGATTTAAAATTGCTGAAGGTACACAACGATTGCTTATGTTATGGAATAACTACCACACGAGACCTGAATGACAAGGTAAAAAAGGCTCGTAAAATTATAACGTTATCTAAGTTCACTAGTCAAAGAGGTGTTCAGTTGCATCAGCATGCCGAGTATTCCGGTCCATTTGGCTGACCGTCCAGACGGCTCAGAATGCGGGCATACACAGACTCAATTGGGCACACATGTCCACACCAAGAAAATTGTGCACCGGGCAAAAATGGCTCAAGCTGAACTTGTCCTAGTATGAAGGCATAATGCCAGCCCTTAGCAGGCACGCAGTGCAGCACCCACAGGGGCACTCAAATCGAAAGGTATCATTGCCGGATGGATTGTGCTGCAGCTGTGTGCGCTCATGTGGGCACGCTTTAATATTCACAACCATGCCGCGAGCCGCCATGGCCCCACACAGCTCCATCAGAAATGAGCCCTTTGCAAGTTTGTGGGTGATTTTAAAGGCTCCCACGCCCTCCAGAAACGCCCCAATATCTTCGCAGGTCACATGCATGTCATGCCCAGAGTCAATCACCAGCTCATCAAGCTTCACCCTAGCAGGCAGATGCAGGTTCATGCTGCTGGCACTGATGCGCAGCCTCCTGATGTTCAGCAGCTGCCCCTCGAGTCTGATTGGTCTCTTGTGGGACCCAAAGGTGTCAATCTGCAGGTCCAGCCAGCAGAGAATGTTGGGCCGAGTCAAGAAGGCCGGCAGCTGCGAAGGGCCAATCACCGCGCTGCATTGCTGCAGCCACCTCACTGAGTGCATGGCATCCAGTTTGCCAACATGACACGATAAGCTGAGGTCTATATGCACGCTGCACTGCTGCCTTACACGGACCTCCCCGAACCGGATATCACCCAGGCACACACGCTGCAGGGAGACCAGCGGGCGCAGGTCCAACAAGGCGATGTGATCTCTAAAGGTCGGGTGCACGGCAGCCAGTGACAGCGTCTGCAGATTAGTCAGCAGGGAGAACTTTTCCAGGCTGCCGTCCAGGTTGCTTGCAAAGTTTATTTCAGCAAAGGAGAGGCCCAGGTGGCTCAGCTGCAGCAGCTGAGGCACAAACCACAGCCTCTCCACGCGAAGCCTCAAATTCTGCATGGATTGCATTTGCGGCAGCACCCGGGTGATCAAGCACTTCTGCATCTCGAGCTCACGGACAGTAATGGTGACATCGCGGACATGTGGCGGCACGCGATGGCTTTGGCAGACTACGTCCTCCAGTGTCCTTGCATGTTCGATGGAGATCATGTGCAACCTCATTGTGCGGGCCCGTCCCACCTCCTTGAGAGCCAGTCAATCCCTGTTGCACCGCCCAGGATGCTCAGCACCACATCATAAGTATTGCTGCTCAAATGGAGACTTGGAAAGCTGCTGAAGCATATTTCGTCTGCACCTCAGCTTGTGTGCTTATGGCGCGTACCTTCTAAGCAATCGTCCCCGCTGAGTTGGACACTTTCAAGCTGCAAGAAGTGCGTGGCTCTGCAGGTCCCTGAGGCTTTTGCCCAGTCTCGAAGCCCTATATGGCCAGCAATCCTCCGCCACACCTCCCCAGGTAGGTATCTAGGGTCAGCTGATACTGGCATCGTGTCCTGCTCTAGGCATATCAGTCCCCTACACTAAGTATATGCGAAGGGAAATCGCTGTCTAATATCATGATATGACACCAGTAGATAGGTGAAATTGAAATGCAGATGTTTTCAGTACGATGCAAGCGAGAGCTAAACCGATGAGCGAAAACGCAAAAATATTCAATCCTCTAGAAGATCAACCGTCGTGCAAGACACTAAGGATAGCATGCCTGTACTGTTCAAAATGTTTCTCAACGAAATAATGCGGGTGACGAAAGGTCTGAGGGGATCACCAGATCAGTACCAGGTCAAAGCCTTGCTACGAGCGATTCAGCCACATGCTGTAAGAAAGTATCCATCAATTTATCAATCTAACGTCCTTCAGAGATTGCTTTGCACAAAATATGCAATACAAGAGTCAAATGGACGCCCAATTGCATTGGACAAATGGGCAATGGCGGGCAGCCCAATTTGGGCAGGTCATGGGCTCCCCTGAAAGAAAACCCAATTAACGAGCATGCATTTTGAATGTACGCCGGAAAATACAGTACCTGTAGCATGAGTTAGGTCCAGGAGAGCCCAAATTTCACGATACAGGATCAAGTACAAGCTCGGAGTCAAAAGCTCGGAGTCGATGGCAGTATGAAGGAGAAGAAGAAGTAGATTACATCTGAGATCATCTGGATGATCCACCCGAGTCTTTTAATTTGAGAGGGCTACACTCTCCAAATTTACAGTGTCATTCTGGGTAGCCAATCCACTGTCTGGGCAGCACGGGCAGCCCATGCCTCGACCTCTACAAGGCAGCAAAGACGTCCATGCAAATTAATAAGCAATGCTCAGGAGCTCCATATGCAAGCTAATGCCACTCAAAATTGGTTGGACTGCATGCCACATGCATGTTGGCGCTTTGGCATTATAATATGATTGGGTACATTTTGCAGTGTCACATACGGTAAACATCTCTGTCCTACAGAGTCTCTGTCATTCGGTGTTCTGTGTATAGACAACCTTGTGTCCAGGGGTTCTGCATTCTTATGATCACAGAAGCTCCAAATCAGCCTCCATCAGGCGTACCCAGCATCACCAGGCATTAGACCAGCCTTCACCAGGCATACCGAGCAACACCTGCAGGAGCAACGAAGATCTAATGCCTGAACACCATCCGGCTTGTGCTGTACTTGTGTGCTCCGCCCCAGCCTGCAGGATGTCACTTCCATTGCCATGCCTCGCGCGGCCATGGCAGGACCCACCATGTTGAGGAATGACCCATTATCGATCTTATAGACAATTTTGAAGGTCCTCACGCCCTCCACAAATGCCCCCACATCCTGACATGTGAGGCACAGCTCCAGCACTGAGTCAATCATCAGCGCATCCACTGCCAAAGTGGCCGGCAGGTGCAGATAGGCAAATTTTGCTCTGATGCGCAGCTCTCTCAGCTTCCCTAGGGGCCCCTCCAAAATCAGCGGTGCACCGAGCGCCCCAACAGTGTCAATCTCGAGCCAAACACAGCTCAGATTGCCAGCCTGGGTCAGAAAAGCTGACAGCGGATTTGTCAACACGCCGCCACTTTTAGTCCAAGCCACAGAACTTATCATTGGCAGCACCTCTGCCAAGCAGGCTGGGTTGAAACACTCAGAATCATAGCTGATATGATCAGTAACATCCACATGGACCTGGCAGTTCTCCCCTACATAGACCGCCTCGCACTGGATGTCAAAGAGCCGCACTCGTTGCAGCCGCACCAGGGGCCGAAGATCAATTTCTGTGAAGCGGTCCTGCATCTTGGGATACAGTGCCTCCAGGGAGAGAGTCTGCAGATTTGTCAGCAGGGCCAAATCTGCCAGGCAACCCTCCGCGCACCCAAAGAATGTGAGCACTAGGTGACGCAGCTGCAACAGTGGCGGTACCCACAGGAGCTTGGGCATGGTCAGCTTGAGGCTGCGCAGCTCTGGTGTTTGCGCGAGCACCGTGGGGAGCCAAGCCATGCACTCCTCAGGCTCATTCTCTTGGATGCCAAGGGAAAGGTGCTGCAGGTGGAGTGGCATGACGTGGCCGCCGGCGCACATGTCTACTAGAGCCACCACTTGACTGGCGTGACAACGCTCCAGCCTCATCTCTCGCGCCGCGCTCCAACGTTGAGAGGCCCACTTGAATTCTGTCGCACCAGAGCGCAAGGTCATGTTTTGCAAGGTTTGTCATTTTTATTGCAAGGTTTGTTATTTGAGCTTATCCAACTCTGCTGCACCCGCCCTCCTGATTTGATCATTCTCATGAGTGAAGCAGTGAGTACGCATTAGCATTGTTTCAAGGTTTTGGTGCCAGCAGGTTCAGGGACAAGCGTTCTCAGCTTGAAATACAGGATGTTCAAGAAATCACCACCTGCATCAGAGCTGTGCTGGTCGAATAATATCTTGAGAATGATTGAGTGGAAGGAGGCCCTGCAGGTACGTGCGACTTTCGCCCACTGCCGAATGGAAAAGTAAAGCGCGATCAGATGCCAAACCTCCTGAGGTAACTCTGCTGAAGCCATCCTGTCCTGCACACACAGCAATCCTTTGCTGCTATCTACTCGGTAAGTACCATATTTGGATGCTGGATGTTCGGGAACTGCTTCAGATTACTTTCACGAAGCAAGACAAATCTTGCACACGTACGACGACCAGGCAATTAGGCGCCAAGAGAACAGATCTGTGACAACAAGTGTATATCCCAGCCAGAAGGCCAGCTACTAAATAATCTATACCTTCAGATGGGTCAATTTGAACGCTCGAGTGTCTGTGCTGATGGTTGGAGCCGTGCGGGCACTTCTTCGTGATCCCACATGTCCTGACTCATCTTGTGACCACCGGAAGTATTCCGTTTAGTCAGTGTTATATGACTGAAAGACGGTCTATATTATTTTCTGGTGCAGATATCCGAAGTGAAAACATGCGAGTATTTGCTGATCTGCGCTATCAAGTGGGAAGCCCTCCTTGCCTCTGTCTGGGCAGCCCTTTATCCAGTCCAACGATGCACCTCAATAACAGATACCAGACCTCACTCGAGGTCTTTTCACAGGTGCATCTTTGATCCGGAGGTCGATCATGAGATATAGCTGTCGGTTCAGCTGGCCTGCATTTCATATTTGGCGGGATCAAAATTTTGGGGGTGCCCAAATTAGGTGCGCTGTGCAGCACCGGGCCAGTGCAGTGTTGGAGTTAGCAAGAAGCTGTTGACATCACAGGTTACCACAATCAGGGTTTTACAGCCCCCCCAGGGCCCCCCAAGGGATGGCCAATCTGCTCCAGGGCTAGGGGCAAGGTTTCTGGGCAACCCCGGGATAAATTCAGGATTGGCCAAATGGTTCAGGGCAACACCCGAAACCACGTGGCTATGACTCAGGAGCGCCCCTGACTTTTCAAGCAATATGAGCCACTTGAAGGCCAGATTCAAAAGAAAAACCTGCTTCTCCCTGTTGAAAATCTGGGGGACCTCAGGTGGAGTTCGGAAGTTTGGCTACTATTACGGCTGCCGCTGCGGCAGCAGGCAGGGGCGAAGCCCCCACCCGCCTTTGCTCCACTTATGGGCTGGCCTGACAATTTCTAGGACCTCCGTCAAACCCTGACCACAATGATTTTGGGTTGCGCATCACAAAGCAGTAGGGGCCATACTTAACAAGTAAATCTACAGCACATCTGAAAGGTCTGAATAGCCTATATAGCCTCTTAGAGCCCATATCCTAGATTTAGACGCAGAAAGCACACCCGTGTACCAGAGAAACACAATATCAGTACGCCGAGCAGAACACTACATGCTTATCAGCATATTACTTTATCAGACAAATTTTGTCTGCGAGGGCGGAAAACAGGGTGAGTGATTGGGAACACGGGGGGCGTGGCGTGTGGTCTCTGGCATGGCATGGTCATGTCTGCAGAGAATACATCCGAACTGGAGTGCTTTAAGTCAAAGGAATCTTGCCGGCCTTTACCAAGCATGGATGGCAACACCTGCAGGGACACTCAAACAGAAGGACCTGGGAACTCCCTGGTTTATACTGCAGCTCTGTGCGGTTCATTGGACGGGGTGTCAACTTGAAAGGCATGCTTCTTGCTGCCATGGCGATGCACACATCTATCTGAAAGGTGCCCATTGCATACATATAAGTGATGCAGAAGGCATCTATACCCTCAAGAAAGGCCCCAACATTTTCGCAGCTGAGTCCCAACTCATCAGAACAAATCACCAATTCCTTGAGCACCGATCGAGCAGGCACTCTCAGTTGAAGTACGGAAGCATTGATGCGCAGCTTCGTAAGATTTGACAGCGCGCCATCCAGAATCAAGGGTGCCCCAGGCGATCCTGCAGCCTCGCAATGCATGTCCAGCCAATGCAGGTTGCATGCCTGGAGAAAACGGGCCGACGGCTGCGCATCCATCATGTAATTGTCAGCTGCCGAGCCCCATTCCATTGTGTGCACCCTCGCCAGCGCACCCAGCAACTCGCTGCTTGGCATCTCACCATCCCTGACCCAATCCAGGTGGACGCTGCAGAGTTCTGGCAGGTGCAGTTTCTTGCAAGAGACGTCACGCAGGCAGACGCTGTTGAGGTTCACCAGCAAGCGCAGATCTATTGTGTCCATGTTGCTCTCGGATCCGGGGAACACTGCGTAGAGGAGCAGGGTCTGCAGATTGGTCAGCAACGGCAGCTCCACCCCCAAGCTGGACTTCACGCCGTGAGTGTAGCTCACGCTCAGATGCTGGAGATTTAGAAGAGGCGGTAATCAGAAGAACGTACGGACGCCCAAATCCAGGTAGCGCAATTTGTGCATCTGCGCAAACACCCATGCCAACCAAACGAGGGGTGCATTCTCCTCGCCTTCTTCCTCCTGCTCCATATCATCCATGTGAATGATCATGTCCTCGACTTGCCCAGGCACGCTGCCCCCGTTGTAAACTATATTCGCCAGCACCCTCATATTACTGCTGCGCATTTTCGTGCAGCTCATTGCACGCGCTATGCTCCACCTCCTGGAGACCCATTCAATTCCTGTTGCACAAGAAAATTAAGCCATGCAGAAGAGAATCACAACATGCAATACCTTCACATTGTGACATGTCGCATGACTCTCACAGGTCATTTCAACCAGCAGAAAAACATGTCCTGCTCCATTAAGTAGTTGTCAGTTGGCATTCACCTTTGCTGCAGACATCACTGCCGAAATTGACACTGTCAAGCTGTAGGTGAAACATGGCCTTGCAAGTTCCGCATGCTGATGCCCACTCGCGAATCGTCAAGTGGCGTGTGATCTTTTGCCACACCTCCTGGGGCAAAACTACAGCCTGACGTCCAGAAGGCATGCTGTTTTGCAATCACAGCAGCAGTATCAGTGATTGACAACCGCATCACAATAATAGATCGTTTTCGTCATGAAAGGTCAGATGTTCACAGGGGTCTGCAGGCAAAGGAAGCCATGCTTGCTCACACACCTGTCCTTGCAAAGCCGGGTGCAGGAAGCCAGCAGGTGTCGATGCGATAAACTAATTATTTCATCTTCCAGAGAGTCGCATATTTTTATTGTCTTATTTGTCAGTTCTAGACCAGGCGAATGGAATGGAAATGTGCCATGGTCATAACTTTCTGTATGAGCTGATACAGTCCAAAATTTGAGAACATGTGTCTCCGTAAACTTCCACAAATATAACGAAATCAACTCATTGGACAGACAAATGCAGAATGGACGCCTGGCTTGAGTTGGCCAACTGCCAAGAGAGGGCAGCCCGCTCTGGGCAGGAGCTTCCCCAACATGCATGCAGTTGACATGTGCAACCCAGCATACGAATCTTTCCGGGTACAACTCTTTACTGGCAGCTACCAGCAAAGCCACAATGTTAATCGGTAGGTGATAGGCATTTACAACTGTTCCAAGTGGCACATCGTAACTATCAACGTGGCTACATCGTCAAGAGCACGCAGTGCACAAATGTTTTGGAAATCCATTGGCCCAACGAGGAACCACCTGGACATCTGGGTTAGCACCTGCACATGCATGCATGGCTGTGCCACCAACCTCAATCAACACGCATCTGCAGGCACCGCCCCAGCCTTGCTGAGGCACTCGGTGCAGCACCCGCAAGGACAGTCAAAGCAAAACAATCGGGCCCCAGCTGTTGGTGGCCTGTGCTGCAACCGTGTGCACGTATGATGTGCAGAATACTCTTTCACCTCAACATGCAGAGCCATGCCCCGAGCCGCCATGGCCGCGCGCAAATCCATGGCAAAAGACCCCACACAATCCTTGTAGCAAATCTTGAAAGCGCGCAGCCCTTCACTAAATGCCTCAGTGTCGTTGCACTCCACAGACAACACCTTGCCTGCATCCAGGAACAGCTCGTCTAGCGCGAGTTTGACAGGCAGATGCAGATATATGCTGCGAGCAGGGGCAGTGATTCGCAGCATGGAAATGCTGACGAGCGCCCCATTCAGCGCCAGGGGTGCGCCGGCTGACCCCACATCAGTGTCGCTGTACAGGTCCAGCCAGCTCAGGTTGCATGCCTGCAGCATGGGCACCGGAAGTTGAGCCTCAATCGGCTCGCGGTAAATCCTTGCCCCCCATTCCAATGAGCGCACAGAGGCAAGCGCCCCCGACCAGTCGCTGTCGGCAATATGCTCCCACACAGTCAGCCTCAGGTGGAGGCTGCATTGCTTCCCCATGTGAAGCTCCGCGCACCGCACATTCTCAAAGCAGACGCGCTCCAATTGGGCCAGCGGGCGCAGGTCCAGCAACTCCATGCCCGCATTGTCTCTTGGGTAATAGTCGCTCAGCATGAGCGTGCGGAGGTTGCTCAGCAGTCTCAGCGACGCCAAATTTGGAGATACGCTGTAGTAGAAGCTGAGACTCAGATGGCGCAGCTGCAGCATCGGCGGCACCCACAACAGCCGGACAAGGCGCAGATTCAAGTAGACCAACCGAGGCATGTGCGCCAGGGCCCAGGCCAGCCACATGATGCAGGGCTGTGCCTCCTCGTCCTCAGGCTCGTCGGAGAACAGCATGGTCAGGTACTGGACTCGCGCTGGCGCGGTGCCGCCGGCAGCAACCACGTTGGCCAGCGCCTCAGCATCTGCGGTCCGTATGTCCACGATTTTCATCACGTGGGCAGCGCTCCACCTCTTTGAGATCCATTCAGCCGCTGCGCAAACCACACAAGCTTAGGCAACAGCTGTAATATATTGTCTCATGCTGTGCGCATCAGGCATCCATTTCACAGGACGAACTGGTTGTATTGTGCTGAAAAAGCAATCCTCAACAAAATTCCTGGCGAGTTCAGCTTATGTGCAACAATCTCGTACCTGCGCTGGAGATGCGGTAGTAAATTTTGACGCGTTCAACTTGGAGGAGAAAGGTGGCTGGGGAGATCCCAGAGGCTGCAGCCCATTGCCGGGTGCACAAGTGGCGTGCAATGTTCTGCCAGACCTCCTCTGGCAGCACAACTTCGTTGGGTCCCAGAGGCATCTTGTCCTGTGGCAACACAAATTTCAAGTCGGTGCCGGTTTCCAATCTTACTATTTGTACGGTTTGCTATTGGATAGTAGCAATTTTAGATTCCCAAGGCCAAATGACTGCTCTGATCCCTCGTCAACAACGAACGACCGAAGGGTATTTCGGTAGTTGCAAGCCTGGATATAAAGCAAATTCACCATTGCAACATACAGGTTAGATTACAAAGTACAACCAATTGACTGGCGTAAAGGGTACCTGAGGCTGCGCGGACTATATGCGCCAGGTTCCGCACAGGGACTGTGTGTCTTGAGAATCTCTCTCCTCACAGAATGCACCTTTTGCCTTCACACGCAAGTTTGGACTTAATTCGGCGTGCAAAAGACTGTTTGACTCCGCTTCTTGCAAGAGGAATTCAGTGACCCTTTCGATCGAAGCGTAGCCAATCAGTGGCAAGTATCAAATGATGAGTAATTGCACAGAAGGTACTGATATTCTTCTCAAACTTTGCAGTGGATGCAACAAAGTCAGATCATGCCAAAAGTATTACTTAATGGCATTGGAATTTGTGTAGCCCGTGGCCACCTCATGCAAAGCCATTGGACGCCCTTGCAAGAAGATTCGGCAGGTGGCAGGATGGGGATAAACCTATAGCTGCTTTTCGATGTGTGCATGCTGCGCACATGTAGACCTATCAGAGGACAAGGTCACACGAGCACAGTACTGAGATCTCACTAGTGACCTCGGCACACGCAAGGAAAACGATGCACGTAGCTCAGGCATGGTGAAACAGAGGACATCAATATGCCAAGTGACTCTTATAAAGTAGTACTGAGTCCATGTCCATGCATTCATCACAACCAACTCAATACATAGGTCGCGCGCCAGCCTTCTCCAGACACTCATCACAGCACCCGCAGGGGCACTCAATGTAAAATTTGTCTCGGCCGCGTGGCCACCATGGTTTCACCAGTAGCACTGTCCGCTGGAGCTCACACGGGGTGAGAGTGTAGGGCATGCCTCGGGCCGCCATGGCCACACACAGCTCCATCAGAAAGGACCCCGTGACCCTTCTGTAAACGATGCAGATGCCACGAATGCGCTCCAAGAATGCCCCAATGTCCCCACAGCTTATATCAAGGTCATCTGAGAAGATCGCTAGCTCCTCCAGTACCGATCCAACAGGCACATGCAAATGAACTATCGCGCTATTGATCTCCAGCTTACTAATGTTGTGTAGTGGCCCCTCCAGGACAAGCGGCTGTTCAGCAGAGCCTGCCTGTTGGCAATGCAGGCGGAGCCAATTCAGGTCGCAAGCTTCGAATAGTGAGGCTGGTGGCAGCGCGCTCATGTGAATTTCGACCGAGCCCCATGTCAGTGAGCGTGCTTGGGTCAGCCCGCCCAATGATTTGCCAAGGGGGTCCCTTGTCAGCTCCAGGTGAACTGCGCACTGAGGCGCCACGTGCGTCTCATCTCCTACAATGTCACAGAGGCTGGCGCTGCGAAGCTGGGTCAACGCCCGCAGATCGAGCGTTTCTAACCAGTCCACAAAAGAAGGACGTGTTGCACGCAGCCGTAGCGTCTGCAGGTTGACCAGCAAGGACAGCTGCTCGCCCACCTGATAAGACATTTCCTGAGAAAAAGTGAAGGTGAGATGGCGAAGCTGCAGCAGCGGTGGCACCCAGAACAGATTGATGATGCACAGGTTCAGATATTGCAATGATTGTGTTTGGGCCAACACCCAGCCCAGGCACATAAGGGTTGCCTCCTCCTCGCCATATTTATCCGGATCCTCACAGCTTATGGTCAGCTCCTGGAGTTGTGGCAGGCTGCTCCCGCCGGCACACATTACATGCGTAAGTGCCTTTGCAGTGCTGCTGCAGAGGCTGTCTATGCTCATTTTGCGCGCTGGCGTCCACCTCTTTGAGAGCCACTCGATCCCTGGAACACTGGCCCCACAAGCTCAACATCACGCAAGCTGATCCGTGTAGCGCATTGACACAGGCATCACCACGTGCTGGTGACATGTGGCAGGTCAGCCTGATAGTTTTTGACAACTGCTCTGTTCGGTTGACAATCTTGCTTCTGTCCAGGCATGTGGCAGGAGCGTGCACCTTCAGGAAGAATGTCCCCGTCAAATGTAATACTCTCGAACTGCAGGTGAAAGGTGGACCTGCAGATCCCACAGATTCCCGCCCATTCAATGACTGTCATGCATCGAGCAATCCTCTGCCACACCTCCTGTGGCAACGTTACTGCTGCAGGCATTCTGTCTGCAATCAGAGCAACTATAAGTCAGCGCAACATATATATAAATATATATCCGATAGAACATCCTCGTGTGCTTTTCATTTGAATAGATCAAAGCTATACTGAGTTAGCCTGCAGTTCACCACGTGCCAGGAGAACAGGAGGTGCGTGAGAGATAAAAATAACCAACCTAATTTGTACGCTTGGTCATGTCGCGCAGATGATGCCGGTAGTGCTGGTGAGGATCAGTCGAGGCCATGCAGAGAGGGGCCTTTCTGTTCAGAAGCTGAACTCCAGATACGCTGATGGACACAAGACGTCTTGAGGTCAATTGTTTGATACATATATTATATATATACATTTCAAGTAAGAAAATCAAGAACAGAAGACGTTTTGTTGATTTTGGAAGTCGGGCAGCCCGCCATGGGCCCATCCTGGGCGGAACCTGTCTGCCAATGTGATGGCTGAGTAAATTTTACTCAGTAAAAGCAGCCTGGCCAGCAACGTCGCCCAAAATATCAGATGCGAAATACATCCGATGCATACATGTTATTTTATTGCTGGCTTTCAAAACTAGAGTGGTCCGCACGTAGGCACTTGCATAAGCAATTAATTCCTAGTCTCAAGTCTTCATCTGTTTGTGACTTTGCTATTGTTTCGAGCTCCCCAGCCCCTGTTTTTGCAGCTCGATTTACATTTGAGCAGGCCACAACACGACTTTCCCAACTTTCTCAGGTGCTTTTCTAGATTGGGCGCACTAAACATTGTGGAGGCGCATGCATGCATACTCTGAGTCATCTATTCAAGGCAACAATGTGAGTCAAACAAGCTTCTCTCGCACCCAAGCACCCGGCCACAGCAGAGTGGCGGCAGGTGTGCGCTGGGTCGGCTGAGAACCTGATTGCATTATAAGAGTCTTTTGACAGTCAATTGTAACTGATGATCTAAATTTTAGAACCGTGATTCTGCAGTAATATGAAGCTACACGCTGTGGCCACTGTTCAAACACAAGCTCCTGGGGCACCTGCCTTTTCTATGCATGCACCCGGCCAGCCTTCTCCAGGCACTCCTCACAACACCCACAGGGGCATTCCATATCAAAGTCATTCCTGCCAGCCCGATTGTGCTGCCAGAGTGTGCGCCCGAGGGTGAAAGGGCCCAATTGGTAAGCCATGCTACGGGCCGCCATGGCATTGCACAGGTTCACCAGGAATGATCCATGGATGAGTCTGTAGACAATGCTAAAGCTTTCAATGCCATCCAAAAAGGCTCCAATGTCCTCGCAGCTCATATGTAACTCCTCAGTGAAAATTATCAACTCCTTCAGCGCCGACCCAGCGGGCACATGCAGGCGAGTGGAAGGGGAATTGATTTTCAGCTTTTCGATAATGAGGAGCGCCCCTTCTAGTAACAACGGTTCACCCACCGACCCTGCGTTCTCGCAAAAGAGGTGGAGGCACCGCAGGTTGCAAGCTTCAAGTAGGGAGGCCGGCGGCAGGAAGGTCATCACAGCGTCATCAATACCCGAGCCCCGGTTCATTGATTTCACTGAGGCCAGCGCGCCTGACCAATTGCCCCAGGGCTGCGTTGTTAGCTCCAATTGCATGCTGCACTTGGGATCTACCTCCATCTGGTGGCAGTGGACATCACTCAGGCAGACGCTGTGCAAATGGGCAAGAGGGCGGAGGTCTAACACATCCATAACAACCTGATGCTTGGGAAACCTCGCGCACATCCTCAGCGTCTGCAGCTTATGCAGCATGGCCACCTCCACGCCAAAGCTGGCAGAAAAGCACTCGTAGAAGCTGAGGGTGAGCTGGCGGAGCTGCAACAGCGGCGGCAACCACAATAGCTTCACAAGACGCAGCTGCAAACAGCGCAGCGATTGGAGCTTCCCGAGCACCCAGCCCAAGCACATATTCACCTTCGTTAGATAATTTTATCTGAAGGATTCTGGAAGACCCAGGGGCTGCAGCGTCCTCCGTGGGAATCAGATTCAAGAAAGCCAATCCTTTTATGGGCTGCCGGGCAAAAACTCTAATCGTGTTGTAAAAGTGTTGTTTAATGTGTCTCCTTATATGTGTGATAACCCTCTGGCGATGTGCAGGCTGTCCTTTTGGAATGGATCATTAAAGGCAATATCCTGAACTTCGTAGTTCGAACTGGACTTGGGTGCCCAGGAGCCCAGATTAATCGCAGACCGCAGCCCAGGGGCAGACTTGGGCAGACATCTGCCAGGCCCAGCAAGACAAGCACTGCCCCAGCACCCAACTTTCAGGGCTCTCTTAAAACACCTTCCAAAGCTACACTGCTCAGGGTGTAGGTTCTATCTGCAATTCTTGTCTATTCGGATCCATCACTGCTTATATTTAATTTTTTAATCTAGCTGATCAGCGCTGGCAGGGCATGCATGCATGCATATGCGCAGTTCAACTCTAGTGCATCTTGTCTCCTTCATAATGAAACATGAGAGTCGGCTTCGTCACTCACTCTTTTTATTAAGCTCACAGCATAGATCTTTGACTTAGCTAGATTCACAAACACGTGCACTTTGATCTCACTTTAGTTCAAGCAAAAGTTAGTTCTACCCTACTATACCAAGTCTTGAACATTATTGCTTCCAATTTCGCACTCAATATACAGTAGCATTCTCACAGAATCAATGTTCCCCAGTTGCGGCAACCCCCAATATCCTTAGGTGCAGGTCAATCCGAAGGCATCAGGCCGGCCCTGAACAGGCACTCACTGCAGCACCCGCAAGGGCACCCAAATTTACACTCGCCACTACTGTAGATAATGTGCTCCACATGTGCCCAGGGCAGTCTAATGGGGCACTCCTTTGATGTTATCCTCTTGCCCCGCACTACCATAGCAGTGCACAGGTGCACCAGAAAATCGCCCGTGGCGCTCGTGCACACAATGTGAAATGCGCGCAGTTGCTCGGTGAATGCCAGAACGTCGCCGCATCTCACATTCATGTCCTCTGCACGGATGACTAACTCCTCCAGCGCTGACTTGTCAGGCAGCCGCACGTGCAGTGCGCTGCACCTGATGCGAAGCTTCACAACACTCGACAGCGCGGCCCCGACGTTCAACGGCGCGCCGGCCGCCCCCACCTGCTCGCAGTGCAGGTCCAGCCAGCGGAGATTGCAGGCCTGAACCATGGCTACCGGCAGATGTTGCTGCATCGGGGCGTGCCCCTCCAGTCCCCAGCACAAAGATTGCACTGAGGCGAGTGCGCCCGACCAGTCACAGCCGGCAGTCAGGTCCGACCGGCTGAGCTCGAGGTGAATTGCGCACTGGCGAGGCACATGCACCTCCGCGCAGTGGACATCACGGAAGCATGCGCTTTGCAGCTGGGTGCACTTGCGCAGGTCCATTATCTGCAGGCCGCGGGGAGATGAGTGGGGATCCCCCATGTGCAGCAGCACCGTTTGCAGGTTGGTCAGCAGGGATAGCCACTGCATGCTGCAGCACACCGCGCACGTAAAGCTCACACTCAGATGAGTCAGCTGCACGATCGGCGGCACCCACAGCAGCCGCCGCAGGCGAAGTTTGAGGCAGCGCAGCCGCCACTGCTGCAGCTGGGCGAGCACCCACACCATCCACATGAGGCTGGCTTGCTCCTCGTCTTCTTCCCCTTCGTTGTGCCCCTGCTGCGCAAAGTGGAGGTCCAATTTCTGGAGTTGCGCTAACACGTTGTGGCCTTCGGAGATGAGCTGTGATAGCGCCTTGGCATGCAGCTTGCCCAGGTCGTTGAAGCTCATCGTGCGCGCCATGCTCCATCGCTTGGACAGCCACTTGATTCCTGTTGCATTTGGACCCTGACATTAGCTTTTCAGAAAAATGATATATTCTCATTGACATGCCACGCAAGAGACTTTGACACAACCTGCTAACGTTGGGCTCTTGCTGATCTGATGACCCGTAACGTGATCCTTGCCGGATCGACCCAATACTGTGACAGAGGAGGACGATGGGCAGGCACCTTCGCAGCATACGCCCTCATCAAACCGAACAAGCTCGAGCTGCACCCTGAAGTGGGTCTTGGACGCCCCAGAAAGCGCTGCCCACTCGCGGACGGTCAAGTGCCGCGCCACGTTCTCCCACACCTCCTGTGGGAGTGTCACAAGATAACTTGCAGCGGGCATCTAGCCTTGCAGCAAATATGAGCCCTGCATGAGCACACAAGGGAGCTTTTCAGCCGTACACCCTCTATTACAGTCCAAGATCAGGGACAACCCATGGGCCGCAGCGTGCCAAAAAAGACCAACAAAACCAGGGAGCATAGAGCTTCTATGATAAGGTCAAAAAGCGAACAGTACGATGCTTCATACAAGGTGTCGTTAAAGCGCGCAGAGAGCTCACCTTGGTGTAGGGTTACATTGATGTTTTACTACTCCGAGCGGTGACCAAGTATTTCCGAGTGGGATCAAGCAACCTGCTTTCTGTGAATTGAGATTGGTCCGACGAAGTGTTTTATGACTTCTTGTCGCGATGTCTCCTGTAACGCAATAAGTGGCCGAGTCGACAGACAGACAGTTGCATCCCTGTGGCCAGGTGTAGCCGTTCTGGGCAGCCCAATTGGGCAAAAGACTGGGTCTTGATGACACGGTTCAAGTACTTGTTTGTGGGGTCAAACCAGCCAGTCATGCGACACGATCAAAGTTTACATAAGCACTGGATTCATGTGGCAAGAGATGGGCATTTAAGCCATGCTGCGCGCATGTAGCAAAAGCTCTGCAACTTCATTGAACCTGTACTGCAGGCTGTCCCAATTGCAAGCTGAGTGTGCCATGCATGCGAGCACGTATGGAGAGCGAGTCCATGCAAAGCACAGAACCACACAGCTTTGAGACAACAAGGCATACATAGATCTACTGCAAATTCTTGGCACAATTGTGTGCACGCAGCTATATTTATACACTGCCAGCCAAAAAGTCCCAATCCATAAAGCCATTGAAAGTCTTTGCCACGCGGGGTGATAAACCCTTGCCAACCAACTGAAATGCAACCAACGTGGATGATTGTTTGGACTTGGGCATCTATATACTTCACTACACTCCAAATGAGTCCAACGGAAGCTCGCCTGCTTCGAGCGAGTTGCCAATGAATAAACAATAGATGCATGCTGGACGGGGCAGCCGACTCGGACTTATACTCAGATCTCGACTGTCCATTTATAAATCTGAAGATGCAGTGATCAGAACTCTGCAGAACCCATAGCAGCTTCAATTTTGATATTGGTCTGGTAATTTGCTGGCCTGGTAAATCTCTCAATGACTGTGACATTCCTGTGCAGCTCTGCGCCATGGCGCTATAGCATCGCAGCTGTTCTCATGTTGCAGCCATGGCTTGTGCAATCCCTACTCACCCCAAGTGACTGTGCCAGTGTAGTAAGGCGCCTGCACATTTCACAAGACAGACATCACTGGACTGAAGGAGAATTATGCAGCTGCCTTGTAAAAGTGACAGATATCAGCCTCCAGCTTTAGCAATGCGCAACAATCATCCGGCAAACAAATCTGCATGCATGACGAGCGAGGAAGCAGGCAGTGACCCTGATACTGCTTCTTTTGAGGTGCTCTTTGCTGGCATGTTTGCTGAAGTGCACAAGTAATAGCACGTTTAGTAATATCATTAATCTGAAACCTTCTACCAGAGGCGAGGTGGTTTTCCTTCCAGAGGCAAGGTGCGTCTGCATGCAAGCTGTACTATCACCCTGCAAGTAATTACTATATAGTATAAAATATATTGCCCTGCAAGATCAGGTGACAACGGTATGTATGGGGCACAACTGTGGAGGTCAAACAATTGAGATTTCTAGAGGGGGTGTGAGAATTATCTGGGTTTATTTGCCGTCGTCGCCGTCTTCGCCATTAGGGGAAATAATGTTCCTAATCCCTAAACCCTAAATCGAACCCTAAATCCTACGCGCACGTTTCAGCATTAAGTCCCCAGAACGGCAAATCCACGACGGCAAGAAAGACCTGATGTGAGAGTTTGGGGGGATGCTGAGGCGCACAGTCACAGAGACGGTGCCGGAGCCGCCGGAGACATCCACAGACACATCGCTGTAGTCGGAGGTGAAGCTGACGCTGAAGCTTCCATCCCAGCTGTAGAACTTTGGGGTGAGGCCCAGATCGGCGCGCAGATCGGCCGGCACAGCGGGGGCCGGCGCGGCCGCCGAGTTGGGGCGGGGCACAAGGGACACCTGCAATGGCAATTCAAGCCAGATGGAAGGAAGATATCACTAAATCACATTCTTCGAGGCAGAGTACCCTGTCGGACACTTTTGGAAAAAGGGCAGACATGGTGCTTCTCCTGCACAAATCAGATTGCGCCACAACGCATACACTTCTTAAGCGTATCCTGAACACACTCGCGCAAAGAGCTGGATTGTCTGTTCGTGCGGCGTCACAGGGTCAACTTACGCCGCAGAAAATAGTGCGCTTCCAAGAAAAGTGCTCCAAAGAATTGTCACGCCAAATGCGTCATGCACACCCATGCAGCAGATTGCTGCGTGTTAAAGCACTTGAGATCACGGGAGGGAGATTGATCATCCTGTCTTCTGCAAAGAAGAGAGCTGATGAAGCAAATTGTTTCAAGCAATGCTGGCACCATTAAATATATTACTTGTGCAGACTGCATTCACTCATGTGGCATTCTTTGTGGGGTTGGTTAATGCTTTGTCAGCTCACCTGCGCAGCGGGGCCGTTGGGCTGCGAGATGGTGATGAAGCCGGATGAGGTGAGAGAGGGCTGCACTCGGATGGTGCTGTTGCCATCAATCAGGCTCAGGACTGCTTGCACCTGCCCATCTGGCTTCACTACAGTCACATCTGACGGAGACACCTGCGCATCAGCACTGCATTAGCAGACTGATTCAGCAGACGATCTCAACACCGTTCTAAGCTCAGTCCGATACAGAGAGCACAGGCCCACTGGTGCGCTGCGTTCTTCCGTGCCACAGGAAGGCTGGCAGCATCAGGATGTCACTACAGAAAGCAGGGGACTGAAAACAGATTTGCAAATGCTCTGCTTCAAGTATGCCTGCTTTGATGCGCTGAGTGTACTGTTCTTCCCTCAAGGTACTGCTGTAGGGCTTTGGCATGTTTCATATGAGGTGGAATGGCGGCTGGTACAGCAGTTCTGATGATTTCTGAGGGGAATGCAGAGGCAGAAATTTTGGGGCACCAGAAATTTCACCTTCAGGTTTGAGCCATCAATGATGGGTACGGCTGCTGTGGCCATGCCCATGGGGTTGATGATGGACAGAATGGCGTCCTTCACATCTGCAGGGGCCGCCTCTGGTGCCTGCAGAAGGCTGCGGCCCGATGCTGCAACCAGACAAACCGACCGCTCTCATCTCGTGCCAGCTGGAATGCAGGTCACGAACACTGCACTGGCTGCCGATTCGTTGCAGGCCCACGTCTTTTCCAAAGAACTTGATTAGAGCAACGCTGTCACGGTCGTCGTGTGGCTCAGTGCAGGCGGACTCGGCGAACTCAATAGTACGACAGTCTGAAGTACGAGCATATGCATGTTGCATCAACCTAGCAACCCAAAAGCCAAAAACACCTCATGCGACCGATCTCGACAGTACTGAAGCTATTGCTTTAGGTGATTCAAGGGATCATGGTCAGCCAAATGGTGGTCAACTTAGACGGCAACCGGCCGGGCACCTACCGAGAGACAGGACGGAGAGGCCCGCAAGGAGGAGGACAAAGGCGAAGTTCATTGCGACGAATGAGAACCCCAAAGCCGGCCTGTGCGTGTTTTTCAGCTCTCGACTTCTGCACAAACAGGTTTCGTGTATCACGAACGATCAAACGCACAGACAGCACGTGCACGTCACTTTGGATCCTGCTTTTTGGATCATGAGTGCATGCATGCAAGCGGTCAGAGCCACAGAGACTTGCTCTTATGGGAGGATTCAACAGGGAATATTCCCTAAAGTACAGACATCTCTTGGAAATTAGGAGCCAGCATTCATTGACACGTCAGGATCAGCTAGCATGAACACGTGCTGTGGATCCCATGCATGCAGAGGTGTGAGTGCATGCGCTCGGGTGCACCTGCACCTTCAACAATAAATTTAAGGACACCTTCCTACCAGCTCATACGGAGGCAGACACCCGAGTAACTGTGCATTAATACAGAACCCCGGCTTCAGCTGTGCATCTGGGACCTCCTGAAATTCTCTACATTTTCCTTCTCACGCATGCGCGTGCGCATTCAGTTGTCAGCACACAAATTGATTGCTTTCTGCCAACGATGGGCCTTTGCAACTTGCAACTTGCAAGTTGCCAGTGCAATGCCAGGGCAAATGTGCTTTAGGACCCATCAGCGCCTTGTGACAATGGTCAGGGCTCAGGTGAGGGTGACCATCAGCGAAAGTGATATTCTTTATTCTTTGCAGTGTACATGACATTTCCAGGGCCATAAATGATTCATTTTCTACTTGAGCGAACCTCATTGTTCCATTGCAATGCTCAATCGACTAGTGTCAATCAGTGACGTCACTAGTGTCGGCAGGCGGCTGCTGGGCGCGAGTGAGTTGGTCGGCCATGAGGGAGAGCTGAGTGTGGAAGATGTCCTTCATTTCTCTGATATCATCCTCAAGCTTGTCCACATGCTCGTTGCGCTCCCCCAACAGCTCCAGCGCCATGTCATACCGCGCCCGCGCCTCCTGCTCCAATACACACTGGTCAGAGACTTTGTCTAGCTTCTTTTCTGGTGTTTTCCAATGTATGTATTACAAATTCTCACCCACTCCATGCCTTGACATCCGCACGGCTGATAGAGATGCCGTAGGAGCTGTGCCGAAGATACAGACGGGGTTACATTTGATCTCGAGAGCGCAACACTTGGGGCAGTACAGGACATGGACTAGAGCACGAAAAAAAGAATTGTGCAGGGTTGCCTTCACAAAGTACAGAAAATGACTGACTAATTTAATGTTGCTGTCATCATTATTTCGCACAGGCTTCAGTACCTTCAGTTCTCGCTCAAGCTGATCGCATTGCGCGACGGCCGCGGCGGCGGCCTCGGCCCGTTCGCATGCGCGCAGCAGCTCTTCACGCGCGCCGTCAGCCGCCGCTTCGGCGGCCGCGACGCGCTTCTCCAGAAAGATCACCCGGTGCGCGTCGGCCACGCCCCCGGCCGGCCCGGCGCCGGCACCGCTGCGCAGCCGCGTCAGAAGCTGCGATGCTGTCCGCGGGCTGGCTGGCGCCCTGTTACCAAATCAGTTGCTCCTCTGTCAAGGACATGGTGCTGTGGTTCACAAAGGCGAGAGGCTTTGGTGTTCTCGCCAAGTTGCTGCCACATCAGCCATTATCTCAATTTGACAGTGTGCTTCAGATAGGCACGAGAACTTGTTGTTCTCAGGCTTCGTGATGACACATAAGCCGTTTGCCTATCTGGAACTGGCATTGTGCTTCACCAATGCAAGAGGCTTTGTCATTCTCCGGCAACTTGCATGATTGCGGCACATGGAAGTGAGCGTTGTCCCTCAGGTCAACAATTTTGCCCCACAACAGTCGCGTTTTCGTTTGCTTCCCTGCTCGTTACGGATGAGCAAGTCCCAAAGCACATGTACACAGCTACAGTGCTAGAATTGTCATCACTTCCTCAAACATCTGCAGGAAGGCTAGGAAATTGAAATAGCCAGCGCAGAGGTCTCACCCAATTAAGCCATCGAGGTCATCATGCTCTACCGGAGGGCTCTCATCCGCAGCGATGACAACGCCTCTGCTGTGCTCTGGACTGGAGGGCACTACATCTGTCAGCGGCCCTGAGTGTGAAGATGCGCGCGAGACTGGGAGATTGGCCCGGGAGGGGGAATGTGCCTTGCGCAGGCTCTGCTGGTATTTCTCCTGCCAGTGCAGCACGTCCGCTTCCAGATTCCGCACCTGCACCGGGCAAGTAGAATTTACTGATCACATGACCATGAATACTGTAGTACTCATTCTGAAACCCGCAACAAATAACTATTTCTGGCCGAAAAGGGTGGAAAAATAAGACCCTATCTCCCAAAATATAAACCCAATGGAGCATGACCCTGGTATATCTCGAATTCATAAGTCAGGAAGACCTTAAAAAGCTGCCTAAAATTTTCCCGCACCGCCGGGGGTGCGGGTTTTGGAACAAGTACTACAGTACTGCCAGACAAGCGCTCTGCTTGAAAATGATGGTTCTAATCCTCACTGAGCTCGGTAGTAATGGCTTCAGTATAGAATGTTGCTGGACTGATAATCCAGTAGAGTCTGGACTGGTTCTTCCCTTAAACGCCCTCTTGGAATCTGGCACTGGAGCAAAAAGAGGCTCAGAATATCTGCATGTCCATCCCACAGCAACGATGGGCAAGATTTGCATGTGCTCCTCCTTACTGAATCAACGAGTTGAATTGAAAAGTGCTGCTCGTTTGGCATAAAAGTAGAGCTCCCTCATTCTAGAGTAATCTCATATCGTCGCCAAGACCGATGAGCCAGGATTCATCAGAAGCAAGCCCTCACCCTGCCTTCGGCTTCCCAGGCCCGCTCCTGCGCCTCCCGCCTGTCACTGTCCGCCTTTTGCCTTACGGCCTCTTCCCGCCGTTTTGCTGCGCCCAGCCGCTCTTCTGCATTGTCCCTTTCTGTTGCAAGCCCGGCCGAGCGCTTCTTTTCCGCCTCCAGCCGCGCCCGCAGCTCAGCCGCCTGCGACGTCGATGCTTCCAGCCCGGACTTTGCAGCCGCCAATGCGGCCTCTGCCGTTGCTAGCCGCCCCTGTTGCGCCAAAAATGACAACTTCAGGGCATTCTTAAGAGGCTTTCCAGGGACTTGGTTAGAGAAGGACACATAAGAGAGACTTTTATGGTTGCAGAATGCTTAAATTTGGACTTATTGGAACCAGAATTCAACTAGAAAAAACAATAGAACGGCAAAACCGATTAGAAATAAGCAAATACTTGAACATGTCATTGGATACACAGGCATTGGAACTTGACAGCCAAAAATGTGCATAGCTCAACCTTGAGGGTGCGTTCTGAGTCTGTAGCCGCACGAGCGGCTTCCTCAGCTTCCCTCAGGCGCTCCACCAGCTGCCGCTCAGCCGCCGCATGCGCCGCCTGCTGCGCCGCTGATGACGCCGCCATCGACTCTATCTGCCTGCGCTTGCATACACACACTGTCTCCTGAATGTCTTGTCTTGAGCTCTCGTTTTCTGATCTACACACTGTTGCGGTGTAGGGTTAGACTGCATGCTAGAATGCATGCAACCCTTGAAAGCTGCCACCAGAGGGGTTCAAGGCCCTAGACGATGTGGGGAAGAAAGGCTTGCCCTATTTCCAAGACTTGCAGCAGGAAAAAGAGCAGTGGCGGACCTGATCAGGGGCCGGGTGTTGTCGGATGTGGAAGCCACCAGCTCCCCCTTCTCCTCTTCCAGGTCATGGATTCTGTCCTCCAGGCGGGCAATCTCTCTTCGCAGCCCCTCCTCCCGCGTGAACCAGGCAGAAGAAGCCGCCTTCAGAATTCCACACACCCCCTTCAGATTTCCACAAACACATTCAAGGCAGGACACCTCACACATCAAGGAGCAAGCTCCAAACCATGACCTTGTGTGGAAGACTGCAGCATTTTGGTGTGAAGCCGGCTTTTATTCTCACCTCATATTCTGCACGAAGGTCTGCAAGGTTGGCGCTGAGTGCAGTTTCGCGCTCCACAGCGCAAGCCACATGGGCAGCGCCGTTGCGTGCAGCTTCCGTGGCAGCCGCCTCGCGGGCGACAGCTGCCTCTTTCTTGGCAGCTGCCACCTGGCTGGCCGCCTGCTGCCTCACAGCCGCCATCTCTGCGTCCATCTCCTCCATCTGCCCAGCCACCACAATGAATCAGCTCTTTATGCATATATTCTGCAGACCAATAAAGCATGTGGCAGCATGAAAAGCACGCTGACAAGTCATCAAGAGCTAAGTCATCTCTGCGGAGGCAATCAGTTTAATATTGATCAACCTGTCGAAAAGTGTTACTTTGCATGATGTGATCTGCTATGTTACCACTGCACAATACATGTTCTGGTGCTCTGTTGAACAGAGCGCCCCAAGCATGCCCCGTTTCAGTGTCCTGGTGTGGTGAGCAGAACCGAGCACGCCTCCTCTACCTTACCATACCAGCAACACCCTGGAAATGGAAACACAAAGGCATGTCCAAACAGCACAATTTTAGCAACACATGACGCAAAAGAGGCTGGCAGAGCATTTGCAGAGATCAACAGCGATGTACCGTAGTCAGCACCATACTTCGCGTATAAAATAACTGTTCTTCTTGAAAAAGGGTTTAAAATTCAGACCCTAAAATGCAAAATAAAAATCCTAGAAATAATTTTGAGATCAGTTTTGGAAAGCTCTCGCCGAGCCCGACCCATTGGTGATGATGAAACATCATTTCCAGGAAGGAAAGATTGACAAAAATAGGTCCAAACATCTCCCGCATTTTGAGGGGTGCGGGATTTATGGTGCTGACTACGGGTATATTATATCACCTGCACAGCGGCGGCCTGGGTGGCCTGGATTGCGCGCTCCTGCTCTGAGGCCAGGCTGGCCTCCAGCGCTGCCAGGCGGCCGGCAGTGCGATCCCGCTCTGTCTCCAGCTGCCGCGTGCTTGTGCGCAGCTTCCGTACAGTCGCCTCTAGCTCCCCATTCTTGCGCGCCAGCGTCTCACCCTCCGCCTGTTACCAACATCAAGTCACGCTCTGACGCATGTGATTCTCTCCCCTTCTGTTGTCTGTCAGGAATGAAACTGACTAAGTGCCCCTGAGACCAAGCCCGGACTGTCTTAAAAGACTGCCTGCCTTGCATGGTTGCCGCATTTAGAGGTCATCTGAGGCCACAGGGTCCAGGGTAACACAAGTGAGACTGCAATGTCACCCTTTGAATCACTGGGCCAAGCAGGTAGCCCATCTGCTTGGCTTGCAGCACCCAGGAGACAGCTGTCAGACATACCAGAGAGAAACTTCTCATCTTTGTCAGCCGATAAGGCTAATTAGACAACAACGGTGGGTAGGGCAGTCTGACAATCTGTTCACGATGCTCCGACTGCACGCGACATGTGATAGTGTGAGGGTCCATGATTGTGCAGATCTGGGAGGGACGCTAGCAGTCTGGGAGCTGCTGTGAGGTGCGAGGCATTGGGCAGGATGCATGGCCACCTGCAGGCTGGATATGTAGTTCTCCCTGTCCTGCAGCCGGGCCTCATTCACGCTGCCCCCCTTGCTTGCAGCAGAGGCCGCTGATCGCAGCGCCTCATTCTTCTCCTGCAGGCGCGCATTTGAACATAAGCACAATGCACCTGGGGAAATGTTCAATGGCATCTGATGGCATTCTGCTCCACTGCTGCATGCACTGCAAGGCTGGACTGCACCTTATACACATCACTGAGCAAGACGCAAGTCTCAGCAGGCCTAGGAGGGCGAGATTTGTGGCAGATCTGCCAAACACGTTGCTAGGATGTCGGCGCAGACCTTGAGGCTTGTGATGGTTCTGTCAGCAGTGGCGAGGCGCCGAGTGAACTCCTCTTGCAGCTCCCGCAGCTCACACTCTGTTGTGCTCGAGGGTGTCCTTGAATGTGCAAGTTCCTGTCGCAGGGTCTCGTTCTCATTCTGTAGAGCGCCATTTATCACCGTCAAAGTAGCGAGCTTTCCCTCCCATTGCTTTGTCCTGCACATCAGAGGTGAACATCTGCACAGCCTGTAATGCAACTTCTTATGCCATCATAGGGAACAATCATGTGAGCAAAGGGGACGTATATGGAATAAAAGGGTGGAAGAGACGGTGCAAAAGAGCATGCTTCCAGGAGGGACGGTCATAGACTCACTTGTCTGGCGAATCGTGAGGCACGTTGCCATTCGTTGACATGTTGAATTCGGGTTTTTTACTACCGCTGATATCGTAAGATGGGCATGCTAAAGGTTCGGGGTCTTAGACATCTTTGATCGAGGCATTGGATCTTGAACACTGCTATTTTTCAACGTCAGTGTCGCCTCGGTCTGCAGGATGCACTTTTTAACCTCATTGCTCGCTAAGTAGACCAAAACGATGGGCAAGTGCATTTGTTAATCGCCCAAGGGAACTCCTGGTGTCTCAATTTTCTGCTTTGCACGTTGGAAGTGCCTCGAGCCCCTAGTTCAATGCATTTGGAAGCTTCGCATACTATATATTGCAGGGTGGTGCTTTGTACATCTTCCCTTCCCGGCAGAACGTGAGCCCAACCACCACATGTTGATGACTCATCCTGCCAGCATGGACCATGTGACTCCCATGGTGCATCTCCAAATTCATTCAAACATGTATGCAAGCTGGCCAGCAAGGCTGCTTATGATGCATGTTCATATGATCATCATGGTCGTGTTACCTTGATGCTCAAATCGAAGGCCAATGCACATATGTATCATGATCATGCATGCCGTGGCCGGCCAGCTCAGACTGCGCGGCGCAGTCTGGCAGGCCGCAAAATTCCCTTCGAGAATTTTTCTCCATCTTGTGTCATAGACAAATGTATGCAGCATCACATACTTGTATGCAGCATGCATGTTTATGGTGGCCTCCAGGACCCCTCTCCTCAGCAGACTTTGCAGTGGTGATGCTTTCCATCAAAAGTCCCTCACTAAGCAGATCTGGCCCCTGGATCTGAAGCAGATCTCTAGAGCTGGCCCCTGGATCAGTCACCTCCGGAGATTTTGTTGCGAGCACAACCAAGATAAAGTGTAGTTGATTTGAGTGCTTGCTGATCACAGGGGGGATGGGACCAAGCACAGTGCTTACACGACAATCTGAAGTCCCTGTCCTTGCAACGTTAACTGACTCTTACACGGGACCAGACTATTGTCCCAGGCAACCTTGTTGCCCGCAAGACATGTCACACATTGCATGCACTTTTTCCAGCAGTCTCATCAACACTGAAAGGGTGGACCATCATGTCACACAAACACGCACTGATTGCAAGTATCTCAATACCTACTTACACTGCGAGGCAGCCCTTCCTCCTTACTTTTGGTGATCGCTTTGCTTTGATGTCTGCATACCATTTTCTCTAATACCATACAATTGAGGGATTATGATGGCATCTTGTTCAAGGTCTGGGCCGTAAGGCCTTCACATTCTAAGAATTGGTGGGTGAGCAACACACTGCAATAGATTTTCCAAGGAGCTGCCGCACTAAGAGTGCGGGGATGGAAAATCTACATGTGGGTAAGCGTCAATACACACCTTTCAAATATGGAAATGCGACGAGGAACACAAATGTGCAGGGACCCAGAAACAAACATCTCGGCTTGTCAACTGACGGAAGGAGTGACTATGATGACTGGCATAACAATCCATTTTGCGCAGGCCTTGCTTGGCAGAACCTTTGGCAGAACTGAGGAGTCTCATCATGCTAGCAATATCTGTTGATAGCCCCATGCCTTGATGTACATCATATCTGGAGTGTCAAGGTACTCCTTCCCGATCAGCAAGCCTCATTCGCTGCACAATCTTGCATCCAGAGAGGCAGTGGTAGTAAAGCTGTCGGCACTGTCCGCAACCTGTCAGTTTGAAACTCATGAAACCCTCGATCTGTAAGCTGCGCGGCCCCCCTACTCATCATGCAGATGAGAACAGCAGCAGCTTATTGCACTGCCTCTCCCAATTCATACACATGTCTATATAACCCTTCTTAGTATCTGCTGCACGCTCATCTCTGCAGGCAATGCAGGCACTCCCTTCCTGAGCAGTTTTCTAGTGTAGCCCCCAGTTGCTACCTAAAACCGGGCAGCATGCACGTGCAGGCGGTCACTGATGCTGCGTGTCCGCGAAAGGATAAGCCCAAGCTTGCACTCTGCGGCAAAGCTCTGCATGCTTGCGTACCGACTGAGCATTGGCCTATGCTGCGGGCGAGGGCGACTCAGGAGCAGATGGGCTCGCAGATTCCCCCCGGGTGGGCCCGATCACAACCACAGACACCACACCTGCCACCGCAATCACAGGAGTGTAAGCACACATCAGATTTAGTGATGCGCCATGATAACAAAGCAGGCGGGCTTGCAATGAGCTAGGCTATCAATGACAGTGACAGCCCTTGCAGCAGAGCTGACACAAGCCTCCAGCCATGCAAGAGTATTTTGGATGTGCATCACAAGGACCCAGCCAGGCCACTGTCAATCACTCGGTTAAAGGTGGAAGAGCAGTCACTGAATAAGGCAGATCACTCTATGGTGCACCCACCACAGGAGCTACAACTAGAGTGGTCTGCATCTAGGTGCAAAGTTGAACAGTTTCTAATTTCTAATCTTTATCTATGTGTGAAATTGCCAGCTCCCAAGCCCCTGTTTTTGCAGCTTGATTTTACTTTGGGCAGGCCACAACATGATTGGGCCCATTTTCTCGGGTGTTCCTCTAGAATGGGCGGATTAAGTAGATAAAGGCGGGCTCCTTGTGCAGTGCGCGCACCAGGGGCAGGCGAGTTGCCGGGTGAGAGAGCGATGGTGGCTGTGTCCATGTTGGTGTCGATGAAGGACATGGAAGCAGCCTGCGCTGCGCTGAAGCGATCCTGGTTCTCCTCATCGCTGTGGCTCTCCAGGGGCACAGGGCTCCTGCCCACCGCCACTGAAGACTGCCTCTCCCCGGCCTGTTGAGCATTGCAATCCCACATCAGCGCCAGCATGGCAGAGCACAGCGCATTATAATTACTACATGCATTTCCTGCCAAAAGGCGAGGTACATCCTGCAGACATGCTGCAGATAAAGGCTTCCACAATCCTACCCCTTCTTGGACAGACCAGATCCAAGCAAGACCCAACCAAATGAAGGCACGGTGCTCAGTATTTATGACGCCCTCCGCCAGCCGGGCCAAAACTCATGCACAGGACAACCAAAAACTCATTGTCCTTTTGGACTCTCTGGACTGTCCAGACCTTACAGCCTTTTCACAACCGTGTAACCTGCTCTGCATGGATATAAACCATGTTTGACCCAGATATAATTGAGGATCTCGTGTCGGAAATGTGCAAAGCATGCATGAGGAGCTTTCTGACAACCATCATTGCAGTCCGAAATGGATTGTGCAGCATGCGCGAACACAGGGCTCTTCTCTCACCAGTGATGGGGAGTCTGATGGGGCTGGTGAGGCAGGCTCAGCGCTCATGGCCGGGCTGCTTCCGCTGTCAGGCGATGCGCTGCTCAAGTCATTGACTGTCGTGGCGCTGCAGACGCCGTTCATGCAGGTCAGGCCCATGCCACAGGCATAGCGGCACACTTTCACCTCGCTCTGCTGCAGCTCCCTGCTCGCATGCGCTGGCGCTGATAGGAGCAGGAGGGCTGCCAGGCTGAGCAACAGGACACGGAGGTGCCCCATGCTCTCAGCAAGAACAAGTCGTCGTCTCCTTTACTGAGCAATGAGATCCTGCGGGCAGGGAGTCAAGACTTACAAGTCTTAGTCGAGAGTTCGTGAAGGGAGTGTATCGTGAAGAAGTAAATTTAATGCTGGAGGGCACGTTCTTGCTGCTGTGACTGCTACACTGTGGTCAGAGCCTTCTCCTGGACCGGATGTGTGCTCCCATCGCCGAAGGCACTGTCACTGAGAAGTCAGCACTTTCATCCAAGAACAGTCTTCTTCTCATTTTCATTGCACTTCACTGTTCCACATATGAGTCCGAGACCATCTGCACGGTGTTGATCCCTGCTACTCACTCGAATTCCGACTGTCCGCAGCGACTCCCTTGTCTGGCTGGAGCAGCTCACGATCGGAAGAGAACGCCCACAAGCACCGAACTGACGCTGCAGAACGTCCAAGAGACGGGCTTGTCTCCGCAGAGCGGCCTCAAACTGCCTTTTCTCACGGCGTTAAAGAGTAAATACCAGGAGCACAGCTTCACCACTTCTTGGCCCTTCAGCAGAAACTCGAAAGTTCGCGGCTAGATGTACACTCAGACTGGATCGGCAATCACTTCTGATGCGATCCTCATCAACAGATCGCGATTTTCGGGGAAAACGAAGTTCACTTAGGCATCCCCCGTTGATGTGACGTGGAAGATCAGTCACTTGCATGCATGATCTCAGACGATGCCTACAGCGAATACTTGCTTTTAAAATTTTGTGCTTTGCATCAATCCGCCAATTGAGTACCCCTATCAATACGTCATGCATGCCGACGGCGAAATGCGCATGCGGGGTGGCACCAGACACAGTGGCGCGCCCAACTCCAAGCCACTCCCATGGTCACCGTGACCGCAGTCGCAGCGGCTGAAGCCTGCTCCAGTGGAGCCTGGAGATTACAAGATTTTTTGGGAGGCGAAGTATTTTCATTACTTATTTGAGCCCCAGACGCTCCCCTTAGTGGTGTCAAGAAAAGAGTTGGAAGGCCCTGGTGCAAAGTGTGAGTAATGCATGATGAAATTGATAACGCCAGCGATGACAACGATTCGGCCACGTGCGGTCGGTTACTCGGGAAGAACTTTGGAAGCTCGCCTTGACGTTACTTCGTGATTGCAATCAGAGTGATCTGATCGCCGTGTTCCAGACAACTTGCACCAAGATCATTTCGTCTTTCTACCACTCCGGGAATTCAAGCACTCCTGCACAGAGTCGAAGGAGTGCTAAGACTTCCGTCGCAACCCGCTGACCTCCGTCCGAGGATCAAATCAAAACAAAGCAGAGCTCTTCGCCATCGGAAAAAATTCCCTACCATCGGCCTCGTGTGACTAGGTGAGGCTCTGTGCAATTGGCCCACCACAGGAGTTTCCAAAGGCACCAGTGACCACTCGTGCGACGGAGTACTGACGGGCGCCATGCACAGCCTTCCCAACTTGTGCACCGTCTATAGCGCGTGCTCAGATTCGAATCTTGGATGGCTCAGAGCTTGTTTTTTTTCTCTTGTAATGCAAATTGAGCACCAGGTTGCCCGAGACATTGACGCTCAACAAACTAACTGACGGCAGCTACAAAAGTACTGGCCCAGCAGGCCCAGTACTGATTCAGTTGACCAGTAGTGCGATGGTGTCCAGCTATACTCTTTTACTATGATAGCATGGCCTTTCGATGTTGCGCATTCGTTGTTCATAGTGCCCATACCCGACACAATGCGGGTCCACCAAGTCCAACCGGGCGTCGTGCCTGAATGAGCTAGGGCCGTTGGTCAGGACACCAGCTATAGGGCAGCAAACCTGTCTGCTTCTTTGGGCAACAGTTCAATTCTTGACTCAGAAATGGTGAACTAGCATATTGCAGCTCCACCTGGGATTGACTCTCCTGACATACCACTAACAAAGCTTCTCCCATGTGCAGGGGGTGCCTATCCCAGGCCTGTAAAATCTTTAGGAGGCAAGCCAGTTAGCCATGCAATAACACCAGAAAGGAGCAATCAGAATCCACAGGCAGCATCTCAGCAGGACAGACAGTTCAGCAGCGCAGCAGAGTCAGGGCAGCCATGAGGCTAGCTCTACCCCGCAGACTCACACCTTCGTGCATCCTAGCGATCAGCTTGCTGCTACACATCAGCTTAGCTCCCTTGCAGCATGTAGGGGCAGTGAAGCGCACAATGCCCATGATAGGCATGGACGAGGATGGGGAAGAGTCAGATGATGACACACCGGCGACCACACAGCCGCGCAACGCACTGCGAAGCATGGTCAACAGCTTTCTGACGCCCAGTGCGCCGAACCAGTTCACAGCAATGAGCCCGGTTGAGAGGGAGTATGAGCGGCAGGCAAAGTACCCCACTGCTGACTCATCGGACCTCAACGGGGGAGATGATGAGGGGTCCAAGGGGGCGCGAACGCCGAACGTTCTCGGCAGCGGCGGCTCGGCGGCGGTCATGTCTTACCACGGCGGCAAGATTGTCACCAGCTCGCTCCAAGTCTACCTGATCATGTGCGCTTCCCCTGCCTCATTTCATACATCAGCGCTATTTCTAACTCAGATCTGCACAGGGTGATAGCCTCAGCATGTATTATTTGGCACGAGTCCATTTACCTCTGCATGGTGGTGTGCTTGTCATGTGATGGCATGCCCCACTTATAGGCGACCCCTGAGGCCTTAGGGTCCAGGAATACTGTACACAAAGTATGACGTTGTGAAGCATGGAAGAAAATGGCCTGTGGGCCTTACCACTCTCCAGTCGACTTGCAGAAATGGTGCTCACCTTCAAGAAGCCAATACGAGCCAACGCATTGCATGAGAGGCTGATAATTTCCTCATGGCTGCAGGTATGGTGACTGGACGTCACAGCCGCAGGTGGTGAGCATACTGGCAGAGTTTCTGAACAGCCTGAGCGGCTCGCCCTGGATGAACATCAACAACAGCTACTATGACAAGGCCGGCAACAGTGGCACCTCACAGGTGTCACATGGCGGCACCTGCTACGATGCTTACTCACACGGCTCCAGCCTCTCTGACGCCGATGTCCTGGTGAGTGCCTTTTGCCTTGCCATACACTTCAATAGCCTCTCTTGCTACGTTCCTAATCATCGCAAATGCGCACCGTTTAGACTAAGGTGATGCCAACATGAAAGGCAGTGCGAGAGCGCGAAAGGTACTTTAAAAGGTCTCCCTTGCCATGCAATTGCAGTGAATACAAGTCACATCCAAAGCATCCACTCTTTAAGGACCTGCAAATAAATGAAGCAGGACAGCAGAAGCTGAGCACCAGAGATTGCCGGACCCTTGTATAAATATTCAACGGCGCTGTTCTGCGTGCGCGCAGGCTGTGGTGAAGACATGCATAAACAGCGGACTGCCACGGGACCGTAACGGCGCATACTTTGTTATCACCAGCCCGGATGTGGCTCAGGGCGGCTTCTGCTCCAGCTACTGCGGCTGGCACGATGACCAGGATGGCCTCTAGTGAGTCCCCAATAACCTTCCTTGAAAACGCCTGTCATGAAAATTACTGCTTGCACATCACAGCCCTGTTTGAAGACTAGTATTGATTCTTGGAGCATTGATGCTCGGTTCCTTAGTGCTACTTGCAGCACCTGTGTCTGCAGTTGTTCTGGCCTTTACTTCATGCATACAAGCCCCGCCCTGTGACCCTGGTTGCTGACAATCTTGATAACCTTTGGCCCCTTCAGGTGTACTTACCCAGAAATCTGTCTGTGTACGCAGTTATGGGTTTGTGGGCAGCGTGAAGAGGTGCCCACGCACCTGCGAGTTCCAGGCCAAGGGGCCCAACGGCGGATCGGCGGCGGACGGCATCGCGTCAATTTTTGCGCATGAGCTGTCGGAGATCATCTCTGACCCAGACGCCTCTGCCTGGTGAGCTCCAGCTGCCCCTGATTGTGACTTGGGCAATAGCCTTCTTCATGGCCGCAAGACAACTTGAGCACCAACTAGAAGTACATTACCTCCTTTTTCTAACATGCCAACATTAATCCTGGCACCTTGGTGGCTCCAAGTGCAGCAGTTTGGCAACGAACCATGCCACAATTGCTGCTTTTTAGAGCAGAAAACTGGCAGCAGACGTACCGCAGAACTGCTGCCTTGCAGGAAATGCTCATACATGGGGATATCTGCGCGCAGGTATGACTCGAGGGGAGAAGAGGGAGCAGACAAGTGCTCGTGGAAATATGGAGAGACATGGACGGCCTCAAACGGCGCCCTGGCAAACATCAAGCTCAACGGCAAGAGCTACATGATCCAGCAGAACTGGGCGATCGGCAAAGGCTGCTCCATGGGCTGGTGATACCTACCCACTGCTGCCCTGGGCTCTTTGGATAGCGCCTGATCAGCATGCACACTGCTGTCCTGGTCTGTGTGGACAGCAACTGGTCAGCGTGCATTGCTGTTCTGGCCTCTGTGGACCGCGCCTGATCAGGGTGCACTACCGTCTTGGAGTCTGCAGAAAGCCACTGGTCAGGAATAAGCAGCTTCAGCTGCAGTAGATAGGGGTCTGTCAGGCGCAGAGCACTGGAGAGTGCAATGCGCCAGGTTGTGACTCGGTGTACTATGATGATGGAACAATTTAGTGCATCAGGCCTCCTGGGTCAGGAAGCGCTTGGTGGGGTGAGGCAGGCTTGCCCAAATAACTTACCCTGCCGAGTATGGTTGCTCAGCTGTTTACAGCCGTCAAGAGCAAAGCGCAGGGCACTGCATTGCTATACCTTGTGCAATACAAGAGGGGCGTCCCTGAATGATGCAGTTAATGTGAAACGAGAGACACAATATTATGAACACTACCGGGACTGCTTGCATTCTCAGGTCAGGCGCAGGGCACAGCAGAAGCGAATAGCATTTGATTCTGCAGGGGATGTCCTCTCTGGCACAGTGTTACTTATTCTGCTCGAGGTAGACAGCAATTTCATGCTGCACGTTTTGATTGTCTCAACGTCTCAAGAAATTGGCGGGGCTAGGAATGATTGACTTCTACTCTCTCTGTTTTGTCTGCGTGAAGTATTGCACCCATATCGCTGTCTGTGTGCATGCCGGCTGCTTGCTCACAGCTGATTTGATTTTATAGTGATCAGGACCTCTGACAAAGCAGTACGAACTGGAAGGTACTGAAAAGGAATACTGATATTTACCCCTTCAGGCCTCTAGGGCAAGCGGATTTTGTACCTGTCACGTGAGGCAGCCTGAACAGTGAGTGCGCCGCACCGGCGGTCAGTCTCTCACTGCATGGCGGTTGTGAATGATGGTTTTGACAGCAGGCCATAGAGGTGATCATCACCAAAGTGTGCATGGTGCAGCGTATGTAACAATCGCACCAATGATGAGTGGCATGACATATTTTTACAAGTACCGGTATGCATGCATGCACTGGCTGGCCCATGGTAACGTTTAAAACATAGGGCCCGGTCTCGGGCCAAAATGGAATCTAGGATGCCATCACCAGGCCAGGCTTCAATATAGCTTCAGTACCTTGTGAGACAACTTGTCCTGCAAGTTCAAGGCAATGCAAGACCGACGAGCTTGGGAAGGATCTCAGGAAGTTACATGACGATTCAAGGGCAGCTGTTGGCACGTGGTGGCAACATGTGAGCTGAGATCAGCTTCCAACAGGGACCTGGACCCACGCGCAATCCCGCTGATGGCAAGATGGTCTGAGATTCTAACTATTTGAGGGGGCGTGTAAAAAGTGGTCGCGATCGCAGGCAGGGAAAGTTGAGCCCTGTGAAGGACTGCGATACTACAGCGCACTGTCCGGTTTGCGTATATAATGCGGTGCCCACTGCCAAAGCTTAAAACAGACATGATCCTGGGACGCTTTGAGTGAGAACAGCAGCTATTACCTGAGTGGGGTCTAGCCGACCTGCTGAGGTAAGGGCCCATCGATCAAGGTTCTGCCAACAACAGTATCCATCATTTTAGGGAAAAGCTCAGCGACAAGAGCACATTGCCGTTGAAAATTAATTTCGGTTATGACAAGAGCAATCCTGCTATGGGTTTCATTCATCAGAATGGGATGGCAATGAAGCCCTAGTTATATTCCTAAGTGGAACCTTTTTCGCCGTCGCTTTTCGGTGAAAAGGCTCGGCGCAAAAGTCTGGTGCTGCTGTTCATCATGAAGTGTCATTAGTATGTTCTCGTGTCTCGTCTTCTTTGATCTTGCACAGTCCTGTGTACTTCCAGCGCTGTGACTCAGATGAGACTCTCATGGTGTCACAGAGGCGACTTCTAGCATGCAAGGACGAGCCATTGGCAGCGCCCTAGGACCAGGTAGGAATGGGGCCATCAGTCCTGGATCTCAGGCAAGGTTGGCAATGGACCGGCCCAGTGCTTGGGCACGGGATGAAGATCTAGAAGAAGGCAGGAGGATCCATGATGCAAAGGCGGTGAGAACCTGGCTTGACCATATCAGTGCATGTGTAATCCCTTCCTTTGTGCTGAAAATCTCAAATCAAAGCAGTCTCGGCGGATCCTGGGTTTGCATGCATGTCAGATGGGCACCGCTCAGTGTGCTTCATGTGGTGCTGCAGAAAGTCGGCTGGGCTGCTACATTCAGCCTGTCATACAGGTGTGATATGCTAATTTTGGCTTGCGTCTTGTCCCTGCACATTGCTTTTTCTTGCACTTGAATCAATCTTGAAACAGAGATTGAGGGTCCTTCTTATGCCTTGCCTCCCACAGAGCGATTGGCATCATTTTTGGAGATATCGGCACCTCGCCGCTGTATACCTTTGCAAACGTCTTTCAGAAACCGCCGAGCAATGAGGAGGTCTTGGCAGGGATGAGCCTCATCTTCTGGACCCTCACACTTGTGGGTCTCATCAAGTGCGCTTCCATCTCATCTAAAGAACTTGGGGATAACCATTTTTTGCATGCATGCAAACAGGTGACCATGTGAAGTGTTGAGAGATGTTCTCACCTGTTGGCTGCTGTTGTACAGGTATGTCTTTATCGTACTTCGCGCAGATGATCAAGGCGAAGGTGTGCACTCCTCTCTCATTATTTTTCTAGCATCAGAACTCACCCAGAACGCAAGCTTTGCTCACTAACTGTGCCAACCACATCAGGAAACATGGCTCCTTTAGCATGCTGTCGTGCCATTTTCCTTTGGCTTGGGCATGATGTAATGCCTTGGCGGTTGTTAATGCAGGCAAGCAGGTCATCCCCGACATGGGGATCTCTTCCTTTGAAAGGAGCTCACTGGCGCGCCTTATGACTCAATCTGCGCTGTGTTTACAGGTGGAACCTTTGCATTGTATGCGCGCCTTGCCCGTGTGGCTCGGCTGCCGACTCCCACAGCCACAGAGCAGGAGTATGACACCAACCTGGCCAGATTTGGGACCAAGATCGAGGGGGGCGTGAAGCCAAGCATAGCCACACATGTGATGCCCGTCCCAAGCTGACACCTGCCGATTTGACTGCTACATCATTGTGTTTTCCTGCACTGCACACTTGGAAGTTCCTTCTTGGTGCTAAAGTTACGTGGGTGGAAAGTGAATCTGTATTATGGTATTGCAGGTCACGAGAGCGCTACAGAAGAGCCGTTTCCTTCAGCGCGTGGTTTTGGTGCTTGTGCTGATCGCAACATGCATGCTCATCGGAGACGGCTGCCTGACGCCGTCCATATCTGTTGTGTCCTCCATCTCGGGCCTCAAGCAGATCTCTTCGATCGGCAACAGTGCGTCGCACTCCCTTATAGTGCCTATTTTGATGCGCAAGTGAAGGTCATGCATCTGACAGGCTTTCAGGGGCCTATCATGGCAGGTCTTACTATAGATGGTTCATATGAGGCAGCAAGCACTGCTGCACACATCTTTGAAGCCCCAATGTTGTGCATGGAGGATGCAAAATGCTAACATTAAAATGCTGATGAGACTCTTCTGCATGTGCAGATGCTGTGATCGGCATTTCTTGCGCGGTGCTGGTGCTGCTGTATGTGTTCCAGCGCCTGGGCACAAGCAAGCTTGGGGTTGTCTTTGCCCCCGTCATCCTGCTCTGGTTCTTTTCAAACTTCTGCATCGGTATCTACAACATCGTTGTCTGGTATCCAGGTGTGCTCCTTTCTTGACCACCTCTCTACATCGCATTCTCCATCTCTTGCATGAATGTCTACAAGCTACAATTACCTGTGACCTGTGTGGACCTCGAAAAATGCTGCACTTGTCCCCATGCAAGCTTAGTAAAAGCTGCGCTGTCTTGTGCTTTGGGTGCTGGTATTAATAGGAGGCTCGCTTTTGTGCAGGCATCTTCAAGGCGCTTTCTCCGCACTACATGATCTTCTACTGGCGCGACGAGGACAAACTCAGCTGGGAAGTTCTCAGTGGGGTCTTGCTGTGCATCACTGGAGTGGAGGCCATGTATGCTGACCTGGGCCATTTCTCCCGCCAGGCTGTGCAGGTGAGTCTAAATTCATGCTCCACACAATTTCCGGACATATTGTCATGCATGCTATTCCCTGATTAGTGCGCCCAACAGTACAGATGTGCTCGCCAATCTATGTCCACATTTTGGACCCTGCCCAGATCGATGTTGAGCGGCAGAAACTCAGGCTTGGGAATTCAGAGCAAGAGCGTCCTCAGGGATCAAGGAAGTAAGACAGTTAGAAGAGATGTATCCAATCTGATACAAGGTCTTCGTGTATGTATCACTCTAGTTTTTGCTCCTCCCACCTTGTCAGGATCCAGTCAGCCGGTGACATGTCACAATAAAGACAAGTTGTGTTTGTGAGGTATGGTGTGGTGTGCTGCAGCTGAGCTACTGCTGCATTGTGTACCCAGCGGTGCTCATCACCTATCTGGGACAGGCAGCTTTTCTCATGAACAGACCTGAGAGCGTGGCAGACACTTTCTATGACGCCATCCCAGACCCGGTCTACTGGCCCATGTTTGTCATCTCCATCCTCGCCGCCATTGTTGCCAGCCAGGTGAGTCCCTCACACTTGTACGGTGTTCAATAGTTTCTAGCAAGCTGCTTTCTCCACTGCTAGACTGCTCTGCATGCTTGGCTGAAAGCCTGAGATCGTGCTTAGATGGGCCTAGTATGTTTCGGAAAGAATGCCTGGATGTTCTGCATTTCACGCACTCCAGGAATGTCTTCTGGATATTTTAACAGGCAAGCTGGGGTTAACGTCTTTTTGTGTTGCTGCAGGCCATAATATCGGGGACCTTCTCGATCATCCGCCAGAGCCTGATGCTGGGCTGCTTCCCGCGCGTGAAGATTGTGCACACTTCTGGGATTGTGGAGGGCCAGATCTACATCCCAGAAGCCAACTGGACGCTCATGGTCCTAACCATCATTGTTGTGGCCGGCTTCAGAGATTCCCTGGCCATCTCCAACGCCTATGGTGCGCTAACAGCGCTTCCCAATGTCAGACTGCACACACTCAGACCTGCATTTCTGCAGGTTCATTGCAAGGACTGTTGCTAGTAGCCCTGCTCTTTCATGCAAAGCATTGAACTTGTGCACCAAAATGGCACATCTGCTAGATGTTTGAGACCCCATTTGTTGTCCTCGAGAGTCACAAACTGTTGGGCACCATTTTTGCTGCCTCTGAACACAAGCAAGGCATGAACACAAGCAAGGTATGAAAACAAGCAAGGCCGCTCACAGACAGCATGGCATGATATAGAAATTTGCTTGCAGATTATTTTGGTGATTGATGGTGTCCTTTGCTGCTCGTGCAGGAGTGGCGGTGACATTTGTCATGTTGATAACCACTATCTTGATGACACTGGGCCTGCTGGTCATCTGGAAGCACAACATTCTTACAGCCCTCGCATTCTTTGTCATCTTTGGCCTGATCGACGTCTCCTTCCTATCAGCTGCCCTCAATAAGTTCTTACATGGGGGCTGGTTCCCCATCGCACTGTCAGGTGATGCATTTGCCCTTCTCTTCATCTTCTGCATGAGCAACATTTTCTCAATCTCAGAGTCATCACCGTACCGCAGATATGTTGACAATTACCACGATGTACCGTATATCACAAGGTATATTGCCAGCACAGGAGCAAAGGCTTTGCAGCTGTATGGCTATGTACTAGAGGAAGCTGCAAGATAAGTGCACGATTTTACTGAGGAACCTGTTTGCTTTTGCAGGCATTTTGTTCACGGTCAGTGTGCTGTGGTACTGGGGCACAAAGAGGAAGGTGGATGCGCTGGACTCCAAGAAAGTGCTTCTGGGAGACCTGTTCAAGCTGACGGGGCTCGGGGATGAGGGGTGAGACACACCTTCCACCCACAGCATGTTGCAGCATGTCTCAATCTCATAACAGCCCCTGCATCATGCATTCACAGCAAAATGACAACAATTCATGGAAGATTTGGTATCGCAGGCAATGCACCACAGTTGACTCACAGTGATTCTGTAACACCTGCATTCTGTTTCTCATGCCCTGGTCTAGTTCTCTCTCAATATGGTAGGATATTGCTGAGGGCTTAGTGAGTGCTGATGTTCTCGTAGTGAATGTGCCCCACCTGTTCTTTCACTCTCATGCCTTGATATCATCCCACTCGTGACGATGACTGAGAGATTGGTGAATGCTGATCTGGAAGAACTGACTAATCCCAGGCCGAGGGCGGCAGAGGACGAGGGGATCGCGCGCACGGTGGCGCTGAAGGACGGGGGCAAAATTGCACGCGTACCAGGGGTTGCCATGGTATATACAAATACCTACACAGGCATCCCCGCCGCCTTCACCAACCTGCTCTCCAATGTGCCAGCGCTGCACGAGGTGGTTGTCTTCATCACTGTCAGGTGCGCATGTTCCCTCCCTCTCCCTCAGCAGTATATGACAGCACATCATGCATGACAGCAAAACAGTGATAAAATCAACTACTGCAGGTGGAATGCACAGTCTAATGCATGCTGCTGTCCGGCTGCTGTGGCATGTGCTGCAGAGCACCATGCAGTCGTCTTGCACCTCTTGGCATGCATTGATCAGATCTGGAGGAACATTCTCTGCAGCTCAGCCCGGTGCTTGTAGGACATGCTGCAGCAGGCTTGCAGATGCTGCCACGAAAGCAAAGATGTTTGTGGTGCAAGGTGGGCTGTCTTAATGTGTCCTGTTGGGTGGCGCAGATATGTGCCCATTCCCAAGGTGTCCTTGGGCGAGCGGCTGCTGTTCATGCCGCTGCCTGTGCCTGGCTTGTACCGCTGTGTCGCTCGCTACGGGTGAGTCCTCATGATAAAGCTTATTGTTCCGCCCATCTAGAGGAGCGCCGGAGAAAGTGGGCCCAACATTGTTATGGCCTGCCCAAATCCACATCAAGCTGCAAAAACAGGGGCTGAAAATCTCAAAAAAACAGCAAAGTCACACATAAATGAAGAGTAGAGACTATAATTTGTTCAAGCCAATGCCTATGTGCGGACCACTCTGGCATGCATGCGCATCTCCTGCAGAGGGCGTTGTCAAGTAAATTTGACCCGTCACCACACAAACAGGAAGCAGCATGTATCGTTGAGCAATCATATCTTCATGCATCTGGTGAGGTTTGTTTTTAGCCAAATTCTGGGGCCAAGACTGTGTGCCGGATAGGTACACGGACCCCATAGACGAGGATGGCGAGTTCACCAAGGCTGTTCTCAACAAGATAGCCAAGCACTCCAAGCCAGAGTTGGCGGCAAAATTGATCGTCCTGCCTGGCAAGGTATGGCTTCCTTGAGCATGCTTGCTTGCTGTGTGTCAGCATTTCCCTCCAGTTGCCTCCCTGGAAATTCTTCTGTGGAGAGTTGGGCGCGATAGACAGTGGTTCATAGTCCTGCGCACAAACACATTTTTAAACTCGCCCTCGTCTGGTACTGCCTCCTTCTCAGAGCATGTACCGCATCATTATTGCGTAGATGTGCCTATGTCCGATTGCAAGAGCAACTTGTTCTGCGCACGGGCAAGCATGAGACATCCTTGGACAGTACACTGACCATTCTTCTGGACTATTTGTCCTGCAGGCCATCGAGGCAAATATGAAGCTGGTGTATGTCATGGGCCGCACAATGACCCACCCCAAGCCCGGCACAGGCATGATCCGCCAATTTTTCCTGGAGCACACCTACAACTTTCTGCGCCGCAACAGCCGCACTGCCTCCGGCGCCTTCAATGTGCCCAGGGATCGCCTCGTGGAGGTCGGAGTTGTGGTGGAGATCTGATGCTGATCTGGTGGACACCGGTACTTTGGAGGTCTGTTGGAGATCTGATTGGGGCACCGCACAGCAGTCCTATGATGTGCCTCTTTAAACATATGGGCGTGAGTGCTAGCATTAGGGGCTGCGTGTGATGTGCTGTTTGATGCGCTGCAACAGCGGTGTCTTGAAGGATTGTGGGCGTGAGTGCTGCAATGAAGGGGCAGCATGCAAAGTTGATAAAACGAGCAATGAAGTGAGCGATGGGACGCTGGTGGCATTTTGTCAAGCATGCACCCCTGGCAGGGAGATGTACAAATTGAGCCAGTGATCTGAGTCATGGTTGGTTGAGTTTGGCACCCTGGTGTGCATCCGCAGTAGATGATTGGTTTAATGCACTGCTTGTAGTTCACCACTGAAGTACGTAAGATAGAATCAAAGGTTGTCAGCTGACCTGCAGGCACTGCAAGTGATGTCTCTGTTTGATAACATCAATGCACCCTGATCAAGCTCGGGGGTTTCAGAGCGTTTGTCTTTTGAGAGTAACTTCCAGGCTGGCAGTCAGTTCCCAGGTGTCTGGAGCAATTTTCCTGCAGCCTGAAATCAACATGCCTTTCAAAAGAGTTTGATTGTGAATTGCACAGTTCCATTGTCGTGTCAGCCTTTGTTGAATGGTCTGGTGAACCCAATCCTGTACAGACTGCGAACCAGAGCGTAAACTTTTCCACCTTTCTCTGTTGTGGTCATTTGGCTTGGCCTGAAAGATGAATGCCTGCTGCTCTACCGAGCTGTGCCGATCTTTCACGTAACAAAATTCCTTGCACCTTACAATGGCATGAAACGCATAGAAGCAAAGTGACCAAAGCAGCTTCTATAACTCGCTGGCCAGCCAGCACTGCAAAAGCACAAAGACACAAGCATTCTATGGATTGTCCATCCCAGCAAGCATGTATGGCACACGACTAGCTAGCGATTGCTCTTGGCAATCCACACAGGCACATGATATAATGCAATGGAAGTCGCAATTTGGAGCCAAGGGTTTTGTGTCCTGATGAAGCCTACAGCCCTATCCTGTCTCAGCGCAAGCCCCGTTCAAAAGTGCATTGGATGCCTCTTCTTTCTGCAAGATTGTGCATCATTCTAGTAGAATTATTCCAGGACCTTTGCCACTGCCTCTGCCAGCGGTGCACTTGACTGCAGGCCACAGAGGCACATCAGCATATTCTACACTGAAAATTTTAGAAATTGCACAATTTCTACAGGGAAACGAACATACTGTGTACTTCCCTTTCAGAGGCCAAGCTGAGGAGCATTTGGGCACTCCAGGAACACACCTGTGGGTTCTGGCCAGTGACGAGCTTTCCATCTGTGACCACATGAGGAGACCAGTCCTTGCCCTGCCATGGCACACAAATGCTAATCAGTCCTCTCATTGTCATTGTCTTCTGCTTTTCAACAAGTGGAACGCAGCAAGATGCATGCCTGCCAAGTGATGTGCACATGCATGCAGGGAAATTAATTTCCTGGCAGTCCAAGTCTGCTCAGAAGGCTAATTACCTTCTCGTACTTGGCACCGAGCTCCTTCAGCTTGTCCTCCAGCAGGAATGGCACCTCTGATTCCTTGCCCACATTCTTCTCCTCACTATTCGAGAATGCGGTCACCTGCCACAGGTCATCACATGATGACTATATCGATATCACCGTTCCTGTTGAAGCGCAGCCGAGGCTCAAATGCAATGTGCATGCATGCGCAGCAAATCAGACCCTTCTCGTCATAATCCGGCTTGCAGGTGACAGTCGCGCACCTCCACAGCATGCACTGCATGACAGTGTTTAGCATGCATTTACAGGGACCCCGGTCCACATGCATGCATCTGCTCGTGGCAGTATACTGTCAGGGCATTCTTTCAATGACGCTACCATAAATTACCATGAGACGCTGCAAAAGTTGAGAATTATATCATTTTTATGAAATGCATTTCCTGCCAAAAGGCAAGGTGCGTTGGCAGACAAGCTGCAGTGAAGGACTGTCAAGATCCTGCTCCAAGCAAGACCCAACAGTGGGCACGCTGCTCAGTATTTGCAACGGCCCCTGCCAGCCGGGGCCAAGTTGTGACTCACCTTTCTGCCCTTCACAACAGGCTTGCCATCTACTTCAGCAGAGACAAGGCCGGCTGGGCCATGGCACACAGCAGAGATGACCTTGCCCTGCTTGGCAGCCGTCTCCACAGTCTTGCGCAGGTGGGGATCCTTTGGGCCGTCAATCATGATGCCATGCCCGCCTGAACAACAAATTGTTTTTTAGTCCGCCCAGTACTGGAGAGGTGCTCGGCAATGTCAGGGCGCCAGAATATGGCCAGTCCAAATCGATATTGAGACATGCAAATCGAGGCTGGGGAGCTCCAACCAGCTACAGGTCTTGTGAAGCTCTGTTGAACAAAGAAAGAACCTCAGATATCAATAAGATTGTGATATAAGATCCTTGTGCAAGAGACACACAAGGCAATTCGAGTGCCAATAAGAGGAGAAAGGGCTGCCTTGCAGTTTACATGCAATGCGCAACACATGCAAGACACCTCTGGCCCAGGAGCATTATTGCCACATTGCATACACAGGATTGAATCTGAAATCCTTTGCTCTACAGAAAAGCTTTCCCATGATCTTGGAAGAGAGTCAATCCCTGTCGTCAATACTTCACGCTTGCCTGGAATGTACAGCGCATCGTACTCGTCCATGTTCACAGATTTGACAGAAGGAGAATTCTTCAGCTCCTTCATTGCGGCCTCTGCATGCAGGAATCACACATGCATGTCGCTTCAAACCCAAAGAAAATGAAGTCATAGAACAGGTCGAAAAGGTAAAGTGAGCGTAGACGAATTGGCTGTGCTGGCCCACTCACCACTGTCCAGGAACGTCTTGGACGGCTCGGTGAGATAGTCATCCTTCAGGCTCATTGGGTCAAGAGGGATTTGTCCGCCTGCACAAGCCATCACGACAGTCAGAATGATGTTCACATGATGAGGCGTATCGATACAGAACCCCAAAAGGCTTGCAGCGAGCGGTGCTGGAGTCTGGATCCTGATTCACCTTTGATAGAGGCCACCGTCACGCTGTACCCCTTCTTCTTCCATATATAATATGGTGCTGCAAGTTCTTCCAACCTGTTGGAGACACTCATGCTTACTACCGAATGAAACCAGACGATCAGTGTTACATCTGACAAGCATCTGAGTAGGCCAAGGATAATTTTTTTTCGGAGGTCAGCTACCATAGCCCGGTCTTGATATCTCCGAGCTGGTCACTTGAAGTTGCGACGCTCAGGATCTTCTTCCCCATTTGACTAGTGATCGCGTGTGCAACCTTGGCTTCCGAAGAATCCGGCGATCGAGAATAATTTCACTTGCGGCGGGACCGCAATATATTTGAACGAAATTTGATGCAACTTCTGATACTCGTCTTACCTCAATAGTGCTTGTGATCAGGAAACTCGGTTGCAATATGAGATCGCAGCACACAAATATAGAACAGCGCGAATCCAAGGCAGAGCCGAGATGTGGTCATCACGATGGAAAGGCCGATGTGAGATTGCAGCTCTATTCCACAAAGGAACACCGAGCTTGCGATGTTCAGCGAGATAAAATTCTTGAATGATCAGGCGTCGGATAGTAAAACTGCGCGTGCTATCAGGAAGGCGCATGCTTGCAACGAATCCATGACTCTCTGAAGTTGAGTGCTACATTGATACAGCTGCAAATACTTTTGTTGAGGATCATTTGGGCCCTCGTATTGGTCAAGTATCATGAGGCTGGCAGAAATCGGAGCATTTTTGTTTCTCCAAGGCTGAATCACTCTCGTAGCCGTTGATCAACGAGACGATGTTGTCCATTCTGAGGCAGGTTTTGCAAACTTTCTCATCCTGGCTAAACCTTTTATGCCTCTTTTGAACTGAATCCAGATGTACAAGCGAAACTTTGTATTATATGTGTCGCATGTACGTCAGAAATATTAATCGGCTGGGAGGTAGACTCCATGTGCAGGCATGGAAGTAAGGTCTCTTGGGTGAGCATGTGTCTTTCTGCAGGCGACAAAGTGATAATCTGCCGCTTACGTATGGAGCATCCCAGCGGCTCTCCCATTCGCTGCAATTGGCAGCAGTGTCTCTCCTGGACAATCCGAAAACGGTTGGAGGCAGTGGCAAGCTTGCAGAGGAGTACCCAGGTGAGGCGGTGTCCAACAATCAGGCTGCAGCAAATGTGCCCAATGCTGGTTAGTTCCTGTCATTGAGAAATTACTGACGCGCCCCTTCGTGGCATTGCTGCAGTGACACCTCTGCGTATATTGGATGCATGTGCGGCACGCATGGAGGACTAAAAGAGCTCACATGTTCTTGCCGAGGAGACCCTCACCATCGCCAGGTGACTGATTAGTGACCACCAGACATGGCACATCCCTGTAATGAAGAAATTGATAAGCTCTGTGTGCAGTTGAGACCGGCCAAGTGAAGGGCATTGGACAAGCCACTACAGAGAATTGTAGGTAATTCTGCTGCTTGATTGTAAGGCTTACTAAGCCTAGTAGGTAGGTTGATGACTCATGCTCGGAGCACGCATGTAGGAATTTCAAGTCGCACAGAGACGCCAAGCATTGATTTCGTAGGCAGATATCACAATAATTGCATTAACAATATTACATTAATGAACATTCCTCCAAAATTGACACGTTGATCTGGTGGTGTTCCTGACTGGCAATATGCGCACACCGGTGGCCCTTAGTAATCTGGTTGTACATTACACCGTGTACAGCGTGACGCAACAAGTTCTGCATCACTGAGGCTAGGTGTGCACATTCCTTTGCAGGGCCACTGTAGCTTGGAGTGACCATAAGCTGCTCTGGAGTAATTTGACTGTGATGCAGAAGCGTAGAGCGCTCTCATAGGTGTCTAACTCCGTCATCTGCAGGACATTGTGTCCTCCATGATGCACGTGCAATGCCACGTGTCATGCCAGGGGGAAAAAAGTAAACAATTGTCTGAAGTGAAGATCAACTGCTGTTGCTGCCAGGTGTCCATTATTCAAATTTCTCCGTTCTGTCCAGTATGCTGCAGACTATCTGCTCCACTGGCTCCTCCCCTGCACAAAGTCCAAGATAACTTCGAGGGAGTGCAATTTTGACAGATTGTGCCCAAGGGACACCAGCAAGGTGCTGGATGTAAATTCAGGGCACATCCTACCTGAAACGACTGTCATGCCAAATCCGCTGTCCTCTAAAGTTGCCAGCTGTGAGTCTAGCAGAGCAGCAGGCATGAAATGTGCTCGTAGCGCCTGACGGGCTTGCAGTCTTTGCGAGAGCTTCTCACGAGATACTTTCAAAAGGACCTGCAAATCACATTCCTGGCTTGCCGGAGGACTGTGCAAACTCACAGGCACAGCAATGGCGAAATCAGTCGCACTTCAGCAAGCAAATCAAGCGCTCAGATGCTGGCTCACAAATTCAACGCTCTCCGGGTGCCGCCCTCTCAGAATGTCCCTGTAAGACTCCTTCAGCGCTGAGCACGCCATTACAATGTGTTCGCCAGAGTTCAGGTGCTGGTCAATGAGATGGGCCAGCGCTTGCAGCCAAGGCCATCTGTCCTGATTCGTGAGGGGAATGCTTGCTTGCATCTTCTCTGCGCTGCAAACATTAAGGCAGTCGATGCGGCTATTCACTGGACAGTATTGACAGTGAAGACAAAGAGGGCTGTCCTCCTGGGGGCATCAATCAGCTCAGAAGTGCCAAATCCATAGTGATCTCACCTACGTTTGATGCTGGGTGATAGTCATCAGCATCAAGGAAAGTACAGTGCAAGTGCGCAGCCAGGCACCTTCCAACAGAGCTGCAACACATTCAGAGGGCAGTTTCTGGAACACCGTGGAGACATGTATCAATGCTGTTGAGTACAATAGATAAGATGAGATCAGCAAGTTACGCAAAGCAAGCAAGTATCGTGTGACAGCTGAGACCGATCTCACCTTTTCCCACAGCCTGAAACCCCCATCACCACTATACAAGATTTCTGTGGGGAAAGAGCCTGCATCTAAAATGATGCTCTGCTGATGATAACCTCACAAGCTACAGTGGACCATGTTTCCGCCAGGTAAATTGTGGTGAGCAAGATGCAACGCATTCGGGATTCTGACTTTTACGATGCCCAATACACAGGAAATAGCATCAGAAGGGCATCAGACATTTGCAAAGTGCGAATTGTAGTCGAAAGCAGCAGCTGTCGAAATCATTGCGCTCCATGATGCCCTGTCCCAGCCAACGGCGTTGCCTTTCTAGAACGCAATATTCGGCCAATCTCACTCTCTTTTCACATCTCTCAGGATTCAAGCAAGGCGCTTCCTCATTAGACTTGAGTGCTCTTGCCTTCTGTCCATCTTAGTGCGAAGCGCAGGGTGTTATAAGCCATGGCTAACCAGCTGAACGCCTCTCTGACTGCCAGAACCTCAACCGCCGCTTCCTGTTGCCAGTGTTGTGCCTGTTGTCGGTGTTGCTGTGCCTGTTGCTGAGTGGCTCTCGTTGCGCCAAAAGCAAGCCAGAACTTCTGAGAGGGCAGCCGAAAGCCTTGCGCAGACTGCCCGCACCAGGCAGCACGCGCTCTCCTTCGCCGCAAATCTGCACGCGCCTTTCGGCTTTCGGCCAATCGAGAACGATGCAAGCGCCCACCGACGGTCTGGAAGGCCTCGTTGCTCACTCCGTGAGGTGTGCTCGGGCACCAGCACCAGCAGAATTGTTTTTTCTTCCTTGCAAAGGCACGTGTAGTGGTTGCGCCCACACGTGGAACAGGAGTCTTGGGAAAACACCTCGAACCAAGCTGGTTCTGCCGTGGTGATGGTGCTGTAACGCGCGATCGAGGCGCTTCGGATTATCTATCTCGAACGCCTGGCTGAGAAGCCGTTTTGAACCCCGATGTCAGGGCGGAAGGATGACGGATAGAACACGCAAGACACCCTTGCTCCGTGGCTGGACCGATGTTGCAGCGTCCTAGATTCTATAGTTCTTGCTTCCCTGAGGACGCACCGATGTTGGGGCCGGCGCAGGTGGGCTTGCTAGGGGCTTCTCAGAGGCTGGAAGCCTCTGAGCAGCTCATCCCAGCTTGAGCAGCTGGAATGATGATCTGTGTGTGTATGCAGGGAGCTGGAGTCTATGTCTCGCGATGACGTCCGGAACAACCACTCCGACCAGGATCTTGATTTGGAGAGGTGTGCCAAGGTGCCCAAGACTGGGTCTGAGCCTGTCAAGTCTGGCCTGCGCCACGTCCAGACTGAGCAACGTCGCCGTGATCGCATCAATGAAGGGTGCGACTGCCGATGTACCCTACAACACTGCACGCTTAGGATCCCCGGCAACAGCATCACAGCCCTAACTTGACTTCTATCGGCTCTGGCTGACGCTGCTCAGCTATGCTGCTGCAGGTTTGCTGCGCTCAAGGCGCTGATGCCCGGCCAGGAGAAAATGGACAAGGCCACCTTCCTTAACAGCACTGTCGAGTACATCAAGCAGCTGCAGGTGTGCAGAAGACCCCCCACTCGTCATGCTTGCTTCACTGCAAACCTTTGGCTGCTCCATGTTTCCATTGTCGTCTCCATTGACGTGTGTGTGTTGGGCCTGCAGGGAGTGATGCAGCAGCTGGTGACTTTGGGTGTCGTCAGCAAGCTGCCGGAAGAGGCCCAGTGGAACATCCGCGTGTTGCTGCCGCGCAAGAACGAGCTGACCGTGGCACCTTTCACCGTGCCGGCCGCACGCGCAACCGCGCCTCCGGCCGCGCCCGCCGTGGACCCTGCGGCAACCACTGCTGCGCTGCTGGGCATGCTCCTGACCCAATCCAACCAGTTATCTGTCGCCCCCCAGCAGGTGCGTCATTGTGCTTGTCCTTGCTTCATAACCCCCTGAAAAGATTGCGCTTGCGGAGGAATTGGTGCAATAAGGAAGCCACGCTCATCATGCATTTTTGGATTTCAGGGCAGATGCTGCTTGGTGTCGTCCTCATTGCCACGAGTCATGCCGCTACTGGGGAAACTACCGCGTTCTAACATCTTGGGCTGATATTGCGCGCAGGGTCAGGCTGGGCTGGACATCGCTCAGCTGGTGCAGCAGGCCGCGTACTCGCAGCAGCTGCAGGCTCAGCAGAGCCAGCTGCTGCAGGCGCTGCAGATGCAGCACCTGTTCCAGGCAGCCAACACTTCCAATGGTGTGCTCCCTCTCAACTGCGGGACCATCCTGTCAGTGCATGCATGCCCCATGCGATTCCCTGCTGAACCCCAACCTTACTGCAGATCACGTCCCCCTATCAGTACTTGAGGCAGGGACTTGAGGCAGGGACTGATAGAAGAAGTCATTTGGGGGTTTGCAGGGATGCCTGTGGAAAACATGGGGGCGCCAGCCACTGGTGCCATGCCCAACGTGGGCCAATTCATGCCGAGCAACTCCATGCCTCAGGTCATGCTGATGCCGCCCATGACAGTTGGCTGCAACCAGGGAGCCCCCGCCAGTGTGATGCCCAAGGCTCGCAAGAATGGCAAGGTCCGCCGTCACACCACCGCAGCCAGGATTGCCAAGCCTGCTCCTGAGATGGACGCCCCAGCAATGGATGTTGGCCGCCCCGCGCCCACTGAGGTTGCAATCTGAGACAAGCTTGCGCTGCCGTGTGCCTGTTTTACCCAAATGATGACGCGCGATACCATTGAGGTCTTCAAGAAATGTTGAATTGGGGAAACAGTGTCAAATCAAGACTCGTTAAGGAGGTTGGTCCTCCATGTGTGTTTGGGTCATTACGTTCACCACGTTTTCAGTCAGTCTGTTGTCCAATCAGTCTGTTGTACAAGAGCCGGAAGAGCCTGCTCCTTCGAACCTTAATTCCTTTGTTATATCTGGTGGGCTGAGGAAGCACCAACGTATTGATTCGACGCTGTCGTCTGAAGATGTACGGTAGTTTGCCTGTAATGTCTTTTCTGGCGCGAAGTTTGCATGACACACAACCCCTGCCAGTGCTGAGTGCTCTGTGTCGTTGATCATGCATTGCCAACTACAGGCTGTTTGGTCCATGGCACAAGGCGCATGCGCATATGCATGCAGTGCGTTCCATGCTCCCTGATGCCTCAAGCATCATCTGCCTCGTTTGAGTCACACCAGCAGGCAATCATTTTCTGGGCTGGTAATGTATCATTTGCTCCTCTCGAGAGGAACTCCTCACTGCATGTTGATCATGACAGAGAGCTTTACAACTGCCCCCTGCCTGGTGCCGGCACCGATGCTCTCAGTTATCAAGGCCTGGTGAATCGGGAGGCAGAGCTTTATGTGTCACTCACTCTCACACCATCGCAGCAGAATAGCTCCTTCTTCTTGCAAGAGAACCCAGAACATCACAGCCAAGGAAGCTGTTGAAGCATCTAGCATGCAGACAGCCTGTGTGACAAACGCCATTACCCCATGAAACCACTCCAACATTGCACTGATCATGACTACTTTCTCGTCAGTCTTCCTTTCGCCACACGTCCGCGATCGACCTTGTGAAAGGCTGCCATCGAGAAGCACGGATTTATTGCCTTCTAATTGGGACGATCTTGGAAGGGCCTCTCATCTTCTTTCTCGAAGGCATTTTCTGCATGGAGCAGGCGGCTCTTGAGATGGGAAAATAGGGCCCTTAGACTAAAGTTACAGTCGCATGAGCATCCTTCTGGGCAGGGCAGCCATAAGAGCGAAGGGATCATTCGTCAGTATCAGCCTTGCCAAGGAACGCCTCAGAGAAAGACAATCTTTGCTGCCGCTCGCCAGCGTCATCGTTTTGCTGCTGATCACGTAGTTGGCAAGATCAGTGTCCTGCCAAGAGGATCAAGCTGTGAGGAAGAGCAGCTGGTGCATCCGAGGGCACCTGGCCTTCAATCCCGTGGCCACCGTGGCTGCCAGCCGGGGTTCAACAAAATGAGGAAGCAGAGCACTTTTTCGGAAGGTGAGTCTTTTCCCATGCAGCACAGCTGTTGAACGCTATGGAGTCAATTTGGAGTTTCGAAATCCAGCACAAAATCCAGTACAAATACACAAAGTTTCAAGTGTGATTCAGTTGGTGTTAGAAAATAGAGAAGGCAAGGCGTCACTTTTGAAGCTTGAAAAAGCGTGATAGCATTACCTTCAGGGATGCCCAAGGCAGTGCTCGTTGGCTTGCAGGCACATGATGCCTCACTGGTGCATGCCTGAACGGGGATGCTGCGCCTGCTCTCCTGCAAAGGGGACAGCGCTCCTGATCGCAGTCTGCTTATTGGGCACGAGTCTTTATGGCATCACTGTCAGCGCGAGTTCCTGTCCCATCACGGTGTCCTATGAGCTCAGCTTGGGACAGGCGCCTCTAGCAGCTGCATCAAGGACCAATGGTGCTGGAGGCCCTGGCGACTTCTCAGACATTCCCATCTTCTTTGCCAAGATTGGCGTCTTTTCCAACAACGTACGCGATCCATCACTTTTGGACCTTATTCAGGCAGATACACTAGCACCAGGACGCTGGATAATCAACTGGATGTTCAGGCAGTGTTGTGCAGCAATCTACACATCAACGGATGTCGATTGTTGTACTGCAGGCAACTGTCAACACTTGGAGACTGGGGTGGAGCTTCACAGCTGGGGAGACAGTGCAGGGAGGCAACATATACACAGCTGGGGTGGATGTGCTGAAGCTGAATGGCAGCAGCGTGCAGCTGGAGAGCCTGTCTCCCAACAATACTGTCAAGCCCTTCAGCTGGACCAGCGTCTCATTCCTGGGCACTAAGGCAGCAATGCCCACTCTGTCCGCCCCGTACAGGGTAATGATCAGAAATTCAGCACCAGTGAATCCTGAGACACAGGGTGCTGTGAGCTTGCAACGCATGCAGCGCATAGTTTAAGACAAGTGGCAATTTCAGGTTCATGCATCAAAAAGGAAGCAATGCTGTGCACAGGTGGCGCCCATCAATGATGTGGCGTTCAACAATCTTGTGTGCGCGCAACTTCCCCTGCAGCCGCAAGGCGGCTCCCCTGCGTCTGCACCCTCTGCTGCGCCAGAGCAGGTGGCACAGGCGGGGAAGAACCTGATCACAAAGCCCTCGCCGCTGTATGTCGAGTACGCGCCAGTGGTCTACCTGCAGAACCAGGACCAGTCCGGCAGCAGCTGGCAGAGCGACATCAACTCTCTCATCACATTCCTTGTCAGGTATGGAAACATCTATGCTTTTTCTCTTCACCTCTGCAGCAGCTCAAAACATTGATTAAGGCTGGTGGAGATTGAGTGAGGTCTTGTGAGATGTGTGCATGCAGGGTGGCAAACTTGGGGCAGGATGGGAGCATTGATGCTGGTCGCATAAAGTTGCAGTACTGGTTCAATGGACCGTCAGATATCCCTGATGCTGCAGATCCGCTCTCACAGTTCACCATGAACTGTCTAGACACCACAACAAGTGAGTGCTGCAACCAGGCTCCTTTCAAATGACACCATGCATGCCACTGAGGGATGCCACACATTGTGAATAGGTAAGGCGTCATCTGAGAATTCAGACTTGAGATTGTTGCTGTTGCAGCGTGTGGAGACTTGACGTACAACATCACTACTGGTCTGCCAAACGTAAATGGAGCACGTTATGTCCTGAACTTAGGCTTCAAGACCGGCGCTGCTGTCCTCTTGAATGAGACGGAGACGAGTGTCCGGGACCAGTGAGCACCAGACTCACTCCCATGACCAAAACTAAGCTATCTGCAACTTTTGACTTTCATGATTGCTAGATTCGTGCATGCAAGATCTTCATTTCAGCCCTTGTTTATTTGTCTGCAGAACAACAGAATCAGGGGGCCGTGGTTCTGGGGCACCCAAAGTCAGTGTGTATGAGGCATTGCTGCGCATTGAGAGCCGCCAGTTCCTGCGAGAGATGAATGCCAGCTCAGACTACTCATATCTTGACACACCCAGATCTAGCGCCCCTATCAGGTAAATCCGAACAGTCGCACCCACAAGACAAACTATTTGTCAGTTCAGGCTGTCAGAAGCATCTTATTTTTTTTGTGAAGGGCATGCATGCATGAGTAGTGATGCAATGGCTGACTACGCTGTGATGCTTGCTGCAGCAACACTACCAACATTGTGCCGCGTCTGGCAGAGCCAAACACCCACATCCCTGCTTTCCTGGACAATGGCATTGCCTGGGGTGGTCAGCCTGTTGCGGTGTGCTCAAATCTCCATCAACACAACTGCATATGAACCTGCTTGTGTCTTTCCACTGCATTTCTGTAGAGCTTATGGGCCTGCTTACTAAACTTAAGGTTCAGCAGCTCCATCCACAAATCTGAGCTGCTGCGCAGGTGGCAGTGGCTGGGGCCAATGCAGAGCCACCCATGCCCACTCCATCTTCCATCAATTCTGTGGCTTGCGTAGGAGGGGTAAGATCCCTTTTTATCATCTTGCTACGGCACGGGGAGACTGCCATTGTCACATGCTCAAATGGATGCTGAGATTCTGCTTTCAGCACTAGACATCTTAGAATGACAGTCTGCAAGTCGACAGCCTGCAACTTTGTGATGTCAGTCCCATGCAACCTCCGTCTGTCACATGCCTCCATGCATGCAAGGATGAAGCTAAGTGGGATGTCACGCTTGGCAGGGACAGTCAAACTCCACTGCTGGGACATCAGTGTCATCAGTACCCATTGGGCAAGTGAGTGTGTCCCGCATGAATGGCCCACACTATGATTCCCGTCGATTCCATGTCACAAATCTGAATGAGCACCCATACACAGAAAGTAAGAGGCACTGACTCGTCCCTGACTGTGCTCTGCGCTTGCAACAAACAGGTTTGCGGCCTGTCAACGTTGTACTGTTGCTACACCGTGGACAACAAGCCAGTGGCAGCTGACATTCCAGATGTTTGGCCCCCTGTTGCGACCCCTGTGCCAGCAGCCCTGAGGGGAGCCAACCTGAACTGCGCGTCCGGAAACTGTACAGAGGGCGCCCCGTCTCCCTCCCCCGCTGTTCCCTCTCCAACTCCTTCCGCTCCTGCCCCACTGCCAGAAGCTAGCAGTGCGCCTGCGACAGCGCCTTCACCTGCCGTACTGGGCCCTGGTGCATCGATTGGGCAGCGCCTAGCTGAGGCAGAGCCGGGGCTTGGCGCGCCTGTGGCGCCTGCGACTGCTGCAGCCCCCGTGCCACCCTTTGCCCCGGGCCCGGGCCCAGTCACTTCAGTGCCTGCAGCCCAGAAGAGCTCGGCGTCCATCAGCAGCGGCGTAATAGGAGGCATTGCAGGCAAGCCTTTCCCCGGACACTTAAAATGCACTCTGCTCACAAGATGATTGATGCATGCTACAATATGCAAGACGTGCGTGTAATTGGGACATGGTGCAAATTTTGCTGCATGCCTTCAGTTTTGTGGTATGATCGATGCAGCTGTTGGCATGCCTTTGATATTGCGGTATGTTCCAATGCAGCTGCTGGCAGTGCTTTGGCGGCCGTTGCTGTCTGCGCAGCGCTGTATCTGATCATCTGGCGGCACCGGCGGCGCAAGCTGAGGAGCCTCGACAGCAAGTCCAGCCCCAGGGATCCCGGCAGCCCCCACAGTGGCCTGCCAATCGCGCTGCGGCCACCGTACAAGCAGGGCTCAGCCGACTCGCAGGAGCCCTTCCTTGACGGCCGCCGCAGGACTGCCGCCCTGGTGCCCTGGCGTAAGAGCAAGGCAGGGCAGGATCTCCATAATGCACCCCAGCTGGTGAGCCAAAAGAGAGCAGCATTTGCCATGATCCAGGCCCCTCGCACCCACAGCGTCATGATTGTCATAAATCAATGTTCAGGAGCGGGTCTTGAGACACGTCCCGCTCCATTTTCTCATCTCCAAATCCTCATGCAAAGCCACAGGTGTAAGGCAAAATGCATGTGTCTGGATTTTGCAGGCTCTGCGGCCGCATGGGCCGCCTGCTGACATCAGCGAGGAGCTGGCAGCGAGCAAGGCTGCGAGTCCGGCAATGGAGCTGCATGCTGGAGCCGTGGGAAGCCCTAAGCAGCAGCACGTACACCATGCTCCGCACCGGCTGCTGAGTGGGCTTGCAGACCTGCCAGGTGATGTTTCATTGCATGTCTCTGCTGTCCTGCAGGGCTAATCCAGAATTTGGGTGGTGCTCATAGGTACAATTGAAAGAGGAGCCAAATCTGATACCATTTGGTACCATGTAAATGTCAAGTTTTTCAGAGAGCACAGACTTGATATGGTCTCATGGAATGAGTAATCACTAGTAAGCATTGATATTATCATGCACAGGTGCGGGCCACATTCAGGCGGCCGGGCATCTGCCGATGCGCCTGCTGAGGGGCGGCAACGCCAGGGATGCAGCGGTGGGGGGCGCTGCTGTGCAGCGCTGGATGGGGGAGGCCCAACTGGCACAGAGAGGCGAGACCAGTTCAGCCTGTATAGAAAACTCCTTGAGAATGCCTCCTAGGACACCATCCATGGTACATTTTGCTGCAGTTGTGGATGTCCAGTATTTGTGTTACTTGCATGAGAAAACTTGCATGGCTCCCCACACGGATATATCAGGTGCAGATTTGCCAATGGAAATGTCTGGATAATTGAGAACTGCTCTTTTCTGCAGATGGTGGGGCGAGTCCTGTGACTCGGGCACCCTATGGCTACATAGCAAACTCGCCGTCTGACCTCCTGCTCTTCACCAACCCCCTCGTCCAGGGCACTCTACCCAATGACTGGGAGGACAGGTAATCTCATGTGCAGACTTTTGTTGCAAAATGGTCTTCTGCATGCATGTGTAGGTCATGAAGTGGCTGAAACTTTTCTCACATGTCACTTAGCTGACTGAGATGCGTGCCGCAGTGCACTGATTTGTCCCTGCAGATACTGTAGGGGATTGTGTGACTCTACCTTACCTTGCATGGCAACCAGCTAAATTTGAAATGCATGCTGCAGTACAATGAGTTGTCCCTGCAGGTATCGCAGCGCTGTGGTCTCGGACTGGGCAGGCAGTCCACGTGGCGACGGCAGCATGCGCGGCAGGCAGTCACCTAATCTAATAGGGGACATGCTTGGGCACAGGCGGACCCCTCGCTGGCTGGGGGACCCCTACGGCCTCGATGTGAATGGACATGCAGTGGCCTCCCCAGACAGGCACAATCTCCCCAAGATTGCAGCCTCTTTGGGCAGGCACGTCCCTGCTCTCACGTTTATCCAGATGCACCACAATATCTGCAGACATGCATGACGCATTATTAGTATTATTATACACGCCTTTCCGATCCATGAGAATGCATTGCAGCAGCCTTTCTACGACAGCCTTATAGCCTTCTCTGTCTTTGGCTTTCCTTGAGCTCGACGCACACAGCGTCACAAATTGTTTCTTTGCTGTTGCTCTGAGTATTTTCTGGAATTCTGAAACTTCCATGGCATGCGGTGGTCTGTGATGTAAGGGGAATGATGAATTGAGTGATGTACCCATGGTGGATGCAGGTATGGGTGGCAGAGGGAGAACGGAGGGATTGGGCATCCGGCCAATCGGTCAGTGCAGACAGCTCCCAATTTGTCCAGCGGGGATGACTCCAGCATGTCCATGGACTGGGCTGCCGAGGAAGGAACAGACTCGGTGAGAATCCTGCATTTATGCTCCACCATTGTTCTTAGGAGAGTGTCATGTCTGTTACTACCCTCACCTTACAAACCTCATGATTGTTGTGGGGGCAGGACTTCAGAATGTGAAAATGAAACTTGCCCCTGGCATGGTTGCAACCCACAATTGTGACATGTCAAAGTGATGCATGGTCCATGCAAATTGCACAGGGGAAGGTGGGCCTCAGGAGGGTAAAGTCGTGGACGGGGGCGGTGCAACAGATCCCTGATGACATGCGGGGGGAGGACCTTCCTCTCGACAGGTCTGGCACATTCATTGCTTACTCTACGTGTGCATGCTCAGCTGGACTGTCAACCAAATGTCAGTGTCCTTACCGCAACACAAGGCTGTCACGCCTGCACCAGTGCCTCAAACGGCATCGCATGTGACGATCAGTCATGCATTGGTACACCAGGCGGCGACTGCGGCGCGCCATGTCATCGGCTGCCAACCTGCCGCCGCTGGCAGCGCTGCCGCCTCCCATCTCCATGGGGATCCCCCCGCCTGCAAACATCGACATGGACGTCGATTTTGAGGCTGAGATCAAGCCTCACCTGAGGACATGCCTGGTATGTCCTCCAGCCATCCACATGATTGTCTTTGCGGATTGCATCCTCTTCTGCGCAGCACCTCATGTTGGCACAATTGTCCAATTTGATGGTGTGATGATGTGCTCAGGGACAGGGCGGCTTTGGGACAGTGTTTGAGGCAACATGGCGAGGGAAGAGGGTTGCTGTGAAGGTGTGCTTCCCTCGGCTGCCTTCCCGGGACAAAGTCAACTGGTTTCCCATGACAGTCAAAGTGCATGTTGTATCCTTAGGAACTTATGGAATGCTTGTATACTGCCACGCAGGTGCTGCAGGGCCTGGACGGCGGAGGGAAGACGGTGCACTTCGAGGCGCTCCGCCGTGAGGTGCAGCTGGCTTCGCGCTTCAACTCTGAGCGGCTCGTCCAGGTGATTTCTGAGTTGCCCTCCATTATCATGAGAAAAAACCCCGGCTGTCCAACTCAAATTGGCTGCATGCATCAGCATGGAAGCATGCATGAGTAGCTTCTTCAGGTGCATCCCTGCTCTGGCATCAATCTTTGAATGGGAGCCCTGTCGTCCTGTCCAAGAGGGCTGCATACATCAGCATGGATGCATGCACGAGCAGCTTGGTCTGGTGAATCCCTGCTCAGGTACGTCCCTGCTAAACCATTCACAATTTCTCTGCCATTCACGATTTTTACATGGAAGCCCTATAGTCCTTTTCAAGGGGGCTGCATGCGTCATGGAGGCACGGAGGCACGCATGATGGCGTTGTGGGGCATGCAGGTGTATGGTGCCAGCCTGAGGGACCCAGCAAGTGCATGCCTGGTGATGGAGCTGGTGCAGGGAGGCAACCTGCACCAGCGCATTTACAACACCAGCCAGCCTCGACTCTCCCACCTGGAAATCCTGCAGGTGTGCTGCTCCATTCCACAGCTGGCTGTCTTGTGATCAACCTCTCCTGGCATTGGATTCATCTGCTGTGTGTTGTACCTGGCTCATACGGTCTTTACAAGACGATGTTTACAAGACGACGCTTTGCACCTTAATTAAAAAAATGGACATCCCAACGCATATTTCAGATGTATCTGTCTTGAGCAATCACGCTTTGGAGGCAAATGCATGGGTTGCATGCATGAGCCAGTAGATTTCTACAAGAAAGGATGATGGAAGCGCGGGTGCTTGGGTTGCTTGCTGGCGCAGATTGCGCATGACGTGGCGGAGGGGCTGGCGTACATGCACCCCAGCGTCATCCACCGAGACCTCAAGCCCCAGAACATCCTCATCGACGGTGCCGGCCGCGTCAAGATCGCCGACTTTGGGATCTCACGCGTGAAGGTGGGTTCCATGCAACCTGCATTTTTGTGCATGACGTTCAGGAAGCCTGCCATGTGCAGATTATTCTTAAAAATGCACATGCATGAGATCTCATTGCTAAAGGTGATGAGCGTCTGCGAAGTCACAGATGCTCATCTCTGGAAATTTCAGAGAATGACACGTGTGTTGGTTTGCAGGGAAGACATTGCGTGCCTGCCCGGACCTTTTGCTTAGTGACACATGCTCCTAAGTGGCCAGCAGTGCATTTGTCAGTCTCAAGGGAGTCATGCTGTGCACGCGCAGGACCCGGCAAAGACCTTCCTGTCCACCACAAATGTGAATGGAACGCCCCAGTACATGGCGCCGGAGCAGTTTGCCGGCGCGCGCTGCGATGAGAAGGTGGATGTTTATGCTCTGGGCACCATCCTCAACGAGTGCGCCACTCGCAGGCCGCCCTGGCGCGAGTTCAACAATGCATTCCAGGTGTGCTTACAGGCTGTTGGAGCTTGGTAACTGGGAGAATTACATTGCTTGTCAGCAGATTGCCAAGTCGCTGCGTTGCCCTTCCTCACACAATTGCACAATGGAGCTCTTTTTTTTTCATTATTTTCTTTCTTCCCAGTGGATTCAGAGACTGCATCTTTTAATTTGTTAGGCGTAAGACTGTGCAGAGTCATGTGATCGTGGGTGTCTTGTTGGGACTTATCAAGGCTGCACCCTAATTGCTGAGACTGTCAGCAGAGAGATGACATGATTGTGTGGTGATGCCAGATCATCGTGCAAGTGGCCATCAAGGCTGCAAGGCCCGCCATGGATGCATCCTTCTCTGAGCCCCTGCGCCGTCTCATCGCGAAGTGCTGGGCACAGGTTGCTACATTTCAGACTCCAAATATGTTCCTTGTACATTTGCTTCCGAACTTTCCCACATGCATGTGTTGTCAGCTCTGTATAGTGTCGAGCACTTTGCTGTTCCTTTTGAAGACCGGACATTACTATGATGTCAAGGATGTAATCATCAAAATTTCAACTTCATACTGACAAGGGATGTGTGTTGGCCACAGGACCCCCGAGCACGCCCAAGCTGCTATGAGATCATGCGGCTGACGGAGATCCTGCTGGCGCAAGCCAAGCGCAGATCAGAGCACGGTGCAGCACAGCAAATTGCCCAGCAGTCAGACAGGGAAGCCCAACCGTGCCCTGCAAAGGAAAAGCCCAAGCATCTGCGCCGGGCCTCTTCTGAAGGAGGAGCCAGTTGACCGGCGTTTCACATTTCTGCATTTCGGTGCATGTTTTTTATTTGTAGGCAGGTTTGCTGTTGTGTTGTCCAGCCGTAGAGAATTGCTGCACCCCAGTTGCCTTTGGAATGGATGGAGAGACTACTGTCAAGCTTGAGTCTGAGGTTGCATTGACAAGATGGAGGTGGAAAAGCACAGGTGTTGTCTGGATCTTATGTGGACCCTGCAGCCATGGGGCATGCAATAGTCCCTAGCAAAGGTTTGAACACTCTTGAGATGCATGTACCGCACGATCGTTGATTGTGGCAACCATGATGGCTTCAAAAGTAATGCAAGTGCCACTGTGTGGATTATGTGGTCTCTCTGGGGGTCAGCGAAGTTTCTCAAGCGTAGCATATTTCCCGCAGTGTTACGGTATTGATATGGTGAGGCACATGCCAGCTATCAGTGCAAGGAATTGCCTCAGTTTGTCGACACTTTTGTAACACAGTGCTACTTCAGCCACCATCCTGACATCCAGTGCAAGTGGAGACTTTCTTATATGGTTGCAACAATGCACGACAAAATCTGTCTGTACAGTGAGCTTCTACAGCACTACCCTCACGGTAAATCAAGCCATCAGATGATGCATTCCTTCTACACTAGCGACATTTGCACAAACAGGGCACTTAAGAGTGGGTTCCACTTCTATAAGGCTATCCTGAACGGGTGCTTTTATGACCTGCTCCGCATCATCAAATTTCCTTCAGCCAAACTGCTGAGCGGATAGTCAGTCTGCTTGCAAGACATGTCGGCAGACTTTTCAAACTTCAGGGGAGTTCGTGCACCTACTGTGCGCTCTGTTCATAGAATGAAAGCATGAATGAAATATCCTTCTTCGAAGCGGTTTCACTCAGGCCCTGGTAGGATAGGAGAAGAAGCCCCTGGTGATCCACAGGCGCAGCACAGTCTCCATGCAGCAGGTTCCACTGTGGTTGGCCGCATACATCAGTCGCATCCAGGCGTCCTTGCTCAGCTCATTCAGTGCAACATGATGCTTGAGCACTCCAAAGTTTCCAGCCAGGAATGCTTCACACTTCGCCTGCAAGCCGTGCATTGCAATTTGTCAGCCATCACAGCAGGGCAACTATGCAGGCCCCTGCTGAGGATTAGGGACTTCATGCACAGCTGCATGTTACATGCAGGTGACAGGAGGAGAATGGAAGGTGGTATGGGTGATTGTGAGCTTACTCAGGCAGCAGCCATTTGCTGAGGAGCATGAAACAGTCAGACAAATGCCAATGGCCCAAAAGAAGGTTTACAAACATGCCTGCAGACTTGGAAGCCGGCAGCGATCCGCCAGCAGGGCCCAGTCCAAGGCTGCCTTTGGATGCTCCATGCTCAGCGTCACCTTGCCTTCACACAAAAATGCCTTAAGCCAAAAGACATCATCAGCATCATTGCATGCAGTTGCATTCCAAGAACAGCCCTGTCATGCAGCTCATGACAGCTGCATCTCATGCCTCCTAAGCTAAGCATCATGACAGCTGTGCCTTGCACCATGATAGATGCATGTAAAGGTACTTGCATCTCATCACAGACATGTCAGATTCACTGTGTGTTAATGTCACATGCATGCTAGTGTCTGTGCATTTCCAGTGCCTGCGCACCTCGCAGGGCGCGGTCGCACGCATCTATCAATGGCAAGACCTGGAAGCGGTCTGCCAGGGGTGCCACCGTCAGGATCTGCTCGATGCTCCAGCTGTCGATCAAGCTGCCAGGGTCTGAAGTGTACACGTAGAGCAGAAACAGCTGCATGGCCTCAAAGGAGATGCCCTGCATGCTAGCATTCAGTGCTGTGCTTCCTCCCTTCCCCTGCAGCAAGTGACATGCACAAGCTGATACATTGGCCGAGGAGCTATGCGGATGCATCCAAATGCAATGCTATCCAGGATGGCACAATCCATCATGAACGTCTTGTAGACTTTGCACTGCAATGAAGACAGGTTACATTCAACCTTGGACTGTGAAGGCCTTCATCTGCACAAGAGAAAGGCGTGTTGATGTCTCACCTTTGTGGAGATGAACATGTCTGCCAGCAGAGGTGACTTCATCGCAAGAACCTGCCAAAGTGGAAGCAAGAGGCTTGATGGTCTGGCTTCAATGTCCAGATGCTCAATACTCCTCGTAAGTTTGTTTCGCACGCCGATTGACATGTAACCATTGCCTCGGTTATCTAAATCCCTTTTACTCTTTATTTATTGGCATTACGAGGCTGCGGAATGTGCTGAGCGGCAAAGCTATCTCGCGGCTCACCTGGGTGTGGACCTTCAGCAGCTTGCCATCGACCTTGAGAGTGCAGTCGGCCAAGTCTACAGCAACTTTCTTGGAAATGAAGCCGGTTTCAGCCAAGTGGCTCGTCGGAGAGTCAGAGTTCGGCTCTACAGAGTCGATCACCTCAGAGACATCGCGGCTATCGGGCTGCTTGCCGAAGCAGCACACCTTCATGACCGGCTTCGGCGGAAAATAAGGCATAGCTGGAAGGCGATTCGCAGTTTTCTACGACGATGTTTACAGGGAGAAGCTCAATCTTGTCTAAGTGTTGGGCGGAAGAAATCCGGAGGCTTGCCGGAGGGATGCATGTCTTTGAGGGGCAGGCAATAAAAGGCAATCTCCATTGGCATCTAAGAAGGTCAGTGATGTGCGAGGAAAGGACGGGGAAACGACTTGTAAAGCTGTCAAGCTTCTGCAAATCTATGTGTAACAAATTTGATCCAGTTCAATCGCGGAAAGATCTGATGCTGGTCAGATTACCAAACCCTTGATCACCCCATTCACAATAGCCGTTCGTTCATGATCGTGATATGAGACTTAGCGGGCATCATCTAAGGTGTTCTGGATTAATTATAGGCCCTTTGATCAGTGCAAGTACTAGGATAGCATCTGCAGTACCCTTGGTGAGCAGTGGATCTGGGGACATCTGGGGCAATGCTCTTAGAAGACATGACCAGGAATGCACACCAGCCAGCAGCGTGGACACTCTTTCACCAGTGAGATGCTTCAGCACATGGCGTCCCTCCTCGAGAAGGAGCTCAGCCGACCGTCAGAAGAGACCTACCTCCCGCAGTTCCTCAAGGACAGCACCACCTGCAGGCCTTACTCACGTGGACAGGTTTGTGTTGATGCTACAGAGATCCCTTTCAGGCCTGTTATGCTTATGGCCTACAGAATGTATGCATGCATGCTCACAATAAAGATGTTACAAGTGCTAATTGAATGCCAGGTGCTTCTGCGCAGCTCGGGCAAGGCCTCCATGGTAGATGTTGGGCAAAAGGCCAGCACAAGCAGGGTGGCTGTTGCTTCCGGACGAGTGCTTCTGGGTCCCAAGGTATTTGACCTTGTGCGGGATAACCAGATGAAGAAGGGGGACGTCATTACAGTTGCACAGCTGGCAGGTCTGAGGCATGACCTGGCGCTTCTTTGTGTCGGTGCATGTTGCACCACTCTGATGGAATAGTAAGAGCCCTTGCCGGAAGTAGCACCTGAATACACACAATCTGTTCAATCTGACTGGTGGATCCAATATGTATCGTGTGATTATATGAGTTATGCATGCATGAACTCAGCATTTCCTTTGGCTGAAACAGGGGTCATGGGTGCCAAGCACACGAGCCTGCTGATACCCCTGTGCCACAACATCAGCCTCAGCAGAGTAGATGTGAGTCTGTCGATGGACATGGAGAGCAATGCGATAACCATCCGTGGAGAAGCCAGGACCACAGGGCAAACTGGTGTCGAGATGGAGGCCCTCACGGCTGTGAGCACAGCAGCCCTCACAGTGTATGACATGTGCAAAGCAGTCTCCAAAGACATCTGCATTACAAGCATCCGGCTTGACGCCAAGAGTGGGGGCCGCAGTGGGGACTACAAAAGAAGAAAGAATCCTGGATGATGCAGGACAGTGATGTACATAAAAATCAGCGCCTTGTAGTATCAGGACAACATGCGCCGAGGATTACAAAAGTGGTCTTGAGACTTTGGTGCTGCAGCTGGGATTTCCATGTGATGACTGATCGCTACAATGTCCAGCACCGCTGTTGCAGATATGCTGCCAGCATGGACATGGTGATGCAAATGAAGCTGCAATTCACTCCCTCATCAACTCCGATATTACATGTCCAAAACAGTCAGTTTCAAGATCAAAAGCATGCTCAATCAAGGCGGTTAATTAACCAGCATTTCCATGCATGCATGACAGCCACCACCCATACTATAGGCATCCACAGCAATAAAGCAAATTCCTTGTAAATCACAAGTCTGCAGCAGTGAGGCACAGGCTTAAATTCAAAGTTTGTTTGATCCTCGGCAATATAAAATTTGTTGCAATCCTTCCAGGCATGTAAAATTTCTCTGTTTGCAGCAGCTGTAAAGCCACTTGTTGTACGCAACACGTCCAAATTGTCCTTGTTTGTGCAATCTGCAGCTGCAGCTGGACTCTCATAAATTTTATCTCGAGCAAGTGGCAACAAATGACCTCTGCAACTATCGTTCAACCTTCCGGCTGCTACTGACAGCACAAACTGTCAAAGTAGTGTCAGTCGAGAATAAATGCACGTGTATACCACAGAAACACCCAATACTTTACAAATTACCAATACTGTATATTCCTTCAAGTGGTGAATGGAATAAACCAATTCCGTACAAATGCAATCCCATGATATTTAGCAAACGAATGCCCCAAAGTTCTTTCCACTTCCATGCCCGGCCATGAAATACTTCAAATAGTGCTCAGCTACTTCTGTTGATGCATCTGCTGCTGCAGGACCACATCTTAGAAATACAGCTTCAAAGCATGAGCACATGCTTTACTAATGTTGAGGGGAGGCACTCGAGCAAAAAAGGTCAGCCATAGGGCTGCCAGGGAGGTTGACACACAGCTGTATTTATTGTACTTGCATGCAGGCCCCCACTGACTGAAACCCTGTGACTTAAAAGGGGCTTTGTTCCAGCAGAGAGCAAAATCGAACGATATGTTATCATGCATGCGTGCAGTACTACGTGCAGACCAAAGGCCTCACTGGAAGTTCCGCCCCTCCATCAGCTCCCAACCAGGGTGATGCAGTGTCAAGGCTCTCTTCTCAGTCCAACGATCAAGCTGCACTGGAGTTCATTCTACACACTCAGGAGTACCCGTGGAACACAGCGCAGTGGCGAGGCATGCGCCCTGTCAGCCGGCTGAGGCCGCTCTGCGAGAGGGTGGGGCAGTCGCTGACGTTCAGATGAGTCAGGGAGCTTAGTCGCGTCAGGCCGTCCACGCTGGCATCTGCCAGATCCTCGCACCCCTCGAAGTCCAGCTTGCGCAGACCTGGCCACACCATCAACACATCAGAAAATTGTGGCATGGAAATGTACAGTGAAAGAGTGCCCATAAGACCAGAGAGCCTCAAGATTATTTCGACAGGTTTCACAGGTCTCTTAAATGCATAAATGCAAATGTCATAATGATATCCACAATACACATGCTGAGCCCCACACCGTCTCATCTCTGGTGCTGACAAGGCGGTGAAATGCAATTTAGATATGGAAGCCCCACTGCCAAAGAAACACTGAGGTCTGCACGAACATCTATTTCAAAAGGTTGAGAACTGCAGCCACTCGGTCATACTTTGGTGATTTTGACACCTTCAGATTACAGAAAGAAATGCAAGCGACCAGATTTACACATGCTGCTTGTCACGCTAATGATTGGGCTTTGCCCGCAAAGTGCTAAAGCTCGACCAAGGAATTACTTGCACACCTGGGAGATGCGCCAGATCATTCAGCAGAGTAGCGGTGATCAGGTGCTTGCTGCCGCGCAGGTCCAGATCACCCAGGGCCGGCAGGCCAGTGAGGCTGTGCAGTGCGCCATCCGCCAGCCGCGCGCACCCAGAGAGGCGCAGCCGCCGCAGGGACATACACTCAGAGAGGGATTGTAGGCTGACAACGCTGGTACCGCTGAGATCGACGTAGGACAGCTTGTGGCAGGACTGCAGAGGCTCCAAGCCCCTGCTGCTGACAGCGGGGCAGCCCTGCAGACTGAGCCACTCCAGGCTATGGTGCAAATCTGCGGCATGTGCTGAGCTCAAATGAATCGAACACATGTGATCACATAATCATGACGTGCAGAAGTAGGATACCATGCCACATAAATTGGGCATTCGATCGGTGCTGGTATCTCTTTCAAGAACACACCTTGGTCACCTCGTTCTGATAACATTGGACCACATCAGAATGGACAGAATCATGAAAAGGTGCACAAGAGTAAGTTTGAAGCTCAGACATGTCCCAGTGACCTGCTGTAAGCATCGTGTACCTGCCAGATGGCGCATGCTGTCATCAGTGACAGCGTCAGCGCAGCCGGACATGTCCAGGTGGGACAGCCCTGTCAGGGCAGTCAGGGCATGGAGAGAGGCCGGATTGAGCCCTGTGCACCAGTTGAGGTCCAGGCGCTTGAGGGCTGGCAGGGCCGATAGAGAATGGATGTGGCTGACCAGCTCGCACTGGCTGAGGTTGACATAGGCCACGCTGGGGAAGAGAGGCATCATGAGGAGGTGGACGTCACATGTCCAGTACATGTTCCCGCTCAACCTGCGCACACATGCAGTTAGAAGTTCAGACTCGTGTTTTCTTGAGATGCATGGACCTGACCGCATCACCAAGATCACTCGTGTGCAGTGGTATTTCTGAGACATGGTACGCTGGCTCGTATACCATGTCACAGTTGGTTGCAAGTTGAATCGAAAATTCCTGAGGATTGGCTTCGAAATCAATACCTCGAGACGCTTCCGTTGACAGCGCTGCGCCAGTGCTTGCAGACAAGGCGCAGGCTGTGCCTGTCCTCATCCTCAGTCAGGTGCGAGGTGATGATGGCCATAAGCTCATCAGGCAGCTCCCAGAAGGCTCTGCACCAACATGAGTCTGATGAGAACATCACAGAGGGGCATTGAAGAGGATCAGCTTGTGGAAGTCTCAGGACCAATTGCGTCCATGACCCGCCCATGGATGCAACAATAAGGGCTTGGGAGACCGATGTGCAATTGATCTGGACACTGCACCTTCTGTCGGATTGAAACGCACCCATCGTTCATGCCTTTGGCCAGTGATGGTGATAAGACCAGGGCCGTGAGAAATGTGGACATGGTTTACCTGCGACACAATTCGGAAAAGCCTTTTCAGCAAGTGCTCACACGACTGACCAAGCTGCACATCACAAGCTGCAGCTGTATTTTAAAAAGGTAGGTGCACATATGCAGTGATCCTAGCCACTGTTTGTTGGTCATCACTGTCAAAGGCCTCGGGTGTCAATTTTCGGATTCGACCTTTACCAGATTCCTTCTTGTCCGTGCTGCTTTCACTGTCGATGCAGCGAAATTAAACTGGATATCTTCTACACTTCTTGGAATAGAGCGACGGCATGCGCTAGCAATGCGTTCCAACACTATTCGTCACCACTACGGACAATGATCGAAGTGAAATACTGAAAGAACTTCGTAGTAAGTGTGGAATGTGCTTCCGCAGTTTGTCATCTGGATTCAACACCTAAGTATGAATGCCACATCCAGGCAGTCTCGTGCCGATCTCAATATGACTGCACTCCACAGTGCATCGAATCCTATTATGCACGGAAGCAAGTGGTCCATTTGACTGACCTATGTTGAGACGCAGCCGCCCACATCCAAAATTCGACTTGCAACGACGCTGACGCCAAAACGTTGGAGCTCTTGTATATATATGTGTCATGGGCTCGGCAGCTCCAACAGTTGCCGTTTCGGAACCCGCTCCCCCACGTGGAAGCATATGCCTTCAGAAATGGCTTTGGGCTGGCCAAGGTGCCCATAGCTGGGCAGAGGATGAGCAGACTTTGCAGTGCAGATCGGAGTAGTCCAGATGAAACCTCACTGACTGGCTGTCATGCAACCAGCGCGCGTCATGTCAGAGCCCGCCCGTGCCACAGAAGACCTATGCCTGCAAATAGCTGAATAGACCTGCAGATCTGAAATCCTCCTCCTAGGCCTGGAGGACCTTTAAAATTGAAGGAAGTTCCACAAAGTCACTGTGGCACTTGTGGCAACATCATGCTGATCCTGCTGCACACTTGCGCCTTGGCAGTACCCAGTCAGCCAGTCACTCAGGTTGCGGCAAGACTGCTGCACAGATTACAGCAAGCGTCATTGCACTGTCCTCTACAGCCTGAGGTAGCTCCCCATGCTTGGCATGCTAACTTTATTTATGTGGCCACTAGGGCCAAATCCAAGACTGGACATGCACTACAAATACTCAACAGATCCACATGTCACTGCAGGACCCTGTTGCCCCTCAGAGACACTGAGCCAATCATTATTTATCATCTCATCTGCGACCTCTACTCTGAATGTGCCTGGAACACGCTGCATTGCCGTGCAGATAAATCATGTGCGCACAGTGACACACTAATTGAATCGGCTAGGACAGTACCTACGCCTTAGGAGGCGAAAATAACAAGCTGCAGACTAAAGATACCATCACGCGTCAACTAATTTTGTCAATTATCATCACGAGGCGCCATTTGTGCCAAGGGCGTGAAGCGCTAAAACAGTCTGACTTTTCTTTTTGGACAGGTTTCCATGCTCAACAAACGCTTGATAGTGAGATCCAGTGCAGTGAAACTTTCAAAGGGCTCAGAGCCAAACAGAGAAATTGCCGGATCATGATTGCAAGTGTCCCCCCTGTATGCAGCCTGCTCCATCTCTGCCATGCACTTCCTTTCAGGTGAGTGTCTGGAAAAAATGAAAATAGCTGTTGCACTGCATGACTGGCCTGACAGTGCCGGACCTGTCTGCTACCCCACAGCTCCCCTTCCACACACCACATGCACAGCCGGGCAGTCAAACACAGCCACAACATGCTCTCAAGAGCCTTCTATGACCCGCAACCAAGCCACTGCGAATAGAAACGTGGCCACAGGACCCTGCAGCTAGCACACAGCCCATAGCTCGCCACACAAAGCTCAAAGGCGCCACTATTTTTCACTGGCACTGACATCAAGACCAAAAGATCATGTGAACTCCTACTGACACCGAGGGCCTTGGACTCAGATCTTCCCCCAGTCAGGATTGCTCCTCCTGGGCGGCATAGATGTGGGCCACTTTGAGGCCGTCCACAGAGACTTCGGCCTTGGCCGCCTTCTGGTTGGGCTGCAGCCCACTCTGCATGCCGCTGATATTGGCGTCCGGCAGTGTCAGCCGGCACACATAGCCGCGCCCCTCCGGCCCAGGACTGAACTCGTACGTGGGCAGCTGCCACTTGTGCTTCTCGCAGAACTCCTTCAGCTCCTGCGCAGAGGCACAAGCCCTCAGAAACTAAACCAAATTTATGGCAGGACGCATCTCTGCTCAGTCCTGCACAGGAATTCTTTTATGGGCCACCTGCAAGTGGTCAAATCAATCTCTTCAAGCTTGCCATGGTGACAGAGTTTTGCATATTCACAGAGATAGTCCCCTGAGCGCGCCGGGCGCATGCAAAGTTTGATGAAAGTCTCATGCAAATATAGATGAACGTGTGATCGTGCATCCTGGGCCATCTGCAGTCTTGGAGTCTCCTACCTGGGCCTCTTGTGCACTGCGGCTTAATGAGAACCTGCATCCTGGACCTCTTGTGCTCTGGGCACCCTGATAATTTGGGCATGTTGTGCACTGCAGCTGTACAGGAATAAGCAGCATTGAGTGTTGCAAGTGGCGTTTGCACCTGCACAGGCCCCTTGACCTGAGGCGCCTGCATGCGCTGCTTCTTCAACGCTGGTCCGTCCTCCGTGCCGCCTGCACACCAGCAGCATGGATCACCATCCGGACAAAATCAATACTCTCCCATGCTGAGGTTAAGTTAACTTTGTTCTGATTGTGTCCCGCTCTGGGGCGGATTGAACTCCTGCTGAACTCTTGCACATCTTCTGTCTTCCAAAATAGGGGACAAAGTGCGCCTGAGACCGAGCCAGGCATGTCAAGGAATATTCCGCCTTCCAACCCATTTGGACATGGCTTTGCATCCGTGCTTGTTGGGCATGTGGAAAACTGCGCCAGCCAGAGGCCACCTGAGGCCTTCAGGTCTATAGGCATACAAATGCACTTGAGCAGTGGGTAAACATGTCTGGCGAGGGCGCACCTGGATCATTGAGCTCCTTGAACAGGTTTGCAGCGATACTCTGGGCATTGGGTCCGCCCTGCAGCAGAGCCTCCTGCTGTATCTTCAACATATCCTGCTCCTTGCCCAGCGCAACCTTGCGCACCTCAAATTCCTGATCCAGCATCTCCTGCAGGGGCGTGCGACTTCCATCAGCACCACCCATCTTCTCTTCATAGGAAGTCCTACAGGAAGTCCTACTTGCCCTCTCTTATCCACGAAGTGGTTCGCCACCGCAAGTACACATCAAAACAGGCAGGTCATGACAGCCAGGCAAAACTTTCTGCGCAGTGCATTTCTGATGCGCAAAATCATGTGATGCATCATGCAGACTATTATGATCCCGCGGCTGCAAAGACCTTGCATGCATGCCCTTCCGGCTCTGTTGCACTTGCCAACCTTGCATACATTGTTTCTCTTGTTGCCCGCTCTTCCTGCCAATGAAGGGATAATGCGTCTGCAGACGAGGATGAAAATACAGTGCTAGAAATATGTGCAATGCATGACGCATCCTTCTTGCAGGGAAAAGCATTTTCGGTGAGGTGTATGAGGTGCGCGTGCCTGGCGGGTGCGCAGGGCATCCATGCGCTCCTCCAGCACTTTGACGAGCTGCGCATGGCTGGGCAGCGCGGGGCTGTTGACCTGCACGGGCGTCCAGCCGGGCAGCGCGGGCTGCCCGACCCGCGTCAGCGTGCACATCGCGCTGTCCTTCGCCAGGGCGCCCTCGATGTACACGATTGCCATCAGCGCCGCGTTCTGCTCAGCATCTTCCGGTGCAGCGTATGGCACCACTGCAGCAGGGAAACAGGACGAATTTAATCAAATCCAGGGATTTCGATGGCCTTGTAACGCAACCTTGCTTGCTGCACTGGGCAGCACGAGCAACGCCATCAATAAGCACATGCATGGGTGTTGAGCTTTCATTCTCTGCCATGCATGTCATCTTGTTGAGAGAGCTTGTCCCAACTAGGCAGACCATGACAAAAGGTTTGCATGCAATGTCAAGATGAAATATCCATAGCATTTTGAGGTGGTGACATATTGATCTCACCTGGGGTGACCTGCAAGGCCAAGTGCGGCAGGATGCATGTAGCCTGGAACAGAGAAGGTGCGTCGGAGCTCTGCATTACATCGTAGCATGGCCGCGGGAGCTGCAAATGCACAGAAGGCCATCAGCTCACAAATTACACTGAAGAGCAATCGAGTTAGCAGGCATGCAGGTCGTCCTAACGCTTACAAGACAGTAGGAGCAGCAATGAGAAGCCTATGATATCCAGCCAGTGAGATGAGGATGTAAGAAACACATGCAAGCCTTGCCCAGATGAGCAGTGAGGTTACCATGTGCTTGAGAGACCACTCAAGCATGTGCTCGCGAGGGGAGGGGCCGACCCACTGCCCTCTCCGCCACACAATGACATCAGCCAGGGCAACCCCCCCTTCTGCATCTGGGCCCTTAACACCATTGGTCTGCGCATGTGCCGCCACTGTGCTGGCTGGCATTCCGTCTTCATTTGCCTGGTTGACAGTGGCTTGGCCTGCTGGCTGCGCAGGGCTGTTTGAGGACCCCCCAGGTCCCCCCTGGATCCCTTGCTGACTCAGGGACTGGAAAAACTGCGCTGCTGCCTGCTCTGCGGACTCTCTGGTAGCGGCGGCTGCCAAGGGGTGCCCTGCTTGGGACGGTGGTGCCCTCGTCCCCGTCTCTGTCTGATGGATGCTCACAGGCCGCATGGCTGGCATGGGCTGTGCTGCCCCTGCAGCAAACTGGAAGGTGGAGAGGCCGCCGCTCGAGCTGTGCACCTGCTGTGCCACCGGGCCGTGCCGCAGCGGATCGTACGGCTCTGGGGCTCCCAGATGCTGCAATGGCCCTTGCGCGAGTGCGGCAGCGAACTCCTGCTGGGAGGGCAGCGCAGGGAATGATGCAGTTGGCAACAGCTGAGCTGGGACAGTGCCAGGTCCAGGCGCTGTATCTGGGTAGTGCTGCTTGGGGGCTGCAAGGCTGCGATTGCCAGGGTAGTACTGGGCTGCTCCTTGTGGTGCCCCTGCTGCGGCTCGCTTTGCCCTGGATGGCATTACCCAGCCACCCAGGGGCCCTGCGAGCTTCGACGTTGCCAACTGCGTGGCCTTGTTCGCCAGATCAATTGCTCTGCGGTGTTGACCTTTTTGGAATCGCTGCATGTTGGCATCGTATACGGGCATCTGCACTGGTGGCTTGGAATGCAGATGCGATTCGTCCATATTTTGATAGCCTTGTTTGCTGCAATTGTTAGGGCTCAGCTCTGCATTGAAGTTTTATTTACGTCCAGCAAATCATCCACATAGATCGTCCCAAGTCGTACGGCTGCAGCCGTGTGCCTTGTGACGATCCACAAGCTATCTAGATTTCTTGATGATGCGTTTCAGCAGATGTGTCAACAAGACAACTTGCAAAACGCATCCAGGCAAACCAAGCAGCTCATGATGTGTGATCTCTGGAGCCAAAATAGAGACAATTCTACTCTCGGATGAATAGGTCAGTGAGTACGTACACTGAGAACATGTTAGAGATATATCTGAGCTACTTACATCAAGTCTTTTCGCAATCAAAGTGCCAAAAACAAGTGCATGCAAAAAAGATTGACTACCCTGACTAACTACTCTCACGTGACAGACTGCGCCCGTTTCAGAGGACACCATGTTGCCCTGAGAAATAAATGAAAAGTTGCCGAAAATGGGCATTTGACTCGTTCTTGCCGGAACTTGCAGAAGGGGGTACAGAGAGACAAAGAGAACCTGGGCACCCGGAATCACCCATCGAAGAGGTGCGCCTCCACTCTCACACACTCTCTGACTGACGGCTTGAGACTATGATACAATTTTGCTATCTATTCTCAGCGCCACGAATCTGCTTGAGCGACATTTGCTTGCTTAAGTGCATTTTAGAGAAGCATCAAAACTGTTCGTGCTGCGGACGGTCAGCTGTGCAGATAACGTCTGGAATTGGATTCTGCTTCAGCAAGTAAATAAGAACCTTCAATCAGTACATCGTTCTCAATAGACTGTTCTTGAGAGACGTCCTTCTTATCATCTTGCTCCCTGGCCTCACGGCCTGTAGCTTCCCTGCTGCTCTTCACTGATGTGGATTTTCTTTGTTTGATGTTTGCAGAGAAACTGGAAAATGCTCTTCCCGGTGTGCACGCCACCAGCAGCATGCTATGCTGCACCCCATCGTCCCTGCCCTAACAATTCAGGGCAGCCCTTGCCAGACCGCCCAGCCCCATTCATACCAGCCGCCATGGAAATGAAGGGCGGTGGCTGGCAGAATGCTGTCATCGGGCCTGTGCTGCAGTGTCTGGAGGCTGCCACACTTGGGATGCCGTTTGAGGTGCGTTTCTTACTGCGCCAACAGGAAACCCATCAATAAGCCTGCCTAGTCAGTCAGTGGATGAAATCTTGTATGTGCTTGTCAGTTTCAGTCTGTGTTCCATTTGGACAAGAGTCCATCATGCAGTCAGCTGCCTGGTCCCCCTTTGCACCTGAAAAAATTGCTCTTTGAGAGGTGAAAAGGTCACAGGAGTGTGGTTTGTGCCTTGACGTGATCGGTGTGCTACAGGTATGGAAGACGCACATGGGGAGGAATCGGGGCCAGACAACACTGGGCTCTCTGCGTGCCATCTATACGGAAGGAGGTGAAGGCTTCAAAGGCATTTCAGCATTCTGGGCAGGCACAGGCCCCAAGGTAGCCAGAACACCTTTTCACATGAGCAAAGGGCACACCTGTATATGTCTTGGAATAGTGCTCCTGAATGACAGAACATGACCAGGGTTTCTTGATGCAAGTGTTGTGTTCTTGTGTGCAGATGTTTGAGAGCGCGACAAAGGGAGCTATCCTGATGTACTCAAAGGAGGCCATCCTGAAGGTCCTGCATACCACAGACATCAGTCCTGGTGAGCAACCTAAATTCTTTAACTTACAGGTAGATTAGACTATTGGTGGGTGCCCTGGATGCAAACATGCTCGACGGACATGATGAGTAAAGCATCAATTCCTCGTTGAAAATGAGATTACCCATGATCACACCATTTGATCTCTGATCCGCGAGCCTTCAACAGCACTCATAGATTCTCTAGGCATGCTTTGCCCTGCAAAGATGTCAGTGAATGCATTTGGCCTTTTATGATGCATCCCAGTAGCTGCCAGTGAGAGCAGAAGCCTGCCGATCTTCATTTTAACAGCTGATAAGCTAGATGTGTTCAGATGCCGATGTGAAATGCATCTGCCGACATGTGTGTGCCACCATAACAGGACTGGGAGGTGCACTTGCTGGCGCTGGTGGCGGGCTGTGCCAGGTGTCAATCATGTCTCCCTGCACGTACCTGGTGACAGGCGCAGTCACAGGCAACAAGGACGAGTCTACCATGCATCGCATCAAAAGGACCTACGCTGCCAGGGGTATCAAGGTGCTCTTTCTTCTTGAATCTCACTTGCATGTTGACAAACTACCAGACACATCTAGTTGCATGCATTGGTTGAGCACGTCATGCACGATTGTTTACTCTTCATTATTGCTCTGTCTATCGCCAAATGACTACTCATCAACATGATGTTGAATGTGGCTTGTGCAAGTTGTCAAATCGGGTTTGGATCTAACATGCAGGGCTTCTATCCTGGGGGCACAGCCATCGCGTTCCGCCAGGTGACGAACTGGGCATCCCGGCAAGGTTTCACAGAGGCTGTGCGCAACCAGTTTAAGAAGAGCATCCACGGGTCGGCAGACGCCAAGCTCACCAAGGGCCAGGAAGTGGGTGCAGGCATCCTCGGAGGTCAGCCTCTCCCCTGCCCTGCTCTCCCACCATCTCCCTTGCCAGAGGATAGCTGTTCAGCAGCTCACATCACTTGCTTGATTTGCTGCAATTTTAGTCCGCCCAATCTAGAGGAGCGCCATCGGATATTTGTCCCCACCTGCCCAAGTCCAAACCCAGCTGGTAATTCAGGGGCTGGGGAGCTCAAAACAACAGCGTATCCACAGATAGATGAAGAGTTAGGACCAGGAATTCCTCGAGCAAATGCCACGTGCGGATCACTCTAGTTTCTGCTGAACCACTGCTCTCATTCTTGCTTGACATGCAACATATTGGAGTGAATGCTTGTGACTGGATGGGCTGTGATTCAAAGAGTTTCTCTGCTTGGGCAGGGGCGCTGGCGTGCTGGAACCATCCGTTTGAGGTGGCGCGCATTGAGGCTCAGGCGCGCGGCGACCAGGGCCAGAAGGACATGAACATGGTCCAGATCTTCAAAATGATCGTCAAAGAGCAGGCATGCGCCCTGGGCTCCCTCTGACATGCCCTGTTTGTGCCATTTCAAACACTTGTGGTGCCCACTTCAGCGCACTGCATTGTCCCAAAACAGCCTCTCTTCCTGCTATGCAATAGTGAACTTGCATGGTGGAATGAAGGATAGGAGTCGGACATTTTTGAGATGAAGTGTGTGGTGCAGGGGCCAAAGGGCTTGTTCAAGGGCCTCGTACCGCGCATCATGCTGGGCATCTGGCAGACACTGTTCATGGTCACAGGCGCAAAGCTGGTGCAGGAGGCACTTGCCGATTACACCGCTAAGCCCGCATCATAGCACAGTCCTGATCTCTCTGCTGATCTCTGGGAAGTCATCGCCCACTTCCATACTGCTGTCACAGTGGCCAGCCAACTTTGAGAATATACTGTAAGCACCAGAGATGAAGTTGCATTTCTGGAGTGTTCTTTATTTGTGAGATTCGAGCCACTGTTGCTTGCGTGTAGATTAGGTCACCGTTGTGTCTTCCGGTTGTTTGTTGCCAACGCACATAGGCTTGGCACAGGTATGAATTAGGTTAGGGAGAGTGCAGAGAAGAGTAAAGCGTGCCAGCCAGGCTGGTAGCAGTATGCCATGTTTGGCAGCATCGAACACATGCTTTGTATCATTTCTGTATAAGGAGAGCCGGCTTCTAGCGTTTGTGCTGGAACAGGAGCATCCTTAAATATTTCCGGCACTGCAAGCAGTACTGCAGTGCAATCTCTGGACTGGGTACCACAGTATTGCTTGTTCTCATTTCTATGTTGCTTAGAATTACAACAGAAAGAGCAACCTTGATCACAATTGTTTTGCCTCTTTGCCTCATTGAGTTGGAGTCATCTGAGTATGGAACTGTAGCATTCCAAAGAATAGGAACGCGGAATGCCTCATTTAGAAGTTCGTGTAATAGAAAGCTTCCCATACACACCCATGATATCTCTTCTCATCCACTGCCAGTGTGATCATGATACTCTACTGGTCTAAACTTTCTAAATATTCAATGCCATGGCGCCACGATCGCTTCAAAGTATGCAATCTACCCAATAAGCAGAAGACTGTATGCAATTCTCCAAAGGCTAGGTTGATAAGGAAGCAAGCATGTGGCATGCTTCCTGTATCAACATAGGTCACTTGTCTGCCTGATCATTAATTTGCCACGATCAGCAGGCATCTGCACTGTCTTTGACACCACAGATCCCTGCTGCAGCTCCAGCAAATTCCAGCACATCACTCCTCTCTTATGGCCCAACACATCATGGTAGAGCAAGGGCCCAGGTGTTCTGCCAAGTGTTGCTCTGTGTAACGGCGTAGCCATTCCTGCGCAGCAGGTCTAGCGCAGAGGCCGTGTCAGTCTCGCTGAGATGATGATGCTCAAAGCAAATCAGCGCCGGTCGAAAGCTGCCAGAAGAATCCCTGCTGTGTCCCAAGGGCAGCTGGTTCAAGACTTCCAGGTCATAGCCATCGACGTCCAGCACAAACAGCACCACATCTTTTATAGCATGCTCGCTCAGGAGCTGTGAGAATGACATTGTGTCCACCATATACACTTCCACCTGTGCAAAAGAAGCCAGATGCAATCTTTTCAATTTCTGTGGCACCCTAGAGTACAAGATACAGTATGCTGAGGTGCAAAAACAACATGATCTATGCATATGCTTGAGAGGAAATGCTGAAATGACAGAGGGTGACTAAAATGCAATCAGTTGTATTTGAGGATATGCTGTCCTATATGTAGGACATGATCGCACCTGAGCATGCTTGAATTGTTTGTTCAGGTGAGCCATGTCAAAAGAGCATAAGATTGGTCCAGTCGGGTGGGTCTTCATCGATTGTGGCACCGTCCTCGTCCATGTCGAGACAGAACATTTTCTGCTTTCCTTTGCCTGGATGTCACATAGATATCTATCATCGATGCACTCAGCGGATCTACATACTCAGATGTCTTTTACACTTTCATTAAGCTGATAGAGTCCAAGAAGCACACAACATGTGACTAGTCAACTTGATCAGCGCTGCTAATCGCAGCGTTCACAAAGGTTGCATCTGGGAGGTGCGCCACATTCTTCTGCACCTGCTTAAAGAGGGCGGGATGGGTTCCACGAAGACTTTCCTGTAAGCTCCATATTTTCCAGGCTGCTGATCAACGGATCATTCGAATTGTTCATTGTGTTGGATCCAACCTGCAGGGTCAGAATTGAGCCTCTCAGTCCATCCATGATCCTTTGATGGTTCCTCAAGTTACGTCACTTGGGGTACCTCTGCATGGTGAGGGAATCAGCGATTGGGATTGAAAGTCATGTAAAGTAGGACTTACCACCAATATCGTCCCAGAAGTGTGAATTTTGGGCAGGTAATCCTAAAGCGCAGGTCTGTTCTCATTACTAAGAACACTTCCTCGAGAGCCTTTCTGATCTTCTCTTTGCTCTTCGGTGATGGGCAACCTTGTAAACGGCCTCCTCGGACTGTAGCCGCTGCAGTGCTGCTTGTTTGCAAACTAAAATGGATGGTGAGGAATACTGCCACCCGCTTCCACTTGCAGAGAAAGGCCTTGGCATTCCTAATTTCACGCTTGTAGATGCATGGGACATTCCGATTAATATATCTAGCTTGTTACAGCTCTTCAGTAAAACGATATATCAAGATCATCACTGGTTGAGCCTCCAAAATCGAAGTTGCCAACAGCAGAGCACAGAGATGCAAACAGCTTCGTTTTCTTGCACTTGTACCATGTCAATCTGTCTGATCTTGAGCGTCCGTCTTCGTATTGTTTTCGGAGGCAGACCTGGCACGTGGCAGCATGTGCGCTTTCTCCTAAACCCTGGAATTTCGCGTCTGCAGTGTGTTTTTCTGGTCAAGATTCACCGCATTAGTTGATCTAGAGTGCTTGGTTGAGGTCTGTGTATGCAGAAAGCACTTTGCCAAGAATTGTGCTCCCGATGTGAACAACCGATAGAAAAGCTTTGCCAAGCACTCTTGGAAGTATCTACACAATCGTTGCCCTTGCATTTGTGTCGATTTGTATACTACAGTCCCTTAGCTCACGGCAGAGCTGATCTTCACTCCTAGAATTACCTCGTTTCCATCACAGTGCCACTCATCAACTTGAAGGCTGCCCATATTTCCGATGTTGGATCGACATCGTTGACGTTGCCATCATGCATCTGTCAAAGAGGGAGCTGGCTGAGGCTGGCATCTTCTTTGTGACATTTGCGCGGCTGGCCATCGGCTTCCTTCAGATAAACAAGACTGGTGGGATTAAAGGAAATCTGTAGAATATCTCACTAGAAAAGTTGATGGGGAGCTACATAAGACAGCCTTTCGTTCCGTTTCTTCTTTCCTGCTGCCTCTGTCTGACAGTGAATCTAGCTTCCTGCAGGACATCTTGTGGAGTTGGTATCTTTGCTGGCTTTAAGCATCATATCCACGGTGCAAGAGTGGTCAACTGGCCCTGAAAAGGGTGAGTGCTCCGACCAACCCCTTGTTATCATTGATTGGGCTCAATGCGAATTGACGCTACCTGTGCAGCGCTCTGACATCTTCCTGCTCCAACAATGAGTTCCATGGGTGAATGGAAACCGACCAAGTCTGCCGTGATGCAGGATATCGGTACCGCACAAGGCATGCAGATTCGGAGGGGCTAGCTGTTGGGGCTCTGGCAGCACCTTGGGCCTTTGCTGGAATGCTGTTGTCAAGCTTGCGTCACAGGACAGAATCAGGTCAGCCTGCACATTTTATACGATGCTGTAGACCTCGGCATGATCACAGAACCACAGTGCAGGGAAGAGCGCATACGCCGACAGCACGTTGCACATTTCGCAGAAACAGTAAATTTCTACTGTCAACATAATTACAAGTCACCTTTCGATGCCTGGGTGCGCAGGATTTGCACACTTTGCTGTACGCAGTTCTATTATATCATCACTGGCCATGGTGGCATTTCTGGCCATCCGCACAGAAGGCAGCATGCTGCCACCAGAGGATCAGACAGTCTCACAGGCGCCTAAAAATGTACCGGCATCCCCCCTCCGGTGTGGTCCTGGCTCTCTTTTGGTGGCAGCACAGATATGGACTGCAAATTTCCTGGAGAGAAATGCCAAGGTGCACTGAATCATACAAGGCAAAAGACAAGCGCTGTGTGCTTTCAGGAACCGAAGCAGAGCTGGAAGTAACAAGGGGCCTTCCACCTCCTTGGCGAATAAATCAGCAGGCAGCGGATATGTCAAGAATGGTCTTCTGTCTGGGAATCAGATTGCTGTGGCTGCTGGAATTGTGATGCTGTTCCTCATTGCCGCAGCGCCTTCAAGAGGTGCTTGCTCACCAGCTTCGAGTTCTAGCACACATGTGCCCTGGGAGATTGCTCTTCGGCATAAAGCAAAGTTTACCGAGACAATCAGCGCATTTCTTTGGCACTCTGCAAGTAGCAAAGATTATGTTGATATTCAGGAGGAAAAGAGGAGCATATGCAGCAAGTTGCTTGGGACAATGCTTATGTGAATGGGACTATTGCTGCCGCTGGATATGCCCTCAATGCGACTGCAGCAGCAGGCAGCATGCACCTCATGCTAACCCATCTGCCCAACTGCTTCACAGTGGGTGCGAATCTCCTTTTTCTACTACCATTGTGCTACGTAATGGGGCAAATGTTTGCCATGGTCTTCACTGCATCCACACATGATCAGATGCATTTGGCGCAAACCTTGATGCCATGCTTTGCTCCTTGTCTTCAGGAGAAGCTATGGTGGTGGGGCAAGCTGTTGCACTGCTTCTGTGGGACGTGCTGCTCCTAGGAGCCTCCTTTGCTGCTGGCCTCCTGGAGGCAGCTTTACCTGTAAAGATTCAACAGGACAGCCAGTTGGCTGGCAGCGGTGGCAGTGAAAAGCCACTGGGGGGACTGAGCAACATACTTGTGTCGCGATCGGACGCGAGCCTCTTTGTGGAGCTGCTGGTCTTTGGGGCACTGCTGACTGGACTGGTGGTGACTCAACTGCTGCGCGCGCTACACGCACCTGCAAATATCCCGGTCAAGCCCGACAAGGAGCACGCGCAGGGGGTCAACGTGGCCGCAGACGGCAGCCGGGAGGCGCTCGCAGCCGGCAGGAAGCAGCAGAAGGGAGTCAAGCGGAGGGAAGGGGTGCGAAGGAGGGAGGGAACACGGCTGGGAACAGTGGCTTTGCTGGTAGCGGTGCTATGTCTGGTGTTGGCGGCGGCGGTGCGGCCGGCGCTGTGGGTGCTGGGGTTTGCGCTGGGCAGCTGGAGGAGGGTGGCCCTGCTGGGCTACTGGTGCCTGCTGCTGGCCGGCGCGCTGCCCTTCATGGACTGGGTGTCCGGCCGAGTGCCCACCATCATCGTTCGCAAGGTGCTTTGCTCACACCCTAATGCCTGACCAGCATGTCGTGCACAATCAGGCACATCGAGTGCTGTAGTGGGATATCTGCACTGTCCAAAGGTATATTCAGCTGTTCTGTGTCTTGTGATTGTTAATAATGATGCAAAAACGAGGACAAAGGGCTGCTTTATAGAAGCTGGAAAGGTGTCAGTCGCAAGGGTATATCTGTTGGGCAGGCCAGTAAGTAATTTATCATCTTCCTCTGGACGCCAAGGCACCACATAATCTCTAGATGGGGCGATGGGGAAATTCACCGTGAGTTTGGGCATTGGGCAAATCTGCAGGGCTACCACGTCCTGGCGATGGCGCTGTTCACGCCGGCGCTGCTGCTGGAGCCGCAGCTGCTGAGCATGTCGCTGGCCATCGCTGCAGCGCTGCTCGTGGTGGCCGAGGTGCTGCGCGTGGGGAAGGTCCCTCTGCTGGGCCCCAAAATCCACCGCTTCATGACCTCCTTCATCGACAGCCGTGACGCCGGGCCCTTACTCGTCAGCCACTTCTCCCTGCTGGCAGGTGGGCACCTATCTACTTCTCACTCTTCTTTCTCATGCCTTCTCGATCAGCGCTTGCGATTCTCAGTGCGCTCTGCAGTTGCTATGATATGTAAGTCAAGCAGCACGTTTTCCAGCCCAAACTATGCAATTCATAGCTAAAATAACCATTGAAGGTGTCAGAAAGGAATTCCGACAGTGCTGGAAGATATTTTGTCTGAAGTGAACCTGAGGGATCATGGGGGTTTGTCGGTGGCAGGAATGGCGGCACCTGTGTGGCTGTCAGCGGCGTCGAGCACGCCAGTGGGCAGCTGCGTGCCTGGTCTGGCGACCGCCTTTTCAGGCATCATGATCCTGGGCGTGGCTGACTCAGCCGCCAGCGCGATCGGCCGGCGCTTTGGCCGCCACCGGATCCTCGGGACCGGAAAGACGGTGGAGGGCACTCTCGGCGGTGTGGTGTGCACGCTGATCGCGTGGCTGCTGCTGTGGCCGCTGTGCCGCTGCAGCGGCAAGGAAAGGCCTGTGCTGTTGGAGGGCATTATGGGCGGCGCAGGGGGGGAGGCGAGTTTGGTGTCAGGGAGGGATCTGGTGGGCGGGCTGAGCTCAGGACTCAATCAGGTGTCAGGGGGTGTCGCTCTGTGGGCGATGATTGCGGCCACAGTAGCTTCCTGCCTGTTGGAAGCTGCCACCACGCAGCTGGACAACATCTTTCTGCCGCTCCATCATTATGCCATGGTCTCTGCATGAGTGCTTGTACATGCGCAAATTGTCATGCTACATTGTTATCGTAGGAAGGTTGTACGCTAGTCATCCATCTGATCCTATTGTTAGTGTTTCCTATTTGTCAATGTAATGGAATTCATTTGAGGCAGCACCAAGGTCCTGGACCAGTTTACCCCTGTTCTCACCCCTCTGTTTCTAGGCTTCTTGAGGGTTTAAGGCCAATTGACATTAACTCTCCGTTCACTCATTGCAACCACATCAATCTATTCTGTGCAAAATTTGCTAGGTGGCACCAGCTGTGTTGTCGTGACTGGGTATATCAGAGATTGAAGCTGTTCACACAAAGTGGATGTGATGTTCTTTTCTGGTAGACCGCATGAGTTTTCTTAGCACGATTATCAAAAGCAATCGAGTAGGTTTTTTTTGTAAAATGTCTGCTCCCACACCAGTGCTCGCGCAAGTTCCAAGTGGGAAAGGACGCAGGCTACATATATCGTGGGGCACTGGTGACCAGCTTCAGCTGAGCCCAATAGCAGGTGCTCAGGGAGCAGCGAAGGGAGATCTTGACAATGTCCAAACTACATATGCGGTGAAATGGTACGATGTCAGCAACTTAAGACTCGCAATCGGTTCAGATTGGATTGGATGGGCATCGGGAAACTTACTTAGACATTGAAATCTTCTTGTTCTTAATCGAAGGAGTGCACTTGCGGCATCAGAGAGGAGAGTTGCCTACGATAGCCTCCCAGCCTTCCAGGCTTTGCACACAAAACGCAACGCTGGTGAGACACTTGCATGCTTTGGTCCTCATTTTCAAGCGCTTGGCCTTGCAGCAGTAACGGAATTCACCATTGCGTGACCTGATGCTCCTTTGAAAGCAGGCAGTGGTGCAGCAGACCCGTCAGACTTGCAGGAGTATGCGGAGAGCATCAGCAGGACCCTTGCCCCAAGCATTGACAGGTCTGGCAGCCATTTGCGCCACACAGCACTCCAAATACCTGCCACAAGCGCCGTTCTTCACACTTAAGCTCTCGTTATAGCTGTATGTATTGAGAGCGGCGTAGAAAATACGCCGCTCTGCTATGGGGCTATCGTTATGCAGGGTGGGGGAGGAGGATGTGTGTGGCCAGCCACAGGAGGCAGCGATGTGGGACCTGCTGAGGATATTTTACCTGGGCCCATTCACAGATGGAAGCTTTGTGGAGGTAGTCACGTGACCCCTTGCACATCGCTCATGCCGCCAAGGATTTTGTCAGCATGCTTGGTAGCAGATGCATTGGCGGGCATGAGGGGCCTAACCGTTCCTCTCGTGGAGGCTCATGACTATTTCCACGTGCAGGCCTTGGCGGCATGGGTGCAGCGCCATGCAAGGGTGCTGACAACTGCATCCGCGCCCAGCGGCGAGGCTGCAGGCCCCTCTCTGCCTGAGCAGATAGAAGCGCTGCACAGCTCTGAGTCTGCGCCAGAGCAGCAGCCCCAGTACTGGCCGCTCCTGCAGCGCCTGGTTGCCCTGGGAATGACTGAGGACGCCGTCGGGCTGCTAGGGCTGCACTCTGCCTGGCAGCTCGCATATGCAGGCGGCAGGAACCAACAGATGCTGTCACTGGTGCGTCACTCTCCTTGACATTCTAGCACCTTTTGCAACAGGTCAAGGAGGATGTTATCAGCCCATTGCCAGCTGAGCATTGAGAGCCGAGCTTGATGACCGCAGCTGCCATGCATTGACTGCATCCAGGTGCAAGGCTTCAGATGAGAAGAAAATGTCATGGCACATTGTGTTCCTTCAGGACTGACTGATAGTGCTGTGCGTTCGCACAGATATCAATCCTGGAGCCGGCAATCCTGCTGCTGCGACGCATGCCTCGCCTGCACCCGCCTGCCCCAGTCGACGCGTCTGTGCAGGCCTTTGACGATCTCCCAGTCTTCCTGGAGCACAGGCGCGCCGCAGCTCCCTCCCTCCTCTATCCTGCAACTTTCTATGCTTACATTTCAAGGACAAGTCTGCCTGTCTCCATTTTGTCGTCTGATCTGACAGTGACCATCTGCTGCTGAGGTAGCCGGCAGAGTTGCAGACAATGATCATCCAGTGAAACAAAGGGAGGACATTAATCTCCATCATATATTTGTAACACAGTGGACCCTAAGGTGCCAGCGTGACCTGCTAAACATGAGAGCATCTGGCAGGAAAGGCAGGGTGCAAAGAAAGGCCTGGCTTCAGGGGGTTAGATGTAGAACCCCCCTGCTGGCTTGGTCATGGGGGCACTCACTCCAATTCAGGCCCGGTTTGCGCAGGCATGCATGGCAGTTGCAGGTGAGGCAGCTGCTGCAGGACGCCACACTGTGGAGCAAGGCTGTGGCGGCCAACAAGCAGACAGCCGAGGGGGTGCGCGAGCTACTTGACATCCTGCTGGGCGCTGACGCCAGCTTAGTCAGCGGCAGCGCCACCTGGCTGGAGCACCTGCTGGCCATGTGCCTGCATGTGTACCCTGGCATGCGCCCCAACGCTGACCTGGAACCCCTGCTGCTCAAGAGCCTCGCTTCCAAGGACGGCGGCGGCGTGGAGCTGCTCATCGTCTTGGAGGACTTCTTTCAGGTGCGCAATGCTTTAAAATGACACTGAAACTGCGCCTTATCAAGGCCGCCGGTCTGCACTTTATCCTTTGCATGACCTTTCTCCAGAAGTCTTTCTGGCACCCCATGGCACCCTTGTCTTTTTTTAAATGTCATCCCACATGCCATTTCATTGGCCTGCAACATTTCATTGGCCTCCAATAGATAGGATTGTGAGGTCAAATGCTTCTCAATGCCTCGTTTCAAATCAGAAAGTTGCTGGGGTCAGGCTGCTCTCAGCAATTCTCTCCCTGCATGTGGACAATGCTGCAGGACAAGGACTTCATATCCTTACTTGACTATTCATACGACCCTATGGCTGCAATGTGCAGTATGCCTTGCTCTTCATAACTAATTGCTCTTCCGCAGGCTGCGTTTGCAAAATACTACCATATGACCATACATGTTCAATCGCTGGACGCTCAGGTGAAATGCTTTGCAACGGCTCCCTTTCTGACAGAAAAAATACTTTGTTTTAGGCTGCGGCGAAGCAGGAGCTGCAGGGTGTGCTGGAGGTGTGCAGCCACTCCTTCAGCGCCTGGTTCATGGCCCATGTCCCCGACCTGCTCGCGCGACACCCCACCGCCCCCGCCACCCTCGGCCGCTTCCTCCCCCACTTTGGCGCAGACCAGGTGCACATCTGCATCAGCCTTCCTTATTAATAGCGCACACTGACACGTCCATACCGGTACATTTGTTCTCTTGGTTCGTGCTTGCTGAGCAGGCTTGTCTCCCAATCCCTGTCAATCATGTCATGGCAGCTGTCAGATCCAGGGCCCGGAGCTATAAATGTTTATCAGAGGGTGACTTACGAGCTGCAACCACACTAGTAAATCAGTATCACTATCAAAGTCAAACAGTCACAACTGAGTGTGCTAATGGGGCTTTGTCTATCATGCACACAGACGGAGTTCTACATGCTGGAGTATGCGTCTGCGCTGATGACGGCGCCTCAGACGTGGGAGCTGGCGGTCGAGTACCTGGCGTGGTGCCCGGTGCACGGAGAGGCTGTGCTGCAGCGATTCCTGGAGCAGCTGCCGCTCGTGCAGGAGTCGGATGATTTGGCGCTCAAGGCCCTGCAGGCGAGCACCCGACCAAATTGCCTCTCCCAGCCACAAACGGGCAAATCTGCCCCAAGCACCGAATCAGTCACCTTTGCGTGTGCAAAGACCTCCTCACCTTTTTTATATGCGGCGCTGTCTCACTTGCACTGTCCCTAGTGCAGTCCCATGAAGCTTTAGACTGCATGGGCACCTGAAATAACCCATAAGCGAAGATAAATATTTTAGCATCTTGGCGTCTAGTGCGTGGTAGCAGCGAGTTCCTGGGCCTGGATGGGGTTAGTAATGAAGGGGTGGGTGTGTGCAGGTGTGTCGGCGATACGGCATGAGGGCGCAGGAGAGGGGCATCTGCCTGACAGTGGGCATGCAGCGGCTGCAGCAGGGCCGACTGGCAACGGCGCTGCAGTGGCTGGGCAGAGCCGGCGACGAGGGCGCTCTGGCCGCCGCTGCACGGCCCCTTGTGCAGTCGATAGCCGAGCATGCCGCAGCTCCAAGCTCTCACTCAGGTGCGCCCTGCCAGATAGTAAGAGATCACGCATGTACTGATTCGAAAATAAGCTGCTTTTCAATTTCCCTTCCCCTTGCACAACTGCGCAGGTTCCCGTGTCGGTGCAGAGCCTTTGCCTTGTCGTGACTGTTCATGCATTCAAGGGGCAGAAGGGAGTATACTGATGTTGTATCAACATGTGCAGGGGACCTGGAGAGGACATTGGGGGATCTGGAGGCGATGTCAAATGCTGCTGCAAGCGGGTCTGGCAGCGAGAGCGGGCAGGGCACATTTGGGCTCATTCGCTCGTACATTGCCTTTGTGAGAGGCCTGGGACAGGGCTCCAATACGCATGTAGAGGTAAAGTCCCCCTTCAGAACTGTACTGGATATGCCCATTGCATGGTACACTTGCGGGTTGATAACATGATTGTTACGGGGCAGATCAACCAGATCTGACACTCGGTAGCCCAAACAACTTGCTTGAAACAAAGAACTTCACACCCTCCTTTGTGCCCATGAGCAGGCTCTTGAGGACATCAGAGCGGCCAGCGCTGCACTGCTGCAGCTTCTGAAACACCCCAGCTTGCCAGCTGCAACACATGCAAACCTGCTGTTCAACTCCATTGAATTGCTGGAAGCGCCAATATCACCGCCCCTCTTCTCAGTGGCAGACACACAGCAGCTGATTGGCCATTTGCTGGTGCGCCCATAAGCCTCTTATCTGCATTGTGGCGCCAATATGTTAATGATGCTGAAACATTGTATCAGCCTTTTGGCAGGAAAACGTGTATTTTATTATTTAATTGTGTCAGCCTGTAGCGACTGGTGCACTGACACCTGGTGCATGGGTGTGGGTGTATCAGGAAGCAGCATCAGCTTTGAGGAAAGGCCATGGCAGTGTGGCGGATGTGGACACCTCTGGACAGGAGCAGCAGCACTTCTTGGAAGCCAAGATAGATGCTGTGCAGTTAACACTGTCTAGAAACCTTGCCAGAGCGCACATTGCAGCTCCGCTGGCGTGAGACTGGGACTTTTGAGACACTTGTGCAAATCTATCACAAATCTTGAGCCGCACGCTCCACCAAATAAGAGCCATTCGTAGAATACGACGTGTCACCGAAAAACACTTGCAACTGAACAAGTACCGTAATGGAACTGCTTTCCCTCATCAATCCAGGTGAGCAGCCAGCTTCCTGGCTGTGAGAAGCTTCTGCCCACCCGGAATCTGCCAATCCCGTTCAGGATGCGGTTGCTTATCTATTCTTGTACGCACGCTTGCTTCTAACATCAAGAAATTGTCAAGCTCTCATTGATCTATTGTTTTTTTTTATAAATTAGTACAATCTGATGAGAGCTCTGTCATACCAGTAAATATGAACTGTCATGGCCATATCAACATTGGATGTTGGCAGAATTCGAGGTACCAGAGCGATCGCTTTTACATGCAGAATACATCTGTGCGCGACATTTCATTCGAATTCTCTCCTTGCTCATCGACAGCATAGGCGAGACACTGGAATATGGCAGGTGCCAGTCCTCGCTCTAGTGCTCTCTTCAGTCGCTCAGCACCCAACAAATGTGATCGTGACAGATATCGTGAGCAACAGATTGGATTCCTTGCACACGTTAAAAGGTGTCCTGGTCTGAAGGTAGATCGTATTCCACAGGTGCAGAAGAGATTCCAACAGCGTCCTTCCATATCATCTGGGAACAGAAGAAAGGCTGTCCTGGCAGAGAAAGACGAAGAAAACCTCACAGAAATAGACTCAGGCCACAACTTTGATGTTGCCACAGCAATTGCACTAGCAGGCTGTGCCTTTGAGAGCTATAATGAGCCGGTGGGAGTGGTGGAAGGATACCAAGAATGGAGCATCTTTGGCACCTACACCACATATGTAGACAGGTGCGCTGTGCCTCTGTATTGGACAAATGCACAGGCGTGCAAAATTAGCTGCAGAACTATAATGGCAATCGATGTGGACTTGCAGGGACTTCATGAAAGAGACTCTGGCGGGCATGCTTGAAGTCCACTTGAGGAGTGCGACCGGCCTGCCAGCTCGAGATGTGCGGCAACTTCCTCCTTGCAGGCCAGGAGCATGTCTTGATTTCTTGCCGCTAATGTATCAGCGCTTTACTGCCATGCCAGTTAATCGCAGCAGCCCTAGCGCGCAATGTCATTGATCCAATAGAAGGCATATAATGTGCATGCGTGCAGCTCTGGGGAAGCAGTGATCCGTATGCTGTGGTGACTATCGGGGAGAGCGCGCGGCGCAGCAGAGTGATTGACAGGACCCTGGATCCTGTGTGGGACGAGCGCTTTCAACTCTATGTCCGGTGTGACTCCTAGCCTGCATTGTGAAGCTCATGTTATGCCAATCTTGTACACATTAGCCCTCTCTTAGCTGCACCATTGAAGCCACATGTACGGCTCTGTATCTGGGAGTGTCACAACTTACGATTGAATCCTCTGGATTAATATGTATTATTCCACTGCCACTCCTGCCATGAAGTGGCAGTTTCATGTGTGTGTTGTCCCCGGCACGCGCCATAAAGCAGTGATTTCCTTGCATACAGCATGCGTCTTGACGCATCCCTCATAGTGGCAGAGGAAAAAATCTGTGACTGCAGGAGCATCTTGTGAGAGAGGGGATGGTTTTGCAGGGACCCGGAGAAGCAGAGGCTGACCATCAAGGTGTTTGACAAGGACACCTTCACAGCGGACGATACCCTGGGCTTCACACTCCTGCCCATGTCCAGGCTGACAGACGGCTCCACGCATGACCTGGATCTGCAGCTTGATGGGGATGGTGGGGGCGGCCGCATCCAGCTCAGCGTCACATTCTCTCCATTCTCTGGTGCGTCTGCTTAGATTGAATCTTGCAAGTTTTGGATATAGCGCTGGGAATTGGACTGTTGATAAGCATTATATTTTAATTCATTTGTTGTGCAAGCTAGAGTACACATAATGAATGACAGCCCTTGCACCAATCGATTTTCCTGCTGGTCTTAATCTTGTCAGTACACTCTTTAAAATTAATTGCGTAACACATTAGCACCCTCGAGTGACAGCATAATTTAACGTGACTCCTCAACATGTCACTGGAAGGGAGGAGGGACAATTTCTGCATGCATATTGTGCCAGACAAGGTGGCAGATGCTGTGAAGACAACACTGTCAACAGGGACTGGTTGTATTATCAGAAGGGATGAAGAAAACCTCTTCGTGTGTTTCATGGCAGATGAGGTGGCGGATGCTGCTGAGGCTGACATGGGGGAGCCAGCCAAGGGGTCAATCGTGGAGGGGCTCACATCTGGCGCATGGAGGGCCCTGGCAGAGATCAGCGGCAAGACAGCGGAGGAACTCTATGATCCGCTCTGCTACATTGAGAACGCCGTCACCGACACACAGGTGCCATGAAGTGCCACTTCTCTATTGCCTCATGCATTAACAGGATCACATCTATAGCAAATCAACGGTGTGTTCTGCGAAGGTCGAGCACCAAATGGTAGCTCCTTACAGCATGCAATGACATGCAGGTTCCTTGGGATCTTTATTTCAAGAGGTCCCAAATGGCATCCTAGATATGTGCTTTGACCTGTGTTTCATTGGCGCAGGTGTGGGTGTTCAGGAATGTGTCGATGAAGTGTCTCTGCATCGCCTTCCGCGGCACAGAGCAGGTCAAGTGGAAGGACCTGATTACGGACCTCAGCTTCCAGCCAGCTGCGTTCAACCCGGAGAGGGTACTTGAGAGCGGCAGCTCCCACTCCCTGCTTGCATCCTCTGACGAGGTATAATTTCCCAACCCTTATCTGCCGTGCTTTTACAAAGAAAAAGCTCGCACACTGCCAGCACCAGATTCTCAACCAGATATTTGGCAACCACCCCTACACCCCTTGTTCTGTATAGTTGGTACCCCTTTTGGACCTTGGAAACAGCAAATTCTAAGCGAAGTAGTCGATACAAAGTCCCCTGTTGGAATCTAAAGGACCTGAAAGCTTCTGCATGCATCAGAGACAAGGATGCAAATCCAAGCCTGGCTTGGTCCATGTGGCTGTATTTGACAAGTTTACGGATGCATCCCTGCCTGGAAGCAATGCCTGGAAGCAAGACCTGAGACATCGGTGTAGATTCTCAAGATAATTTTTCAGAATAGACTTTGACTTTTTTGTGCTGGCGCTCCAGGGCGGCAAGGAGGAAGACTGGGCCAAGCTGGCCCAGAGGACGTTCCAGGTCTTCATGGGCGCTCAGGAGGAGCTGTCACCATGTGAAGAGGAGGAGATACAGAAGGCTGCCAATGCAGAGCCCTGGGTCCATGAAGTGCGCTTCGTCCCCATTCATCGCCTACACTGCCGATTTGCATGCATGCATCCGATCTGCTATTGTTTCCATTGCCAATAGCACCAGTGGAAAGGAGCTGCAGCACGCATGCTGGCAACTGTGCCTTGAGTAGCCAATGTGTCCCGTACAATAGACAATCCCAATGCCTTTGGCAGCAGAATGGGGCTGCAATATGCCGAAGATACTCAAGCGCCAATTCTTCGCAGGGCTTCTTGCGAGCATATGACTCGGTGCGGACGAGGGTGCTGGGTGTGGTGGACGAGGTGCTGACAGACTCTGAGGACTCCTGGCAGATATACGTGACCGGCCACTCTCTGGGCGGCGCTCTCACCACACTGTGCAGCTTTGAGCTGGCCAACAGAAGGTGCGCAGGAAAGTCTGAAGGCAAGCATGCCCCTTTGGATCCCCTCTGACTAGCACCTCTGCATTGGCAATCTGCGCAGTCCAAGTTCTTCACGGCACGCCCAATACTTGAATGCATGCAGGCTTCTGAGAATACAGGTATTCTTGTGCCCCCTTTTAGACACAGGAGTCCACACTGCATGGAGCTGACTGCACGAATTCTGACTGTATGTATTGCCTGCATGCAGATACAGGCATGGAGGGCAGCCGAAGGTCACGATGTACAACTATGGGTCGCCGAGGGTGGGCAATGCAGCGTTCGCATGCGCATACGACGAGTGCGTGCCGGACAGCTGGCGGGTGACTAATCGGCTTGATGTCATCCCCCGCGTGCCACGCCTGATGGGCTACTGCCACGTGGGCAACTCTGTCAGCGTCACTCCCGACGGCCAGTTCCAAGTCAATGGTGCGCAGCGTCATCAGTGGCTCACAACATTAGTGCTAGCACTCTTTCACTTATCATTAACGGCCCGCAATGGTGAGTGCTGTTCAATGGACTTTTAGCTGCGATTCTCTTTGTGCTTCTCTCATGCATCCCTGTCAAAGTGTTGGGTTGCTGTCTTGCATCATGGTGAATAATGGTGAATGTGCTGCAAAGTCTGCATATGCCAAACGAGGTGGCAGACAGTAGCATGCATGTGCAAGTGATCTCAGAATTGACCATACAATTAAATCTGCGATAGCCATTGGGCCAGTGGTCGTGGATAGTGCTCACAGCGCATGTGTGATTGCTGCAGACAAGAAGGTGGACGTATTCAAGGAGGGCCACAATGCAGAGGATGTTCTGCCCAAGCTGGCACAGCGGGCGATCCGCGCTGCACAGGAGCGCAGCGAGGACGACACTGCAGAAATCGCAGCGCTCATTCAGCACGAGATCAACTTCATGCAGACCCTGGTCACTGGGAGCGCGCTGTCAGAGCACATGGAAGACTTTTATCTGGACACTCTCAGAGCACTGGCCACCACTGAAGCATCTGTTGCAGGGATTGTGGCCGAGGTCACAAAGTCAGCCGAAGAATTGACCTGACAGCCACATGCAGAGCCTGGCAGGCAGACGGTGCGCAGGACATAGGATTCAATCAGGATGTGGGATTCAATATAGGAAACGCTGAGACCGCGCATGCATCAATACAGGGGGATTTGTACATGTTTCTGGTGAGTCAGCGTTTCAATGAGGCAGATCTGCACAGTTGTTGAAAGTCATGGCATGCGTCTGTGATTAATGGGCTCAGCATTTTAGCTGACTGGTGTCTTCACCCAGCATTTTAAGAGAGTGGTGAAAAAAAGACGTCAACCTCAATATTATTATTGTCATTATTACACGCTTTTCCTGCCAGAAGCAAGGTGCGCCTGCAGACAAGCTAGCTGCAGTACAGGCTGCCAAAATCCTACCTCTTGGTGGACTCGCCAGATCCAAGCAAGACCCATTTAACCGTGGGCACAGTGCTCAGTATCTATACCGCCCCCCGCCAGCCGGGGCAAATCCTCAATGTAAATGTCGACAAAGTAATTGAAAGCATCCTCGGCCATCGCAATTGATTACGTCCTCCTCCTTTGCTGTTCCAGTAGATGGAAATAGCTATCTGACACTTTTTGAACAGTGGATTGCACATGCCGCACATGCATGCAGCAACTCTAGATTGACTTATTCAATACTTCACAGATGCGAACTTGATTGCAATTGCTTGCCTGGGAATTCTTTGGGGCACATTGGACATGAAGACTATAAGAGATTGACCAGCACCACAAGGATGACTATCATAGGCAAGTAGAAAGATTTTCCAAAAATCTCCTCCACCAATTCGTTCCAGTCCACACTTCTAGCACAAAACTCACATCTCTGTCAAGTTTTTGACTGATGGGAACGGTAATGAAAGGTATCGCAGTTGTCCGTTAAACAGCTTCATTTGTGGACCCTCCAGCTGGCTGACAACAGCATCAAGTGCTACTGCGTAGAGCACTATGCCCAGTCAAGCTCAACACATGGCATACAAATGCCATTGCCTCTCCATTTCATGTAGATGCAGACACTCTCACAGGAGAGGTCCTTCAGTGTGCAACCCTGAGTGCCTTGAACAACTCTCTAGGCAAATATGGCAGTGAAGTGTCCTGCAATTCTTTGCTCTCGCTCTCCTTTCAGTCCCATGGCTTCCACAGGAGGCCACATTCTGTCAGGTAGGAGGGCCTTCCTGCAAGTCTTTGTAGTCTGCTCTAAGGCCCCGCCCTGCAGAGTCTCAAACATTTTAGAAAACATTCCACCGATGAACAAGAGAAATGCAAGCAGTTTACTGAGAGGAGAGTGCATACAACATCAAGAACGGGAAAGAGGGGATACTCACTTTTTGAGTCAGCTCCCTGCAGGTGAGGTGTGCCCACGTCAATTTCTTCCAGGGCATCACTGACAGATGGTGCAGTGCTGAGGGGCTGCTCTACGACCTGGTCTGGTTGCTGTGATCCAGAGAGTGTAGTGGGACTCCGATCTGCTGCATTTGTGAGTGCCGGTGTCTGTTGGGAAGCCACAGCACTGTCCACCTTTGCCTCCAACAGGCTCATATTTATACTTATTCTCCGCAGCCTGCGCAGAGGCACTCTTTTACTGTCAAAATTGTCTCTACTGATCGTAGCTCGAAGTAGTGATCGCAAAAATGGAAGCAGCCCCTTGTGTCCCTGCTGACACGACAAATGCTAAAGGGCACAAGACCTCGGCGCAGAAGCAGGCCCTGGTCGAACCTTAGACTTCAATTTTATTTTGACTAGGAAGACTGCACGCACCTGCGATCGACGTCGTGCACCCTACGCTCACACAAGCTGGCCACCTCGTTCACAGTCTGTGTTGTATTTGCAACGTATATGTTCATCAGCGCCAACGTCCTCTGATCTGGAACTCCTGTTGTTGGATGACTGGTGGTGACTGCACCGTTAGCCTCCATTCTACTGCTGTTTGGGACTTCTTCCAGTGTCTGCGGGCCGAAGTAGAAATTGGAGGCCAAACCTTCAGAACTCCAGGAAAATTTTTTCCACTTGCTGATAGATTCTGCAATTGAGAGAAGATGTACATTACGGAATTGTGAGACGGGATTGGTTGTTGAGGCAAAGCTTACGCGTTTCAACTGCCTGCGATCACATGGTGTCACGTGCACGTGATTTGCTTGCTGATGTATGAATTGTGCAGCAGCAGAAATCGCAACCGCCAAAAATATGCTTGGGAAAGTTTTGACTAAGCTTCTTTATTTTTACAACTGGCCAAGGAGCTCTGTCGAATTTTCGCAGGCATCGAGGGCCGATATGCTCTGACCGATGGGCATACAAGGGCTCCTTCCTCTGCTGAAAAGCATCACAAAGTCTCCAGTCCACGTCCGCAGGTGCGTCTTGCTGGCTTAACCGAATCTGAGCCATTCTGACATCTTATCAAAGGGTAGAAATGAGCGCTGTGTTGCCGCAAGGTCGACTGATCAAAGGCATTAATTAGTGAAACACTGCCACTTAGTGCATCAATGCTCCAGATTGATAGCTTTAATTTGCGGATATTTTATTACACAGGTATAGTGGCCAAAAGGCAGCTGTGGATGCTTATGGCTGGCTTCACAAAGCAGCTTATTGTTGTTCCTATGAGCTTTGCGAGGGCATCTACTCTGACAGGTGCATCATTCATCCACCTTTTCATTCAATGGCTTGTCAACAACGCTATTTGATTTGAAAGCGGCAAGGCGCACCTGTGAAATTGAGCAGAGAAGACTTTAATGTGGCCATCTTATTATGCTGTGGCTGCCGTAGAATGAGACAGCTGTGAGCTCTGAACATTTGATAGCTGTGCAGGGTCTTTGAGCATCATCTTGCTTCGACTGTCATTGATTAGTTCTTTTTATGCGCTCTGAGCTCCCTACTTCTGTGTCAGGTTTGTTGCGTATTGCATGCAAAGGGTGGAGACCCTGCAACAGGCCGGTGTATCACCGATCATAATCTTTGACGGAGGCAGGCTCCCAATGAAGTCTGCTGAGGAAGGCACCAGGGCCAGGTGTGCATCGTGTTCTGTACTCACCAATGGAGGAGGATACGAACCGCAAAAGGGTGTCTGATGCGCTCTGGCTTACCAACCAAAATTGGAGAGGCATTGACAGAAATGTTTTAATTTTCCAGGAGCCGCAGCGAGAATCTGGAGAAGGCACGAGCGTACTGGCAGGCAGGGAATACAACAGCTGCATATGAGTCGTACCAGAGGGCCGTGGACATCAGCCCTGCCACTGCCAAACAGCTCATAGAGGTAACACTTCAGATCTGACCACTTACAGCGCGAGTCTACAATTTTAGGAGTACTGCTGATGATTGACAAAAATGGTTGGTGATGACAGGCGCTGAAGGCAGCAAATGTGGAATACATAGTGGCTCCCTATGAGGCAGATGCTCAGATGGCCTACTTGGCAATCAACGGCATTGTGCAAGTGGTGAGCTCACCAGCAAAATGCTCTGGCTTTTGTCCATGCATGTTGACTCGACAATTTTTGGTGCATTCCGTTGAATTACCGTCCTGATTTCTCCTCCAGATATTCCTTGGTGAGGTGAGGGGTAGAGCACTCCAAAAGCTTGACATAGCATACTATTGGTGTAATTCAGGTCATCTCTGAAGATTCTGACATGCTGGCATATGGCTGTCCGCGAGTGTTTTTCAAGATGGACAAGAACGGGGACGGCCAGGAAATCTGCATGGCAGATCTCCCAGAGTGCCGCAATCCCAGCTTGATCGGCTTCACACCTGACATGTTCTTGGAGGTTAGTGCTGATCTAGCCAGTCACCTGACTTTGTCTATCGCTTTTTCTTAGCCAATCCATGCTCATGCATCAGGACAATTCAGCACATGTGTGATTGCAGATGTGCATCCTTGCTGGCTGCGACTTCCTGAAGGCGCTGAGCTCCATTGGCATCAAAAAGGCGCATGGCCACATCAGAAAGTACAAGACGTTCATCCGGGTGTGTTCCTCATCTCCTAAATCGCAATGTCCTGACACAGTCAGCCCTTGCCCCATCCCAGTGCTTCCGTTCCAGTCAGTACCATTTTAAAGGGGTTACTTCTTTGCATTGATGGGGATGCTCACCACCACGCAGACCTGGGAGACCAAGCATGTCTCTATAGGTCTTTTTACCTGAGGAGAGATATGAAACATTTCTTTGGTACAGTTTGCTTCAGTGCTCACACATGCATGCATGCAATTGTGCTAGAAATGTGAACTGTGAAAACAAATTACCATGCATGCATGCATGCAGGTGTGCAAGAGCCTGCGCTTCTCGGGGGTCAAGGTGCCCCGCGAGTACGAGGCAGACTTCCAGAGGGCGCTGTGGACCTTCCGGCACCAGCGCGTGTACTGCCCGGCCGCCCGCGCCGTGGTGCACCTGCGCCCTCTGCCACCCGGGGGCCTGGCAGATGGCGTGCTTGTGCTGGCTGCCCTGCCCAGCAAGGAGGAGGCTGACCTGCCCTTCCTGGGGCCCATGCTGCCTGACTCTGTGGCGCAGGGCATTGCCACAGGTGGACCCTTGCTCCTCGAAGTCTGGTAGCACATACTTGCATATGGCGCTCCTCAGCGCTGAACAGCATTAGCCAGGAATAGAGATGATGACAGTGCTCAAGGAGAGCATGAAACACTGTAGAGAGAGCACCTTGCTCTCCGATGCTTGCCCTCTGGCAGAGCACTCAGTAGAGCATCTGCTAGATTCACACTGCCATTTATTGGGCGAGAGAAGTGTTTCAGCCTGTAAGATAGAACAAAGGGGTGCCCGGATGTTACCTGCATGCGTGCTCATGTGGGGTGACTGACTGGCGCAGGCAGCTTGGATCCAATCACAAAGCAGCCATTTCCAGAAATCCAGTATGTGCCAAGTTCTCTCCCACAAAATGGCACTGCTGATGATGGTCTCTTCAGGACGAACGCCAGAAGAAAGCAGCACAGACGGAGATCAGCTGGTAAGATGAGCTTTCACATGTGCCGCTGCAGGTCTGAGCAGCCATTTGACATCAAGCTTTGTGGGCCGTGCAAAAAATTTGTTTTTTGTAGGAACAAGGAACTCGCTGCCGGTGCATGCAAATGGCATAGCCAACTACTTCAAGGTGCTGCCTGCCAGCAGAGAAATCCAGCGCGAGTTTGCGGCGCCAAGGATGTTTGCAGGTGACTTTCAGCCTGTTTCAGGCAAGAGGAATGGCCATTGCAGATTCCTGCAAGTTGCAGTTGTGCTGTAATGAAACACTGGTCATGAATCAGTGAACCTGCAGCTGCAGACAAGGCTGGATTGGAGCGCACAGACATAAGGGAGCTTCTCGACCAGCGTGCATCCGAGCCGGAGTATGCTACACCAGCAGATAAGGTATATTAGATTTGCACCACCTTGCATTCACGATGCCCACAATGTCACGATGTCCACTCAGGTCAAATTCACTGACTAGCAATTGCAGTATGATTTGGGGGCGCATGATTTCATTCATAACAGTCAGGACAGAAATATAATAAAAGGCTTGAAGGGTGTTATCGGGTGTGCAGGCTTCACAGGGGTCTGTAGCTGATGAGACACCTGCCGAGCGCGCGGCCAGCCACGGCGTGGCATGCAGCTCACAGCCTGAGCTGGCCACAACCAGCCGCCGCACAGTCAACCTTAGCCGCTTCTCCTGCGGCCCATCCGCCCCAGCAGCACAGCACACAGGCATGTTCCATACTCTAACAGCCATGCTCGCTCTGCCAAAATGCCCATTTCTGCCAAGTCCCTGCCCGGAAGGAACTCCTGCATGCACCAACAATTGGAGCAATGCGTATGTGTCGGAATCTGTGAAGTGCTTCATCGCTTGGGGCACGGTTAGCATTCATCGCGAGCCAGCTTCAACCTCTCAATGTAGAATTTTGTTGCTAGAGAAGGCTCAACTCATCAAGTCATTGTTCCCTTTGTCCAGATCACCAGCCTATCAGTGTCCCGGCCAGGATCGGCCGCAGGAGGCCCGAGACACCAATCGGCGATCATTGCCAGCTAGCAAGCATGCCAGCAAAGCGCACACGTGGCATTGGCAGCCGCAGCCCCGTCCTGCCGGCCTCATCCGACGCCACGCTGGACTTCACCACTCCGCAGGACACAGCCACCACAGGGCAGCAGACGGCCGCTGAGCCGCACCCGGTCATGTACATCACAGAGGAGCACATCATGTTCACGGAGCTCCCACACAGCAGAGCGCAGGAGGACTGCGCAGCAGCAGACCACCTCGATGCAGGCAGTTGGCAGCCCTCAGGGTCGGGCAGGCAGGCGGCAAGTGCAGGCGGATATGACATGGATGGCTTAGAGAGGTCCGCTGGCGCAAGCAAGCGGGCAGAGGGGAGTTACGGACGCGGCAGGGTGGCTTCTGTGCTCAGCGGCTTGCAGCAGGACTCCCAGGCAGAGCTGGAGGGAGCTCTGGCAAATGCATGGGACGGCGACATGGATGGGCCTTGCCGAGAAGCGGAGGTGACCTTTGTGCCAGAGACAGCCGCCAAATGCAGCCCGGACAGGCCTGCCGCCGGCACGCACAGGGGCATCAGTCCAGCCGGCAGGCTTGGCTTCCAGGAGAGGGATGATGCGCAGGCCAGCCCCGCTGCAGAGGCAGCCCTTCGGCCAGAGCTGGGCTGCGCTGAGAGCCTCTCAGGGGCTGGTGCACAAGATGCATTCTTGGAGGGGCTGCGATCGCCGCAGCTATACGCTGAGGTCAGCAATGACTCTGCAGCGGGGCCTGGCCGGCTTGCGGCGGAGCCGGGATGCAGCGCGGGTGCGCTAGGACTGGCATGCAGCCCGAAGGTGCCGGCATGGGGCGGCGCGCAACAGCCGGTGTCTCTGTGGGCCGCCTACTACGAGGGGCCGGACATCCTGTTGGAGGCGGAGGAAGCATTCCTGCAGCCTGCGGCCCCTGGCGAAGCAGTCAGTAGCGAGGACATGCATGCAGAGGAAGATCTGCTCAGCCCCATCCACCGGCACCCTCTCGCGCTGGAGTGCGCACACGGTGGCGGCCCGGCCCACAAACGCGGCCTCTCCCGGCGAGCCGCCCCGGCCAAGCGCGTGCAGCCCGAGCTCTGCAGCCCGCGCCGGAAGCAGCGGCGCAGCTTCCTGGAGAATAGCTTCTCTGCGGGTGCCCTGCAGCTTCACGCATCGCCCACCGTCGAGGAGGCCGTGCTCCTGAGCGGGGCTGCCGCGGGGTCACCGGACGCCAGACATGCCGGCAGCGCCCTGAAGGGCTGCCCGGCCGGGCAGCGCTCTAAGCAGCTGGGCAGCCCAAGTGGGCGGCAGTCGGCAGGGGACGGCGGGTGCAGTGTGCTCCAGGAGCTCAGCAATGAGGCCAATCAGCACGACGCTGATTTGGAGCGCCTGCTCACCCCGCTGCGCGGTGCGCCAGAGCCTCTCATGCGTGTAGTCTGATACTTAAGATGGGGTGTTATCTGTCATTCCAGCACGTCAAGTGTGTATATGTGATGACACACTGGCAACTGTCCATGAGGTCCTGGCTGTGCAGGTGCCAAGCCATGTGTGGAGGTTGCAGCGGATGATGCTGATGCTGACATGCTGCAAGGTGGCTTTGAGGATGAGGCTGTGCCAGCTGCTTCCAACCTCCAAAGCCGAGCTCGACAACGGTCATCTCCTTTCAGGTGGCTATCATTTCAGGATCCATATTTTACCTTGCTCACACAACGTGCTATCTTCAGAAAGCCGCATGTCAGCATTCTTCATCATTTCATGTTGGGACTGCTCTTACAGGGGAGCCCAAAGCTTCAGAGCTTTTGAGGTTCAGGACAGGGAAGAGCCGTCATCCCAAGGCATTGAGGAAGAGCAGGAGGAAGAGAAGGACACAGGAGATGGGGATGCCTTCAATGGCTTGGGCCATGTGAAGAAATATAGCAGGATAGCGACCAAGGCACTTGACAAGGTCGAGGCTGCAGCGCGCAAGGGGGCTCACAGAAGACGAGGCTCATCTGGGGCCCTCAACAGGTGTGCACCATTGTAACTTTCCTGTTACGTAGATTTATTTATGGCATGATGTAAGGTATGCATGTATCATGCAACATGGTGCAATATATTTCGGTGACTGGGAAGCTGGTGACTGATCAGTGATGACTAATCTTATGATCTTTTCTGCAGCGAGAGCGTCCTCAGTCAGCCCTTTGCCCCTCCTCGAGCACAGGAGTCTTGCCACGACAGGAAACAGAAACAAGCTGTCAAGCCTGGCCAGGACGCACTCTTTGACAAGTTCAAGTGTGCCCCAAAGATCCGTGGCAAGTAAGGAAATACATCCTGGAGAACCAGTTGCAACATTTGCAGTTGCAAAATAGTTTCAATCCCAGTTCCAGAGATTTATCTGAGGATACATATTTTGAGACAACCTTATCAGTATTGTAAGCTCTTCAACAAGCAAAGATGTCATCTGCAATGCCCTGGAAAGATGCATGACATGCACTGCAGTGCATGTCTGTTGACAACTTTTCCGATGCCTACTCTTGCTTGCACTGCTTCTTATTAAAGCTTTCAACGGTGATGTTCCCAAGTTCAACAGGGACCACATGCGCGCATGGCCAGCGAATTGAGGCTTGATCGAAGGCACCGTTCATTCTGACAACATGAGCAAGTGGCAGCGCCGGCACACGCATGCCAGCAACTGGTCAGCTGCATGCAAGCCTTAGCTTGCAAGATGATCGAGGTGTAAGGCAGAAGAGCAGCACATCAGCAATATTACAATGCACCCGGCTGACATGCATCCCGCTGAGAAATCTCAATCCTCATCGGATTCATCGTCAAAGTAACGGCTCTTCTTCTTGTCCACAACTGCGTAGATGTGTTTTTTCTCAATGCCCTTGTCCTTGTATGTTTTGGCTATGAGCTCAGCTGCCTTGTCCACAAAGTCCCCTTGCACCTGTGGGTAATCATGGTGTGATTAGTCCAGGATATCCACACGTGTATTTGTTTTGTTACCACATGCTGATCCAGATTGGACATTACCTCAATTTGGTCTTTTTCCATGGGGTTTTTTGTGATGCTTGCTCCGCTGGCAAACTTCTTCCCAAAAAGCTTGGCCGCCTCAGCAAGTTTGACTCCAAAAGTTTCTAGCCCTGTAACACCACATCATGAGTCAGGGAGTGAGGGCCAAGCACTGAAGTCTACTTACCAGGTCAGTCTACTAGAAGCACAGGGTGATCTGATGGTGTCTCAAAGGAACATTCCTGGCAGTCGGGAGGGCTCTGTCACCGCACCTAGGATGGTGGTGACACATTTTTTCTTGCTCCTGGTGTTTGTCTCCAGCACCACCTCATTCTTGGCTTTCTTCTTGACCTTGCCGCCTGGAAGCTGCTTTTCAATGACATCTCCATGCCTGTCTTTCAAGGTGAGGTCTGCGACTGCACCAGCTGCTCCACCTGCCTGTGCTGCTTTCCACCTGCTCCCAATCGCGCCGTTTTTGGCTTTGCAAGATACATTGATGTGCTAATTCAACATCAATTTGAGGCTGTGAGCTGATCATGCCTGGTTTCTCAGCCCCTCTGAGGTGATAGTTGCCAACTTACCGTTTGTACTCCTCGCAATCCTTTGGCAGGTATTGGTTGAACTCAGAGGGCACTCCCGTTAAAGGATCGTATACAAGTTTCACAGGTTCTGCGGAAGGCGCCTCATCAGCTTGTAGATCAGCCATCACTTCGGCATCAAACCTAGATATCAAAGCCCTTGTTAGGTGTATCTGCAGGGCGCAGAACTGTACTTGTCTCAAGTCACTTGTTGCGTCTGTATCGATATGTGGATCCTGCTGAACATGTTTTGAAGCCAGAATTTTGGCTTGGCTGTTGGGGGTCGTCACAGTGTCGAAAAGCTCAAATAAGGGATTAAAACCTAGGCGTGGGCTCCATGTGATTCAGGTCTAGACACACTCGACGCATATTGCTCCCAGTATACAGCAGAAAACAAAACAGTTTGTTGCCGTTGAGTGCCCATTGCGGTGCGATGACATCAGCTCTGTCTGCTGCACTAAAAAAGCCCACACTTGATCAAGCAGCATCCTCAGCTCTTGCAGATAGCTTGAAGGCTCCTCCCAAAGCGGCCACTGCTTCGGGTTTTGATCTTTCATCTATTCCCTTACCTCCCAGTGCCTTCCCGGGCCTGTACCAGTCTTCCGCAGCTGAAGATGACTTTGTTGCTGAGCTCGAGAGCTTGGCACTGGGCACTAGTATAGGGACGCAGGCGATTGGATCCCTGAAGTCCCGGTCTGGTACACCTGTGGTGCGTAACTACCTTGCTCATGAGCTGGATTCTGCAAGTGGCATCTTCAAGCAGGACCTTGCCTTCCCAACTGCACTGCCATTTCTAGGGTTGTCCTTTCCCTGCTTTCTCTGGCTGATGCGTATCACGGGTGCATGGCCATTTGTAGCTTGCATCTGATCAGCGGAATCTTAAGTGCCTCAGTCCAGACAACATCTGGAAAGATTCTACCGGTGTCTGGCCAGTGGTATAGGAAGTGCTCGATCCGTGAGACTACAGTAAGCAATGATAGGATGCTCGATCCAGATAATATTAATTGATCGTCGATACATTTAAAAAGGTCTGCATGCCTCATTTGTATGTGTCTCTTTGCCTCAATGCGCAGGCCGACTTTGAGCCAAACAGCAGGAAGCTGAGTGGCCATGAACGCATCCCGGCCATCTATGAATCAGAGGCAGGCTTCTTTTCCGATGCAGTCAACTCAACATGCACTCCTGCTTTGGACCAAATCCCTTGTATTGAGATGTCAGTATGAATCGCTCTCTTCAAGAGCTCGAGTACAGAGGTAGCATTTGACGTTTGCAGGAGGATCGCTTGCACTGGGAGCAGATGGGCCGTCCAAACATTGCTGCCAACTTCATGTCCCCCACAATGTATGGATCCCTGCCCAAGGCCCTCAGCAGTGAGGAGCGGCTGTCCATCTCGCGCAACACCCCAATGTCAGCGTCACTGAGGGAAGTTCAAAATCGGACCCCGGTGAGTCACCTTATTGTCTCTGTTGTGCAAATTTCATCTTGGCCATGGTCATGTCCCACCGTGTATCTGCCCACCGTGTATGCTATTTTATGTGCTCACCTTTGCCTGCTGTGCAAGATATAGCATCAAGTCACCTCTGCTGGCGCGCAGGCAAAGGTGTCGGCACCAACAAGGGCCGGCAGAGCTTTGAGGAGATCCCTGCTGAAGGGCTGCGTGATTGTGATTGTGGTGGCGGGATACTCAGGCAAGCGGTTCATTTATGAGCGAGCCCATGAGCTTGGCGTCAGGTGAGCCCCAGACCCTGCACATACCTTTCAGGGCTGCCAGTGCCCGTAATGACAGTAACACTATGTATCAGCCAACTGCATGGGTAGGAAGGGGTCATGTCACAGAGGGAACCGGTGCTGCAGGGTGGTCATCATTGATGGGCCAGACAGCTGGGCAAAGACTCTGGTGGGGGAGAAGGTGATCGAGAAGTTCTATCCTGTAGACTTCACAGATGAGGCAGCCATTTTCGACAAGTGCCTGGTCAGGATCAAGCAGGCAGAGGCGGTGAGTCTGCTTGACTCTTGGAAATGCTACTGTGCTGCCATCTTCGTGATTGAGCCCCAGCATACAAATTGAGAATGCTGGTCTTAATTAGGTATCAATTACAGTGCTCTGATGAGACAGATGCCGCTTGCAGGAGCTTGGACAGGTGGATGGGATCTGCAGCTTCTGGGAAGCTGCGCAGGCGCTGGTGGCATCTCTGGCAGAGCGCCAGGGCCTCCTCGCGCACCCACCTGCTGCTGTGGAGAATGCCAGGGAGAAGCAGGTAAATGTTTTATCATTTTCTGACAATACAAACGAGCTCAAGATTGACTCATGCATGATGGGGAAACCACAGGCAAATCTCATCATAGCATTGTGCAATATCGTCATGCAACAGTACTGCTTGCTACATGGCATTGTACAGGTTTCGAGTCCTCGAGGGCATCAGCTGTGCCTGTGCAGAACACGAGGTCTTGCATGAAGGCCGCCGGGCTGCCGACGCCTGCGAATCACCTGATCAAGAGTGGCGCTGATGTCAAGAGGGCGGCTGAAGTTGTGGGCTTCCCAGCCGTCATCAAACCCATCTCTGGCGCTGCCTCTGAGGGTGTCGTGCGCGTTGACTCCCTGGAGCAGCTTGTAAAGTGAGTGTGGGCTTCCTTCATTACTATTAGAGAGCGCGAGAGGCATGTATTTGTCTGCAGCAGATCAGAGAAGGAACAAAGACAGTAGTCTGACTGTCTCTGGCATGGCAAGAGAGGTAGCACGGCTTGCGTCGATGTTGTCACAGCACACAAAGTGTTGTTGCATCAACCTTTGCTGAAATGTTGTGGTCTCATGAAACACAGGGTGTATGAGAGGGAGAGCAAGAAGATCAAGGCCAAGGCCATCGACTCCAACACCACCACCCTGGACGACAAGACTGCCGAGCAGGAGGTGCGCTCCATGTCTCTGCCACATGCTCAGATCCAAGTACAGCCACTGCAGCTTCCTGCTTGCCTTTCTGAGGACTCCTGTCACTTGGATACTGTATTACAGATCTTCTTCCACGGCAGAGTTGCAAGTGCTTGTACACCGTGATGGCAGTGTCACAACAATGCATGACACTGGCAAGCGTGAAGGATGCTGTAGGGCACTCCCCTCACTCCCCTGATTAGTATGTTACGTGATTGAAAGCATGGGAGCAAAAGGTCAGGAGGCAAAGTGATCAGATCTGAGCAGGATAGATAATGTGCAGTGCAAAATCAATGCATGACGCTGGCATGCATGTTGCTGTGCGCAGAGGGCGCGCGGCCGCGCAGAGCTGACATTCATGATGGAGCAGTACCTAGACGGGCCAGAGGTGGATGTGGATGTGCTGCTGAACTCAGACGGGGACGTTGTCTACGGTAATGTGACCGACAACTGGCCCACGATCGAGCCCTACTTCAACGAGACTGGCTCCAACTGCCCCTCCATCCTCAGCCTGCAGCAGCAGCGCGAGCTGTGCCAGCTGTCCGTCGCCGCCGTCAAGTGCATGGGCTTTGTCGTCGGCAACTTCCACGTCGAGTGCAAGTACACTTCCAGTAACGGGCCCCAGCTCATCGAGGTCGGCCCAGCTCCCTGCCCGATTTCAAAATTTCAATTTGATCTTGTAGATCTATAGCTTCAAAACTGTCTGAGGTCCTGGCGGTGTTCTGCTCAGGGTCTCAGTACTTTGCAAAGGTGTTGTTGACTGACATGCACATGCGAGGCAGCCTGTTCTCCAATCTTCTGCCGCTCGCTCTCCCTAGATATCTGCGTTCCTGTTCTCTCAATGCAGGAGTCATGATGCAGAGCAGCGTTGCATGGTGGTGTGATAGCGCACATGGGTGCATGCAGGTGAACGCTCGCATGGGTGGTGGGCCGGTGTACGCGATGAACCAGTTTGTGTGGGGAGTTGACCTGGTGGAGGAGCAGTTTCTGGGCTGCTGCGGCATCCCCTCGCGCCCCTACCTGTCCAAGACCCCCCAGAAGTGCATCGCCGAGTTCTCCATCAACGCCCAGAAGACCGGAACGCTGCAGAATGTGGACTGGGTCGATGTGAGTCACTGTGCTCTCCCAACATGCATCCACACTTAGTTCTTGCTGTCCAATTTTAGCTATCTTCGTTGCAAATTGTGAAATAAAATTGTCCTTCGCTGTCCCGTTCTCAGCGAGCTGCATATAAAGTATGCCACATATTTCTTAGATTCTATCGCAACCTTGCAGACCACAGTGATTTAGTGATGGAATGTGAAGGTTTTAGCCATGTGCATGAATGAAGGATGCGTGTAATTGGTCAATGATGGCTGATGGGGTGTTGTGTGCGTCTGGGACACAGAAGTTCCAGGACGACCTGCATGTGGTCTACGCGCGGTCAATTGTGGAGGAAGGCGCCAAGGTTGTCTGCGTCGAAGATGGCCTGCCAACATGGGTCGCCGAGGTGAGCCCACAAGCGATCTCCTGACCAGTCTCAGCCCTTCATCTGATCCTGATAATTTCCTTCTTGCAAGCAGAGCTAGCTACTTAGCCTTAGGCAGGGTCCATCTGCTTTTGTTGAGCTGCCTAATAATCTGGATGGCTGGAAACGAGATGTTGAGTGTCATTCCTGTGCCTCCTGCAGCTCATGGTCTGGGATGCGGATGTGAACAAGGCCATTGCGCATGTGCTGGACATTGAGAAGGACATCCAGGAGAACATTGTCATCACTTGAACCGCAGCCTCCTAGCTTTCTTGATTACCAGGATAATAACTTCAGCTGTCTGTGCGGGTGTGCCACGGATTGGGAGGGGCATTTTTGCGACCTTTTTCACTGCGGGTTGTGCAAGGATGGCCGTCCAAGTACATCTGTACCAGTATTCTCTGTCCATTAGCTAGTGGTCAGTCATCTCCAAATGTGAAAGGGTCTCTGTTTTGGGACAAGATATTTGTCCTGAAGTGATATTCTGAAACATACCCAGCATTGAGGGAGCGATATGACTGCTGGATGGGCTTGATTCTTATCGCCACAGTTTCCTTCTGGCACTAGGTTTAATAATATGTGGTGCGTCTGAGAGACAGCACAATCCAGGCTCCCCAAGATCTTAAGGTAAGGCTGCTGATACTGCTGTATTATGGAGGGATGTAACAGTCTAGATGAGTGCTTCTTAATACAAGTCACTGCCATGGTGACTGGCTTGACTAATACCGCACCGCGCAGCCTGCCTGCATGCATGCTGAAAACATTGTGCAACAGGGACCACTGTTCTACGTCATGCTGCACAGGGCCCCCTCCAGTTTGGAGAAAGAGAGAGAGAGGCAGCCAGCACTGCCACTGCTCTAACCCCAAGGATAGAAATTGTAGGTGAGCAGAAGAAAGGACAGTCAAAAAGGAAATCGGACCAAGAAAAGAGGGGAACAGGGGGACTCGAACCCCCGACCTCTTGCACCCAAAGCAAGAATCATACCCCTAGACCATGTTCCCTGGCGATCAGTTACGGTACATCTCTGTATTTTCCACTGTATATATTATTGCGGCGTGGGCATCTACCTCGTTCGGACGATGATTCATGTGCTAGGTGCTTGTGGAGTACAAGAACACCAGGAGTAGAAGACTAGTGTGAAAGATATCGCCACAGCTGTTCAGTTTGGCGGACGTATTCTTGCCAGTTGTTTTTGTCATTTTGCTAGGCAAGACGGAGGCGCACTTTTGACACAAGTCTTTGCAGAGTGTCAACTTGCGTTTTGACATGCAAAACCTTTGATCGTCAAGTTAGCAGCACATCCACATGGTAATCTGCGGATTTGGCTGCCCATGTGGGACTTCTCGCTTCGTGCCCAGGTACAGGAAAGGAGGCTTTCGCTTTGCAACCTTGTCTTCGAGGTCGATCATAGAAGAACGCTCTTGATCCCGAAACTCTTCTTTGTTCCAATTTGCATGAAGCAAATACAATCTATCTGGTTGCGCAACAACAAAGTTATAAAGGGGGCTTGGCAAGTATTATATCGACGTGGCTTGTCTTGTCTTGCTGCCTCTAAAGGCTGATAGGAACGTTACTCCGTGTGGTTCCCTGAGGATTAACGCAATAACGCAATTCCCTGGGTGCTGCTGCCAGCTCATTGTCCTTTCTGTCCACTGTCAGGCACACTCCAGGAGGACACTGGCTGGGTCGTCGGCCCCTGCAGCTGTTGGCTGCTGGCCGCGTCAGGCCAGAGCCCAGGAGCAGAAAAGCCGCCGGTGACACCAAGGTGCCTGAAATCTTCATCCCCCTGGGGCCTGCGCGTCCGTCTGAGTCGACCCCTGCGCCCAGCACTGAAAGCAGTCCTGCAGCAGGCAAAGCGAGACAGGAAGCTCCACAGCGCCAGCAAGGTGCCAGCAGACAGGAGCGTGTCGGTGAAACAGATCAAATTACACCCGAGAGGAGCTCTCTTTCTGCCAGCACAAGTGGGCGGAGCAGAGTGGCCGAGGGACTGCCGTCTTCCAGTGGGAGGTTTGGCAGGGGCGCCGGGGAAGGGCCATCCCAGGAGAGGGATGTAGCCCAGGATGAGAACAGCTCGCCCTACCAGCAGCGGCGAGGCAGCAGGAGGCCTCCTGACACCCTGAGAATACAGGACAGGAGACCCGCCAGGCCGCACGTGTCTTCGCCTGAATATGCCCAGGTACAGCTTTCATGACAAGGACTCTCCACAGCACAAAGTTTAGCGCAACACCCATTGGCAGATCTACCTCAGCTCTTTACTTCACTATAAAATGAAGGTGCTGCAGAAATTTCGGGAGCCATGAAGGGGCTATTCTTGGTGCAGGCGACGCTGCAGCAGCGTCGCAGCTCCAGGAAGGGGCCTGGCGAGCGGGCAGCATCCCACGACAACCGCTACGGCGTGTCCCTCATGCGCAGGGGGGCCGGCAGCACAGCCACCTTCTTCACGAAGGTGCCTGCTGCTTCACACCATGCGTGCTGTTTCTCACTTTGGCACCCATGCTCAAAAATTGATTTGTGTGGGGTGTGCGGAACAACAGTCTCCAAAAGGCATGCCTTGGTCTGATCGGGGCTTAGAGCAGGGGGTGCTATTGCGAACCCCTAAGTCAGGATATATCACCCTCTGCTTAGAGCCACAGGGGGTTCTATGGCGCAAAGACAATGATTGGGGGTCATTTGGTTGCAGTCGAGTTTCAAGGATGTGGGTGCGAGCGATGAGATGGTTAAGGCGCTGAGGGGGATCGGCATCGAGCGGCCGTCGTACATTCAGGCGGCCGCGTACCAGGTGCTCACGTCAGGCGCCCGCCACATCGTGCTGGCCGACCACGCAGGTGCCGCCACAATGACCGTCTTCACCATCGTCTACTGCACCTGTTCACTTGTCAACCCAGCGCATAGAAGCTCGCACCCTTCCTGCCATGCAGAGAGCGCACATCCATCCTAATATACTGAGGTACACTGGGAAGGCTCTCCGTAGCCGGGTCTTCATTGCCTACCCATGGCATTTGGCAATTAGCAAGGAACACTTTTCATTGTTGATGGGGACCCTGCTGGTGTGATGTGTGTGACTAACAGCACCATGGTAGCCATGCCGGGTACTCATCATGGCATAGACAGCACGCTTGGCATGATGGTTGATGTCTGTAAATGTGATCTGCCCCCCGGCTTTATCATGAAACGGGGGGCCATTGCATCTCTTGTTGAAGAACCCGCCGGCTCGGCGCAGGGAGCGGCAAGACGCTGGCGTACCTGCTGCCGCTGGTGCAGGCGCTGCGGGAGGAGGAGCAGAGCCTGTGCGACAGCCTCACCATGCGCAACGCCCCCCGCGTCATCATCCTCGCCCCCACCACCGAACTCTGCGCCCAGGCACGCTCGTGCACCCCCTCACGCCCCGCAAACCCCTTCTCACTCCCTGATGGAGGCCCTCTCCGCAGCTCAGCATTTGTAGGGACGACATTACTTTGAAAATGGCTGAGAGGGTGTGAGCGGCGCCATCAGTGAGTGAGTTCCCCAGGGGTTTCTGAACCTTGACATGTGTTCAGAGCAATTCCTTCTGATTGCAGGTTCTGATGGTGGCCCGTGGCCTTGCCAAGGGAGCACCCTTTCGTTCCATCGCCCTCACAGGTGGGCCAATTCGTGACCAGCCTGGTCCTCATTGCTGAGTGCATCCGCATGCTTGCCAAGAGACGTGTCCTGTCGCTCACACTGTGTCCTTTATGCATGCTGTGTACAGAGCAGCCCTGCCACTGTGGTGCTGGCATAAATCGGCCTGCACCAAATTCTGCACAGATTCAAGAAGCTGATGCCTTCAAGTTCCCTTTCAAAACACTGTCAAGCAAGGCAGGTCACACTATTCTGTTCACTCAACAATATCTGTGGCGTGTGCAGGCGGGTTCAAGTGGCGGACGCAGAAGGAGGCGCTGGATGAGGGGGTAGATGTGGTGGTGGCCACTCCCGGGCGGCTGGGCGAGCACATAAAGGCAGGCAATCTGCGCCTGGACCAGTGCCGCGCCGTCGTCCTGGACGAGGTCGACGTGCTCCTGGGAGACACCTTCGCGTTCGCGCAGCAGGTGCGCGCTGAGAAGCCCAGTGGCAGTTCTTAGAGGATGTGGGGCACGCAAACGTGTTGGAAAATGCACCATTGTTGGCCGCTCAGCATGCCAGCCCCAGACCAGTGACAAATCTGAAGCATGCCTTGTGAGAGAAGGTCAAGAGGTGCCAGAAATATTTCAACAGTGCATGAGAGATGTGCAGTCTGTCTAGCGCTCTCGGCCGGCTTCTCTGAAAGCAATGAGCCTGGGCTTGAGACCGTGCTCAAATACAGGGCATTTGCTGGACCTTCTCTTTGAGAGGTATGAGCGTCTCAGGGGCTGACCTCAGTCATGGGATATTCTGCCGGCTGAACAATGAGCGCTCCACACGCAGGTGGCGCCACTGAGGGCGGCGGCCCCCGAGGCGACGCGGTTTGTGCTGGTGACGGCGACGCTGGCAGAAAACGTGTACCTGCAGCTGCAGCAGGACTTCCCCGGCATCACCCCCGCGTTCGGGCCTGGTGACTCCCGCCACATGCAACCATGCAGTCATGACATTTCAAACAGTGCTGCTTTTGTCGCACACCTCAATCTCCACAGTGCTGCTGAAGCCTGCTTGGACGACACACTGTGCTTGGCCTCCGCCGAGCTGCTGATGTCTTCAGAGAGCGAGACTGAAGCATTAAAGATAGTCGACTTGTCAACAGAGGCCTGCTGATGTCTCTCACAGGGGTAGAAGAGGGGCGATAGGGTAGATAATGCTTTGCCAATGTAGAGTTGGTGAGAATGACGATACTGCGCAGGGCTGCACCGGACGGCGCCGGGTGTTCTGGAGCAGCTGGTGGACTGCAGCGGCGGCGATGTCATCAACGAGGACACCGGCTTTGAGCGCAAGTCGGCCGCCCTCCTACGCGTGCTCAGGGAGCAGGTGAGGGGCTATTTCTGCTTCTGTTGGAGACAGAACAGCTGCCATGAACCTGACATGAGCATTGCCCTTTCTTGAAACGAGTTGCTTGCAGGGTCCTGAAGCAACTGCTGTAATGCTTCTCTACTTGCAAGACAAACATGCTACATTGTTTATGTGAGGTTCATTGTCAGAATGTGCAATGGGTGAAGAAGACGTTTGTGTGATTTGCTGGGCTGAATGGCAGATTGCGTGTGGGCCAACAGGATTGCACGCGGACGATAGTGTTCTGCAACAAGATCGAGACGTGCCGCAAGGTGGAGAACCTGCTTAACAGGAATGGGGAGGATCCCAATGAGGAGGGCCTGCTGGTGCTGCCATACCACGCCGCCATAGAGGAGGTCGCTCGCAGCAAGGCTCTCAAGGTGAACCATGCCTTTGCTGCTGTTGTCCTTGAACCCAGGCCATTGCCCTTGTTCTTTAGGCGGCACAGGGACTGGGTCAAATTCTGAGCACTTCTGAGCACACTGAGATACGATCCTTTCTTCGCTCATGCCATGGCACCACCGCATGCAGCAGGTGCAGGCAAATTGGCTATTCTGAACTGCCCTAGCGCATATGCTGGCTGCAGTAGCTGGACAGGACTCCCTTAGGTCTCATGCATGCGCTCCAGCACCTGGCAACTGAAGGATCACAGGCCTTGCTGACGTGTCTTTTGTGCTGCCGCAGGAATTCCTGGCGCCGCCCATGGACGGCGCAAAGATGGTGCTGGTGTGCACGGACCGGGCATCGCGCGGCATCGACTCGGCGCATGTGGAACACGTGGTGCTGTTCGATTTCCCTCGCGACCCCTCCGAGTATGTGCGCCGCGCCGGCCGCGTTTCCCGCGGCGCCGGTGCCTCCGGCGTTGTCTCCATCCTCGTCCTCGGCCGCCAGGCGCGTCACTGATACTCCTTATTAGTCACCCTCGCTCGAATATATATGTCTGCGTTCCTCTGTGTGTAATTTGTGAAGGAGTGTTTTTGTCGTGGTTGATTGAAAGGCATGATTGAAAGGCACCAAGTAATAAATGTGTGTGTTCTGCAAATGCACCTCAAATTGGAGCTTTTGTAGGCGCATGCTACATGGTATTATAATGAGCTTGTCGGAGAAGCCCTCGGCTTCCTGGTGCACGTGTGGGCAAGTTCCCATGCGCATTGGGTATCATGAAGGAAGCATTGTGCTAGATTGAATCCCACATGCTGCACGCAATGATGCATGCAATTCCCGAAATACGTATTGTGAGTGTGAATGAGGCAAAGCATGCAAAGGAGTCCATGCTGGGAGGCACGGTTGTTTTGTTAAGCAGGGCTGTCAGAAGAAGGTGTGTGGGCTGCAGGTGAGCTTGGCCAGGCAGCTGCTGGAGCGCAACCAGAAGGGGCTGCCCATCCACAAGGTTCCATCCGGCTGAGTCCGGTTCGTGTTTCTGGGCTCTGCTGGCATTGCTGTCTTTGTTGTGCTCTTCAGTACTAGTGGGTTAGGCATGCACGAAATTTGAGAATTTTCGGATTGTCTTGGGGGCCAGGCAGGGAATGCATTTGGCTGCAAGTCTATCAGTACTCGTGAGCTGAGCGCTACATGATGCATGTAATGGACCGAAGGTGTACGGCTCAGGTGCCCTGGTGTTTTAAGCTGACATGGCTGTAATTTTCTAGAATTGGGCTGAACAGTAATACTGTCAAAGAGAATACGGTATTTTCTGATCTTACCAGCATTCTGCAATCCTACGTCATACTGTTAGTCACATGCATATGCGCGAATCTACGCAATCTCTTATGAGCTCAGCTCATCAGCTCTTCCATAATCAATCGCAATCTATCGTTAGTCCCACAAAGTATGGCGAACCCAAGGTAGCTCTGTTGAAGTCAGATTTCACACAGGAAAGCACCATGAAACCAGCAACGCAATCACCATATACTTACCTATATTCAGGCATCACAAAAAGAAGTGCCAAGGCAGGGCTATCTCCAGGGTCCCGCAGCTGCTGTGGGGGTGTTTGAGATGAAAGGAGCTATGTTCTCCCGCTCCAGGGGGGCGGAAGGCGCCGCACTATAAGAGCTCCTGCGGCTGCTGCTCGGGGGCGCGAATGACAGGGAAGTGGCTGCCGTGCTGGGCCGCAGAGACTGCCTACGGGCCAGTGACAGGGATCTCCTGAGTGTCCCTGCACTGCTGGTGAATGAGGCTGTCATGAAGGCTTCAGAGGGCGCTCGGCTGGTCCTCACTGGCTGTGGCCTGCAGCCCTCCACTACCTCAGGGCACTTGGCAAGAACCTCCCGCAAACCTGTGGCAATGCAAGGAAGCACTTTCACGCCCGGGGTCAATATTTTGCACAGTGCACGAAGCCATCAATGCCATATGGTGGTGGGGCAGTGACGAGCAAGTACAGGCATTCACATGCAAGAACACTCTGGCACTGGCATGATTGGTGTGCCTGTTCTGGAAGGGGATGACCATGTGTCCATGTTAAGAGATGACTTGACACCTACCCCCACTGAGGAGCAACATATTGTCAGCTCCCTTTTCAAAGAGCAGATTGGCAGCAGGCGCTGCGACTCGCTCGTCCCAATCGCACACAAGGATGAACCTCTGCTCCCCATTCATGAAATCCAGGATCTCGGGTGACAGGGAGTTCACCGCCCTTGACAGCATGCGCGCTGGGTAGCTCACAGCTGCAATTGAAGTCAGAGTCATCGTGAGTGACGGGACCGAGGTGCCGCACAGTCGTGGCATCAGAGTCAATATATGAAATGCCATGAGACTTTCACTGGAGCTTGAAGCCACACAACAGGAATGGGAGTGGGGCAATCTCACCAGTCCTGACATGGAATTGAGCGAAGTCATCCTCATCTCTCAGATCCAGGATGAGGCACTCCATTTCACTGGCACTGCTGTCCAGTAATTCTGTCAAGCGAGAAGCCTGCAGTCAGCAACAGATTACTTGTCTTGAATCAAACCTACATCGAGGGTGCATAAGATCTCCGATCCAGTAAGTTACGAGGTTTATATACCTTGATGCGGCAGAAGTTCTCTCGACGCTGGAATCGAGCATGCAGCCCCTGTTCCGCAAGGTACTGCTTCAGCTTTATCTCAAATAAACCGCTGTCGACCACAGACTTGACACTCTGGTACCTCTCATTGGGCGGAGGTACCCTCTTCTCCCTGACGTTGGCGGCCAAGGGCTTTGACCACGAAGGCATTGTATGAAGCTAGATGGGCTTATTTTTCATGAATGACTCTACCAGCCGTGCAGCGTCACACATGAATTGAAAGGATCCTATGAAAAATATTTGGCCACAGTTCTATTGCATCGACATCCGTACTGCCCCACTGGGGGATGGTCAAAGGCCCCGATTGACCTTCCCGATATATGTATAGATGTGCACTGCAGGTTGTACACGCCGGATCCTTGAAACTATATTATATTCCTGGATCAGAAAAGTATCTAGGATCGTTTCATATCCATGCGATCCTCAAATAGCTGAGAGAGAAAAGAATGAATGTGAGAAAGGAGCAGTGTGTACAGATCTCAGATGCCCCTTCCAGCACGCTGAAGAACACGAGTATAGAGAGAATTGGTGATAGTCTCCGATCGAAATAAAGGATACAAACGCGAGAAAGGACAGCAAACAGAGGACAAAGGTCCCGTGACTGTCACGTGCACTCAAGAGCACGTCAGCGGACAGCAATCCTGACTCACAGATCCGATTCAATATCAGCACGGGACATCATTTCAAATTAAGAAAGGAGCAATTGTCACGAATATAGCTTGATATCGGAGGCTGCAGGGGAGCAAGCAGCTTGTACAAGCACCTGGTCTGCTCTTCCGCCAACCTGACGCGGCAGAACGGGTCTAAAGCGTGATGGCGACCTCCAAAGGCGGCGAGATGGCTCTCGATATGCCCGATCAGCAGGTGTGAAAGATTAACTGAATATGAACGTAGCATCTCGGTTCTCAGGTTGCTGTTGGTAGCTTTTTCCGAAGTCTCCCACCACCTGCTCCTCGACAAGCTGTATCCCGTGTTTGTGTAGCATAATCGTAATGAAGGACATTCTTTAATGTGGTGCACATCGGCTTACATTGTGGGGATGTCAAAAACATTATGGACGCGAGTATTTGCCTGACCTGAGATAGACAGAAACCCCACATGAGAGAAGGTTTTGCTACGATCAGTTGCGGTCTCGTAATGTTGCTGTAAAGTGCATTTCACTTCTAGCACTGTTTCTCTAAGGGCAGGACTCCGTCTTGTCTGACCTTCAATCCGATCAGGGTTCCCTCGGCACTGCCCTTCCAGTCGTGAACTTACGTCCGATGTGACGGATTGCGCTGTCCCGTGCAGATGGATACTCATCGGATCATCAGGAAAGCGTACGTAGGCATCATTCCCTTCCTATTTCTCACCACGGTGCGCACATAACGATTTCGTATCTCGTGCTATTGTACGGCAGATGCATGTGCAGAGGGCCCACAGCTTTCTGCTGCAGTCAAATCAGCATCATACGGCGTCCTAGTAGACCAAAATATCTGCCTTTTCAGAGCAGATAATATCGCGATACAGATTGAGAGCCCCCAACGCTCTGATCTTCTTGGGGTCACACTGAGAGCTTGTCTCGGTGCAGACCCTGACATACATCGACCGATCCAACGTTTCCTTCGCCAGTCTCCAGTTCAAGTCCGACTTGGGGCTGTCTGCCGAGCAGTATGGTCTGGGTGCAGGTAACTCCCTACCCAGCCACTATCTTTTGGTATGCCTTATCCAACGCGCAAGTCAGTCGTCCCAGATCGGCAGGAAGCAACTCACCTGGGATCTTGCTTTCACCTCCTGTCTCCACGACGCAGGTATCTTCTACATTGGGTACGCGGTGTTCCAGATCCCCAGCAACCTGGTCATCACTCGCGTGGGGGCTCCCCTGTGGCTTGGCATGCTCATCTTTGCATGGGGGATCGTGTCAGCCTGCACCTCCACTATGAAGACCAAGGAGCAGTACTACGCTGTCCGCTTCCTCCTCGGTGGGTGTCCCCTTCCCTGAAGCGCCCTTGGGTTTTTGGGAGAATTTTGATGCCTCTACAATCCTGCCAAAGCCTGTGCTTGCACCAGGTGCAACACTGTGAGTTGTTCAGGTAGGCAAGTATCAAGGCCTGCATCATTATGAAGTTGAGGAAGAGTGTTAATGCAGACCATGTCTGTAGCATTAAATTGCCTGCGTGCTGGTGCAGGTGTCTTTGAGGCCGGTTGCTTCCCAGGCTCCTGGTGGCACCTGCAGCTCTTCTTCACAAGCCTGGAGGTTGGCTTTGCCTACGCCGCCGTCGCCTCTTCGACAGCCCTGAGCAACGTGCGGCCCCACCCCCCACACCTGCATCCACACCTCCCTGCAAACTGCACCAGTTCTTTACATGCCCTCAACAGCACCCATTTGCTTGGGAGTGGGGATCCCTTAAAGTTCCACATTGGTGGCTGGTCTTCCGGCTAAATGAGCATCATGTGCTGGTGGGTTCAGGTCATTGGAGCTCCCATAGCAGCGGGCATCCTGTTCATGGATGGAGTGGGCGGCTTGCGGGGATGGCAGTGGCTATTCATCCTGGAAGGCTGCATCACCGCCATCTATGGCATCATTCTCAAGGTACGGACCAATTCCTCACCTGGCCTCAGCATAATTGGATCATTAACTTGCCTACTTGCTCACCATGCCTGTCATGCGTTGACATCAACCTTCAGAGCATACCTTCTGAACCGTTGAGGTCCGACATCGTACGGTCAGTCCTTGTTGAAGCATCTAAAAACATATCAGATTGTTCAAATGATAAATTGTGTCGGGCGCGCAGTTTGTGCTGGCACCCAAGCCGTCGAGCGCGTACTTCCTGAAGCCTTCGGAGCGGACGTGGCTGGCAGCGCGCCAGGACAGGCTGCAGGCCGCCTTCAACAGCAAGCACAGCCGCCAGGGCAACTGGTGGGCCTCCATTCCAGACTGGTGCGCGCCCCCTCAGCCCCCTTTAATGCCCCCTGCACCACAGCGCAGCGTAACCACCGCACAAATGTGTCTGCGCGCAGTTCATGGAGTAAATGACCTAGAAGGCGGCGTGTGCGCATCCTGCATGTGCTGAAAGACTTGGGTCAAGCATGCTTGTTAGCAGGAGCGTGTGGTATTATTGTGAGGCAGAATGCGTTGGTAGAGATGGCCTGTGTCAGCTGGATAAGAGATTTTTGGTGACTTCTGCTGCAGGAAGATCTGGTACCTGTCTGTCTGCTATGCCATTCTGCAGTTTGGCATCACCGCCGTCGTCTACTTCAACCCCTTCATTGTCGGTGAGCGTCTTCCTTCAATCATCCCCACATCACCCGTCCCACCCCGCCAGAATCCTTGCTGTCAGCCATATAAATGTCAATAATTCAATCACATTTGCCCAGCACTTCCACACCCAAAATTTATGACTTCCAGTGCTTGAGAAGGGTCGCCTAATTTTGGTTGTGACATGCACAGAGGCCCTGTTCTTTGGAGGCAACTTCAGCGGCAAGGCACCCAAGCTGCACTTTGCCGACGCGCATGACCAGGCCTGGCACACGGCCAAGATCGCGCTCTTCTCCACCGTCCTGTGGGTGCCTGTCGGCGCTGGCATGATCTTTGTGAGTCCTCCGTCCTCCTTTGCAGGCCTCAGTCACACAATACACGACTAAACGTCCATAAAATTGCGAGGCAGTTCTCTTTTCCTGCTCATGGCGCTCGCTTTGCCTTGTATGTCTTGTAGTGACTTTTGCCTGAATATGTTAGGACAGCTGGGAGTTACTACTTCCTTCCCTGTATTTCTATTGGACTTGTGTGGGACATATGTGGGTTGCACAGCCGAAAGACAGCATTTTGCCGTGCCTTAGCGGCAAGGTGTGTACCGTGATATAATGTTGGTGACGGAATGCAGGTCTCCTGGTCTGCCAAGCACTTTGGCGAGCGCAACTGGCACTCCTCAATCCCCTCCCTCATTGCTGGCATCTGCTTCCTGTGAGTACCACCCCTGTATCATAGTATCATAAGTCCATCGAACTTGCCAGTATGCTTTTACAGATAAGCCAGGCAGGCAAGTTGATACAGTACATGAGATGTTCTTGCATTGTGCCAGGGTTGTATGCACCTTAGCATGTTTGGGGGAGAATCACCCAAGTGGCACCCATATATTAATCTGCAACCTGTTGATGCAGGGTGGTGCCAACGACAATCAAGCACAGCCCTGCTGGAGGCTACGTTCTGATCATCATTGCTGCCACCGGCGTCTGGGCACCCCACGGGCCCATGTGGTCGTGGTAAGGAGACTGCTCCTTGCGCACATGAGCCTGTGCAAGCCCTGACTTATTTTCCTTCTGATTGCATCACTTCATGTCATTAAGGGATAGCGCTGAAGTTTAACTCGTTGTTCCCCAAGGCAATGTCTTGTAGAGCAGCGCTTGTGCTGACATGCAGACCCCTTGAGACAGAGCAAACGCAGCTTCGCATTGTGGTCTCTGCTACTGAGTTGATTTTGTTTGCTGACAGGCCCAAGACCTTCCTGCACGGCCAAGGTGCAGCCGTGGGCATTGCCATTTTCAACAGCGTCGGCGCCATCGGTGAGTCATACAATGTTCTCTTACTGCACAAACACAGCATCAACATCTTACAACCCCAGCTGAAACTGCAGATAGACTGCACAGGTGCATGCCAGAAGCAGTCAGTTGTGATCGCCACTGATCCAGCAACTGATACCAGTTTGCATCGCCAGATCAAACCAATTTCCCTGTGCATGTGTGCTGCCGCGCTTTGACCTGCTAGTGCGTGTGGGGCAGGCGGCTTCTGCGGCCCCTATGTGGTGGGAGCTCTGGTGGACCGCGGCGGCTATGTGAAGTGCATGCAGACCCTTGGCGGCCTCTTCCTCATTCTGGGCGTCGCCATCGCACGTGCGTTCCCTCTCTCCCCTGCTTTCCACCATTATCATCACATCTCCCCTTTGCCCTACAGGGTGTTCGCGCCCTAAAGCATCCTGTACGCTGTGCTTCCCACCATTGCAGTCATTGTCTCCCTTGTTGCGCTCACTCTCTATCTCAGCCTTGGAATGCATTGTGGTGCATATGAACAGCGGGGGAAAGTGCTGCTCGATGGGTGTGCAAGGAAGCGTGCAAGGCCATGTGCCTGTTTGACAAGGAACAATCAAGTTGTTGTAGTGGACGAAGCGCTCGTGTTCAAGTTGGTTTGTTGTGCTGCAGTGTACCGGCCAAAGGATCTGGAGTCTGAGAACGTGGCTGGAGACGGCGTCAGCCGTGAGCCCGATGCTCCGCGGCCGGACAGCGTCGAGCTGGCCAAGGCAGACAACGAGTCCCAGGCCAAGACTGTCTAAGGTGCCGCCCCTCCAGGAACAAATCACCCCACAGCTACAAATTCCATGGACTGCTCTGTCAGCTAGTCTGGTGCCTGTTCCTTGGCAATCTGGAGATGTTGTGGCATGGAGTGTGGCAGCACCAAAATCAGGATGCAAGAAGATAAGGTGAAAGTTAGTTTGGCAAGAGTGAGGGGTTTCAGATAGGTTATCTTACATGCTTGGTGTGCTCTTGGTGTGCTGAGATGGCAAGGGGCTGTATTGAGCCTCTTCTCTGGCCATCGTTGAGTTTGCTCGCCTTGGGGCCGTCCAATGTGACATGTTGCCTACTGCTGGACATTGACAAAGTTGGCGACGTCGTTTGATAGCACAGGATGCGGAATTGCTGCGTCCTGTCATTCAAGGCTCTTCTTTTCTCCCATTGCTGGGTATTGACACAGTGGGACACAAATTTTGAAGGACACAAGACGCGGACTTTCTGTATGCCGTGGATTTGCATGACAGAGTGATTGCTGCATTACACCGGTGGTACCATTTTGTCCCATGGTACTTTCTGCCACTGCTGAGTATTGACAGAGTGCATTTGTTGGTTTGTTGAGCGCGCATCAAATTGGGGATCTGATTTGGCTCCCCTGTCCGTTCCTTTTGCCGCTTTGAATTGAAAAAATATAGAAAACAAGCAGTCTTTTGTTGGCAGCTCTCTACGTGCCAAATTTGGTGTTACTGGCACAGGGGTGCTGAAACAAGTTGATGCCCATGGGCAATTTTGATCGTGGATCTGCAGCAGGATTTTGACAGAGTGAAGCATGAAGAAGGTCCTGTTGTTGGGACTGGGAAGTGCCTTTAAAAGTACTGGAAGTACTGGATTAGCCAGGCATGCTTGGCTTTCATCGTGTTTGTTTAGTGCAACATCAAGGTCAAGGGAGGTGTACTAGGTCTGTAAGCTGCGGGACTTGTCACATGCACTATCATCACTGACGGGCAACTTGCTCAGTTGTGCACAATGCCTCTGCAGCAGATGCGCTCAATCTTTCACAAGAAATTTATAATGCTAATCAGTGCCTCCAGAGGTCCACTATCATAACGATATCAGCACATCTTCATGCAACTGCACGCCTTGCTTTGGTCTCGAACCGAAATTGATGCCTTTGCGCAAAGAGCAATGCTCTTAGAGCATGCATGCATGCAAGAGAACATCTTTGCACGCCTTTGCTCTACCGCGCTGTATGCTCGGAGACAAGACAAAGCTGTTGAGGACAAGTGCAGAGTATGGGACAGAACAGGTTTCAGTCATGCCCTCGACATGCATGTGAAGCTGACATGCATGTGAAGCTTCCACCTTGAGTCCGATGGGGATTTGTAAGCACGTCATCGAAGCCGACACCAGATCAGGTAGATCTGGATCGGCTCCCATTGCAGTGTGATGAACTGAAGGCTGGCAGTCGTAGCTCCTTTCAAACACTTGCTGCACATCCGGTGCCACACGATTATTGATGAAAGTTCGCAGGTGCAGCGAATAACACCTCCCCGCCATCGCACCCCGGCACAAGCTAAGAATTGACCGATGGGCGAAAACGTATGCGGCGATGTGGCTGTTGATATGCCTGATCAGGTAAGAATTATCGTGCACTGCAGAGTGTGGCACACCCTGGATGATTCTGCGAGCGCTGACCGTGAGCTTTGCAAATTGCTGTTGGTCTGAACAGCGAAGAACGTGTGTGGAGGCATTTTGTGTCTCTCCATGCATAGATTGGACACCATTGCTATAACTTCACGCTGTACAGTAACTATCAATTCTGAAGAGCCGAAAAACACGGAAAGGTGTCGTTCTAGGTTTTGCGCCACAGATTGTACCTTGTACTCTGTCTGAAGCGAAGTTTTCATTTCGATAAACTATTCATTCAAATATTCGAAGGTCTGCCGATGTATCAGGGGTCACAGGTACCGTTTGTGCAGGTGCCTGCCGATGTGGATGGCAACCGTGTAATCAGGAAAGCTTACTGGGGAATTGTGCCTTTCCTGTTCCTCACAACGGTGCGATGTTGTCTCATTGAATAATTTTGGAGAGGCCGCTGTAGGAAAAGAGTGCTGCATTTCAGATCGTACTGTACTATTGTGCTGGCATAAAAAGTTCTGCTTCTGCCCTGTCTGTTATAGCGCATTGCTTGCCTTGAAGAAAAGCGGAGACGTAAGTGCCCACTGTCAAAGAGGAAGCATACTGAAGGAGCTCTTCTGGCGCAGACTCTGACTTACATTGACCGCTCCAATGTCTCCTTTGCCAGTCTGCAATTCATACCGGATCTTGGGCTGTCTGCCGAGCAGTATGGATTGGGCGCAGGTGCAAATCTCACCACTCTTCAGATGGTCTCTGATCCCTTGAAACTCGACTCTGATCATGCACTTGCTCGACCCAATAGCCAATATCGGCGCTTGCAACTCCTTTGAAGCGCATGATCCAGGGCTCCAAATTGGGTCCAGATCTGAAATTATGTGACCTGTTCCTCATGGCTCAGGTATCTTCTACATTGGGTACGCGGTGTTCCAGATCCCCAGCAACTTGGTCATCACTCGCGTGGGGGCTCCTCTGTGGCTGGGCATCCTGATATTTGGATGGGGGGTTGTGTCAGCCTGCACCTCTGCCATGAGGACTGCAACCCATTACTATGCTGTCCGCTTCCTCCTTGGTGGGTCCCTTTGTGTATAGCCACTTTCAAAAGACAGCTGCTTCTCCAAGAACCTCTCCATATCTACCTTGGTAATTGCAGATGCATGCTCTGCTGACGCCGAGAATTTGTGCACATCTTGAGACATGCAGAGCTCTGCACTGCTGACACCTTCCCAGGACCTGTCTAGAAAACTCAGGAGGGTGGCAAATTATCGCCTTCTTGTCCATGGCTAACTGTGCAAGGCTTGCAGGTGTGTTTGAGTCCGGAGTCTTCCCGGGCTCCTGGTGGCACCTGCAGCTGTACTTCACCAGTCTGGAGGTCGGCTTTGCCTACGCCGCTGTGTCATCTTCCACCGCGCTCAGTAATGTGCGCCTGAAATAACAATTCCCCCTCTCTGTGGCAGACCTTTTCAGCACTTTGCCACTGAGCTGCAGGGAACCACATGCGGTGTAGTAGTGTTGGCCCTCTTGTGTGCCCAGTCATCTGCGAGGTGGGGTGCATTCAAGCTCCCTGGCTGCTTTTACAGGTCATTGGTGCTCCCTTAGCGGCGGGCATTCTGTACATGGATGGAGTGGGCGGCTTGCGGGGATGGCAGTGGCTGTTCATCCTGGAAGGCTGCATCACCGCCATCTATGGCATCATCCTCAAGGTACGGCCCTTGACTCCATTTTCTGACACCCTCCCAGCTGTGCAAGGCTGCCCTCTTGCTTGTTATCATTATGTTGCCCTAGGAGGGATCCATTATTTGATGGTGCTTCTCAAGAAGGTGATGTGCAGGCGCTGTATCTTCACTTCATCCCCATTTCGCGCAAGCCTGGGCATTCATCAGGCTCTGCATGATAAACTCCGCAGATGCAGGGGTTCCACTCTCTCTCTGCAGGATCAGTACACGCTGTTCCTGCCGGGGCTAAGTGCATCTGCAGACAAGCTGCATGTATTGGGTGATGGCTAGTATACTACGTTAGTGAAGTCACAGATGGTGCGCGCAGTTTGTGCTGGCACCCAAGCCGTCGAGCGCGTACTTCTTGAAGCCTGCGGAGCGGACGTGGCTGGCAGCGCGCCAGGACAGGCTGCAGGCCGCCTTCAACAGCAAGCACAGCCGCCAGGGCAACTGGTGGGCTGCCATCCCCGACTGGTGCGCGGCCCTTATTGTTTTCATAATTATTACATGTTTTCCAGTCCTTGAAGACTAGGTACGTCAAGCAGCACCCGAATGATTGCTCTCCAGTCTTCTCGATTCTTGCACTTTCTTCACCAGTCGTATACATGCCCGATAGTATCACCCTTCTAGCCCTCCTGTAAAGCCCCGCACCGCAGCGCAGCACACATCTTCACGCTTGAAGGTATTGCTGCTGAGAGTGTCTCTCAAGTTCCGGGCCGCTGTCCCCAAATGATGCCCCCTCAGCCCTCACTTCATCCGCTACATGCAGTGCAGTTGCCTTGCAGATTTTGCTGCCCTGCGCATGCCACAGGCTTTTAATTGTCAGGACGTGTGTTTTGTGAGTGCATAATCTAGGATACGGAGAATGGCCTGCATGCGAGGAGTGGCTCTGCTATTTCTATGGGAAATCTCGGTGCGGGATAGAGGTGGGTTCTGTATGACCTGGCGGTTGCCTGTGGTGCAGGAAGATCTGGTACCTGTCAGTCTGCTATGCCATTGTTCAGTTTGGCATCACCGCTGTCGTTTACTTCAACCCTTTCATTGTCGGTGAGGCTCCTACTCCTGTTCACTGATCTGGCATTCCATGCAGACCTGCGCTTAAAGGCTCTCCTGCTATTGCCCTTCTGCTGTTGCTCTCTTCTGCCCAACAATGTGATATTACCCTAAATGGCTGGGAACAACAAACCCCAGCTTGATGCGCGAGGATCAAATTTTTCATTATATGTATGTAACATGCGCAGAGGCCCTCTTCTTTGGAGGCAATTTCAGCGGCAAGGCAATAAAGATTCAGTTTGCAGACCAGCACGATCGGGCTTGGCACACGGCCAAGATCGCGCTCTTCTCCACCGTTCTGTGGGTGCCTGTTGGCCTCGGCATGATTGCTGTGAGTCCACCCTTCTTTCCCCATCAATTTGTCATGCAAGTGGATATTATCCTGCACCGGATTGCTGTATAATCTGAGGTCAGAATTGGTGCCTTTTGTTGCACCTTTGCGTCTGCACAGATGCACAACATAGTCCAGTAGCTGAAGGGCTGAGAGTTCTGAAGTATTACCCGTGATGTGTTAAGGCCTTTGCAAGGCAAGATGGCTCTCACATCATGCTGAGTATATGTGTTTGGTGGGTAACTGCAGGTCTCCTGGTCTGCCAAGCATTACAGGGAGCGCAACTGGCACTCTTCCATTCCGGCCCTTATTGCGGGTGTCTGTTTTCTGTGAGTGTTCCCGCCGCCTCTTGCCAACTCGGACAAACAAGACATATCTGCATTTCCATGTTCTGCATACACACGGAATTGGCAATCTGGTGCATGAGGCTGTCTCTTCCCAAATCCAGTGTAGCAGCCTGCAGCAGGTCTGCTGACGTTCTGTTGCTGCTTTGAACACCCGTCATGCATGCTGCGCAAGGTAAAGGGGCGGAGGTGAAATTAATTTTTCCTTTAATCGGCCTCAAATGTGTGCATGTAGGGTGGTGCCTCCCACAATCAAGGCCAGCCCGGCGGCAGGCTACGTTCTGATCATCATTGCTGCCACCGGTGTCTGGGCGCCCCACGGGCCCATGTGGTCGTGGTGAGTGCATTCCCCTTTAACTGCACGCAAGTGTGGTCCCAGCACAAACAAGTATTCCTTGTATAGATTGCAAGCATATCATTCATCAGTGGCTGTCACAGATTACTGAGCCTCAGGCGGAGCCCCAGTGCATGTGCCTTTTGAGGTGGCAAAGGTCTGCACCATGCTTTGATCTGACTGGCTCAATTCTGCCTAGTAATTTGGAGGTTGCATGCTCTTTACTCAGGCTTGACGCTATCGCATGCTTTTTCCTGCAGGCCCAAGACGTTCCTGCACGGCCAAGGCGCAGCCGTGGGCATTGCCATCTTCAACGGCGTCGGCGCCATCGGTGAGTCAGCAACCCAGCAATCATCAAAATCACACACCGACTGAGGTTATTTCGCATTTGTACAGGTGTATTGCTGCCTTGAACCACAGCAAAAGCAGAGCTCATGCATTTTTCTCCAGCACTAGATGCCCCTTGCAGAGTGCATCCAGTAGGCCAATTTTTTTCAAAGCAAGCAGAGTGGTCTATTGATCTGTGTTCCTAAGCGGCACCGGTTCTGTGCTGCAGGCGGTTTCTGCGGCCCCTATGTTGTGGGTGCTCTGGTCGACCGCGGAGGTTACGTCAAGTGCATGCAAGTGCTTGGATGTCTGTTCCTAGTTCTGGGCATCGCCATCGCACGTGAGTTCCCTCTCTGCCCTCTCCCCAATCTTACACTCCTCAAAACATCATGTATTAGTGGCATGCGCAATTCCCTGGTCACAGGATGCAGCTGCCTGATAGACCGTGCCAAAAAATGGCATGAGAATGCATGGGTCACAGGCAGAGAAGCTCGTACAGTTATTGTGCAATGTGTCTTCCAGCAATGTGACCTCAGTTTGAGATTTGTTGGGTGTTGCAGTGTATCGGCCAAAGGATTTGGAGTCTGAACATGTGGTGGAGGAGGGCAGTAAGGAAGAGGTTGATTGCGATGCCGCAAGCCCTCGCAGCATCGAGCTGACTAATTCCAACGAGTCCCAGGTCAAGACTGTGTGACTGTGTTTTGCCTAGCTATAGCATCCCCACCACGACCGGCTTCTTTGTCTAATTTAGCCAGTCAATGTTGGCTTGCTTTGACCACGTCCACAAACCATGCTACAGGTTGATCTGGGTGCAGCCCTGTTGTTTGGCAGGCAAAGTGAAGTATTTTTGACAAAACCAAGTCCAAGAGAAGAAATTTTGACAGGCCCCAAAAAGATGCAGATGATAGATGTACAGTGGGCTTGGAATTAGTTTTAGAACTTTGGTCTTCGGGCATACAATGAGCCACGTCGTGGACCCAGACCGCATCAATGTAACGATTGCTCTTTCTCGCCAAGTTGCAAGAGTTTCAGTGTGCAGAAATAATGCTTGCATTGGCACATGTATCAGTGGATAGCGTTGGTTTCTCAATTATCTCTAGAGCCACAGAACACACTCAAACATGATAAGAGTAGATCAGCACAGTACAATACCATCTGAATGAAAACTCTAATATATACCTCACTTGTTCTACATCGATGGATATCCTTATGGTCCTCGGATAAAGCCTCCATGTCGCACTGCAGTCCATCAATACAAACTCCATACATACTGCACATACTGCCAAGTCACCTCTCAGTTCCCATGCCTTTACATGGCTGCATACAAAAGCTCATGCTTGACACACCAGCCTTGTGTTGAGACCCCAGATGACATCAGCATCCAGTCAGACGACCCAGACAATGTCTGCCAGAAAGTTGGCGGCTATGTCATGCCCAGCACTTCATTGTCTGCAGCATCTTACACACACAAGATAGCAGGGAATTTTAAGCCAGAGTACAGTATTCAATTTGGGCCCCCCTAACGCGGACAATGACAGGTAAAACACATTATTATACTGTACAGTGCAGCCGCGCTATGCAGCCAAGCCGTGCAGAGACACGACATCGTCGAGGGCGAGTTGCGCAGCCTGCAGCGGCTCTGAGGGGACGTCTGCGTCGTGCGGGTGCAGCGGCGGTCGCTTGAGCAGCGCCTGGAACGTCTCGCAGACGCCCTCCGACAGGCCCTGCATGCTGTAGCCGCCCTCCAGCAACACCACCAGTCTCCCACCTGCACAAAGTGTAAAAATGCAATCATGTGACTCACGCATGCCACCAGCAAATTTGCTGAGGCGTTTGTAGCACGAAAGAATTGCAGCATGTCATGGGGAAGCCAGGAAAGGTGGTAAGTTGCGTGTTTCACAGGGCAGACAGTGAGATGAGGTAGAGTTGCAGGTGGTGCCTCGCAGCAATCTGGCCAGCGCTGCGCAGCAAGCTGCTTGCAGGCACGTATTGACAAACAATTTGTCCAAGTGGGCCGTTGCACGCACCACAGAGCTCGTCGGCCAAGTCTCGGATACCAGACACCAGCTTGTGATAGGTGGCCGACTGGAAGTTCAGCTGCTCCAGTGGATCTCTCCAGTGAGCATCGAAGCCTGCACTGATCTGCATGTGCAAACAAAGCCGTTGGCTAAAGGCACCAAATGTCTGACCCATACCCATACTTTGTTAAAATGAGGTGTGAATCTTCGCTCACACGATCTGACAAGCTTTGACAGACGTGATGTGTGCTTGTCTACACAAAGCCATGTCTTCCCAATACGCACTACACACCAACTGCGCATACTGAGGATTGTACCAGAATGATGTCGGGAGCAAAGCGGCGAGCGGCAGGGGCAATGATGCGTTTGAGGCAGTTGCCAGCCACCTCGTCACCAGATGCAACTGTGCACACAACTAGTTCAGCCTCTAAATAGCCTCCAGCAGATGGTGCAGGTGTGTGACAGGCTTGAATTTGTCGGGGTTGATCAACTCCCTTCATGCATTGGGATTCTGAACTTACTTGGGAGGGGCACGTTGATGGTACCTTTCTGGCCCGCGCCCTTGCCTGTCTCATCAACCTGAGGGCACATCATAGTCAACAACCTGCCTTATTTTTACACAGGCAATATGTTTAGCTGACAGCACATCACCTTCGAGCGTGTCCAGACAAACGGAGGACATGTATCTGACAAGGGAGAAGAGCCGTTGCTCACCTGGCCGCTGCCAGGCCAGACATCCAGCTGGTGGACATCAATGAAGAGCACAGATGGGTCCTCATAGAAGATGTCTTGAGTGCCATTCCCGTGGTGCACATCAAAGTCCACAATTAATACCTGCAAGGATCAGCAGAAACAGAATGTCCACAGTGTTTTCACAACACATGCAGGCACCACAGAGGGTTGCATGCCGGCAAGACTGCTCTTACTCAGTAGTACTGTGAGACCAACCGTCGCACCTTCTTCAACCCACACCGCTCCTGCGCGTGGCGGGCCGCTATGGCCACGTTATTGAAGAGGCAGAAGCCAATGGGCGCATCAGTGGTTGCATGGTGCCCAGGCGGCCTGATCAGGCCGAAGCCCTTCGTCCCCTTGCCATCTTTGCCTGCAGCTGCCACTTGATCCACCAATGTAACAGCAATCCCAATGCCCTGCAGACATCACATTAAACTCCTCATGATGCTTTCCAGCTGACCGCACAGTTCATGACCCGCTGATCAAATTCAGCACCATTACCTTGAGGGCATCCTCATAAGATGTCTTGGTCATGTATGTGACGTTATCTGCTGGCTCCTCAAAGTCAGCCACAACGCAGGGAGCCTCTTCAAGCGCCTTCTGCCGCATTTTGGTGATGTGCTCGGTTGTATGGACCAATTCCAAATCCGTCTCACTCGCTGGATTGATGCCCTGCAGCTCCACGATCTGCAGCAAGAGCTTTCACGGGAATGTTGCACTACAACGATCATGACGAGCTTCAATGATGAAAGCATTCAAACGACACCAGATCCAAAGTAATTTACTTGACAAAAGTTGCAGAAAACTTTCCAGACCTCATGGGAATGCTTGGCTGGTGTGAGACCGTGTGATGCAAGAGCATCCAGGATGGACGTCATTCTTTTCCCACATTCATAGTGTCCCTCCCAGTCATGTCCCCTTGACGCAGAAACGGCGTATACAAGTAAGGGATCACCACTGTGATGGACGCCAGTCCCATTGGCAGGGCTTTGATCAATAATGCCGGTCATGAGGTCAATTTAAAATGTTGGACGTCTGAAAGTTGCAGATAGTATGTATATCAATCTGGAATAGTGCCCAAGACCACGTTATAGGCTTTCGTTGTGTTTTTCAGGTAATGCTTATTTCAACAGATCAAGGATCGCAGCGTTGTCTGTGCCCCTTTCATCTCCAAGGTAATTCTTACTGTACTGATTTCAAATAAGTACAGTGTGTCTGATGTATACTCACAATTGCTAAGTTGCAATCCGAAGTGTGAAGAGGTCTGCCGAGAAACCCTTATGGAGGCTTTACTGCATTACCTCAACCCATAATACGTGCATGCAACTCACGTGATTTAATTTCACTAAAAAGACCGCACCTAAATTTCAAGCACAAAGCTCTTACAGGGACACTTCATTTCACAGGCAGCAGTCCACAAACATAATGTCACGACACGCCCGGGCCAGCATGGCCACCGGCATACGGCCACTGACACATGGCATATCACACTATGGCATGTGCCACAGAGGCCATCCAAATGATCCCTATTTTATGACAGATGTGTCAATAAGCAAGCACCAAACCAGGGCAAGTGACAGCCAGCATGCGCAAGCTGATAGTGTGCTATGTTGACGAGCTGATCTCCCGCCTGCGCTCAATATTGCGCAGCAGCAGAGGGCTGCCGCCCTCGCACGCAAAGCTCTGCGTGACCGGGGCGATGACTTCCACCTCAGGCTCGGGGAACACCGGCTTGTTGTCCTCGTCAGCAAACACCTGGTTTGGGTTCTCAGGGTCCCAGCCCAGCCTGCAATCGAAGGCACACGACGCATAAAAAGACGCATAAAAAGACCGTCTCAATCACTGGGTTGTCCCTGGGAATAGATCACTTCTGCCAAGCATAAAGCCTGAGCTCGCTTTTGCAGGATCCACAAACTAGCATCATTGACCTGCATGGTGTGAAGGCAAGAACAGCTGCACAGCTGTTGGCGAAAGTGCAGAGAAAGAGAATTGCAGGCATCAAGGCAGAGAGAGCGCTACAGATGAAAGAGAGAGCGCACTTGAAGCCGTTGATGACATATACGGCGGCCTGGCCGGCCTGCGCCTTGGCCTGGGAGTCAAAGGAGAATGGGCCCAGCAGCGTGGAGAAGGCGGCGCGCGTCAGACGTCTGCTCTTGAACGGGCCCGCCATGAAGGACTTCCGGTCCTTCAGCCTCCCAGGCGTTATCACTGCGTACAAACCATGCCCACTTATGGCTCGCTTGCATGCGACTTGGACGGATGCACAGACCTCTCAATATAAATCACTCCATCCTGGCCGTGCCATGCCGAGTCAGAACCCTTCTGGCCAGCCACATGGAGGCTGACAGCGCTCGCTCTACTACAGCAAACGGATGCACAGGACTTTCAATCCAAAAGGTTTGCAGTCCCTCCTTCCAGGCGATTGCATCTGCAATGTACAGGTGTTCAGGCAAGAGGCGACAAAGCCGAGGCATTACTCTCAGCCATGAAGTTTGCATTTGGCAGCGCCGTGAAGATGAAGTGGGAGTCCGGCACAAGGTTGCCCTTTTTGTCGACCAACCCAGTGTGACTCAGCTCCTCCTCTGCAGCAAGCATTCTGCTTTCAACAACTGTTAACATGCCAAGCTTTGACATCAGCAAGTGTCACAAATCCCACAACAGGTTTACTCCGGTTCGCCACGAAATATTTGGGTCTAGCAGCGCAGCGATACCTGTGAAGGAGTTCCTGAGACTCTGTAGCTGCCCTAGGTCCTCCTCTGGGGGCGGCTCCTGCGTTATGAGGAGCGGCTTTCCAGGCACCTGCACAGAACAGCCCATAGCTTGAAACTTCATCAAATCCATAGCAGTGTGTGCCTTAGCAGCTGCAGAAGAACAGCGGGCATCCTGTTGTGACAACCCTGCCAGAGGCCAGTTTGCAGGTATGAAGGTCTGCACAGCGCAAAGTTTACGTTCTCACCTGCCGCATGCCGAGGGAGATGCGGTTGATGAAGTCGTCTCGCAGAGCTCGCAGCGGCAGCGGCCGCACCGGCTGCGCCATGAATGTCAGCTCCAGCTTGTGCGCATTGTCCAGCAGGTCCTCGTAGAAGTCCTGCCTGAAGATGACGTCATCCCTCGGCAGCCCTGCATGCGCGTCAAGCACACCATGAGAAGCACTTCATAGATTGCTTTCACGCCAGAAATGGCAGAAATGGCTTTTGGTTGGTCCTGTGATCAAGGCACCTGCAGAAGAGAATGTGCACATGGAAGCCACATGCCCGGCTCAGCCAGCTGAAATGCAACCGAGTCAGATCCGAGCATATGGACGGATTAACAATGGGAGGAACAAGCGTGATGCCACGGTGCTTGAGCTGGTTGATACCCGGGCAAATGCGCTGGCAAATGCAGGAGAGTGTGTGCACATGCAAGCCACATCGGTGAGCTCAGCCTTTGTGGTCAGTTCAGCCCTCATAGATGCCATTTTGACGGCATCTGAGTCAGGTCAAACAAGTTGGAAGGGTTGAGAGCTGTGAGAAAGGATAAGAGGTAGATCTCACCGCCCCACTTGCCCTTAAGCAGCTTGCAGGCCTCGTCTGCCCGCGCATAGATCCCGAAGGCAAAGTCACGGCGGCCGCCGAATAGGTAGCCAACGATGGGGTGTGGGCTGAAGTGGCTCCCCCTTGCTAAAAGATCCTGGAGAGCCACCACAAATTGTGTTAGTTGCACCGAAATCCGTAAAAGCAAACATTAAATAGGCCTGCGATATGGAAAGCATGACGTGGGTTATCCTACACTCCAGAGAATGCACGTAACGGTTCAAATATCGCCTTCAAAACTCTGGAGTGATGAATATGACGTAAAAGGTAGATCATTGGGTGCTGGCACAGGCATTCTGTCGAGCAAAGGGCACAGCTGCGCTGCGCAGCCTACCAGGGGAAGCGCAGCTTGTTCCTCAGGGCGCAGCTGCATTTTGTAGGCTCCCGGCCGCAGCTTCTCGCCAGGAATGCTGTCATTCACCTCTCCCCTTGGCCGGTCGCGGATCTGCGGCTCCCGCCCTCCTACCTCCTCTATCTGCTGCTCCCTCACAATGTCCTTTCCCAGCTTGTAAAGATTTGTCTGCAGAAGCAAAGGACCTGGTCTTCAATGTTGTAAAGAGAGTGCATGGCTGCGAGTACCTATGGAAGCATTGACGAAGCTGCATGCTTCGCATGCATTGCTGATTGTCAGGTTGCCAATAGGATCTTGGGTGGAAGGCTTACTCGTTTCCCATCAACCCTGACACGCTTCTTCTTCAGTTTTTCCAAGAGGAGCACAGCTGTTAGCTTCTTCTTCTCTTCTGGACTCATCTTCGCTAGCCGCTCTGCTGCCTCGTCCCTACAGCAGGCACAACATCTTCAGAGCAAAGTAACAAGAGTTGAGCCTCATGAACATCCTAGCAGGGTTCATGCTTTGCTCTACAGTTGCCATCTTGAGAACCTGAGCTGACCTTGGTGCCTCAGGTGTTTCACTTGCTATAGCCTTCGGCCTGCGCTTCTTTTTTGGGGCATCCGAGGTGGCAGCAGCGGCTGCAAATGGTGCCGTGGGCCTAGACGCAGCAAACAAAATGTCACAAGCAAATTGACAAGGTGAAGACACCCCCACATGGACTCATCAACAGCTCCACAGGTGTCAAGAAACGAACACTTATCCAAGACAGTTCAGGACATGATCGAGGCGCTCACCTTAGCAAAAATTGGGCCCTTTCTGCAATGTCATTTGATCCCAAAGATGCTGATATCGATGCTCTATGCAGAATCTGCTGGAAAAACAGCTGCAAATGATTGGTTTCCGCTTGCTGTCGACCAGCCATCTGACAACAGAAATGTCAAAAAAATGGGTAAATATGTTCCTGGTTGTACTCGATCGGCCCAGAATGCTCTTGATGCCCAATACAAATTGAGTTTTTGCTGAACCAATTAGGCTGCTCGTCAGCTGTCCCTCAAGGGTGTGCACAATCGTTCAGAGGTATGCTGACTCGAATAAAGTTTTTACCAAATCTTCAAGTTTTTACAATCTCTCTCAGGGTTATCAGTCTTCCCAAACGATAGGCTATAGCGATAAACACAGCGGGCCCCCCGATTGGGGGCGCCGATAGGTTCCCCCGTTTATTATGAAGCGCCGCAATCGCCCGTGGAGGACTGGGCTTGGCGGCTGCTTACTGCTGTTCTCTTTTATTCCAATCTCGGCTCCCTTCCGAAAGCTCGTCAAGATGCGCGCCAAGGTAGGATGAACCACTGCTCTCTCCATACCACAGGATCACCAAGGCTGTATTCTCTAGTTGTGCTCTGTCTAGGCTCCAGATTGTGATGACAGAAACAGGGCTCTATCCCTTTGCATGAAGCATGTCTTCCTCGGATCAACTCGGATAGTGTATTGTCACAAATGCGCTCATGTAGTATTGCCAGGAGGAGAGCTGTACAGCTGTGATTGCAACTTGTCTTGTGCCCTGCATCAGAGCACTTGTCTTGGGGATTTGCCCATGCTAAGTTTCTGCCGTAGCCTGTGGTGATTGACGATCGGAATTGATGTGCTCTGTCTGTGGAGAACCGCGGGGTCGGAGGCCCTCGATTTGGTGTTTTAGCTAGGTGCGAACACTGGTCTGATTCTCACTTATTTGTGTCTTGCAGTGGAAGAAAAAGCGTATGCGCCGGCTAAAGAGGAAACGTCGACGCCAGCGCTCAAAGTAGACTCTCGGCCCAAGGTGCTGATGGGTGGGCGGATTGGTGGAGGAGGAGCAATGAACAGGATGGGAGGTTGATGTGTCCTGTGAGTGGGAGAGTGAAGAGAGGATGATGCACAATAATGTGTACACTATGTGACTCCTGGATCTCAGATGCTGTAAACCAGATAGACATCAGGCCAAGTGTAGTCCTCGACTGACTTGCACCCGCCCCTGAGGCACTGTACATCCACAAGCGCCGCTAGCGCCAATGCATATGGCTGCTGTACCAATTTGGGCCATAACACGACAATTCCACAGTATTGAACGACCCTCAGAATCAACTGTGCTCACCCATGCAACAGTGTCAGCAGCAGGAGATGTCAAATTGCACCATGGTGGCGGCCTTACAAAGCTCCAACATCATGTTAGGTTAACATTGAATGATAGTGTCAGTACAGAGTTAATCCTTCAATATTAGTCTTTCCAGCATATGCAGGGCAGCCTGGCACAGACATGCTCTTTCCAGTCTCCAATATCAGTCATCAAGCCGTACCAGCAGGCAAATTTTGCACCTCCTGAACGCTGAATGCACTTCACAAGTACCGAGTGACACACCAAAGGATTCATCATGTCAAACCTTGATGAGATGTAAGATTGACCAGACGAGTCTAGGGAAGTCAAAGTCTCCATAAGCATATCAAGGGAATAATTTCATGCACATCTCGGCCCCACAGGTTGTTCCATAGGCTGCCAATTGTGGGCTAACCCAGGTGAAGCACTTCCACAGACTCACCATGGTGTCCTGCCCTTTTCCACTGAATCCAAAAAGCAGTTCTCTCGATCTCGATTCTTGCAAAACAGAAACATATAAACCCACCCCAGGGGGCGGCCTGACAAACGTACTCCTGAGCGCTCTGCTACAGCCTTCATTGATTCTTCCTCAGGTGTGCAACAGGCCGCCACCCAGAGCTGGTCAGCTATCAATCGCAGCCAACATCAAGCTTGATGTTGTCGGCAATGCGCTTCACATCTGAGATGATCTTGTCCTGCAGGTCGTCTCCATGGCCCGACGCAATGGTGAGGATGTCTTCCAGGACATCCATGTGGCCCAGGATGTCCACATGATCTGCAGATCGAGGCCCTCCCCTGCACACATTGAGCACAGCCCATTGGATTTCAGCGATACTGTACATTTAAGCAGCTGGGGAATCTGTCCCCACATATCCGTGTCGTGAGCATATTCTTCCATTGACCGATGGAGACGCCAGCAGCGAAATCATCGCTGGTAAGGGCCGCAGAAAGGCAAATACAACAACCAGACATGGAGCATCATGGTGTCAAAAACGGTGTATTCATTGCTGGGAGCATGGCAAAGGGGCTGAAGGGCGCTTGCTCATGCCATGCAACAGGTCAATGGGGTCGCACCGGAGGTCCTTGTAGGCGGCGACGGGTTCGTGGAGGTACTCGCGCGAAACGACGCGGATGCCGGCCGGGTTGAGCTGCTTTTCACGCCAGTGCTTGTGGCACATGACGCCGGTGCTGATGAGTGGCACAGTGCCGTCGCCGTCGCTCGTGCGCACTCCGTAGCTTATTGTCCCGCCATGGCGCTCCCCGCTGGCGTCCTTATCCATCTTCCAGCGCACCTCGTACTGCTGGTGCGTCTCGCTCTCCTCCTCTGACTTCCTCATCGCCTGCGCGGGGAGGGTAAAATTTTTTCATGATGGCTGCAGGTGCTGTGATGTCACAGGGACAGGTCCACGAGAAAGGTGGGAGTTGCGAGACAATGGGAGAATTATGACACAGGCTGATAAAAATCCCCCCCACAAGATCAACCCTGAAAGTCTTTGTGCATCATGCACCCACAAGCTCCCTGTTCAACAAGTACAATCGCGTGCTGCAGGAGCGCCTGTGGCTTGCAGATGACAGCAAGCACTGGAAACGACAAGGCACAAAGGGTTAGATGGCAAGGACAACTACATGCCACAGGAGCACCCGTGGCTGGCAGCAACAAGTTGGCAAGAGTGCAAGGGGCTGGATTGCAGGAACGAAAGAGTTGCTTTGAATGGGAAGCGGGGTGTTGCTGACCTTGTCAGACTCGAGGTTGAGGTAGTAGTAGGAGCGTTCAGTGGGCAGGCCGACACCGTACAGGCAGTAGATCTGCATGGAGGGCGCCTTGGGCAGTGGGCACTTGAGTGGGTTGTAGTAGTACTCCTCTGGGGATCCCTTTGATGCCTTGCAGCTGCGAGCGGATATCATTCCTTTCATAAAGTATTCAGTTACGCAAGAATGGTCATACCCCAGAAAAAAACAAAAGTGTTGAGCAAAAAGAATCGGAATTTTAGGCATGTTGACCACGCTGAGGTGTCATGAAAGGTATGGTCAAGCATGCATGCTGGAGTCCCACCTGCGTTCATCCGCATGCACAGCTCCCCACTTGACAACATGGTCGTGGAAGAGCGGGCCCCCGTTTTTCAGCAGAATCTTGACTGCCGAATCCACGTCGTGCTTCTTGACCACCTGCAGGACACCAGCAGCCACCACCTTTCTTGTCAGTACGGGCCACAGCACATGGGCAGGACACGTGGAACTGGACCAAGGTGAAAATGCACAAGCCATAAGAACCACACCAGGCGACAATACACAGGGGAAGAGCGAGGTGTGAGAGAAAAGCACCATCTCGATCTCTGTCTTGTTGCCCCGGTCAAAGATGCTGGAGACCCAGCCGTGCACAGTCTCTGCAAAGGACTTGTGCTCGTCCAACTTGTCATCTTCCTCGTCCGCCTGTTCAGGAATGAGAGTCTCTGTGATGAGCGGCCTGCACCACACCACACCACCAATCTGATCCCCTCTGATGACCTAAACACATCTTGCTCTACAGCAATGTGCACAGAGGTCCATGCTTCAGCGCCGTACAAAAAACACTGACATAGATATCAGCACTTCCCTCTGGCTGCCACCCTTCACAGCATGCAACAAATGCTTGGACTTTGATACTATTATAGTATATATGTAAGTATATATAAGTAAATATGTAAGTTTGACTCCAAATTAGTCGTAGATATCGAAAAAAACTGCCCACCCGAAGGAGACATTTTGCTTAGTCATCTCGAGTGTGTCATCTGGGGCCCAGGTGGTGTTGCCCCAGATATCTGGGCCACCGACAGGGAGCATGCCCATGGCAGACCCCCACGTCCTGAACAGCTTCACACGCTCGTTCCGCGGAACCAGATTGTCTGACAGGAACGCGCCGATCAAGCCAAGCTCCGCTGTGTCCCTTGTCTCGCCTGCACAGCAATGCCAATCACATTCATCATCCTTTTCACCTCAGCTTGCCATGCATGCAATCCAAAACTTCACGCCCAGGGTTACATGAAGGGCCGGCTGATCACAGCATGCAGCCAACCTGCATGAGTTTGCACTCTGGTCCTGGCAGGGCCATGCCTTACAAGGGTCCCTGTTGTCACAAGGGCTTCCTTAGGAGGAAAGGGAAGCCTGTGATCACCTGAGAGGAGGGATGTCATGGACTTTGCGACGCCCAGAACGGGCCCGGCAATGTTGACGTACGCGGCCACATGTTTCTCAACCCAGTCCGGGTCATCCTCACCGATCCACACCATGAAGTTGCGGAAAACATTGTCCCCCCAAGAATGGCTGGCCACCACTGCCTGCACCATGCATACATGATCATGACATGGCACGTTCCCTGTAATTTCAACAAGGAAGCAAAGCCTATTTGAGCATGACATGACACATTCCCTGTGATTCAGCAAGGTTATAAAGCCTGCACCATGCATACTTGATCATGACAAGACGCATTGCCAGTGATTCAGCAAGAAAGAAATGCTGCTTGGAACAAGTCTTTCCAAATGAGGCAATGGATCCATGAGAGCAAGCTGTAGGTTTCTAGGCATCCAGACAAAGCTGCGGCTAGAAGCATTGGGCTAAGGGGCCTAAAGCGCAAGTGGTCGCACCTTCTCGCCCTCAGTCTTGAGGGAAAGCTCGAGGCGCCACTTCAGGCGGGTGAAGTAATTGTCTCGCGCTTCCATGTTGGGCACTGACAGCCTCCAGTCATATGTCTCCCCGATCTGAGACACCAGAGAATACATGTTTGAGCCCCAAAGATCTACTATATACCAGAGAAGGCCCTGCGGTAAGAGTGATATTGCGATGCAGCATTGGCTGCAAACAAATGTCAGTGAAAGTGCAGCATGTAGCATGCACCCTACTGTCCTGACACTTGCCAATTGCCCTTTCAGAGGCCAAAATTTGCAGTATTGACGGGCACACACCAGGTTGTTTGTGTCATAGCCCATATCGGCGGCCGCCTCGATGAGCTTTGCCCACACGGCGTAGCCTGGGAAGAAGTAGTCCACACCCAGAAGGCCCTGCGCATCATTACCTTGTCTACCAGCCTGCCAGATGTTGAATTACATTACATCTTATAATTCAGTAAACAGACAAGCACAAAGGTTAAGGCAAGAACATTCCAATGACAGCCAGAAGAGGTGCAAGCAGTGCAGCACAGACAGCCCAACAGTGGCCCCACCTCTGAAGCGCGCAGGCGGACACCCTCGGGATCCAGCCCTGTTGTGTTGTCAAGGGCCATGTGCTCCAGCCAGCACGCCTTGTCACCCATGAAACTCTGCGTCATGGACAAGCTGCCCCAGATGCGCTGCCTGCACCCCAATCTCTTGTTTGAACAAAGAACGACTGGCCACAACATCATGTAACATCTACCTTTAAGATCTGCTCAAATCATCTACCTTTTCTTCTCCCTCACAATTCATAACAGATCAGATCAGATCATCTGAGACTACCTCTCAGATTCGTTTGCATGCTTCTGGGCAGCAATGCATGGACACTACGTGGAACAATATTCCTCTTTGAAGTTCTGAAGAAATCATAACAAGAGTGTAGGAGGGGGTGAATGTGCACCTGAAATAGCGTGCTGCGCAGGGCTTGCCAGACCAGAGCTCCAGGCCGCTGGTGACGAAGCCTGGCACGATGATGATGGGGTGCTTCGGCTTCCAGCCCTTCTTGGCCAGCTCCCGGCCCGGCCGAGGGGCCATCTCTGACTGGAACATGTCCGGCAACTCGATGCCGTGGCGCGCTGCAAACTCACTCAGGTTAAACTCCGGCATCTTCTGTATGAGGGGATCCAGGATTGGCTCCACTGCTACCCTGACCTGCTGCCGCCTCTGTGCGCTCACACAAGCCAGCGTCAGGCCATACCGACAATCTCCCTGTTGCAAAAAAATCCGCTGCAAGACATGGCTGGAACAGAGAACGTTTTGCTAAATGGACGAGAGATGCAGCACAGGGCGGTGTCTCACGTGGTACAGCGCCCATGCAACGGCTATAGTGCCCATGACGATTGCCCAGCGGCCTTTGGTGCCTCCCTTCTTCGCATGCTTGCCTTTGCCTGGCAGGCAAATAAGAATTCCGTGCTCAGTGTTGGGCGCAGAAGAAACCTCCTAAGCGTCTTCACCAAATGCAATATGGATACCAAGAATGCTGCACTGATGTACACCCAGGGCAAAGTGACTGTCTGTACTAGGCCCAGGCTCCTTCCGACCAAAAATGCGACAAAAAAAATGATCGTGGGAAGGGCGCCAAATCATCGATGTGCTGTTGACAAGAAATTGCACTGATCCTCACATTTGCAAGGGATCTCACCTTTCGCATGCGCCTTGCTGTCTGTGCTGCCCTGCACATTGCCCAAGAAATGACTCTGTTTATCAGGAAGTAGATGCAGCAGTATCAATCTGATTGAGTATCCTCACATTGGAATGGACAGGGGGCTTCAGTTGCTCAAGGCTGTTCAAATAGACACTCCTAACTCCTGGTGTACTGCGAGGGCATTGCATCTTGGCATACGGGAGGTTTCGAGCGCTTGGGCCTGACCTTTTTCTGGCTGGCATCATCTGTGCTCTTGCCATCTGATTCCTTCTCAACCCCTTTCCTTCTGTTCATCAGTGTGAGTTTGGGCTCCAATCCTCGGCCGTTCAGCTACCTAGAAGGTGGTGCGCTTTCTTGGTGGTGAGCCGCAGAGAGAGAGCGCTTTTGCCCAGATGCAGAAACTATGATACTCGCTGTACCAGCACGAAATGTTGCAGCCTTCCAATCCCTCTATGTTTGCAAGCACGCCCACTGTCCAGGACAGCCATTCACTGCAGATCGAAACAGAGCAAAAGGTCAAATCCCTTTCAGATATCTAGAACCCTTTATATTATTAGGTAATGAAGCAGGGCGTGTCAATTTCAGCGCGGGCCTGCTCAACGCAGAAAGCGCTGCTCTCGATTCAGTTTTCCGTGCAATTTGTGATCGGAGTCAGATCAAAGATGTTGCAAAGGGCCAAAGTCATCGCCCAAGTGGCGCAGCATGCGGGTATCAAGCCTGACATCCTGCAGGAAGCCTTGAAACCGACCGTGACGGCGATTCAGAGAAGTGTACCAAGCTGGGTGTTCCTTGGCCCGCCCGGCGTTGGGAAGGGGACATACGCCAGCCGTGTCGCAGACGCTCTCGGCATTGCACACATCTCAGCCGGAGACCTAGTCCGGACAGTAATGAAGGAGCAGACAGAGCTGGGTCGGAAGGTGCGCTGGGAATATACACCTATTTGAGAACCACCTGCCAGGTTGTGGGCTGGACTGTGTGGCCTGTGGCGGCAGTGTTCCATCGCTTTAAGGCTGCATTGCAAGATGGAAGTGTGCGAGATGTGCTGTATTTGGCAAAGGCTGTCACGCAGTCCTTTTGTAACGTTGGCGAGTGACAATCTTCTAAGTATCACCTGGAATTCTTCTTGGGAGCATTCAGCCCCCTTTTGCAGGCTATTTAAGTTTATTTTGGAAATTTCATCTGTTGATTATTTGTGCTAGTGGTGCACTTGAGTCGCCATAGCTGTCAGAATCCCTCAAGAGTGGTAATCTTGTTCGTAATCTTGGTTTTGTGGGGGGGTGGTCTTCGTGAGTGCGTTAGAAGCTGCCGACACTGCCTACATTTCAAGATTTTTTTTTACACTTGGCGCCATAGATTCTTTCTGGCGTGCTATGTTCAGAAGGTCTGTGGTGCTGGTGGGGCTCTTGGTCTGAGCCAGAGCTGGTGGCCTGATCATACTTCGTGTTTGGCACAGGTGGCAACAGTAGTGAACGAAGGGAACCTGCTTCCCGACTCGTATGTTCTCCAGGTGCGCCCTCCTACCTGTCTCACAGTTGTGATGCGAAGGGGTTCAAACTTCCCAAAATCAACACTTCACAGTGTGCATGATTGCATAAATCCCAACACTATATTGCTGAAGGATTTGCCTGTGTTTGTGCAGTTGTTGCAGAAGCGATTGCAAGAGGGCGCCAGGAGAGGGGAGGAGGGCGTCTTGTTAGATGGCTTCCCTCGCACCCGGGCCCAGGCAGAGTCGCTGCTGACCTTCTCAGATGTGCAGCTGGCGCTCAATCTGTCCCTCAGAGAAGATGTGAGCGCCCTTCTACTGTTATGTGCAACACCCTTGTCTGTGCATGCGAGTGTCTGCCTGTTCTTGGGCATGCATCATGACTGCCTTGCTATGAGAGGCTCGTCTGCAAGCACACCCCACAGGGCAGCAGTTGTTGAGGAAGCGCACATGCACTGCAGGTGCTTATAGCCAAGTGTTTGGCGCGGCGGAATTGCAAAGAGTGCGGCAAGAACTTCAATGTTGCAGACATTGACTTGCCGGCGTCCCCGACTGCCCCAGCCATAAAGATGCCACCCCTCATGCCCCCATCCGGCTGCATGGCCTACTTGGAACGCCGTTCTGACGACAACTTCACCACAGTGAAGCGACGGTTAGAGGTGCTCACCGGATGTCCACCTGAGCGTGCGCATAACATTTAGAAATTGACTCTGTTGGGAGAGTGTCGTGGCGTCAAAATTATGCTAAATACACATTAATGGGCTACTGACATGAGCCATGCAGGGACAAGAAATTGTGTGATTGTGTTAGTTGTGTGTCACTGCCGCATCATAGTGCATGGCATGGGGCAGAATGTGGCGTTGACATGTGTTTGCGATTGCTTTGCAGGTGTACCATTCAGAGGCAAAGCCAGTGGAGGAGGTATTCAGGCAAGCGGGTGTGCTCAAGGATTTCCACATCACTGGCGGCATCTCTGAGACCTTTCCCAGGCTGCTGGCAGCCCTTCAAGCGCGCGGCTCCATCACAGAAGAGAAGCAGGCTGCATAGGGTGACAGCACAGCGAGCCTAGTGGCTTTGAGGAGACTGTGTTTCCCAGCCAGTAGGAGGTAGAGGCACGGATTGGGCTGAAGGGGGATTCGAGCATTTGCTAGGAGGCGAGAGTTGCTGTGGATGCTACCTCCAGGGCAGAGTGGCCACCTCGCAATCTAGGAAGTAAGGCAGTCAGGCTCAGGTCCTCTGTCGGCAATATTCCTCCATCATTCTTTGCACCACCCAGCAGCTCCAAACAGTGGTGGGGTGCACTTGCGAGCAATTGCCGCAGGAGGATTGCTAATTGGAACCTTTCTGGCCAGAACTCCTTGGAACACAACTCGCATGGTTTCCTGTCTGCTCCTGCTGTTTAATCAGATGATTCTGTGGTGGCCAGAAGTACCAGAAACTGAGCCTGCAGCGGATTGTATTGCATTAGATAGGATGCATTTTTTGTCACAGAGATGCCCCCTCGAGTCAGGGTGCGTTGGGAAGTGCCTGAAAATTAGCAGCACACCGCAACTTATTAGAAATCATTCTTTCGCAGCGCAGATTTGCTGCTTTGGCACCCAGGTGTGTCCATAAGGTGATTTGCTGTCTACCGACCATAGGTGGAGCGTAGACAGATGCTGTAGCTCATATTACTTTTCTCCAGATTGGTGTGCAGATGTGAAGGTTTTGCACCATCATGGCAGCAATGATTGCAGCAGCAGATCAACGCCTCCTCTGCAATGAATACATGGAGCAATAAGGAGGTCTGCAGGTGCCTGCTTGATATCCTATGAGATGATCATCAGGATTGATTGGAGGCAGCTGTCAAAGAGTTCTTCATTGCGATGCGCCTTGTGCAACTTACATAAATGTTTTTGTAAACATCATGATGAGGAGTACTTTAATGCTCAAACTCTCGGCCCTACCCAGTTCAAGGGTGCATCCAAATCAATCATGATGGCAATGGCATTGGTGGCATGCATGTTAATAGATCATCAATGCGCATGCTGCAGCTGTTGCCGCAGCGGCTGATGTCCAGCTGGCACTTGATGACTCAGTCATGACTTCGGAAGTCATGAGTGCCGGTGTCGGTGACTGCTGTGGCACAAGTGCATGTCCACAGGCAGGCCGGGCATCGCAGAGCTGTGTAAAAGTTAGTACCAACAGGTCTTACAAGATTGCATCCATTCCTTTCGTTGCACCAAACGCTACATGTTCTTGCTGCTGGAGATGTGGGTATTTTCGGGCTGCCCGATTTGGGCAGCTCCGGGTTTGAGCTGTAAGTTCCATGGTGCTGCTATTCTCGATCAGAAAATTGAGCTGCCGCATGATAAGGTGTTACAGAGGCCTTCGCCACTCTTAGTGGTGCCTTCTGAGTGGCAAGGCTGCTGGCGATGGCCATGGTGATGCTGGAAAAGGCAAGGGACTGGAACACTTTGGGCGGCTCTTCGACTTATTCTTGGCAGGACTTGCCGTGCTTCAAGCAGGTGAAGGCCGAGGTATACGGGCAGGTTTCTAAGGAGGTGTCACCGATTGGCGACTTCAGCTTGAAGTCCGCAGTGGCATCCTCGAATCCTCCTGAACTGACTCCGTCGGTAGCTTCCTTCCGTTGGTCCCCGAAGGATTCCAGGAAGTTGTATGCCGTGGACGGCTGGGGAGCTCCATACTTTGCCGTCAGCGATCAGGGCCATCTCTGCGTGAAACCCGAAGGAGGTAGGCCTCGCCTCCCTTCATTGTTTTGCTGGTGTCGGTCTTGGGTTCCCAAAAAGCGGCAGTGACTAATTATTCTGTGCACCTTGCAAAGGTATTCAAAAGCGTGCATACGAGTAAACCTCCCAGGATCGTCCTGGTGTTCGCCTGTGGGCAGCTTCCTGGATGGCAAAGCACCCACACGTTAATGGGAATGTGAATGTGCAGATGGCGGCCCCGTGATCGATCTATTCACTCTGGCCTCCACTCTGAAGGATGAGGGCTTGGAGATGCCGCTGCTCTTCAGATTCCCTGACATAGTAAACCACCGGCTTCACCTTCTCCAGGTCAGCATTTATCACCAGCTTTCTGAGGCTGTCTATCCTACAGTAGCAGCAGGGTAGGAGCTGTCTTCGATGTCTGAGTTGATTGTATTCGAAGTCGTCTGTCTAGTGGTTTCCTTGCCTCCGGCTTATCTTCTGTCACTGCACCAAACCTGTACCCTTCACACTGAAAAAATCTCTTGCCATGCAGGGTTGCTTTGACAAGGCCGTGGCGCGCTACGAGTATCAGGTAGGCAATTGTTGCTCTGCCATTTGCACCTCCTACCCCCATCACAAGCAAATTGTCACTGGGAACTTCTGCATACCAAGGCTGCATGACAGGTGGACATTACTGGGAGGTTGAAAGGCTCCACCACAATTTCACATTGTGGCTAATTTTCTGAGCAGGATATTGTGGCTGTCTGCAGGGCTCTTACAGGGGCGTGTTCCCAGTGAAGTGCAACCATGACCGCGAGCTGATCAGCACCATCCTGGACTGCGGCGCCAAGTTTGGCTGGGGCCTGGAGGTCGGCTCCAAGCCGGAGCTGCTCATGGCCATGTCTCTGCTGGGGCAGGCCCCCGGCTCGCTGCTCATCTGCAATGGCTACAAGGACCAAGACTATATCGAGCTGGTGAGAGCAATTTCCTCTCACCTGCTCTTCCCCACTGGCTGAGATTGCTGGAAATAAAGTTCATTGGCTGAGCCGCAGTAAATCTATGTGCAGCAGGAGGCTTTCTGAAACATCCGAAATGGCCTTGCAGGGCTCGGGTGTGCAGAGATTGATGTTCGGGGTGCATGTGACAGGTGGTGCAATGCTGGCGGCTGGGTATTGAGGCCGTTGTCGTCCTGGAACAGTTCAAGGTGCTTCTCCCACCCGCCTGCCATCACAGCCTGTTTCCACATACCATGGCTCAAAGCATCTGCAGTTTACACTTGCCGGGATACCCTGTCTGCAAGCAACACGCAGCGAGCTGCCTGGGGGGTATGGTCCAGTGCGTTTGCAGCCTCGGATGCTTCTCTTTTAAGTAGCCAATATTCAGATAATCGATTCGCCATGCACGCAAATTGCCATTCGTGAAGTTACTAATGCGTTTCTGTGAAATTTATGGGATTACAAATGGCATGTCTGAGGGATGTCTGATGCGGCAGGAGCTGGGGGTGTTGCTGCGAGTGGCGCAACGGATGGGGGTGCGTCCGGTGTTAGGCGTTCGCGCAAAGCTGTCCACGCGCCACGAGGGCCACTGGGGGTCCACCTCGGGCGAGAAGGCCAAGTTCGGGCTGCGGCCGCGCGAGATCGTGGCCGTCGTGCGCCAGCTTGCCGCCCTCGGCATGACCGACTGCCTGCAGCTCCTGCACTTCCACATCGGCTCCCAGGTGTGCTGCATTTCTTGCGTCCTTACAAACTCCATTTGCATTCCTTCAAGCTGGCAATCTTCACTGCTGCCCTGCCGAGCGTACTCTGCCCCACAATCCTGTGATTTCTTTTTCTCTTGGCCCAGCTGCCATGTCTTGCAATTCAAAAAGCCCTGGGCAAGACATAGTCCTCCATGGCGTCATTTATACGAGGCTCGGTGAATCTGCGTCTGCCAAGAGCAAATTGTGTATGGAGTCATGAGGTATGACTGAGTGCTGGAATCTTTTGCCTAAGGCTAAGGCAAGATCCTTTTCAAAAGCCACTGATTGTCAAAAGAGGGGAATCAGCGTTTGACGGATGGGCTTGGGTGTTTTGCAGATCACGAACATCCGGGTGGTGAAGGAGGCGATGAGTGAGGCGGCGTACCTGTACGCGGAGCTGGTGGACATGGGCGCTGGCATGCGTGTCATCGACTGCGGCGGCGGCCTCGGCATCGACTACGACGGCTCCAACACGGACGCCCCCGCCTCCCTCTCCTACACCATGCAGGTCCGCCCTGGGTTTCAGCAATCCAGCTGCACATAATGAAACTAGTGAGCTTAATCTGATTCGGTTGAATCCAACTTTGGCAGAAGACTCTTGTGCCACAGCCGCAACCTGCAGCAGCCATCGCTTGAATATTCCGCTTGCTGGGGTGATGGGCAAATTTTGGTGCTGTCGAGAAGGGGTAGTCTTGTGCCATCGATCCTTAAGAGGGTCAAACACCCTCGCACTTGCCATTCCAGGCGTGTCTGGGTTATGTGAGGACACACAGGAAATTGAGCATGCTGTGTGGTAGGAAGCACTGTCGCTGATGCTGTGCATGTTGCCGTGCGCAGAACTATGCGAATGACGTGGTGTGCTCTCTGCGCGACGTGTGCTTGGAGCGGGGCATCCCCATGCCCACCATCGTGTCCGAGTCCGGCCGCGCGCTCGCCAGCCACCACGCCGTCATGGTCTTTGATGTTGTTGCACGGTCAGCCCTTCCCTAACAGATCCATACTGAGTGCCTATTAGACCGAGCCAGGCCTCTTTTCGCATGCCTGATATGTGTTACGCAACAGGATGCCCCACCTCGCGGCCAAAGTGGCCTTAGGGTCCAGTGGATCTAATCCTTGTGTCACATCTGTTCATCCGCACCTCCCTGACACAAGCCTGTATCAAGAGAGATGTTGTAAAGCTCAGCTGTGCTCGTGGGTAACATTAGCTTTCTCTGGGGTACTTGCATTGGCCAGCGCTCCACAGCTCGGAGTTTTCCACATCTACAAACAAGGGACGTTCGAAACTGGGACAGCTTGAAATTGAAATTCACATTTTATTTTGTGTGTCGGACAGGCCGCCGACAGCTGCGGAGATGGAGCCACACAGCCCTGAGGAGGTGGTGGCCGCGGCGCTCAAGCCGGAGGCGGCAGCGGCCGGGGCGCAGCCGGGGCGGCCGGCGCGCGCTGTCGGCAAAGGGCGCTTCCTGCTGTGCTCCTTCCGCGAGGTGCTGGACGGCCTGGAGGCCACCGCCTGCTCCCTGCGCGAGGCCTACTCCGACGCCGTCTACTTCAAGTGCGCAGCTTCCGCTGCATTTCCTGCCCTGTCCTGTATCTCAAATGACGCATGGAGGTGGAGGCCTGTACAGTGGCATCATCAGCATACCTGTAGTCAGCATGCCAGAATTACAACCGCCATACTTCCTGTTGGTGTCCTGCCACTGTGTGTCCTCTTTTTCCATGTCCGCACACGGAGGCCACTCGGCTGGGCCTGTGAGGATTGCTGGAGTTTCGCTAAATTGATAATTACACCATTTGAAAATATTAGTGAAGGAAGGGTTGCGACAGTCAAGGTTCTCAGTCAACTGCAAACAATAGTATGAAAACAAATTTGAGAGCAAAAAAAATTACAACAGGGAGGAGGCACTGCGCGCGTTCAAGCTGGGAGTGCTGAGCTTGGAGGAGCGTGCAGCGGTGGACCTGCTGTTTGACGCCACCTGCAACCGCATCCTGCTCCTGGCAGCTGCCGCAAAGCTGCCCCTTCCGGAGGCCCTGCAGCCCTCTACCCGGCCTCATTCGGCCACCTACCATGTCAATCTTTCAAGTAAGTTCCCCGTCTCAACCTCCCCCTTCTTGCCTCCTCCCGGAGTGTCCTTGGTGTCTCCTGCCTGTCATCGATGGGTTTAGAGTCGCTCAATCTTCAATCCTGACATTAATGTGAAGGAGAGGCAAGCATTTATTGTAAATGGTGTGCCTGTGCAGTTTTTCGCTCGGCCCCGGACACGTGGGCCATAGAGCAGGTGTTCCCCATTCTTCCCATCCATCGTCTGGATGAAGAGCCCACCGTGGCTGCCACCCTCGCTGACTTGACCTGTGGTGAGTCCCTCCTACATTTGTGCAAAATTTTAATCTTATATTGGAATCTTTCCACATGAGCATTGGTGCCGGGCATGCAATTTCAGGACGTGGGGTCTCATAGATCAGGAGGATACATGACAGCACACGCAGGTTGCAAGAGATGGGTCTGACATGTGGGGTGGGTGTTATGTGTCAGACTCGGACGGCAAGATAGACCGCTTCATCTCCCCTGTGGGGGGGAGTGAGGCCGCGCCCGTGCTGCCTCTGCATGAGCTGCGCAGTGGCGAATCCTACCTGCTTGCCATGTTCCTGACCGGCGTCTACCAAGAGGTGGGCACTTTTGCAAGCACCCAGATCTGATGTGGGGCCTCTGCTGACATCAGCACACCACCTGTGCCACCTTGCTTGTGTTCCTGTAGTTTGACAGCTGAGAACGGTACTGCTTTTGGTGCAGTGATACTGCCATGTTGAGCACAAGGAGGTTCTCGGTCCATGAGAGCCACAATCTGGGCATGCTGTGCGACTGGGGGAGACTGATGGGTTTTGATGCATTGCAGGTGATGGGATCGGCTCACAACATGTTTGGCAGCACCCACTGCGTTGTTGTGCGCGCCGCAGAGTGCTGCGTGCCCCCTATGCCTGGTGAGAAGCCTTCTCTTCCTCATCGCTATGCTGGTATCTCCTGCACTGTTTGTGGGGGTTTGTCCTGTGCAACTGCAAAGCAATGCAGCCCCCCATTGGCGTGACTCTGATCCAATACATCTCGGATTGCCGCAGATGACACTCTGATACATGATGGCGAGGGGAAGATACTGGGCAACGGATTTGTCGTGGACCACGTTCTGCGCGGAGAGACAATGGCAGACGTCCTCACACGTTGTCAGCACTCGGTCAGTCTCCCCTTTTCCCTCTCCAATTGTTCCACTGCTCTGGCTACATGGTTCCCTGTGAGGTGCTTGTTGCAGTGCTGTGGCTCTTGGGTCTTGTGCTTGCGGTAGTGCACAGTGTAGGAACTTCTAGAAGGAGCAATCAGAAGGATCTTGCATGATGCATGATAGCAATCGCAACATGATTTCATTAGTGTTGAAAATTGTGCAGGAAATTGATTCTTTCGGTGTATATTGTGCAGGGTTCCGATATGCTGCTGGCGATGCGCGCTGCAGCGAGTGCGGCGGTTCTGGAGGGACGCATGTCTTCAGAGGCTGCAGAGGCTCTGGTGCAGACCTTCACGCGCCAGATGCACTCCTACACCTACCTCAGCCTCTAAGCAGCAGCTGCTGGAGTTTCATCTCCCAGTAGTTCTGCAAATATATTGATTAGTGTTCTGTGTTGAGCATTTATTATTTAGATAGTGTAGGTAGCTGTGGATTATATGCACTGCAGTTGAATTATTCTGATCTCGTTTGCTAACAGCGAGTGAGAAGTCAGCATTTATTACGGTATAATTCCCCATGAACTAGTTGTCAGGTAGGGGCTTCCTTGGTGCTAGAATTCTGAGATGGAACTGTGCGCTTTTGTCAACAGAAGATGATCATTGCTATGCCATCATTGGCAATTTAAAAAAAATTAATTTCACTTTCATAAATGTTTTCGAAGAGAGAAATGTGTCTGGTGACTGTTATAATCTCTTAAGGATACGGAATTTGGGATTGTTTACAATGCGGCATTACAAGAACTTGCTCTCAAACCTGCAATTGGTGATGTCAACACCATGTGATGCATGTATTTATTCATCATGTTTTTTGCTCTCTACTACACACCAGTCTGCTCCTGCTGACTGTCATTCGTGATAATTATGTTTTCAATAAATGCTGGCTGCAGCAGCTGTGCTGGCAGCCTTTATGTCCCGCCGGTTGCGTTTGCGGAAGTCTGTCTCTGCCTCTGTGTACACGCGCTTCCTCAGCTGCGGATTCACTTGCCCCAGGGCTCCCGTCTGAGCTGCCTGCCCACCATTTGCTACCGTCCTGAGCGCAGCACGCAGCGCATCTGGCACAACGTCCTCTGCTGCGCTCTCAAACTCCTGCCAGCATCAATACTCGGCACCCATTATAATCTTATGACTCATCATCAAGCTTACGCCACTGCTGCACTTTCAATGGGCTGGTGCTTAGCAAATAAAAGCTGCCCTTTTAAGTTGCATTCGTATATCTTCAAGAGCGCCCTGCACGCCTTCTGTGGGCTCAAGTGTGGAGAGAAAAGGTGCAGCACAACAAGTGCAACGCAGTCTAGCAGCAGCATGCACGTGTGATGGGTGTTTGCTGCAGGCTCTCACCGTTCCTGCGTCGTTTAGAGCAGCCACGCCCACTTTCAGCGCGCCACTTTCCTCCAAGCGAGGCCTCCCGACCGCCCAGATCCGTCCCCCCCGATCAAACTGCGCACAGCCAGCAATCATGACTCTTGTAATTGTACACCTGAACATTCCAAATATAGAAAACATGCTGGCCCAAGAAGGGCTTGCATGGAATTGGATGGGCAATTGGGAATTGTCAAGGGCGAGCACGGAAAATTCACCTGCACGGAATTGGGAAGGGCCAAGTCGTGCATGGCTAGGCGTTGACAGATGGACAGCTTCCGGGCGGCTGCGTCAACCTCCAGTATGGTCACCTCATCCTGACCCTCCACGAGCGTTGCCAGGTGGCGCCTGCATGCCCAAGATCATTTTAGCCATATCGACAGAAAACTTCATTCCCAGCTTGTGAGTGCCAGATGCTGTGCCGAGCAAACCAAAAATAGTACAAAAGGAACAATGGCCAGATTTGTGCAACCATGAGTTCATTGTCTAGTGAGAACTCTCTTCATAATGAGACCTTGTCTTTCAATCTGTCAAGCCCTCGTGCCGTTTTGACGGTGGACTTTGATGCGCTAGATTTAAATCCAGCGATGGTTCAGGATCATAACAAGGGCCAGTGACGTGCTTACCCGCTGGGAGAGGCAGCCAGGGCAAGCGTGGCAGCTGTGGCTGGCTCAGCAGCATGCTCTCGGAGCGCAGCGTTCTCTTCGCCGTTGTCTTCATCGTCGCTCTCATAGCCGCTGCCGCTGGCCGGCACATCACCCAGCTCCATCTGCACGCGCATCGAGGGAAATTCAAACAACTGCCACCTGCACAGACTTTCTGCGCAGACCTTCTGCATTGACCTTTCGTGTGGGTGAGTCCCCACGAATCTCTGGCCTACATATTCCCTGCATGCAGTGACAAGATTGGAAGCCTAACGCCATCGTCAATGGGTGCAGAGGCAGATGCTGGGTTCCTTGGCGGCTGCCTAATTGCTGTACAGCAAGCTGCCTCAAAGGCAACGCCTTACACGAAACAGCTAGACTAAGGGTGTAATGTAACAGGTCATGTTTGGCACCTCGGCCGCGCTGGAAGGTGCGCTGTCCAGGTTCAGTGCGCCAGCTTCCTCTGCAGCCACTTCTGGTGTGCCTGCTTCTTCAGCAGTGTCTGCTTGCTCTGTGCTGGCGGCCACAACATTTCCAGGGGGCACTGGCACGTGGCAGGTGTCCAGCAGCTGCCCTGACACATGGTCCCACAGCCTGAAGCAGCACAGTAGGCGATGACAGGCGGCACCAGGGTCTGCCACGTTTCCACCACCAGAACAGGTGCAAAATTTACCAAGTCTCTACATCCTCGAACAGCAACTTGACCCATGTACACCAGGTAAGCGCTGGACGTTTACAGTGATGTCATGAGCAACTGCACTGGTAAGCTTTACAGACAATGCAGGAGCTTGGAAAAACGCTGCAGAAGTTTGGCGCAGACTTGTCACCAGATTGAGAAGGTTTGTGGGGATGCAAACGCTTTGGCACTCACCATCGATCAAATATAACAATCAGGAATTCGGGCTCTCTGATGGTGTTAAGCAGGTGATGCACAAAGCAAACTTTCCCCCACACTGATGACAAGGGCTACAGGCCAAATACCGTCAAGTCACTGGACACCAGGTTGCTATATGCTGCAGTGAGCATCTAACGGGTTTATGGGTGGTACATCTGCAGAGGTCGTCTTGCAGGGATGACCTTGCCCCACACTGCTGAAGCTTCAGTAAAGCTCAAAGTCTGCCAAAAATATTCTAAGGCGACAAACAGACAAAGCTCAAATACCTTACTGTGCCATCTCCACTGGCAGAGGCAAGAAGTGTCGCTTCTGGTGTTGCCACAAATGCGCAGGCCGTGACAAATGAAGTGTGGCCCAGGCAGTAGCTCTGGATCTCATGCGCCCCCTGCCATTGACATGCATCCTTATCATTACGGTCAAGGCTTACAACCCACACATCCACTTATTCTTACCGAATGGGGCCTAGTAAATGCACGAAGGATGTCGCAGGCCTCATCGAAATATCCCCCAAGAAATTCAAGGAGGTCACACCTGGAGGGGTTGCCTAGGCAGCAAGCTGACCCTGGTCTTGCTGTCCCTGTCCGTGCTGACCACAAACTTGCCGTCCGGCGAGGCTGCCAGGTCTGTGATGATGCTGCAGAAATGACCCAGCAAAGGCTTTGGCCCTGCTGTTGCATCAGCAGCCGTCGCTGCAACATGGACATCCCCAAACTTGTCCGCAAAGAATGCAAAGCTGCCATCCGCTGAGAAGGCTGCCGCACTGACTTTCTTGGGTACAACCCTGTCCAACACAAAGGCAGTTCTCAGTACTCTGAAGAGCTTTACAGATGAAAGATCCAATGACATCAAAGATTTTATTGAAATAGGGGCAACCAGCGTCTGCAGAGTGTGTAACGAACTGTTTACAAAGGCACAACAGAGTACTGGCTTTGCTGGACATACCATTTATGCAATAATTGCCTGCTGTCCAGCTGCCACACGCGTACGGTCTTGTCATCCCCTCCAGTCAGGAGCAAGTTGCCGGTGGGATCGAAAGCAACTGCTCTGATGGGTGCACCAAATGTGGAGTCCTCCAGCTCGATCAGAGAAGCATTGCTGCAAGCAGCAATACACAGGGTCACGGTAAAGTAATTTGGAAGAGGAATCGGTCGGTTGGTATGCGTCATCGGGCCTTTAAAATTGAGGAGGGCAGCCACCTGCAGTCAAGCAGCCACAGCTCTTTGTCGTGCGCAACAGCCACGCAAGGACCATTTGGCTGCGTAGCAAGCACTACAACTGGTGCATGAGCAGCATCGTTTGCCTCCTCTCCAGCTGCAGAATCACCACCTGTGATCACGAGATCTGAGCTTGCTAAAATTGGACTACTGGATGGCTGCTACAGTTCACACGTTAAACATGGTAGAATTTAAATTTCTGTTGACCAAGATTACCTTTTTGACGTTGTTTATTCCTTTTCTTTCCCATTCTGACACACCTTCACTTCAATTTTTGCAAGACATTGAGCGATCCTTTCACCAGAATAAGCAGTCAATTCAGATGCTTAGACGACGTGCACTGTATCAATCCGACGTTAAATACATCGATGTCAACATTGCAGTGATTGCGAAAAGCAAACTTCAACTGCAGGCTGTCCTAATCTGGCTTTCGAGCAGGTCGTCAGCATGCATGCCTGGACTCAGCGAAGGAGTTTCAAGCATGCCTGTATGCATTAGCGCCACATTTGCTTGCCCTGCATGCATGCAACTATTTTTTTCGGAATGTCCGGGCAGGGCTCCAAAACTAGCGTGGATTACAATTCCGGGCCCCCCGCAGCGGCGCCTGGCAGTGGCGGCTGCTGACTCGAGCACCCGGATAATTGATCAATATGAGTATTAAAGTTTATGCAGATCTTATATATAAATCTATATAGATCTAGCAGTGCAGAAGCTGAAAGACCATTTTTAGGCTTACCAAAACTCATATTGATGGGACTTCCCAAAGAGCAGGTCAGGCTGACTCAGAATCCGGAATCCAACAATCACAATCATCTCCACAGGGTCAAAGCATGCGCTAGCAAAGTGTCCGCACCATGTTATATCCGTTAATAGCAATACGTAGTTGCTCTCTGACCAAGCCAATTGCCCTGTCCCGAATGCTCCTCGATATTTGGCCATGTAGAATTATCTGCTCAAAAATCTTGCTCACGAACTCCGCCATTTCGTCTGCAAGTGTGCCCTGTCATGAATATATTGAGAAGTTGGACAGCTGCAAGTGATAGCTCAATTGAGCCATCATTCAAAATCAAGCACCAATATGCCTCATCTTGTACTTCAAATGTATCAACACCCAGCCCGACGGTTAAAAATATGAGGAAAAACTCAGGGCTTACCTGCTCTATGCTGCTTGCTTGAAGATTGAGCTGGATGGATTCTGCAAAATTTTTGTTGGTCTCGAGAAAATCTTAAAAATGACTATCACCAGCATAATCCCACAAGGTGTTGTCACACCCTTGCAGGTAATCTTCCTGCCACCACTGGTTGTACGGGTTGTCGTAAGCATATTTGGTGTGCAAGAGAGCGGGTGCGTAGCGTTCATCTGCATCTGCAAACGTGACGCTCAGATGATTGCAAATTACCCTGATGCCATGTATATGCATCACCGGGGCTGTAAAGAGGCTCAACAGAAGCACAGGGGCAATCTGGGAAAGGTGACGTTCACGGCAGTTAGGTAATTCTTGAGGCTTTTGTTATTATCGTTACAAGCATTGTGCCGCTTCATGAAGAGCTTCTAGCGCATGCAATTTGTGCTCTGTTTGTTGAAAAAATTGCTATTTCCAATCTTTGTGACAGATCACTTCTTTCGAGGCATAAGCAAAGAAATAAATAGGATCCTCTGGATCCTCGGGATGCGTACTACCCCAAAAGGTGGTCGGGGGGACCTCTTAGGGGCCATGGCAAGGGACTGTTGGACGTGCCGGAGTGAAACGATCGACAAGGTTGATCCTGCTGCGGAGCCTATTGTGGCTCCAGGATACGCACGTGCACATTTTTGGACGCAAGCGCGAAAAGTCCCTCCATGTGCGAAATGAAGGATAGGGTGTGCTGCAGGAGAGAGAATTCTGCGCAGAAGACTCATTGTTTTGTTTAATAAAGTACAAATTTAATCATTGTTGAAAACAAAGGAGTTTATCATTTGACCACCTGGAATGGCGGATATCGACTTCGCCTCTTTGGCCCAAGAGCAGCCTTATCTGTTGGCTGCTGCGCTGGGAGCAATCGGTGTCCTGTTGTTCCTGATATTCGGACGCAAGTCGTACGGCCCGGTGCCCAGTAAGTGCCCTCTGATGTCCTGATGGCATCAATTTTTGGCTTGTTTGCTTTGTAGATATCGGGAGTTACGGGGTTGAAAAGTAGCTGTTTTTTCCAGAAGAGATAGGCTGTTTCCAATTTCCCTGAGGCGTTTCCGCTACACGGCCTGTATTTTTTTTGGATGGCAGAGACGCATGCAAGGACAATTAAAGCACCTTACTTTAATGCGGCATGTGTATTGTGTACATACCTAGGGATGACACAAATCTAGAAGTATCATTCTTTGTATTTGAGCAGTCAATTGGGGATGCTGCAGCCGTCAAGTAATGCAGCGTATATTATGTACAAAGCAGGTTTCTTAGAGTGAAGCACAGAATAACACGGCTTTGCTCGGTTGGCAGAGTTGCTACTACCCTACTTTGTTCGCAATTTTTTTCCTGTACCTCATGTCGTCAAGGCATCCTGAACCCTGAGAAGAGTTGCTTCTGTTGCCTTGCAGAACACCTGAAAAGCTTTGATAAGATCCCAGGACCAATTGGGCTGCCAGTGGTGGGCAACCTGTTCAGTATTGGGTCCGGCAAGGCCTTTGTCACATGGACTGAGTGGGCAAAAGCCTACGGCAAGATTTACCAGTGCGCTCTCTCTCACACTCTTGCCTCTGCTCTCTATCTCCCTGACAACTGTCAGACTCCCCAATATCTTTGCATGCACATACTGCGAGCTTAAAGGCTGTCTGTGTGCCACAGGTACTCTGTATTTGGCAAGAATTTTGTGGTTGTGACAGACCCTGCCGCCCTCCCCACAGTGCTGGGCTCTGACAGCTTTGTCAAGAGCCCCTTGGCAGTCGCCGGAGAGGGTGCCCTGTCCAAGGAAGCCCATGCAGGCCTCGCTCCTGCATTTGGTCCGGAAGGAGCCAAGTGAGCTGCCCTTGACTGTATTATGCTTGTCTTGGTGGCTTGGTAATGTGATGATTCAGCTTGGTGATCTGTCTGGACTGTAATTAATGGAATCTGTGCCTCCATTATGTGAGCATTTGTGGAATCTGTGCAGGGCACAGTTCAGCACCGCATTGAGGAGAGCCGTGGACCTGGCAGCCAAGATTGACAAGGATGGCCCCGACAGAGCCACCGATATGCAGGTGCTCAAAATCCTCCTTTGAATCATGGACTTGCTTGTCTGTATCGGCGCGAGAGCACATTGCCTTGATTGGTGTGATACTGAAGGCTCAATGTGCAATTGCAGGCGGCTCTGGAGGATGCCGTGCTCGATACCGTCCTGACAAACGCCTTTGACGCAACTTCTGACAAGCTGGATGCCGTGAAGAAGCCTCTGCAGGCCTCCCTGCGCTCCACCAGCATCCAGGCCGCCGGGTTAGACTCTACCTCCCCCATTCAACATTCACCCCCAATCTTCCCACACCCATACCGATAAAACTTTGCGCAGCACAAGTAGACCAAGCCATGTGTCATCCTTCAGCAATCCTTATGAAAGCTTACCATACATGCATGCACATCACTTGGATGAAGTGCAGGGCATCTTCCTCTGAGTGCATGGGGTAACAGACCCACTACATCTATGCGCATCCAGGTACAGAGCATATAATTCTTATATATAGGAAAGTATTGAGCCCAATCGTGGGCCCCAGCTGGCGGGGGGGCGTTTAAATACTGACCACCACGCCCACGGCTGATTGGGTCTTGCTTGGATCTGGCGAGTCCAACAAGGTGTAGGATTGTGGTAGCCTTTACCTGCAGCATGTTTTCCCTTGCCATTGGCAGGGAAAGCGTGTAAAATGAAAAGGAAATGGAGATTTGACCCCAACAATGACAGTCCTTCTTCTTGGCGTTGCGCAGGCCCATCAGCAGCCCGCTGGGCGCGCTGTTCAGCGGCGGGTTCAAGGCCAGCCCCAAGGCCGAGGCTGCCTGGGTGGAGCTCGTGCGCGGCTTGCGCCGCCGCGGCCCGGCCGCCAAGTCCGACACATCCCTCGCCGCCGCCCTCAACCGCCTCACCGACGCCAGCGGTGCGCGCATCTTCCCTTCCTCTTGCCTTGTGCTGACTCACTGTGTGCTCTCTGAAGACTGAGGGGTGCGCTCACCTTCTCTGTCTTCTCCCTTGCACTGTCTGTGTGTGCTTCTCTGAAGACTGAGCCAGGAAGAATCATCTGTCATCTCCCTGGTGTTTGTTGTTTATAGTGTACTGTATGTTTTGCAGCTGCCCTGAAGTGTAATACGATAGCGTGACTGCGAAATGCATAGGCAGTGTCCACTATCCTGTACATCTCTTCCACATCCCCTGCTTGCACCTGTGACGTTGCCGTTCTCTGCAGTGCCGTGCCGGCCATTGTCGCATGCGTTTTGGATCTGCAAGGTGTGCTTCCTGCTGTGAAAGGGATGGATACGTGTGAACGTAAGCATCGAGTGATGCACAAATGGTGAAAAGCTGGGTTGTTGATGCAAGCAGGCGCTCCGCTATCTGACGAGGCCGTGGCCGCCCAAGCCGCCGCACTGACCGCTGCCGCCCTGGAGCCGACCGCGCAAAGCGTTGCATGGGCCCTGTGAGTATCTCCACTGAGCCATCCGCACTAATTCACGCATGGGCAATGCCTAGGAGCTGCAAATGTGTATCAGTGCATGACGGCCATTATGTAACATGGAAAATGACAATCCTGGCCCTGGAAGCTGCAGAATAGGAGGCATTCCCATGTGTGCTCTTCTTCCCTTTGGATAACCACAGTTGTGCTTGTGTATCTGTGAGACCCAAGGCTCTGGACCTTGGGGTTTATCTTCCACTGGATCAGCAAAAAGGTGCTGGTATGTTTTAGGGAGAGCCCTACGATCGGTCATCAGCCTTAGGTGCCTGCAATTGTCTGACATGTGTGTGCGCTCTTGCAGGTTCTCCATCGCAACCACGCCGAGCCTGCAGGACGGCATCGCCAAGGAGCTGAGCGACAACGGGCTCCTGGCGCACGGCGAAGACCGCGAACCGCGCCTGCCCGAGTTCGACGACCTACCCAAGCTGCCCTACCTCACCGCTGTGCGCCCCCTGCTGCAATTCCTTCCTCACCCCTGCAGTGAAAATCGTTGCCCCACAACCACAAGGTTGACAGGCGCTGTTGAGTGGACTGTGCCTTCCCTAGGGCCCAGACTGAAGATCAAATCCAAGAAGCAGAAAGCAGTCAATTGACAAGCCCCAGACCGCCTTCAGCAGAGCCTCAAGAACCTCAGGTGTCGAGGGACCACGGGGAGGCGTTGTGTGTGTAAGTACCATGAAGGGACATATATGACTGTCACAGCAAACAGGCTGGGTTTTTTATAAGGATGTTTGCGCTGGCGGCAGGTGATCAAGGAGAGCCAGCGGCTGTTCCCTGCCGCCGCCATCGGGCCGCTGCGCTACGCTGCCAAGAACACCGAGCTGGCCGGCTACTTCATCCCCAAGGGCACCCACGTCCAGGTGCTCACCCTTTACAAATCACTCTCTTTTGTATTCCACACTTGACTCTTGGCATCACGCTCTTGATGCTGATGGATCAGCCCCTGTTGCCCCTCAGATAGTTGCATCCCATCACAATATGTGCAGGCTCATAGAAGGCCACAGGCAAGCCCATACCATGCTTCAAGATATTTATAGTACCATTCGTACTATGCTATTCTACTGCCTTGACCATGATTGGTGCATCCCATCAGGATGACAGCTGCTTTGCAATTATTGCCAGTGTCAGACAAGGGTTGTGGGTGCGCAGGTGCCGCTGCTGGCGCTGCACACGGCGCCGTGGAACTGGCCGCAGCCGGAGCGCTTCTGGCCGGAGCGCTGGACCACTCCCGAGCTGCGCGGAGGGCCCAAGGCCGCCTCCGAGGGCCTCGCCTCCGCCTTCCTGCCCTGCGGCGCCTCCTGCATCAGCAGCCACGTCGCCGAGGCCCAGGTATCTCAGCCTGTGCTTGTTTCCAATCCTCTGTGGCAGCGAACCCCAATTCTATTCATAAGCTGCCTCCGGGCTGTACCTGTCAAGGATGCCATGCAGTTCACAACTTGCATGCAATCCAGCAGCGCAGTGTCCTGAGGACTGCATTCATTGAATATTTGCTGAGCAGGGGAGTTGACCAGCTTGTGACTGTGGAAGAGCGTAAAACCGTCAAAATGCACAGCTTCCTTGTACAACCCTGCTGACTGCAGCGACTGTCTGTGTGCAGGTGGCGGCGTTTGTGGCGGTGCTGGCGTCGCGCTTCAAGATGAGCCTGGCGGGCGGCGGGCGCAAGGCAGCCCTGAAGCGCCAGACTCTGGACAGCTCCCTGCGCCTGGCCGGCGGCATGAAGATGGTCTTCGTGCCCCGCGCCTCCATCGGCTTCTCCAGCCGCCTCTGAGCGCCATGCTGGACCCTTCCTAACTCCCTCTGGGATGCGCCAAGCTCGACACTGACTGGGATCACGGGTCCCTTTGCAAGTCCCTCTGGGGTCTGGGGGTTGCTCAAAGCTGGATGATCACAGGGGAAGCCCTAATTTGTGGTCCATGCTGGCCACTTTGGCAGACTCTACAGGAGTCTCGGGGTGTTTCTCAAAGCTGGATGCTCACTGGGAATGGTAACTGGGCTCCTCCGCAAATCCCTCTGGGGTTTGGGATATTTCATGAAGCTGCAGATGGATGCAGCCCCGTGTGCGGAAGCTGCAAGTGTATGATCTCTGAGATTCATGATCTAGGGCGAAACTGATATCTTTGGACCCTGATCAATATATTTAATGAATGCGTTGTTCAGCAGCCAAATCCCAGTTGTCTTCTCGAGTGCCGGCAAAGTAGGGGTGTCCTTGCCGGAGGGTGGCCAGCAAAAGCTGGCTGGGTGCAGACTGCGCTGGTGAAGACTGGATGGCAAGGAGGTGCATCTATCACACTCTGGACTGTCACTGTCAGGCACTGGATTCCCTGAGGTTCAGTAGCTCGTGATGAGTCTGTTCATACAATGCAGCTGCACTGCTGTCTATACTGTGTGCGCATACCTTTCAGGTGCCGCTGCAGAAGACACTGGCACACTGCACTTGGCTGTACAGATGCTCAAGTGCTCAGCAATCAGGCTGATCGAATTCTCCGAGACAGTATCCCAGATTTGGCAATTCGGTCACCTTGCTGGCTCGAGAGCTGAACAGATGTTAGGGCAGGCCCTGTGGATGGGAGCCGGTGCAAAGAAGTGTTTAATGTACGGTACACATTTGGCTGAATGCTAGCATCATTGATCTCAACTTGAACGAACTAGGGCAGGCTCTTCTACCGAGGAGCCTGGTTAGTCCATGGTGGACCTCAAGATCCAAGAGATACCGTATGGCTAGGGATGGCCCCTCAGCATTCGTGTAAGAAGGGGGTGTAGACCTGTAGGCTGCAAGGGTGCATTTGCGAGTTGACAAGGCTGCAAGCCTGTGCATATTGGCCCCGGGGTCCGGCTGCAGACGGACATGTGCATGCCCTAAGGCCCTCTGGGCTCTGGATTCGCCACTCATAAAGATTATTATTATTATAATGGCGTGACGCAGGCCTGGTAGGATCCGGCCCTTAAAGTATATGGGTGCACTGCAAGCGCATGTTGAGAATGAGATTGCATACATCAATGAGGTTTGTAACGTTTTATGTTGTCGTACCCAGCCTGTCCCTGCAAATGCTGCTGTCATTTACAAGAGACTCATGCTCTCATGCAGTGCTCTCGTGCAATGGGAGACCTGGCTTCCAATTGGCAATTGCAACTTCAGGGAAGCTGCCTGATGTCAGCAACGAAATGCAGAAGGATCACGCCTGTGTTCTTTCTCATCCCTGCAAGCTCCTACACCCCTTTAAGACAATTGCATTCTATATCTCTAGGGACTTCCTAACAAAAGATTCGTGATCGATGAAGATTATATTTTTCTAGCTCTCTCCGAGCGCCCATCGACCATGTCTGGTCTGACCCTCGAAAGCTTTGGTGTTTCTGTTGCTGTCAATGTCATCATCTGTCTCGCGGTTTTTTTCTTCTTTGGATGGCTTCGAAAGATGGCGTCCCTGGAGAAATTTTACGCGCCAAAGCGGTATGCCCTTGAACACCTAGATTTGTTCCTTGTACATCCTTGGCATCCTCAGGATGCTGGCAAGAGTCAGATGAAACGGAAGAGTTTGTACTGTCATGTTAATCGTGCTATGTATCTGCCTCGATCAATCCAACTGAGGTCGTGAGCGTACATGACAAGGTGCTTACTAGGGGGCTGGGATGGAACAGGTTTGCACGCACTCGGAGAGTCAGGCCTGAGCCATTGCCACGCAGCGTGTGGGGGTGGATCCCAAAAGTGTTGCATTATACACAGGACGATGTCGTAGAGCTGGCTGGCTATGATGCAGCCATGTACCTGCGCATTTTAGCCTTTGGTGTGGCACCCTCTGCATGAAACCTATTAATACTGTGTTGTTTTGCAGCTTTTAAAAATTTAGCACGTGTGCGATGACATCATCTTTTATGACTGTGCTTGGCTGACCAAATGGCTAACATGCAGGTATCGAGTTGTTCACTTTCGTCAGCCTGTGGGTCATCATAGTGGTTCTGCCGACGAATCTCTCAGTGAGCCCTTCTTTTCAATGCATGGACTACGGACTAGCAGTAATCTAATCGGTTGTGCTGTGATGCATAAGCACATACGGCCCTCAGGATCAGGGTACTTACACACAGGGGCGCCAAGTGGAGCACTTGATAGGCAGGAGTGCTGTGGAGCCCAGCAACTTCACTTACTGGATCCCGCCTCCACCGCCGCTGCCGCCTCCTGGGGTCAACCCCCCTGCAGGAAACGCACCACCCAGACCCATCAAGGTTTGCGTCACATCATCGCTCTTCAGCAGCGTCTCTACTGAACCTTGTTGTTCATGCACTCTGCTGCCTCCCTTCGCGGACTATTTGTTCATAACCTACAGTGCATTCTCTTTTCACTACGGCAGACAGCTGGTGCCACAAATAGAGTGCCAAATCATGCATTCTTTTTGTGTCCGCCCAAACAGGCACCAGACTTCTATGCTCCAGTGCCGCCCGCCCCTCCTGGCCTGGAATGGTGGCACTACCGGCCGGGTGTCCCACCCTTGCCACACCCCTCCCAGTACTTCCACAATGAGTCCTACAAGAGCTGGGGTGAGTAGCCCTGCCCCTTCCACCTATACCTTTAAAAATTGTCTGAAACAGGACCTTACAGGTGCATACCTTGACTTCGTATCACACTGCTGCCAGTCCTCAGAATTGGGTACGTCGTGGGTACATGCTGGAATGAGGTGAGTGGGCAGATCTGAATGGGTACTGAGCGGGCGTGTGGCACAGGTTGGAGGTATGATGAGAACTTCCAGGTGGTGGACTACACGTTCTCAAAATTGGACCTGACGACCATGGCCAACATCAGTGGCGGGGATCAGCGCCTGTGGGTGCACCTGCTCTCCGCATGGGTCATCAGCTGGTTTGTGTGGAGGGTGAGGTCCTCGTCCGGCATTCTTTTCATGCTCTGGTGTCCTTGCAAGTCCTGTATGATGCTGCATACGGCCAGACTCAGCTGTACTCCTTGGGTGCCATTGGTGCACAGGCCTGCCATGCACAAATGAGGCAACATCACCGCTGATCGGCAACGCACAGATCGTGAGGGTCAGAATATGTTATGCACCCACACTCCTCACTGCTGGTAGTCCTCGTTCTCATGCAATGTGGGAAGACTTATTACTGGCGCGGACTTGCATGTTGACATGAGAATGACTACTGCCCCTGGCGCAGCTGCTGTGGCGGTACAACCGGGAGGCGGTGGCGCTGCGAATCGCGTTCTTCATGTCGGCCGAGACCGGTGGCGTGGCGCACACGGTGCTGGTGCGTGACGTGCCCGGGCTGCCCTACGGGACGGTGGCCGCGCGGATCGAGGACACCGCCCTGCGCTTCCTGCCGCGCTTCGTCAAGAAGCGCCTGGTGGTGCGCCAAATTAGTTCTTGTCTATGGAGTGTCTTCCATGTACTCATTAGATTGTCTTGGCTCTCTTTGTGGTACAGCTCCTGCCGGTTTGCTGCATATTTTCATGCACCACAACTGCTATGTTCAAGCAATTGGTGGTTAAATTGCTGAGTTGCAAACAAGGGCCGCTAAAAGCTGCAGCTCATTTCATTGATCATATACCTTATCACGAGCAGCCTGCAGATTGCGCAAGAACGCCATTCTCACGCACATCCTGCCCCAAGTCTTCTCTCGTGGCCCTGAAACTGCGCGGGCATGCATGAGCAGCGGGGAGCGACTGTGGCGCACCGCAACGTGCTGAACGCGGTTGACACAGTTTTGGACCTGCCCTCGCGCGCGACCAATGCTGATGCCAGCGTGCACGGGCCCCCGGTGCAGGGCATTTTCTCTGCAGCCTCCGGTAACGACGCGCAGCTCGTGCGCAGGACGTCCTTTTTTGCAAAGGTCCGCTCTTTCGGCCTCATGGGAATGCCCCATGCACACCAGCCAAGTACTCTGTGGGGAGTTTCTATTGCATGATTTGGTCAATTTTGATAGAGCATGACTGCTAATCTATCCGGTAGTGCAGCACATGGCTTCTGTCAATCATTATCTGTCTAATGAAAGGTGTCCTCGATTGGAATTTCTCGGTGCCGTTCTCTACTCCGATCCAAGCAATAGAAGGTGTTGGAAAGGTCCCGCTCAAATCGGAAACAGATCATATCATCCGCTTTGAGCGGGACTTTACATTGCCTACATCGCCAGGATCTAGATCGCATGCCACCACGGATTACGAGCCCAGAGAGTGTCACACCTCAGATATGGACTGGGAATAACGGTACTATGCAAACTCAGTAGTGCAGCGCAGTGCCAATACCGTAAGTACCCTTGATGAGCCACCCTCTGCTGTCCCTAAATGCACTGCTTCGTGTTGCAGAGGCACAGCAGCGGGCACCGCCCTGCAACGGCACCGCTGGACCCGAGCGGGGTGGTAACAGAGGTGGACGCATGGGGTCCGGCCGAGCGCGCCCTTGAGTCCGGCCTCACGCCCAAAGAGGTGCGCTATACTTGGCCACACGCCTGACTCCCCCCATATATATTTTGCAATCTTTTTCTATTGTGAGCAGCAATCAGCACGCCAGTATGTTGCACTGCCATGCTGATTGCAGTGCATGACTCAGAGGAGATCAGTAGCAATTACATTCAGACAGTTTGTGAGCAATCAAGGTGCATTGTCACACGTGCTGGCATATTTCATATGGCGCACAAATGGTAAATTTTGGACATGTGGCGCAGATGGTGCAGCAGCACTTCCAGAGGCTGTTTGGAGGGGAGGTGCTGCGGGTGCACATGGCGGTCGACACGCGCAGAGTGGACGGCCTTGTGAGCGAATATCTGCACACGCGACAGAAGCTGCTCGACCTTCTCGACCCCACCAGCAGCCACGAGGACCAGAAAAAGGTGCTCCCGCTTGTAAAGCATTTATCTGTATATATGAATGGTGCTCCTATGAATGATGCACGCAATTGGGCCAGTCTCCAGTACAAAAAGTGGCTGCATGAAGATACGTAGCTGAAAAGGCTTGGGCACAACTCCAATGCCAGGGCCTTTATCCTGATCAACATGCAGGGAACCTAGTGCGTCCTGTGAATGATGCATGGCAAAATAGAGAAACAATCTACACCCCTGCATTGTCTAAGGGTTGCATTTGGGTGCGTGCAGGAGGTTGAGGCGGAGCTGTGCAGGGTGAGGTTGGAAGAGCTGGTGAGCGCCATCCGCACTGCCTCGGAGGAGCTTCGCAGGGACCCGGAGGCCGCCCTGCCTGCCGCCTTTGTCACCTTCAACACACGCTCTGCTCAGGTGCGTGGCCCGGATCTGCATACCAGCCCTTCGTTTCACACGGGCTGGTATCAGTCATACTCTCTGGCATTAAAGTCTCTCTTCTTCTATAAGCCATACTCTACGATGTGAGATGTTGCAGCAAACCATATATAGGCTTGCATGCATGTGACTTCATGGCAGGTGCCGGCAGGCATGCAAAGTTCACAAGAAAAAAAGTGTATCCTTCAAAGACAGCAGTGCATATTCTGCGCAGGCGGTGGCGTCTACATCCATGGTGCACCATGACAGGACGGCTTGGATCGCCACTGCTGCCCCCGAGCCCAGGGATGTCATCTGGGGGAACCTGGGGTGCGTTCTGCTCATCATGGCGATTATGGTTTGGAACAGAATCGTCCCTCTCCATTGCCTTCCGGCTCCAAGAGTGCTGCGCTTACCTTAACCCCTAATACAACTAGGATTCAGGAAATGTGAGGCATCAGGACTTATATGTTTTGCAGGTGGCGGCTGTGGGAGCGGCAGTTGAGGTCGGTGGTGTGCTGGGTGGTCTTCTTCTGCATGATCGCGTTCTACCTGCCAGTCGTTACCGCCATTCAAGCCCTGCTGCAGGTGGGGCATGCTTTGCTCACCACTGCCCGTGGCCTCCTAGGCAAGCCTGAGGTCCCAACGATGGATGCACGCGGAGCTGCTTGAAAATTTCTCCTGTGATAAAACTAAGTTTTGTCACAGTCATCAAGATTCTTCACAGTCATCAAGAAGATGGCCATTCTTACGTCCTTTGGACAGCAGGATTCAAGTGGTAGTAGAACGCATTGCATGCAGTCTTGCAGTCTTCCACCCTTCGTCTGGTCATATGATATATTACTTCTTTCTGTCTTTCAGCCTGTCTTGCACCATCCCAAGTTGTTCCAAGCCCACCAGCCTTGTTTCTGCGCTGGCACTCGCTTTTAGTTGCTCGGAAGCAGGAAACATTACATGCAGTGCTGCAATCTTCGAGCCTTTCTCAGTCATCTGTAAGTCATTCATGCCACTTTTCCAGCCATACTTGTACCAGCCAATGTGGCTCCAGGCATACCCCTCAGTGTTTGTGATTGCGCTGACGCTCCGTCTTCCGCGCATGTTGCGCAGATAGACAAGCTGGTGGATCTGCCGGGCATCCGCGAGGTGGCAGAGCTGCCGCTGGTGAGCGGGCTGCTGGCCGGCTTCCTGCCGCAGCTGGTGCTGCGCCTCTTCTTCTCGCTCATGCCCACCATCCTGGCGCTGCTGGAGCGGCTGGAGGGGCTGCCAGCAGAATCCGAAGTCGAGTGGGGCGTCGTGCAAAAGTACTTCTCCTTCCAGGCGCGCACACTGCTTTTTGTACTGCCTCCCATGCTGTCCCTGTGCTCTTTTAGCACCCCTGCACCTCTAGTTGTCCGGAGTGCCCATAAGAATTGCTGAGATTGGAAGAAGTTAGGCTCCTCACTTGGGCTCCAAAACTGAATGCAAAGAGTGTGAGCTACATAGCGCCAGTGCTGTGCACACTGCTTTTGTAGCGCAAGGATGAATGCCACAATAAACAACTCACATTCAGTGTCGTGAGGAAGAGAATGTCGAAGGCACATTTGCTGACTGTGGTGACTGCAGAAACTTGTGACAACAAAGATAGTGACATGTATGGCGCACGGCGCAGGTGGTGACGATATTCCTGGCGACGTTTGTGGCGGGGTCGTTCCTGAACCAGGTGCAGCTGCTGATCAGCGCGCCCAAGAGCATCCTGCGCATCCTGGGGGCGGCCGCGCCGCAGACCGCCTCATTCTTCATGTCCTACCTCCTCCTGCTCGGCCTCACCACCAAACCCATCCTCTTCCTGCGCATCCCCCGTGAGCGCCCCCTTCACTCCTTGCCTACTGCCTATGGGCCTTTTGCTTTTCTGAATGATGGATGAATAAAATCTCACCGTTGCTCGTCTGCAAGGACACTTGGCACCTTGATGCCCCCACTCTGACAGCTACTTTGCTTGTCTTGCGCAGTCTTTGTGATATAGATGGCATGTGGTTTTTGGATATACAGTGCATGCCCTAGACCTCCCCTGCCACCTGCGCTCATCGCATCGTTTGCCAGCAGCGCACGAACCTATTTCTATGGCAGCACAACCCACCAGTGCCAATTTCAAAGTGGTTTATTCTCTGCACACATTCGCAGAGCTGGCGATGTACTGGGTGGGGGCGTTGTTCAGCAAGGGTGAACGGGCGCGCGCGCGGCTGTGGATGGGGCAGTACATAGATTACGGCTACGAGATCCCCGACAACCTCATGGCGGTCCTGCTGGGCCTCACCTTCTGCGTCATCTCCCCCCTCATCGCCCCCGTGGCGCTCCTCTTCTTCATCGTCAACAACATCGTCGGCCGGTACCAGCTCGTCTACGTCTACGCCGAGCGCTTCCAATCCGGCGGCAAGGTGCGCTGCTGTCCCAGCTGCTGTGTCCCAAGCAAATTAGCCTGGGCGCACTCCCCAGTTTGTGTCAAGCAGGCCCTGGGTCTTGAAAAGATGTCCAAAGACTGGCTGTGTAGCACTCCCGGCGCTGTGTGTTTTTGGTAGTGTGCCTGTTGCAAGTGAACTTGCAAATTTTGAAATTTGAATCTGAGCCGGCAGCTGTGATGCCAGGCCTTGCATGACATGGATGGGTGGAGTCTTGGGAAGCTTTGCTTGCACCTGCCCATGAGATGAGCCTTGCGCATGTGGTGTCCAGGACAGCCTTTAGGGAATGGAAAGGACAATCTCTCTATACAGCTTCAGATTCCTTAGGATTGAATTTTCTGTGATGTGCCAGTCAATACTGAGGCATGCCGTATGTATTGGCAGTGCCTTACATAAGCCTGGCATGTGCATGGCAGCATGCACATGATTTGGAAGATGAACCTCGTGCTGCACAGGTGTGGCGGGAGGTTTCGGGGCAGGTGTTCTTTGCGGTGCTGACCTTCCAGCTGGTGATGGTGGCGCTCCTGGCGCTGAAGCAGGCACCCATCGTGGCTTTGCTGGCCGTCCCGCTGCCCATTCTCACCGTCGCTCTCTGGCGCTCGGCCGAAGTCCTCTTTGGGCCGCCCCAAGAGGTTCTGTCCTTAGAAGCAGCCGCCGACCTGGACCGCCGAGACCAGGTGCGGCAACACTTCTTGCCCAGCTGCACATAAGCTCTGGAAAACCCAGAAATGCACGGAAGCCCCACCAAGGATGATCTCACTGGCAGTATGGCCAGGGTCAGTGTGAAGAGTCCTTGCAGGATACTGTGCGAGCGTGCACATCTCAGGCTTAGCAAGTATTCTCACAAGTGCTTTCAAGTATCCCAGGATGTGCAAAGAGCGCACTGAATACCTGTAAAGTCAGTCAAGTCTGATGGTCATCAAGAAGAAACTGTAGCGCCCCTTTGGGAAGGTTTTTCTGTGCACAAAGTGAGTTGCTGGGAGGCCATCAAAACAGTTTGGCTTGTGTGGTGTCAGGAGAATGCGGATGAGAGGAGGCAGCTGATGGAGCGCAGCCAGTTCCTGGATACCATGTATGAGCCGCCGGCATTCAGGATCGCCAGATGGGACGCCGCATCCCTGCGCACAGAAGCTGCTGCGACCGCTTCAGGCGCCGACAGGATGAGCGCTGCAGAGGTGAATCACCCCAAGGAATGCAACATGTTGTGAAGTTCCCCCTCCGCTCAACACTTGAATGCTCCTAGTGCATCAGGAAGGTGTATGTTGTGCTTTCCCTGGGTTTCGGAGAGCACGATTGGTGTTATCGCTGATGGCATTGGACACACTGGCAGATGACGGTATGATTATATAAGGGTGTGTCGGTGCAGGATTTGGAGGCACAGGCAGATGAGGAAATGCCAATGATGGATGACGATGACCTGTACCAGGATCTGTACACAGAGCAGTTTGTAGATCGGAAGGACACAGTCGTGCAAGGCTCAAGTCATGACAAGGACGAGGAGCTGCCCTTGTCAACTCCCTTGCTGAAAAGGAACTCGCATCGATCATAAGATCCATGCATGGTTTCATTCATGTATATAATAGTTAAATTACACACAGATGCATCAATGACCTTGATAGCATATTTTGGTGCTTCGTTGTAGCGGAACAAATGCCCAAGCTGCGGCAATACTGACATCAGGATACAGGACATGTAATTCCATCTCATTCCGATATCGCAATCGATTGGGTACTATTTCTATTGATCTCCCAATTCAGATCAACAAATTGTCAATGGGCATATTCAATATTGAGGAGACTTTGCGGGCTCAGAGTACAGCAATAATACAACATCCACCAGTAATTATGATCTTTCATTACCACATCTCAGCAGCATCAGCACATGCACATTCGCAAATACAAATACAACTCCTGCCTTACACGCATTTGCACAAGGGCAATTGCGTTTCGTCAAGATTGCATACATGTGCTTCTTGTTGTACACAGGCAGACAGAGGCCACAGGGTCACTTGCTGCTCGATACTGCTGACCTCCTTGCTGCGCTGGCCGTGAAGGGGCACCACTTGCCTTGCACCGCCTTGTCTTCTTGCAGGGTTTCTTCTGCGCTCCTCTTGATCTGATCTGCTTGTCGCTTGCGCGGTTTCAGCCAGTCCACAGAGTCGGCAAAGTCACACTTGAGCACATTGCCCTCTGGTGACAGCTCCCTTGGTGTTCCCTCGCTGCCCCAGGCCGGCGTGCCATTCTCATATGGGTCTGCATGTGCCACTCAAGACTCAGTACACTCAAAAGCAATTCACCCTGTCAAAAAAGCGCCAAGCTGAGAAACAGCAGCTGCATGATTGACTGCATATGTGTCACAGAGGCAGCATGCAAGCATGGCTTATGGATGCAGGAAGAAATATTTTACCGTGGGTCAAGCGGCGCAGGTTTGTGCCATCCGTGTCAATGGCAAACAGGTCGCCGTAAGGCTGAAACTGGTGTGGTGTAGAAATCTCCTCTGCCGAATATCCTGCAACAGTCATATTCCCATCAATGTGCGCCTTCCTGCAATCTTGCAACATCCATCTTGCCAGCCGATGCCGAATCTGCTCAGTCAATGAAGAAGTTCTCATGCCGCCCCATGCGCACAACTCCATCAAGCACACCTAGGCAGTCAGGTCCTGACTCCCTGAGGCTACATAGTTGTCGGTGGGCAGGTCTGAGGCGTGCCTGCAAAGTCACTGGTGAACACGACAGATGTTTGTGATGGGCTGAAGTGGGGGTGGTTGGCCAGACCGCCGTGCGAGTCAAACACCTTCTGCAAGCCGCTCCCATCCGTCCGGATCTGAAACCCAACACGCAAATTCTTGCACACCCTCTCTTACAGACAAGTCTAGTGCAATGAACTCACTTGTTGGAGAAGCATCCAGTATAACTCATTGCACCATGGAAGTTTGTGGTGCTTCAATAACCTGTGGGCGGACAGATCAGCACCAGAAGGTGTCAGCAGTGCGCACCATGAAAATATCAAAGGCGCCGGCGGGGCGATTGCTCTCAACATATTCTCTGCTGGATGCAAACACGATCCAGCCAGAGGCGGGGGTCCATCCAGGCATGGTGTCATCCCAGGGCCCCTCTGTCAGCCTGATCAGGCCCGCGGCCTCCCCCTCTGTCGGCATTATGTACAGGTTCTTGAACCCGCTGCGCCCGCTCCTGAACACTATCTGCGCACAGGCATGCACACCATTGCTGCTGCGTTATCCGCTGTGGCTTTTCTGACATCCTTTGAACCATCAGAAATTCATCTACCGTAGTCATTGAAGGGGGGACTCTGCAAGGTGCAAAAGGTTAATAGGACTCCTCCAATTTATTGCTGTACATGGAGAAGATGAACGGGTGCAAGAGCTGGATGTGAAGGGGCTGTCTTACCTCGCTGCCATCGGAGGAGAAAGAGGGGAAAGCGTTGTTGCCGGTGCCGTTGGCGGTCAGGGTGAGCACATCCGTATTGTGCCAGTCCCCAGACTGCCCATCTGCAACAAGTCATGCCACCAGAGGGTCAGTCCAAGAGATGCATGCAGTCAGCCCCGGAACTCAGCAAGCGCTGCAGAGACTTCAGGGAATAGAGATGCAAGACATACACAAGGCAGATATACTTGCATCAGGCAAACATCAAGCAACAGCCTTGATGCAGGCTGCTTGTTGTAGCTGAATTCTCATGGAACAAACAATGCACAGCCGCCACACCTGCTAGCAGCAGAATGTCAACGACATCCTTTTCAGTGGCAAATGTCGGCCCCTGGGCGGTTGCCACGACATGCCTGCCTTCATGGTAGCTGGCTGTCGTCCCAAATGCAGGGCCCTGCAGCACACCACATGCTCAGGCAGTTGCAGCAACGTGACACCTCTCCCCCACACATCCCACAGGATCCCCTTAAGACGCTTCCAAACAGGCCACAGTATTGCCTAACCTACAGTCTCCTCTGACTGCAGCACACGGGTACAAGCACTGCATTCTGATGAGTGATTTTTCCTAATGGTGGAAGGCAGCAGGTGCCCACCTTGTAGATGACCTTCTTGTTGCTGCCATCCCGCTCGGCCACAGAGACGCCTGTGAAGCCCTCGTTGTACACGATGTAGCTGTCATCATCGGAGAACGAAGGAAAGGCTCCATCAATGCGCACCAGGTCAACATCTGCACACAGAAGTCAATTTTATCTTATTCCCTCAATTTTCAAGCTCTTCACCTGCATGCAGCCAAGTGTTCATTGTGCTGAGGTAGCACAATAACCAACCTTTGACAATGCTCCTGCTGCTGGAGTTCTCACAACTGCGGAAGTGTGCACCATGACTCACCTAAATTCATGTAATCTGGGGGGGGAAAATGGAATGTTGAGGGGCCTTACTGGGGAGTGGGGAGGAGTGGCGCTCGAGCACAGGGATGTGCTCCAGAGTGTCTGAGTCAGCACATCGGCAGCGGTGGTATCCCAATCGCTCCCCATCCGCTGACAGGAAGGGGTTGTAGTGATGGGTGGTCTTGTTGGTGATCTGACTCAGTGCCCACTCTCCCCCCTCATCCATGCGCAGGACCCCAATTTGCCTGCACACATACTCCCGTACATCACACTGCTATCTTTGAAATTGGCTTTGGAAAAATTCTTCTGAGCGCCTTCGGAAGTGAAATCATGCTCCAAACTTTTAGCAATTCTTGCTGCTTAGAAGCGCACAGCAGCCACAATGCATGCATGCACAAGTGCGAATGAAAAGTATTAGCGGCTGAGGGGGAGTGGCAGTACCTATATCCATCTTGATCAGGCGTGGCCACAGCTACCCAGTCCTTCCCCTTGGAGGTCGCCGGGGTGAACACATCGACCCCAGGGGGCGTGATGCGCGTAATGTTCCCACTCTCCAGCTCCACATTAAATATGCTCCACCTGCGCATTGCGCAACCACCATAAAACACCTAGATATTATGTAACATGAGAGAACATGCCATTGTACGACCTGTCATGCCAACAACGAAGGGGCACCAACCATGACCCTAATTTGCAACATTGCACAGGAGAAGATAGATGCTGGTGGCAAAGTGAATGTGAGCATTCGCAACGATGTATGCATGCAAGGCAGCCGGTATGGCCTGAGAGACATGCTCACCAGCCTTCTGGGGTCTGGCGGTGGAAAAAGATGCTGCGGCCGTCCCGGGAGAATGCCGGCCAGCCGCCGTTCTTGGCCACGATGCGGCGCTGCAGGCCGTCGGCCGAGCGCATGACCACAACGTCCGATTTGCCAGTCTTGCCGCTCCCGGTAGCCGCCGCCAGCCACTGTTCGTCCGCGGAGATGGCCGGGGAGTAGTCGGTCTCATTTTCTGGTGTCAGCCGCCGCACTGTGTGCCCCTTCACTGCATTTGCACCGGCCCACCCGCTCTTTACTGGTTGCTGAGGCAGGCAATGCAATTGGCAAAACACCTTAGAATATGGCCGGTCCTGATCTAAGCTGAGGCATGGGGTAGCAATGCAACTGGCAAAAGCTCCTGCAACAAGGTGTGGTGATCGAGGGAAAAGCTAATCGGAGAACAGGGTGGCACCTCCGCTGACAGAGTAGATGGCAGTCCAGCCCTGGCGCGGCTTCTTGGCGGGCTGGTGCGTGGACACAAAGATGATGCGCCCATCAGGGCTGTAGATCGGCCGGTCCTGCAAGGCAGCATGCAGATCCCATCAGCGCCTGCAGGGCTACAGATCTGGGCTAGTCCCATACGGCCACTCAAGACTTGATTATGTAGACCTTCACCTGAAGTGTTGGCGAGTATGTGAGCCGTTTGAGACTGGGCCTGTGGCCTCCAGTAACACCCTCTGCATGGCCCTTGTAGAGCTCCATGTTGCCATCACGCTCTGACACAAAGAGCAGTGCTTCGCCATCCCTGCGCAGGTATAGGGACTATTGGTGACTGCATCATGCATCTTTTACCATGCAGGATCAACTGACAGCACAGCAGCTCCTGGAGAATGAGTTCCCTTATGGATATGCAGGAGCGCGAGATAGGTTACCCTGCAAAGGCGCCATTGTAGTTCACAGAGACTCCATCAGTCAACTGCGTCTCAGCTGCATTGGCAAGCTCTGGATCCCGCTCATTGCCCATCAACTTGGTGTATATGTCAAAGGCATACTGCGCCCGGCCGACTGTGGCATACACAACGGTAGTCCTGGCCTGCTGGTCCAAGGTAGTTGTGTCTTTCAGAGACTCCGCGCTGAAGATGTCAGCTTCGTCCACGTCCATGCTGGCCTGCTTATAGATTAAAGATTGTATTGCTTTCGGCCGCAGTGGACAAAGTGCTTGTTTGTTGACAGTATTTGTCTAGCTAGCTAGCTACCTAGCCTGTAAAATCCTGAACACATTACTTTTGAAGCAATCGCCACGATGTTCCCAGTAAGTATCTTCAAAAATGAAATCTGGAAAGCTTCCAAAGCGGATGAAAGGTCCCACCTTTCGGAGATCGCTGGTTCCCTTGCCTTTCACTTCGAGGTCGTCGCAATGATGGACTGGAGTGCACAATGCTAACATTAATAAGAGCACAGCATGGAAATGTTTGATGCCCCAAATTATGCGCGTTCTCGATGCCCTCATCAGCAAAGAGGGTTATTTGATTGCTGGGATGGATGATCGGAGTCGTCCTTTTTTTGAGCCTTCGTCTTTGGAATTTATGCACGTCTAAAATCTTAATCTAGGATGCGCCCACTTATCATTGAAAGAGAAAAGATCACAGGATCTGGCAATGCCATTACCTTACATAAGCATGCAGGTCCAGGGGTGCATAAAAGCCAATACTGCTCCCAGTGGAGCCCGAAGATTGGGTCAGAGAAGAAGGACAGGAGGATGGGGACATGCTCGGGATATGGTCATGATTGTTGGTGATGCACTGATGATGCTGCTCTTGACCCATCATACTCACTGCTGTGACTGGACACCAACACAGCGGTACCGGTCAGGGCATCACATGGACTCGCAGTGGCCGCAAGACATCAGCTGGTCAAGTAAATATTGATCATGCGATTGCATTACCGGCTCATCAGCAAGCATGCTGTGACACAGCACCGCCAGTTCACACAAAGCACATCAAGGATCCAACACTGTAGAAAGTACATGTCCTGCACAGTGCAACTGCTGGCTGCCAGCTCAGGGGCTGCTGAACTTTGCACCCCGCTTTGATGTTGGACATCGGCACACAATCTACATGGTGAGCTCCATAATGGCTGACACAATGTCCCCATCGGCGCTTTTGAGTGCCTTGACGGCCTTCTTGCGCGATACATTGGCCTGTGTCATGACCAGCTCGATGTCATTGGCCTCCACGCCAGACTCGTCAACCTCACCATCATCCTCCTCGTCGTCAGCCGCAGCAATCGCCTCGGCCTGCAAAAGAATTCAAAATTCAATTTTGAATCAATCCAATCGCATATATACTGCCTCGAATGCATTGATGCTCGAAGGCATAGAATGCAAACTTATTTGAACCAATTGAATCTCATAAGTACTTGCTCGCTGTCAAATATGCAACCTTACTCTGCCGCTCAGTCGTAGATGTCTGCATCTCTCTCTCAACTGGGAAACGTGCTTCAGTGTTATAAAGATGCAGAGATGGAAGGCCTGAGGCATGCTGGCAGTTGAGAGCACCAATGATAATGAACAAGTTCTGCGTCACTGGCGCCAGATAGTCAGAAGTCAGCCTGGCTGGTGAGGTGTACCTTGTTGTCAGCCATAGAGGGCTGCTCCTTGGGCACAAACTGCTCGGCAGCCTGCGCGCTGGCCTGCGCGCTCAGATCCTCAATCTTGGCCTCGCCGAAGATGACATAGGTGTCCGAGTTGGGGCTCTTCAGCACGTCCGGCTTCTGGATCACGAACAAGATCTGTGCAGCACAGGAAAGCGATCAGTCTCAACTTAGCATGCTGACGTGCTCCTGAAATGCCAGAGAATTCTTGACAGAATTGGATGACGAGCGCGTGCAGCTTTCAAGAACTCACGTTCTTGCTCTTCTTGATTGTGACACGGGTGATGCCCGGCACAGGCTTCATGCCGAGCTTCTGCATTGCCTTCCTGCTCTTCTTCTCAGAGCGGCTCTGCTTGCTCCTGGAAGGGGTGCCGTCATCTGCACATACAAAAGGGTTTTCAAGTGTCACATAGATTGCCTGAAAGGATGATTTCTCCTTAGCTGGGATCACGAACAAGGCACTGCCACCTGCATCAACTGTGATAGAGAGAGCTGTGGAACACACCGGCCTCAGCGTCAGGACCATCATCCTCCACGCTGCTGAGCTCCGAATCGTCGTTGTCAACATCCTGAGGAACCAAAATATACATGTCGATCCAGGACAGCAATATCAGGGTCATGGCCAGGTGTGTCTGTACTATACCGAGTTCGAGAGACGCAAATCGTTGCATTGGTTCAAAAATGGATTAAATGCAACAATAGAATACAAGAATCAATCGTGCTGTGCATAAAGACCATTTTATGCTGTCCTCCAGGCGGCGGCCTGAGCGATCAAAAGCAGCAGTCCTTGGCCTAAGGCTTACCTCCACATTGTCCTGCTCGGCCTCAACCTCCGCCCTTGTCATCTTGGATAATTCGATCAAGCTCAGTGAGGCTTGCGGGACAGTCAACCTTTACAGACCTTCCTTTCCTGCGAAAACCTTAGCCCATCATCGATGACCTTCAGGCCCTGACATAATATAGTAAGGCGCATGCACCAAATTGTGTTTAGGATTCGAGAATTCCTTGAAAGATCCTAGAGAACTTTCCAACATTTCCAATTTTAAATGCGACATCGGGAGTAGGAGAAGAGAATCGTATTATTTGACGCGGGTTTTGGTGGACATCCTTCTATCACATTAAAAGAGAAACTGCCCATTTGACTGACAGCGCATCTGACGTCCTTCTTCACTTCCAACATAGGCTGCTTATCCGAGTACCTCTAGTTTTGGCAGCAGAGCACCAGCCAGTAACACGTTGCTGCAATGAACGAGCAACAACAAGCAGCATATTATGACGATCTGAAGACGCGTGGGAGCGGTGCAGCCTATGCAAAGCAGGGTTTGGGCTTTTCTGGTGGAGGGTGAGTCTTACATTATGAGATAAAAAATCCGTGCAGATTTACATGTTTGGGAATGTACCCCATCATGGCACAGGACCTGTAGATCGGAAATGGAGGACTGCATTCAGCTCAAGAACTGTGACTCACTGCATCAGTTCCTATCCCAAGCCATTGTTCCTTTCATAGGCACCAGCGCATAGGCTGAAGTTCTGTTTGGACAATGCAGGAGAGGCATCCCGGCGGGTCGTGGCATGCCAGCAGCACAACACATGCCCGGTAGCCTGACTGGCGCAAATGGGCCAGGACCTCCTGGTGCTGTGCATCCGCGGCCCCCTCCGCATCAGATGCCCGGCCCGCATTTCATGCCTGGGCCCCCACAGAGACCACCGCATGGGGGCCATCCGCCACCTGGCAGACCCCCACCACAACAAGGAGGCCCGCCGCAGAGCCTCCCACAGTTTGGCAGGCCTCAAGGCGGGCCCATGGGCATGCCGCCGCCTCCTTATGGCATACCGCCCCCTTTCAGCAGGCCCCCCAGTGGCATGCCACCCCCAGGAATGCGCCCACCAGGGGTGAGCCCAGCAGCCCCCTCTATTGAGCTCTGCTGGTGTCCCCCTGCCAACAAAGATGCTGGGAGTATGTTTTCTGCCATTGTGTGGGCGTAAGGCAGTAGGGAGGTTTGTGACAATGCCCGAGTTTGTGAAAAACGCTGTGAATTCAATGCAGATGCCACCAATGATGGGATTTCCACAGCCGGGGCCGCCTGGACAGTTCATGGGGGGCAGGCCACCGCCTCCAAGGCCGCCTGCCTCCAGGACACCCTCTGACGGCCCTGCCTCCTCAGGCCCCTCTCCTGGACCGCCACCATATTTCCCAGGTACAAACCCTGCACGTGCCTTGCGCAACCTGCAGTATGCTGCGCAATGTCTTAGATTCTTATGTTGACTTGCACAACTCCCTTGCTTCAGAGTGTGGCCATTGTCCTGCATTGTCGAGGGCTTTGGGACTTCTCAATTGAGCCACACATGTTCTAAGGTGATCCGAGAAGTGGCTGTCAATGCATTATTTCTGTACCATATTCTCCTCCCAGGCCATTGAGCGCCTTCTTTGGGCTTTTGCAGGTCCTCACCCCCAGTTTCCACCGTTCCCAATGGGGGGGCCGCCCTCAGCTCCTGGGCAGGGCCCATTGGCGCCACCTGGCCGCCCGCCACCAGCCTGGCACATGCACCCGGGTGGGCGCCTGCAGCCAGTTCTTTCACCAGTCAGTCAGACACATGCCGGATGTTCCTTCAGCGCCTGTCAGTCTGTCACCTGGGTTCCAAGAGCCAGATATTTTTGGTGTTTTCAGTTGGTAAGGATACCGTCGGTATTCTTTAGTAAGAAGGCAAAATAAAAGCATGCCAGAAGAGGTGACCTGATATGAGATATTGACACCATGCTGCAGGTCAGCAGCAGCAGCAGCACCCTGCTGCAACACCTCTCAGCCAGTCCTACAGCGCAGCCGCTCCAAGCTCTGGCCAAGAGTCCGATGCAGAGGCGCTGCGGCAGAAGGAAGCCAGCGGATGGATTGCTCACAAGGCTGAGGATGGCCAGGTGTGCTCCAGCAGGTTTATGACAATATGCAAATCACGCATCTCCACACTAGCTGATGTCAAAGCGGAAGGTTGCACGCCTCCTTCCAGTCGTCCCATTTTGGATCAGCTCCTTGGGAGCTGCAGAATTTGCACATTATCAGCTGCGTGTTTGAGTAGATTCCCTTAGTTGTGGTGAAGGAAGCTCCTGAGGTGTCTACACAGGTGTATTACTACAACACCCTGACCAATGAGTCCACCTGGGAGAAGCCGGTGGGCTACAAAGGGGACTCCAGCAAGGCATCTGCCCAGCCCAAGCCCCTAGCAACCCAGATCATCAAGGGCACCACTTGGTCAGAGGTGGTGTGCGAGGATGGCAAGAAGTACTTTTACAACACCTCCACTCTGGTGAGCATGCTGACTTTAGAGGCTGCATTGCCTTCAGCACCTTGTTCTTATGCATGTTACTTGGAGCAAATTTGACGCAGTGAGTCTTGCATGTGATCGCAGGAGACATCTTGGACTATGCCTCCTGAAGTGGAAGCTGTCCGCAGCAAACAATCCCAGGTACAGTCCTTTGAAAGCCAGTAATGCTGTGGCAGCGCCCACTTGGTGCATCTATCGAGCGACATGTTCTGCGTTGCAGGTGTCTGGGCCGGCCTCCTCGATCTCTACAGCAGCTGCCGCCCACCTCGCCCGCGCTCAAGCCAACCTTGGTGCTTCCCACATTGGCGGTGCCTCACCCTACCTGCCTCATAACCCCCCTCTCCATTTGCTTCATCATCGTAACGACTGCCTCTGCAGCTTAGCCCACCGAGCCACTCACGTTGTTTGCACTGCACTGTCAAAAGGTCACCCTGTTTGTCTGAAAGGTGCACTGCTAATAAAGATGTACTGACTTACCATGAATAGATCATAATTTTGAAGTCCCATGTGTTTTATGGAATTTTCTCGAGCTTCTAGGGGACAAGCAGGTGTGTATCTGCCGGCGCAGGCGTGGACGAGGACATGACGTTCACAGAGGACGACATTGCGCCATCGGCGGATGCGGCTGCGCAGCCGCCACCGCCCGAGGAGGCGCCGCCGCCGCTGCCGAAGAAGAAGAGCGCGGCAGAAGCTGCGCAGGACTTCCGGGAGCTGCTGGCGGAAAAGGTACTGCAAACAGCAGCCTGTCGGTGCCCCCTGCCGATCCGGTGTGTCTCACGACCCCCCCCAACCAACCCTTGCCACCCCCGCAACAGAGGATGGCCCACGCGCGCTGCGATCCACCCAGCTCCCCTTGTACCAACACGAGTTCTAGTATCCGAAAGACTTGATATGTCGTTGCTCATCACACCCCTGTCTTTTTGCTTATCTGACGAAATGCAATGCATTTTATTGCTCAATCACTCGTGGCTCTTTGCACGTCTGTTCAGCATTGTCGCGGTTGTGTGCATTTGTCTGGTCCATCGTGAAGCGACCTTGGGAATCAATACCTTGTCTTGTGTGCTTTGTCAAGCCCTTGTGCCTTGAGAAGGTGCTGAAGGTGGCTGGGTGGGGCGGCGCTGTAGGGTGTGACGCCATTCTCGCGGTGGGAGCGGGAAATGCCCAAGCTGATCACTGACGGCCGCTGGAGCGTGGTAGGATCGCTGAAAGAGCGCCGCCTCATCTTCGACGACTTTTGCAAGTCGTCCGCGGCCGATCACATGCGCCAAAAGAGCGGCAAGGCCGACGGCGCCCGCGCCGCGCGCGACGGCTTCCACGCCCTCCTAGACGAGGCCTCTGTCCAGGGTGTGCGCATGTCTGGCACCCGGAGTTCCGTTTCACCAGGCCACAGAAGTACCTTCACATCTCCCCTTTGCCTTACAGGCTGCGAGAGGCATGCCTTACAGTATCATTCTATGTATCCTTGGGTGTCACAAGATCACAGATGTGCCCTGGCAAGACAGAGTATAGTGATAAAAGCAGCTTGTATTTGTCAGGAGGATCTGGATTCCTTGTAATGTACTGCTCCTTGACAGTAGCTGCGGCGCTGATGGCCGCACTGTTTTTTTAAATCTGTGTTGCACTATCGTTCACTCACAGCTGGACATCTGGGTTGCTTGTATATGGGCTGGGCGTGCTTAGGCACTGATGTGCTGCAAATGCAGGCAAGGGTGATGAGGAAGGGGAGACGGTCCCGGGCATTGGCGCTGACACAACTTTAGAAGAGCTGGCTTTACAGTGGGGCAACGATCCCCGATGGAAGGTGTGGCGCTGTGTGCAGACATGTGCAGCCCCAGAATCCAGAATCACTTAGCACCAGGTGTTTGCTGCCACTAGACCTCCCAAGTTTCCCTCTTTACAATCCTGCCCTGGGCGCGTGCAGGCATGCGATGGGAAGCTGCGGGCGGAGCTGGTAGAAGCCAGGGTGGCTCCCCTGAGGGCCCAGGCGACACAGAAGGTGCAGGTGTCAAAACAGGCGCACGAGACAGCCTACAGGCAAGCGCCACGTCTCTTTGCCTTGTATTTATATGCCTTGCTGCAACTTGCTGAGGGGTGCATCTACAAACCCCTTGCTAGAAGGCCTACCTGTAGAAACTTTCTGGCAGAAGGGTGGTTCAGGCAACAGAAGCTGTGCCATCTGTATGTGAATGGCCTGAAGTGCTTCCGAGCATGACAGCGTGGAGCAAGGTGTGAAGGCAGATCCAGTAACATGCCAATGCTTGCTTCTTTCCTGGCCACCCCTGAAGGAACAGTTGCTAGATGATGCCTGTTGGGTGCATCAGGGAGCTTCTGCGGCAGCACAAGGTGGGCCCGGACGCACGCTGGTCCAAGACAAAGGAGGCGCTGGCAGCGGATGACCGGTACAAGGCGCTGCCCAGGGACGACAGAGAGCGCCTCTTTCGCGCCTACGTGGCCGAGCAGGAGGTGTGCTCCTTTGCTCGATCTCCTTCCTTCCCACCTTAACCGTTGTGGAGTTGAAGAGGCTGTGTTTGCAATCAAATTCTCCAGCAAACTTGCGGATTCTTGAAAATCAGAAACATGAAGTGCACAACCGCTCTCGAGAAAATGGGTGCACCTTGTGGTGTTAAACACTGGCATGCGAGACTCGCCCTTGGAGAAGTTGAAGGACCTTCTGCCGTGAAATGCTGGCATGCAAAACAGGCGTTCGGTTCGCTCTATTGCTCCAGTCAGTGCGGTGTGTGAGGTTGCCAATCTGCGCGGCAGCCGCGGGAAGTGAGGATGCCATCGTGCATTTCCCATCCTCAATGATCATCGCTTCAGCTTTAAGAGAATGCGCACATCAAGCATCAAATGCGCGCGTCAGGCGCGGGAGAGGGCAGAGCGGAAGGAGCGGGCGGCGAGGGAGGAGAAGGAGAGGGAGGCGCGCGCAAAGCTGGCACGCGATGCCGAGGAGAGCGACCGCCGGAGGCGCAAGGCCGGCGCGGCCGACGCGGCCGCCAACTTCCAGACGCTGCTCAGCGAATCCGTCAAGGACCCCGACGCCCCCTGGCACGACTGGAAGCTGCGCCTCGCGCGCGACCCCCAGGCGCGTCCCTTCACAAAACCTTGTATAAAGGAGTGATAGCCTGCCTAGGATACGGCAAAGGACAACCTGCAGGACACAAACCCACTGGAATTTGTGAGACAGACCCGGAAGCAATGGTGCTGGTGAAAATGACCCCCTCTTTGGAGTGTATCTCTTGTGAAGGTTTACCCGCGATTTGACGGAACACAACATGCAATGCCTGCCCTCATACTGGTGAGTATGAAGGAAGCTGTAAACAGGGGGGTGGAAAAGCTTTGACAGAGAGGCCAAAGGTGAAAGATTGGAGGAGTGCATGGCATCAGGATTGCTGAACAGGTGGGTTGAAATTGGTGCAGGGGCGGTTCAGCAACCCCAATCTAGACCCCAAGGTGGCGGAGGGCCTGTTCCGGGAGCATCTTGTGCAGCTGCAGAAGCGCGCAGTGGACGGCTACATTGAGCTGCTGGAAGAGGTGATAGCACACCACTGCATGGCACCACCTGCATGGCTGCACATCCCTATTGCCAGCTTCAGCTTGAATCCTAACTGGAAAAGTTGGACTCTGCAAGAATATGTCATGATATTACGACAGCCCACGGGCAGAAGAGCAGTGAGATGAGCAAGCTGTGGCTTTATTTTGAGAGGGACAAAGATCACGGCTGGCGCTGCAGGTGATAAAGCCGATGCTGCCCAAGAGCAAGGCGAAGGACGAGCCGAGGGCGCTGCGCAGCTTCTCGGAGGCAGAGAGGCTGATGGGGGAGGACCCGCGCTTCCTGCGTGCCCCTGCCAGAGACAGGTGCTCTCTCCTGTCGCCGCAAAGCTTCAGTCTGGAAATTGGAAAGACTGATGCCAGGGACTGCGTTTCTTGAACGTACTAGTGACGTGAAATCGTCCTCATATGGCCTATGCAGGCTCTGACATACATCGCTCTTGTGCCAGCCACTTTATGGCTGAGGGGGACGATCTGGTTGGCATGCTAAATGACTGCTATCAGAGTCATGCAAACAACCAGTTCATGACCGAGCCAGGCCTGTCTTTGCATCCTGCCCTTCCTACCAGGCGCTTTCGTGTATAGCAGGTCAAGCTGGCGCCTTAGGGTCCAGTGGATTACAGTTCTACTGACTGTAGTAATGTTGACATTCACTGTCGGGACGGCGCAACAAGCAGGGAGAAGCTGTGGCGGCGATTCGTGGAGGACATCATTTTGGAGCGGGACGATCCGGCAGCGGCCGCGCGACGCGGGCGGCTGACGAGCTCGAGCCGCAGCGCCCGGGGGCCGCACCTTAACGACGCGTCTGGCACCGTCACTGACAAGGCCTACGAGCGCGAGTACCTTGCCCACGATCGCAAACGCATCAGGAGGGATTGAGCTTTTGGATTTTTGATCGAGGGAGCATGTTGCGGCGTGTTCGCTTATGATTTGTTCAGGGAGGAGAGGATTGATGCCAACACCCAAATCACAAGAATATTTCAAACAAGCTCGAGCTGGTGCCAGTTGAGTTGATGGTGTTTCAGTGCATTACACTGTAATGATTACAGATTCATTTCTTCATTTTGGGGGACGACTGGTTTGCTTTGCCCCATTACAGACAAAATCCTACAGCTGCCTAGTTCCCGGTCGGTCACTAATGTGATGGCGCTTGTGAATGCCAAGATGCGTCACGTCGTGTCACTTTTAAAAGCAAGCATCAATATGAGCCAGTCATGTAACATTAAATGACTGTACAAAAGCACACTACAACTTTTCACTCCTCCACTGCCGCTCCAGATCCTGCGATTGCAGCGGCTGCAGATGGGTCACTGGGGATGGGTTCAATGACTCCTCCCTGTATCCTCAACTCGGGGATGGGCACTCCCAGCCTCCGCGCCAGCTTCTTCATCACAAATGTCTCCGAAGGCTCCGCCAAAGACACCACGACACCATCCCTGCACCAAAAGCATACATCTCAAAGTCATGCAAAGCACATAGATCCCTCGCAACGGCATGCAGGAGTCCAGTCACGCCTAATAAAATGGAGTGATTGAAAGCAACCTCTGTTAACGGTCTCTACCGTTCAGCATCAAAGTTTGGGTCAAAAGCAGGCAAGGAAAAGAGAATCAAAAACTGGGGCAGAGGGGCAGCACCTGCCGGCGCGGCCGGTGCGGCCGGCGCGGTGGGCGTAGTGGGCAGCATCGCTGGGCAGCTCCAGGTTGATGACGGCATCGCAGTCCGGCAGGTCCAGTCCACGCGCAGCCACGTCGCTCACAATCAATGCCCGAAAGTCGCCGCGCGCGAATCTCCGCAGCATGTTGGCGCGCTCGGTCTTGCCCATGTCCCCGCTCAGTGTCCCCACCGCCATCTTGTGCACCTCCAGCTTGTACTTGGTGTCCTGCAGCACAGCCCACTGACACTCAAACAAAACAGCCTGGGCCGGAGGTGTCTTATTTTGCACACGTTGCATAACATTGCGAGGTAGCCCTTTCTCCCTTCATGTTGGTCGCACTACATTGTATGTCTTCACTGACATGTGCTTAGAGCAGGTCTTCCCGTCGCTAGCCTCCGATTGGCATGGCTTCTGCAGGAAATACCGCCTTTCCACCGTCTGTTTGCTTGCAGTGAAGGAAAGCCAATGAAGGCTCCTGTAGAGCACATAGACTCATCCTAGAAGAAGGCAGACTTGCAAACAGAGGGAATCGCAACACAAAGATGAAGAGAGGGGGAAGCAGGGCGCGCACATTGAGGCGCTGCTGGAAGTTCATGAAGACGAGGGCGCGGTGCGAGTTGAGGGCGTGGATCACGCGGCGAACGGCGTCCACTCTGTGCCGCCGGTCCACCAGTAGCCAGCCGTGCTCCAGCTTCGGCGGCATCAGCGGCATCGCGTCTGCCGTGCCCACTCCACCCGCGCTGCTCCGCGTGGCTGCGCGCACCCCAACACAAAGTCAGCTTTACACAGAGCATTTCAAGGTTTCCCATTTAGCAACCCAGCCCGACGCCACCGGCGCTGCCCACAGTCGCTGCGCGCACCCCAACACAGGTTGAAACATGCCCATGGAACCATGCAAAGTGCCATGCATCACCCGCAGGCTCGCTAGGCGTCTCCGCACTGTCTGAAATGCTCTGTGCAAGACAAGGGACGGCTCAACATGACCAGTGACACGGCGGTGGGGGAGGATATACCATTACAGTTGCATGGGTTTTTACTTCTCTCACACTGCAAACTCCTTGCAGCTACTAAAGGACTGGAGGCTTTCTGCGTGAGGGGTGCACCTGGGTTGAGGGTGTCGCCTGCGCTGAATTTCAGGTCATCCCAGCCCCACTGCGGCGCAGATGGAGATGCGGACTGCTGCTTCGGCTGGCTCGGCTGTGCCGCCTGCACCGACGAGAAGACCGCCTCTGGCTGGGGGCACCACTTCGCACACTGCACCAGCACCTGCACAACGGAAGAAAAATATGTTGTCAGACCTGTTGGAGGGCCAACCATACCCAGTCACAGTTTATGCAGATGCTGGCATCCCCAGACAGCGCATTGAAGGTCCACTGAAATGCCCTGTATGTATGCACGCACACCACTACAAAGAGAGGAATGGTAGACTGCCCCTATCCCACTCAAGAGTCAGCACTGTGCAATGGGTGTGCCCTTGCTTCGTGTGCGGAGGTCTCTGAGAGCGCGCACGTTTTGGGTGAGGGTGGCTGAGACGAGGATGGTCTGGCGGCCGGCGGGGCATTTGCGGCCGACGTGCTCAGTCAGGCGCGTCATGTCCTCCCGGAACTGCACCGCCAGCAGCTGGTCCACCTGTCAGCCCACACACAGCGGCCCTCAGCGCCGCATTAATGCATGCGCGCCCTGCTCTGCGCAAGCTGACAGAGGACGGTTGTTCAGAACGGCATGCGTATCAACAATTATGGTCCCTAACGATGCCGATTGGAGACAGTAACACACTCACGGAAGCAGAATTTTGTACTACCATCCTCTGACATCAAGCCTGTCAACACCCGCCGGCTTCTCCTTGTGATGTCCTGCAGCCACCTTGGCAACGTGCCGCGCCAGGTGCTTAGACACGGAATGATCAGATGCAACAGAAGCTGGCCGAAAACGTGGTGCATCTTTCAATGCCTTCCTGTCATAGGACAGCAGGAGCCAGCAAAGACCCAGAGGCTGCCCAGGAGAAGATTAGCGTGTAGACGTGGAGGCTGGGAGTGCAGACCTCGTCGAGGACGAGGATGCCGGCCGGGTGTGTCTGCAGCGCTCCAGAGCGGCTCAGCTCTGCCAGCCTGCCCGGCGTGCCCACCACCATCAGTGGCTTGTTCTGCTTTATTGCCTCCATCTGCACGGTTTGAAACACACGCTCAACTCCCAGTCATACCTGCGCCTGCTGCCTCAACATAAAACTTACACAATCAAACTGATTAAATAGCCTTGAGCACATTCTCCCCCAGTCTCTGCTATGCAACCTCTCACCACAGGAAATACAAGTGCTAATTGCCTCCTCTGCAGCATGCAAGCCCTGCGTGATGGATCCAGCATACTGCTCCGCAAAGTGCTGGTCTCCTTGGTGAGGGCATGTGGCTGACTCTCACTTCTCTTAGTGGCTCCTTCAGGATGCATAGCAAAGCCAAGCGAATTCGTAGGTACACACACTGCCATACTTGAGCCGCATGCGCCACGCGCGCTTGGAGGGAGACAGCAAAAGGGTCGGCACCTGGCGGTTGATGTTGGCGCCGCCGATGGCCTGCTGCACGCAGCCGCGCGCCTGGGGTGGCAGCAGCGCCTGACCCACGCGCGCGATCTGCATCGCCAGCTCGCGGCTGGGCACCACCACAACCGCCTGCAGGCTGCCAGCCAGCGCTGCCTTCTTCCGCGATGACAGCGCCTCAAACTCCTGCTCCGCCCTCTGCAGTGCCAGGCTCAGCACTGGCAGGAGGTACGCCAGCGTCTGCGCGCACACGCCCCACACATCACAGATCGGCATCGATGGCTGGCTTTTCGGTCCAAAAGCATGGTTACCGAAATGTGGCCCTCTAGCCTGTATATCAGGTCACTTGTCACACCACAGCTCTCCTCAGTCAGATGGACAGCATCTTGAGTGGATGTGCAAGCCCCATCCTGTGGGCTCGTGAAGCGCTTGCCAGGGTGAACAGTGCTGTCTCGGATGCCACAGAACAGCACGCTGCAATTGTAGATGCTGTTCCTGCCTGCGGCGGGGTGTTCTGCAGGCACCGCATTGAGGTGCAAAGCAGCATGATTTGGACTATACATGATGATAGAAGTGGGAGCTGCTTGCCTTGCCGGAGCCCGTGTAGCACTGGATGGCCACGTTGCCGCCCTTGAGCACCTTGGGGATGGAAGCGTCCTGCACCTGCGTCGGCTCACTTATCCCCATCTCGTGCAAGCGCGCCTGCAAGGCAATCCCATGAACTCTTTACAAAACACTTCAAGTGGCATTACTTTGCAAGGGTACGGCAATCCGGACAGATTTGGATGTCCCAGGAGTCTCACCAGCAGCCTGTCATCAACGCCCAGGGTGAGGAATGCTTGCTCTGGTGTGCGCCCAGAGGTGCTGGCTTGGCTGGAGTCAACACGCCTTTCTTCAAGCTGCGCCTCTGCTTCTGAGGGAGCATCTGTCAGTACAGCCGGCCCTGCTGCCCCTGATTCTGCAAAAGAACAGCCCACTCGTCACGCCTCTCTTGGAACTCTCATCTGCCACTCTCAAATTGATAATACTCAGGAGGTCCTTGCGCTAGGTGCCCACCTTCCCTGTGTCTTCTTGTCCCAACGGGAGCCTTCCTTGCATTAGTTCGCACTGCTCCACGCTCTGTGGCAGCCTTGAAGAGCATGGTGGACCACTTGACGGCAGCCTGTTTTGCTGGGGCAGCATACTGTCGATGACCGAGCATCGCTGCATCTCTAAGCAGCATCTGCAATGGAAATACACTGCGCATCAGTCTGGTGTTGACATGCCAGTTTGATTGTATTTAGAAGGAGAAAAGAGATGCCTTCACCTGCTGGACCGTCTTTGCTGTAAATCGCGTTAGCATTGCTGTGATATTTCAAGCCTTCGGTCGTAAAGGGTCCTTCCAGAAGCCACTGGATCGTCAGTGTTCAAGACACTGTTGCTCCGAACTTGCTCCGAGACTTGCATGTCGGAGAAGACCACCCTCCCAAAGTAGGCAACTGTTGGTCATGATCACCAGCAGGAGAACCTCAAATTCACGACATAAAATCTCATAAAAATTGTTTCGCCACTCTTCTTCAGTAAGGCAGCGAGCTTGATACCCAGAACCAGTGTACAGGCAGTTCACTCACGATTGGTGATCTGACATCTTGCGATCTGCCGATCTGAACTTGTGCAGCCCATTCTGTAAATACACTTCAGAGATACAGTTTTCTAGGCGGTACAATGAATTTTCAGGCTCTGAACGCTCGTCCCTTTACCGGTGTAAGGCACACATGCCATGCTGTGAGACTACCCTCTGTTAGCAAGGGCCCATTTAATGGTTCGTGTACAGCGATTCCCTTGTCAAGAAGACAAATTCTTAGCCTGACTCCAAGCCGTTCAACTTCCACGAGGTTTGGTCACGATTTTGTGGGTGAGGTTTGCACTTTATCATTGACCCATTCTCACCAAACAGTCAGCTCTCACAGGCCTTGCAGGGTAGGTGCTGGGAGAGATGAGGCGGAGACAGAAGTTCAGGAGGGCAAGGCTGCAGATCCACACAAGGCACCAGAGCAGAGCTATGATTTGATCAGCGCTGCAGGGGGCCTCCTCTTCTGGGCTGCCTTTGTAGGTAGCCAATTCCTTTGTCTCCTTGTCACAATAGTATGCTGTCGTGTGTGCAGCGCAGAACAGTGTTCAGACCGTCACCCAGACTGCCTGTGATGTGCAGGCTACGCGCTGCTGCTGAGCCCCAACCAGACACCATACAGGGACATGTACTTCCTGGAGAAGTTGAGCGGGCTCGGTGTCGACGATGGCGTGCAAGTGAATGCAGTCTTCACGCAGCTCTTCTTTATGATGGGACTCTGGCCTGCCATCTATGCAGCCCTGCTCGTTCCCTCAGCTCGCAGCGGCAACAAGGTGTGCGCTCTGCATGCATGCGGGCAAAGCTGTCCTTCTGAAGAAGCGTGCAGCTGACAGGTCTCACGAGCATGCTACTTTAAAGGACAGCATTATGGGCTGCTTTCTTTGCTCAATATGAGCAGGAATCTGATCGATTTTATTTCCTGCTGGTCAGATCCCGGCATGGCCATTTGTGACACTGTCCTTTGGAGTGGGAGTCTTTGCTCTGGGGCCCTACTTTGCCCTGTGGACGCCTTCAAAGGAGGCAGTGGCGCCGCCCAAGGCAGAGGAGCTTGAGGGCTGGAACAAGCTGGGGCTGAAGGGGACTGAGTCCAGGATTGGCGCCTGGCTCATCCTGGCTGGTGCTGTTGCCACTGTTGCCCAAGTACGCTTCCCACCCCACTCCCGGCTTGCCTCACCTGTTTGCTGACCCATTCAGACCAGAGCTATTGCATATGCATGCCGTCAGATTAATGGATGCTAGAGCCTGGACGCTGGAGGGAAGTTGCATGTGCATGTTAGAGGAAGGTCAGGGGTAAGTGTGCATTCTGCACGCAGGCGGCCTTGGCAGGAGGAGACGCATGGAGTGCATATGGAAAGCTCTTCCTAGAGAGCCGATTTGTGCACGTTACAACCTCTGACTTTGCGGCGCTATGTCTGTTCGCGCCCTTCTGGATGTGGAACGATGCGGAGAAGCGCCAATGGCAGGGCAGGTACATTCTTGCACAGCCCCTGACAGGTCATGATCCTAAATGGAAGTGTATAGGTGAGATAATTGGGGTTTGGTTGAAAGGAGGATCCTTGGGCTGAATCTGCTGTGATCGGGTGGCGGCAGGGAACGATGGCTTCCATTGCTTTCGCTCTTGCCCTTCCTAGGACCGGCAATCTACCTGACTCAGCGGCCCAGGGCAGAGAATTGAGTGTGGAGCTTGGAAGTAGGAAATGGGCCAGAAATTGTTGGATCTTTTGTGGGATGTCGCTGGAACAACAGGGGCGCCCAGGATTAGTGATGCCATTTAAAGCAACGATTTGATATGAAATGTCATGACTATGGTTTGAAGCCTGAAATTCGTGTCTGTAAGGACAGATACATGCAGAGGCCACCTGCTAATGCAAAGGGCACTTGATCAATGGCCTTCTTGAGGATGACTCTGAATCCAATAGGTGGCACAGTGTTTTTGAAGAAGCCTAAGCAGCTTCATAATCACTATGGAACATAACGTGGTTATTACAATGCCGAAGTGTACATGAGACCAGCCAGAATGAGAGGTGCAGTCACGATGCACAAAGCACGCTGTGCCGCAAGCTTGCTGTCAATTCTAGTCCAACTGACATTATGCTGCCAGCACGCCAAGCAACCATACGAAACAGCTGCAGGCCACAGCAATTGCTTTCTATGCTTCGTCGTGAGCCGCCCATAGACAGCAGCCACCCTGCCCTCCTCACTTCTTTCCAACAACTGCAGAACACAGAAGAACATTAGCCATCAATACAGAACCCACATTGGGAATTGAATAGAATATTTCCGAACGAAAACACGCTGGAAATATGCATACTGTGCTACAGCAACCCAGATCCTCACCTGCGTTCTTCTTGACACCACGGATCTTCTTGGTGCGGTTTTTCCTCTCCTTGATCTGCTTCCTGGACTTGTTCTGTGGGGCCTCTGCCAGTCCATTCTGCAATCAACGACACACTCTCGTCAAGCCTCAACAAACAGCCCCTCTTTGCAGCAGCTGTATGAGCATGAAAGGGACTTGCATGACGTCACAGTGGCAGACGGGCTCCTCGTCGACGTTTCACTTCCACATTGAAGGTATTTCAAGAGCATTCTGCGCCCCTTATGTCAGCAGCATTGAAGACGCACCCTGATGAGCCTGTACTTTGGCTCGAACTTCTTGGCCGCGTCGACGGTGTCATAGATCAGCCCAAAGCCTGTGGACTTGCCGCCACCAAACTACAACAGCAAGAAGCAGTCGGTCAGCCAAAGTGCCTCTGGTATCTGCCTTTGCAACAACTGCCGAGCACCTTGAGTATGCAACAATTAATGTCTAAGGTATCGCCATCCAGTATGATGTGGCTGCAGGCACCGCATACCTGGGTCCTGAAGCCAAAGACAAAGACGCCGTTGCTGTCGCGGACATCGTACATCTTTGTCAGCTTCTCCTTCAGCTCGGCCTGCAGACAAAGAATTGCATCAGATAACCGTTCTACAGACAGAAGTGAAAGTGAAGAACTCCAAAGCTGCCTCACTACATCGAGGCCTCCAAGCTCACCTTGGGCACATTAGGCCTGCCTGGGTGCAGAACATCGATCACCTGCATTGCAAATCATTGATAAGACTCTTGTAACGTATTTTGATAAAGGACAAGGAGACCCTCACTACAGCAAGGATGTCTGGCAGCCAAATCAAGGTGTCGAAGGCTCCAGGACACGATGCCAAGAAACGAAAGTGCTTGATCGTAATATAGCCACTAAGCATCCCAATGCTACCAGCATGCTGTAGACTCAGCTGGCCCGAGAAACTTACAAATTGCCGTCTGGCCAACAGCTTGTTGGTCATAAACTTCCTGGTCCGGATCGTGCACGACTTCTCCGCCATCTTTGCAGCGGCAGAAGAGTGTGCTTTAAAGAGCAAAGTACTGCCGCTGCCTCGCACTGTCTGTGGCCTTGTTGCTTTCGCTCTCCAGTGAGGCGGCTCTGGGTCCTTCTAATCGATTAGTAATATGGGATCAGTAAGGCATGAGAGTTTTAGGGTCTTGCCCAACACTCCTGCTTTCCCCTGCTCAATCTTAGATTTCAATCTATCGATCACAGAGAGACACGGACACCAGATTCAATAACCCCTCGATCAACCCAGTAGGCTCAGCCGTGCACCTTGGTTGATAATCTGACGGGCACCAAGCTCTACTTAACGTCCCCAGGATAAATTGAATGCGATTGTGATCTGATTTCTGAATTGCGACTGGGGTGAGCTGTGTCGCTGAGTTCAGAGATGGCATCAGAGGATGAGACACCCCCACCGACATCAGCAGTCCTCATGTCTATCTCGAAGCACTTGGCTGCTCGATGCTCGAAGCAAAGCAAAGTTTTCGTAGAGTGCAAAAGGAATGACAAAAATCCCGAAGCATGCCTCAAGGAAGGGGACGCTGTGACCTCATGTGCTATTGAAACGTGCGCCTTTCCACCCTCTTTGTGTAGGGCCCATTTTGTGTCGAATCATCTTCTAATTGCCGTTCAACGTCTTCTCAGAGATCTCTGGCTAATAGTTGATGTTGGCAATCCAAGCAGAAGGGATGAGGTCTGCTAATGCAGTTGAGTACTTAGCCCATATTTGCCCTGTAGGTTGAAACTAGCTCAGGAGAAGGCGCCAGAGGAGTTCAAGGCCTTCTATGAGTGCATGGACTATTACAGGTGCGCGCTGATGCAATGATGTCAGTTGATCAAGGATGTGCTGCAGACTGAGGGCTGCCGAGCCACTTACAGACCATGCAAGTCTTGACTGAGTGGTGTGCTGTACATGCAGCAACAAATTTGAGAAGTGCCGCAAGGAGCAGAAGGCATTCGAGGCAGCCTTTCCAGTTTCATGATGCTTTGCAATGCCGACAGGCCAGGTTACAGGCGCATTTTGTCCTTCTAGAATTTTGCACTGCTAGTACTGCCGAAGTGCAGCTCAGAGATCCTCAGATCCAGATGCCAGCTTAGACAGTAGCGAGTGTAAAGCTGTTGACCAAGCACTTGAAAGGCTAGAGACATCTGTAAAATCGTAATTCTCCGTGATTAGCAATTGAGACACCTTGAAGCGATGGGTCAGTGAGATGGGAGTCCATGTGGAGTCATACTGCAGACTCTGAGGCCGGCACGGTGGAGCTATCATGATGCTGATCAGCATCAGCGATACTTCCTGCCACCTGACTCACTGGCCTGCTTACCACAGACGAAAAATACATCCTTTCTTATGTATTGCCGCAAGAATTAACTTATGTTCAATTCAATGCCTGGGGGATTATTTTATTGTTGTCAAATGACGTGCACTCGCGAGGCAGCCCTTTTTCCTATCTCCTGGCGCTCGCTCTGCCTTGATGTCTGCATACCTCTTTCTCTAATTCAATGCCTGCGGCTTCAAAGACACCACTGCGTTGCTCCTGCTTTGCTCTGTTTCCCTGAGCTTAATTTGAGCTATAGCTTTGAGTAATCTTGCTAAGCTATAGCAAGATTCCAATCAACCTGAAAGTTGCACACTGGCAGTTGAAAGTGTAAACATGTGCCAGACAGTTGTCAGTTACAGTCACTCATCGCTTACATCTAAACTATCGCTTCCGAATCCTCAACATTTCAGCGTATTGTTACGGTACACGCTTTTCCAGGAAAGTTTTCCTAGCTGCGTCTACAGACAAGCTGCAGGGAAAGGCTGCCATATATCCTACCCTTGATGGACTCGCCAGATCCAAGCTTGCTTAAGCAAGACCCAATCAACCGTGGGCACGGTGCTCATTACCGCAACCCGCCAGCCGAGGCATTTTTAAAAGTTCTATGAATCCTAAATGCACAAACAGGGTCTAGTCAAAGCCAGAATAAACGCCAAACTGCCGGGCAATCCGCTTCTCCTCTTCGACATAATTGCCCTTGCCGCCCTTGGCCTGCCCAAGCTCCCTCTTGCGCTTCTCCTTCTGCTTGAAGCTCAGCCGCTGCTCAGCTGCTAACCTCTCCTTCTCCTGCCGAGCTTCAGCCTTTGCAATTCGCGCCTGTACATGACAAGCCGAGGCTTCCCTGAATTTCCTGCTAACATCTGCGTCTCCCACTACAGTTTCAGGAATCCCTTGTCCATTGCATGCAGGGCACATTGCATTTGTGCCTCCGCCTAGCTAGACGCATGAGGAGAGGACAAATGGAAGACACTGTGGGCGCCAAGAAGGAAGAAGGGGCTGCCTCGCATTGTATATACACAGCATCCAGTATCCAGATCTGCGCCATGTGGTTGTCTGACCTCCCCCAGCATTGTGCGAGAATGCAAACCTGCTCTTGAGCGAGGCGCTGCCGGCGCGCAATTTCTTCCAGCTTGTTTCCGGTGGCATGCCTGGTGTGCTCCCTGTCCTGAAAACTCTCCTGTTCCTCGTCCTCTGCATCATTTTTGGACCCTGTTCCCCTGAACCGATCATAAAGCAGCAGTCAGCGGGAGAGGGCCTCTGGGGTTGAACTGCTCTGTGCAGGACATGATGGTGCCTTCAACTGACGTCTGTGATCATCAACAAATTCTTTCGGATCAAGGTACAGCATGCCTCACCAATCCCAATTTGGCTCAGAGCTATCCTTTGGTTCAGGCACATAAAGAATGGAGGGGCCGCGTTTGTAGCCTAGGCGTTCCAGATCCTCTGGAGCAGGTTCTGAGGCAGCTGTCTTTTTCTTCTTCTTCATAGCCGGCTCTACTTCCCCTTCTGGAGCATCACTGGCATCCTCTGAGTCTGACCCTGAGAGATCTCCCAATGTATCCATGAATCTGCGAAGAACCAATATTAAGTTTCACGTGCAAGTCATATGCTGAAATTTTTGATCGCAAGGGGTGGTCCTCTCTGTCCAGATCAATTGATGTTCCCAAGGGGAAGCAGGCGTTATGCTTACTTCGACATTTCAGATGATTTATCTACTCTCTCAAGATGTTGTAAGCACCACTTTTCTGCGAACAAGCGGTGCTTGTGGCCTGCTTTCACAATATCAGAAGCAAGTTGATCGTTGAAATCAGTATAGACAGTTAAGATCGTAAGCTACTTTCACTTCAATGGAAGCTTTGATCCAATACCAACACAGGTGAGATGCAAATGTCCAATGGAACTCTGTACAGTGAGTCACCCGGGCCCCCACGTGGAACAGATGGAACTTTATCCGTTTGGTGGACAGCTCATACGTAGAAGGCCTCTTCATGTGTTGATCCTTGCTCAAATATGATGGATGTTTGATATCACCGCATTGTACAATATGCAGATGCATCCCTTCAAACCCCCGCGAACCTCTCCTACGTTAATCAATTGCTTCCTTAGGGTACCAGCTTTCTCAGCACCAGCCTTAACACCAAGATGTCGATGCAGATTCGAGGACTTGGTTTCACATAGACATACCGCGAGGAAGGGGCATTCGTTTCGAGCAGGATTACAACGTGATAGAAGGCAAGTAGATACTGTGATTTCTTACGCTGACGATCAGGCACCTGAATATCGCCTACCAACGCAAGGAGAGTCTATAGTCAGAGGCTCGGCGGACGATGACCAGTACGGGGTGCAAGTCATGGAGAGGTCAAAACCCCCAGCAGACATTGACTACCTAGCGGTATGTCCACTTCATAAAATGAGTATTAGTGAACAGCAGCTTTGGCGGTCTGATAAGACTATCTGCCAAGAGCATACGCCATGGCCAGTCTTCATCTCAGCGGACCAAGGCAGAGCAGAAGTCCCTCTCAGTCTATTTATCTGGCTGCGCACAGGAGCTCATAGCTATGCAGCAGAATGGCCCCAAGCAGCTGGGCTTCTTTGGGACGAGGAACATGGGCTTTCTCCATCAGAACCTCATCGAAGTGTTGAGCTACGCTATGGTCCTCACGGTGAGTCACGCTTTTTGTAATCTGAATGCCTGTGTGGTTCAGTTGCCATGCGTTCGTCACTGTCTCTCTCGATCATTTCGGCAGCCAGAGAGTGCTTGCATTCTTGGTTTCTGAGGCTGCAACTATTGCTCAGGACAATCACATCTACACATCTGGGGCGACCGGGACAAACGCAGCTGTGATCAGAGGCGCCTTGCGCGCAGAGAAGCCTCATCTTTTGACGGTGGTGCTTCCCCAGAGCCGCAGCAAGCAGCCGCCTGAAAGCCAGGAGCTGCTGGAGCAGGTGAGCCCACCAAGAAATAATGCTGGGCGGCAGGTTTTCTTGTCACGTAGCATCCTGATCAATGGCGCTGTGCGCACCCGTCTATAGTCTTGTGTGAACAGAAGTGCATCATCGCCTGCTGAAAATTCATGGCCACTGTGCGGTGTTGAGATAAATACAACGGTGCATGCAGGTGCAGAATGTCATTGACATGCCTGCCAATGACAAACTCTCTCTCCTGGAAGCAAGCAGGTCAGCTGTCTTGCACCTTATGTCCCAAGCCACACCAGCTCGCGCGCACTGTGCTTTGCTGAGTTCCCAAGTGTCTTCACAGAGCCAGGAAATGATGGGATTGGATGTTACAATGAGCTTTGTTGGGGTGCAGGTTATGACCAGCTCGCGCGCACTGTGCTTTGCTGAGTTCCCAAGTGTCTTTTCAGAGCCAGGAAATGATGGTATTGGGATGTTAAAATGAGCTTTGTTGGGGTGCAGGTTATGCAACCAGGACATTGTGGGGCGGGTGCAGCAGGTCATCTGCTTTGCCTTCCACGACAGCCGCCTGCTGCTGGAGACATGCAGCGAGGCAAAGGAGCAGCGAAAGATTGTGACCCTCTTCTATCTAGACTAAGCTGCTTGGCGATCACCGTCATGAATGGGGACAAGGTCGATGATTGGTACTGGGGCATCCCATAGCATAGATTGGTGGCCCTTCAGATGCTCCGGCTACCTGCCCCAAGCATGCACAGCTGCCGCCTGTCTTACACTTAGATAGTGCAGGTATCTTTTGGGTGGGTCGCTGCGAGGTTGGGTGAAGAGGCATGCTCCTATATTAGCCGTTGAATAATATCCAGTCCCCTTGTGTGTGTCTTTGGGATGGCGTGTTGTACACTACGGTTGCTGAGCCAGGAATGAATCCGCAAGAGCTGAGAAGAGCTCAATTTGCTAGAACTGAGTTTACTTGAACTGAGAAGGACTACTATTGTGCATGCCTGGTACCGCAGCAGCACTAGAACGCATATAGGTTTGTGGAGGTCCATCACTGCGTTCAGAGTTGGGTGCAGGATCAATTCGCTTACATGAGGTTACTGATTAGAAATAAGTGTTCTTGGCGCTGAATTTCTGCGAGGAAAATATTCTGGAATCTGGGCCACCCCACGTTGGGCAATAGCGGAGTTACAAAGTCTCAGAAGCCATGTGTGCCAGTACATTCCATGGGGCAAATATGTTACATGTACTATGGCATTTGGAAAGTGGCTATTCATGCATGGCACTTATCATGGTATCGGTGGATTCTGTTCCTGTGCACTGCTGTCCATCTAAGCGCTGTGCCGGAGAAAATATGCAGTGGGGACACTATCGCTTGCCGCACAAATCTCCTTGATATATTCTTGCGTATTTGTCAACATATAATATACAACTGTGGCACAGCCTACTCTTTCACTGGGTGCACCTACAACTGACCAGCTGGATATCCTGCAGTACTCTTAGAATCAAGCTTGGCACTGTCATACTTATTGCGTAGCCCTTGGCAAAGTGTCTCTCCCTGCACAGAGTAAGTTGGCAGAGATGCACTACACAGTAGCACGTCCAACTTTCTCGTGCATGCAACCCCATAGATACAAGGCCATCCTTAGCCGCGCGAGACCTTCTTTGGTACCGTAGCACTCCTTTCTTATTTATATACCCATGACCATTCGTTGCCCACAACAAGACGGCTTGCAGCGCAGCAGCAGAAGCGGTGCTCAAAGGCGGTATGTGCAGTCTCTATGGTGTGTGCATGTTTATTCAGGCCTCCTCCGCAAGCCAGTCCAACCTGTCTCGAAAGAGCTGTGCTGCAAATCTCAGGCTCGCATCTGTGGAGCCAGGGGCTTTGCAGGGCTGGGTGTTGGCGACGCCAAGGGGGTGGTCGAAGCTGCCTCCCCCTTCACCCTCTGCGCAATCCACTCCATGCCCTCCATAAGCCCCTCCCCAGTCTTTGCGCACGCGGCCTATTCCCAGCACAGCACAGCACACCCCATATCAGCCTGAGGTAACACATATCTATATGTGCTGTCACTTCGTGCAACGCAATTACACAGTCTGTCCGGTTGCCAGGCGCATGTTGTTCTTTCAGCATGCGGGCCAGGAGGCAGCACCTGTATGTGCCAATCATGGCGCTTGATGCTGTGCAGCGCCAGGACATCGCTCATCTCCTTGACGGTCATGGCATCCTTCAAGTCCTGCTTGTTGGCCATTATGAGGATGGCCGCCTCTGCCAAGTGTTCGTGGTCCAGAAGGTTGAACAGCTCATTCTGCACAAATCATTCAGACACCCGTTCAGATTTTCTGCTTCTGAGGTCAGGGACAAATGCAGACCCAGTACATGACGGACTTGCAGATGGCCCAATTTGGTTGTGTTGAGACGCATGCAGACTGACCTTTGCTATGGAGGCTCGTGCCCTGTCAGTGCTGTCTATCACAACAATGACTGCATCTGTTGATCTGTAGTACGTGGCCCATGAGGGCCTCAAGTTCGCCTGCCCGCCTAAGTCCCACACCTGAAAGGCACCTTGATCGCTTCAGCCTGGCTCCCAACTTCTGTTGTGCAACGATAAGGTAGCAATGCTGTTGTAGACGTACCTCAAATTTGAGGTTTTTGTATTGCACACACTCCACATTGCTTCCCACGGTGGGCTGTGTGACTACTGCTTCCCCTAAGTGGAGCCTGTATAATGTGGTTGTCTTGCCGGCATTGTCCAGGCCAACCTGCATCATGCCCTCACAATGTCACGGTTTCGGCCTGAAAGGGCTTTCAGATGAAATTATACACAGGTAAGCCAGGATCCTGTATTCCGGCAAGAATGCACAGAGGAAGCAAGCCCAACAATCTTTCGGCTGCTCTCTTTGTACACCATATTTCGAGCACACAGTGATCATACAGGCGTGCTTAGAGATGCGCACCATCACTATCTTGTACTCCTTATTTGGGAAGAGGTACTGAGCTATGAGGCTAAAAAGTTGCCCCATCGGGCTGGAAGGGGGTCAAGAATGAACGCCAAAATCTCTGAAACGACAGTCTTCTTCCAAAACTATGCTTTATTAAGATATGGTGCTCTGTTTAAGGCCAGATCTGGACACATCGCCTTCAGCACGGAGGACGAGGAGCAACATATTTAATGACGAGAGTCATGCAAGACGTTCACAATGCTCCTCTCCGAATTGAAGACCACAGAAAAGCATCTGGATTGACACTTTGCTGACAGTGCTTCTGAAGAACTCGCTTAAAGACCTCTCGTCCCATCGAAATGGCAGATACGCTATATGCAGTACTAGGCGCAGCCGACGTCGACGTCAATTCCTCGACATCAAATTCTTCTTCTATTGTCCCAAAAGCCAAATCAAAGCGGCACTGCGCAAGGAATGCTGTTCCTGTTTCCAGAGTGTTTGGAGATAGTTCTGTGGAGCTGCTGAAGTATGGAAGCTCTCAGATCGGATCTAATATCACCTATGTAGTTTTCGGAAGCAATCTATTCTTCCATAACGGCTTTAATCAATAGCTTATATCAAAGCAATGATTGTCCACAATCCTTTGCTGTGCAAATTGCAAAACTACGCGCCTTATAGGATTGCACCTTTGGGTGCGAGCCACAGAAAGCAGTCGATTGATGTCACAATCAGAGCCAAAACAGAGAGCCCTGTACCAATACGCAGACGTCAAGCGCTCTCGATATTATTTATGACAGCATCCACCCTGCAAACTGCTGCATCCGATGCAGGTGTGTGTCCATAGCACTCACTCTGTGCTCGTGGCCTTTCATCAGGAGCGTATTGTTGCTAATGATGCCTTACATGCTATACAGAGACAGAGACATCGCAGTTCCAAACGTATTCCAGCCCAAAACAGGGATACAAATTTCAGATACCGTCTGATTGGCAAAAGACAGAGAAATCAGGTGGAGCCCAGCTTGAACTCTGTGTCCTTTCCTGTCGCGTTAAGAAGAGGATTGCTGCATTGTTGCTGCCCTGTCTTCTCTCATCAATCCAGGTGATGTGATGGCAGGGGCAGATGTCCTTTTTGTGGAGCCAGCTAGCAAAGCAGGAGACATCGGGGTCACGGTTTCACCCGTCCGCATCAAAAGCCTGGAGCAGTTTGGCGATTTGACGGCTGTGGGTGATAGACTTTTAGCAGCCGAACGCAGCAAGGTGATCATGTCTCTGCTGCCATGTCCTTCTTACTGCAAGCTGCAAGTTTTGCGATGCCCATTATGCAGCGATGTTGTATAAGCTCCTGTGAAAAACAAGCATGCAAAGATTATTTCCTCACACGAGTTTGGCAATAGGTGATGGTGTGTCGAGAATGGACCATTGAACAATGGGCGTTGCTAAGCGTCATCACTCATTGCGCAGGAGAGCACGGAATATGTGAACTTGCTGAGTAGCGCTTCACGGAGAGGAGAGAATGGTACTCTAATATACTCGTATGATTACAAGCTTGACACGTCCCGTGGCAAGAAGCGGGTCATATCAACAGTTGCTGTAGCAGGACAGAAGCTTTACATTCTGAATGGCACTGTTAAATGCTCGAAACCTGGACCAGACTGCAGCCCACTAGGAGGGCCCGGGGTTGTGGAAAGTGTGCAGGCTGCATCAAGTTCTTTTGACATCTTGGCTGTTCAATAATGATTGGCTGTTCCGCATTCTGTCTGCGGAAAACCATTTGTGTGAGTGGGTGTACCAGAAGTGGCACAGCATATGCTGTTGAAGCTGGGCAGGCGTTCATCCAGTAAAATTCAGTCGTGCATGGGTACTACAGTGTAAGAGGAAGCCAACCCTCGCAAAAGGGAATTTACATTGTGATTCATTATCTGAAAGCGAGAACAGTTCAACATTCAATTGAGCATGATTCTCATCTAATCGGCCTACAGTTCTACAGTTACATGCTGTTCATGTAGGGCACTCGCGTTCAGGCATTTCAGAAAGCAATAGGCCTTCGACGATATATGATAATTAGCATACAACACAACTGAAGCCGACTGAAAGACTTAAATAGCAGCCGGCAAGCTCATCTATCCTACAACCATCAGCTAGTAGCTCAGCGGCCAGCTACTACTCAGTCCTCTCACACATCCTGACTCTCAGCCTGATACTGCCAGCCGTGTCACTGCTGACCCTCCGTTTCATGCATGCTCGTCTGCCGGGGCGCGCCATGCTTCTGGCTGACGCGAGTAATCAAGCCCAGGAGCTCGGCATAGGCTGGATCCTGGCGCGAGGGGGGCTTGCAGGCATCGATGTGATCGGCGCTCGGCAGCAGGACGGTATCTCCATAGCCGGGGGAGGCCGTCTCGGCGGGAACCACCACGAGGCGCGGCAGCATGGGCACCAGAGACAGCGGCATCCCCTCGCAGAAGGACAGCACTGCCAGCCGCCCCGACTCGTGCAGGCCCCGGATCACGCTGTTCACGTCCTGCCCGCCACACCAGAAATTTGCTCTTGCTCCCACCCTCAATTTTTTTTAGAAAGAGAGATGCAGACATCAAGGCAGAGCTAGCACCTTGATAAGAGGAAGAGCTGCCTCGCATGTGAACATCATGCAGCAATATTACAATGATCCCCCAGCCCAGGAGCAATAAAACCCTCCTTCACTTGCGTTGCGGCGCGCATATTCAGTATGGTGGTGCTTTAGCTGAGATGCTGCAAGGCATTCTCAAGTATTTCTCTGGATGGGATCAATGAATTCCTAGGGTGGGCAGCGTCCTTGGTATTTGAGCAGCAGATACCACGTGACTGAGGCCCATGGAGTGCCTTTCTCACGCGCTTCTTTCAATGGGGCCATCATCAAAATCTTCGGCACGTAAGACATGAGCAGGGCATGGGTGGGTCAACAAAGGCCGCACCTCGAGGTGGGACCCTGGCTTGAGGTGGACAACAGAGGAGGCGGGGGAGGCGCCCAGGAAGCGCAGATTCCAGCCGATGTCGGCCAGCCAGGAGCCGTGGTGGGGCGTCGCGTAGAACACCAGGCCGGCCGTCGCGTCCAGCAGCCTGCGGTGGTGCGCGGGGGCGCCCTCATTCGCGCTCTTCGCCAACATCTCCTTTATGAGGATGCCGCCCATGCTGCACCAGGGTGAAGTTCTTTACGTTGGCAATTTATAATGGTTTTTCGATCAGACGCTGCCAGAGGCAGGGTGCAAGGAGTAGCTTGCTTGATAAAGCTGTACTGTGGCCAGCGGAAAGCATGATGGACAGGTCGGCAGTGTGCTATTGTTACTTGAGCAGGGTGTAGGGGTAACTTCATATCAGTTGAAGTACGACATATATACCACCAGCTTCACTTTGATCCTTCCAGAGAGCAGGTGAAGGCTAGCTTGTGAGATAGAGAAGGAAGGTGACTTCTCGCACATCCATTTGTTTTGCGGAGCATGTGTGCTGACCTGTGGCAGACAAAGATGACTGGGCGCTGGCCCACCCCTGCGGCTGTCAGCTGGTCCATGAGCTGCCCCACAGTTCCCCACAGCGGCAGTGACTGCCCCTGCAGCGCAACACGCATGCAGAACTGAGAACTTCTAGCCAGACTGATACTGCATGGCACCAATACGGCATTCACTCCCCACCTGGGATACTCTTTCTCCCATTCCTCACAGTATCACTTCACTGGTCAGAGCAGCTCTTGTAAATCACTTGAGCCACACATGGGAAAGGCCTTGCTGCCACAAACATGCATACAGGATGCTTGTTGAGCTGTCACTGTCCGTCCTTTTCTTGCAATCAAACTTGAGCATGGCGGTGTTCATGCAGGCATTACAAGGCCCTGACGTGTGCGTCACTGCAGCCGCTGACATCACCCAGCCAACAGGGCTGCCAGAAAGGGACAGGTGCCGGGCTCTGACCTCCCAGCCAGAGGCAGGCGCAGCGTACTCCATGGAGAGCAGCCGTGCGGTGGGCATGTCATCGGCGAGCCAGGTGGAGGGCCAGCACTGGTCGTGCTCCACAGCTGGCGGCGGCTGCGGCGGCAGCCCGGGCGTCCGCTCGCGCCGCCACGTCACAAAGGGGCCCCCGCGAATGCCGTGCACAAACACCACGTCGATGCTCGGCGCCTCTGCAGGGACAGTCACCCCATGTGAGCTCACAAGGTGCCAAAACTGCTGATGCAGAAGGTAGGGACATCTGTGACACCTGGATACACAGCAGTCACATACCACTATGAATAGTGAGGGACACGAGGGTACTGTGGCTACTGTGATACACCTCCCTCAGAGTGCAACATTGGGCTCCCTAGCATGCCGAGATCATTCTGTTCCCAATGCGTGCAAATCGCTCCGCCACGAAGGCTGTTCAGCACATAAGAGGGCATGAGGTGGCATGGTGCTTACCTGGGGAGCTGGTGGCGGTGCCCTCAGTCGCAAGCACATGATGGTGGCGGGCGCCTGGGTCGAACAGGTGCACAGCGTCGCGCATCACCAGGCGCGGCCCCTGCAGTGCGGTGCTGTTTGCCTCTCCAATAACCGGCTGCCGCATGCCCACATCGTCCATCTGCACACAGCCCTCTCCACCTTTAGTCCATATGCAATTGCTCCCAGAGGAGCGCAGAACCAATGACTGCCTGTGACTGTTGCGGATGGCAATGGCACGCTGTGGAGGGCATGGAGAGACAATGGGGGCGCACCTCGGCGAATGCCACGGCTTGTGCGGATTCTAAATTGAGTGTGGCCCGCCGGGCATGGGAGGACAGCTCGCAGTCCTCTGTGGACGCGCTCACGTCCAGCCAGCGCTGCCAACCACTGCCCTGGAAACTCCCCTGCAATGCACACCATAGATACCATAGATGCCCAACCTGCCCACATTCTGCATGCCCCAACCAGGCTATCAGCGGGCAAGTGCCAACCTTGAATTGAGCACGCAGGACATGTAATTTCAAATGTATGTGCCCAACCTATCACCCTCTGCCCACAAGGGCATGCGCCCCCCACAAGGCTATAAGCAAGGGAATGCCATCCACGATAAAGTAAAGGAGCATCTGCTTGGTAACTGCTTGCTCTGTTTGTATGGTAAGAAACGAAAATGGCGTACCAAAGCGCGCTCGTCAGCGGAGAGGATGGCCAGCAGGCGTGCGATCTGCCGTTGCAGGGCATTGGAGATGTGTTGGCCCATAGCAGGGCTGATGTCTTCCTCCTGCTCGTCGCTGTCGTCGTCCTGTGGCTGCATGCCCAGGGTAAGCCTATACAGGACCTGCAGAATGCCTGCGCTTCGCAGCCACTGCTGCTTCGCTGGCTCGTTGGCCACCAAGGCGCACATCACCTGCAGCATGAGCAGCCGGTCTTGATGAACAACGGGACTGCATTGACTATGGTGCAGCCTCAGGATAGCCAGCCAGCACCGTTGCCAGATCGCAGCTGCCAGCTGCCATTCGGGTGCATCTGAATAATCATCCCATATGAGGATGAAGCCAACCGGCTTGCCTGACCTCTATTCCCTCATTGCTGCCTGGTGTTTTGTGTAAGTGCTCCTTGATACGCCTCTTGTTTCAAGCATTGGCCCAGTTAGCTTCATGTATCTCAGGCATGGCCCCGACTGGCGGGGGGGCGGACTGGGCACCGTGCTCACAGTTAATTGGGCTTTTCTTCGATCTGGCGAGTCCATCAAGGGGTAGGAATTTGGCAGCCTCTAATTGCAGCTTGTCCGCAGACGCACCTTGCCTCTTGGCAGGAAAGGCGTGTGATCTCAGGCCTGGTGCAATGCCGATAGGCAGGTTACCTTGAGGCATCTGCACAAGAGCGGGTCGGCCAGGCGGGCTTCCAGCTGCGCGGAGGCGGGCGGAGGGGAGGTCGGCTGGGCCACATCATCCATGTGCGGCGGCGGCTCGGCCCAGGATGCGGCGCGTTCGGAGATGCCGCGCAGCTCGGCCGCGCACCCGCGTGCGTATGCCGGCAGCACCGACACCGCATTGCTGTACACCGCCTCTGTCACCTCTTGTGGGGCTGTCACCTGCGCATCGTGCGCACATGTTTGGTTGATAAACGCTGCGTCATCCCTTCTGTGTTTGCCAAAAACATGCCCCCTGTGGTTGCATTGCCTATCACTCCTGCACACCAATGTGCTGGCCCCCACCCAACTTCTTCACAGGTGTAACGCTCGACCCAGCAGGCGATCTGGCTCTTCACATGATCAACCGGCATGTGTTAAAGAGATCATGCGTGCATGCGAAGGGAAAGGTTGTGACGGATGGCGAGCGTTGGATGAGCGCCTCTCTGATTGACTGGTATGTCTTCACGCCCCTTGTGAGGAAGACGAGGAGGTCTCCCAGCCAAGCGCACGCCACGTCCAACCCCCCCGGACCATTGTCAGACGCCAACGCTGCCAGCGCCTCGGCACATGCAAAGCGCAGCGGCTCCTCACAGCTGTCACTACAGATCCACTCCAGTATCTGTGTTTGCAGTTCCCATTTAATCAAAGCTCGCCTCAAAACACAAACTTCCGTCATTACTGCAGCACTTATCACAGCAACCGCTGGGCAAACAACAAATCTTGCCTAAAGGAAGGATGCAGTAAGCAATCAGAATGAGAAGTGTTGCTGGAGGACAGATCCTCACCCGTTCAGCCCAGCGGTCTCGCACAGCATCTGGCAGGTCCCCTCTGACTGTGCCAGGCTGAGCAAGTGCAGCGACGGCTGTCAGCAGGGAGCGGCGCAGCAGCAAGTCAGACTCCCCAGCCAGCCTCTCCAGCAGAGGGTACACATTTGCCGTCGCAACTTCAGCCTGCACAGCAACAGATGAGCTTCACCCTTGTGGGCTGAACAGCACTTGCTCTGCGTGAAGTCCTCTTCAAATGGGCATGGTCCACATAGCACCAATTAGCCACACCAATTGGCCTGCATCCTGATCATGAAGTGCCCAGAACGTGTACAGTAAGCTGTTTGCATCATTCTGCAAATGGGATAAGAGGCGCACATCCAGCTGTGAGCCGTATTTGATGCAGGCAGAAAAGCTGTCCATGGCTCGGGCTGCCAGGGACCAGTTGCGCTCGGCCGAAGCATCTGCCACAAAGAAGAGCAGCGGGTCTAGCCACTGGCCCATGCCCAGAAGATGCCTGCCAATAGGCAGTGTGCAGCCTCAGCAGTTTTTCTAACAGGTGATCAGCTTGCTCAGAGCTGCAATTTACAGAGCGTGCAACTGACACCTCATGGCCGAAACTGACGGCGGTGTGAGGTTTAGGAAGTGAATGTGAGAGAAGGGACCTGATGGGGCAGTCTCGAGCCAGGATGCCCATCATTCGGGTGAGCTGCGTCTCCAGAGTGTATCTCCGCCCTTCCTGGATGGCTGATGACGCGATCTGTCCGAGCTCGGGGCCCCCGCCAATCATAGCAATCTTGCCGCAATTGACTACAGATGACTCAGCATAGTCACTCAGGCATGCTATCGCCAGCTCCTGTATCCTTGGCCCCGACTCACCCTTTGCCTGCTTGTGCGCAAGGTCATCTCATTGCATCAATATCAAAGAGCATGTGCATATTGGGTCGCAATGGTGCCATTTTGGCGGACAAGATGAGTGCACCAGAAAAAGTGCACATGTGTGAAATGTCAGGCTGAGAGTGGTCTTGCCTGAACCAGCATGCTGCGAATCTCATCGATGGAGGCAGCAGCAGGGAGAGTGATGCCTCCCAGAGCACTCAGTAGGGCATCCGCAAATTCATCGCTATCAGGGCTCTTTCCAGCAATATCTAGCATCTTCGGCAGAGCCCCTGGCAGATACAAAAGTGCAGAGGCTGTCCGTCCTGTGAAGCAATAATGTCCGGGGGTAAGGCTTCAGGTCCTTCAGCTTCAAAGTCCCCCCCAATGTTGCAGATTGCTGGGATTTTAGAATTTGGCATATACTTACGATGCTGCAAGAGGTTCAGCAGTGCGCGCTCTGCATTCAGCTGTTCAGCTGAGCTGTCTGACTTCGCTGCAGTTGTGAGGAGCCAACTCAAAAGCACGCGCCCTCCCACCATGACAAGCACCTCTGCATGCTCCTGACTCTCCGCCCAAGCCTCCGCTTGCTGTGCGATGGACATTGTGAGCTTCCCTGCTCACCCCATGAACTCCTCAGCCATATGAACACCCGGTACCTGTGCATGTCAGTGATCCCGTCTCCAGCCCACAGGACAGTACCTCTTGGAAGAAGAGAAGGCTTCCCAGATGCAATACTGGAGGCCAGCGACTGTAAGAGGCCTGCCATCGCCTGCCCTGCCTCAACCACTCTCCCTGCTGCGCCTTTCATGGTGTTCTGCACACAGGTAAACATGCCAGATGAAGCCCGTGGTCTTGAAGGTTTTATGATATTATTCTGCGTTGCCTCAGTGCTTGAATTGTGGTGTTACAAGCTCGACAGGGTCCACAATTGCACCATGCTCCCGCGCATGCGACATTCGCTAGATTGGACCTGCTGGATTCCTCCAACACCCTGGGCAAACCTGCCTTACCAAAGATTGGCATAAATGTGCTCAATCTTCTAACGAGGCAAATTTTGCTGTTGGGACTCCTTGCTTCATATGACAGCGGACATCACCTTGACTGCATCAGGTCCACGAATATCCTGGGAGAAGCTTATGATCGCTATGACTGATCCACCAGCAGCTGCACCGAGTACCGTGTATGTCGTCCGTCTAATCAGAGCTGGATGGCTTGTAACGAAACTTGGGATCCTTTGCATGGCTTGCCCACACTTGACAACACCCTCCCTTTTCGTGCATGAGAGGACTTGCTCAGATCACCTGTATCTTGACACCAGCGAAGACGCATCGTTCACATCGAATGATGCATTGCTTTGGAGCAGCACCAAAGAGATTGTGTGTAACTCCTGGAAGGAGAGTGCACATGCTGAGTCATCAGGTGGCACATGTGGGGATTGGGGAGTGGGGATGAACCTTCCTCGGCGGCCCCCCCTGCTGTTGTCAGCGAAGCTCGCCGCCTCGGTGCCCCCAGCGCCACGCGCACCAAGCCGCGCCCCGTGCTCATCAGCTTCAGCGGCGTGGCAGCCAAGCACGCTGCCCTCAAGCACAGCAAAGCCCTGCGCCAGCGCCAGATTTTCCTGGATCCCGACCTCACCCCGCAGCAGCAGCGCATCCGCGTCAGCATGCGCCCACACTATGTCGCCCTGAAGACAGCCGGCAAGCAGCCCTTCTGGCGCGAGGAGCGCCTCTTCGTCCGGGAGGGCGACCGCGTGCGTGAGCACATGCCTGTGCCTGGGCCTCCCCCGGCTGCCGCGCCGGGCGCCGCTGCCGCCCCGGGTGCTGCCACTGCCGGGCCCTCTCAGGCCGCGCCTTCCTCCCCCGGCCGCGCCGACTCCTACGCCGAAGCAGTGCGCCGCTAGGAAGTCTCCAGCCGCCTATCGCTGCGTATATTGTCCTGGAATGTCAATGGCTTACATGCTAGCAAAATATCCTTGTGGGACACGGCAGCCTATCTTGACCAGTTCGATATTGTACTTCTGACTGAGGCCCGTTGCTTGACCTGGGATGACTCGATCTTGCCTCACCACTCTGTGACTTTCACGGCTGCTAGTGAAGAGGGCAAGGCGGGTGAAGGCATTGTTGTTGCGGTTCGGAAGCACCGTGATTACCACGCACAAGACTGGGTGTCAGACACTGACAGTGCCTTATGGGTGAAAGTGCAGTTTGAGGGGGACTCTACACCGCTGCTGATTGGCTCCAGCTATGTGCCTCCAGCGGGTTCCCGGCAATTGCAGACTGTGGACCTGACCAGTCGATTTACGGGCTTATGTGCAGAAGTTGTTGCCGCTCGTGCTCAGGGCAATGTGATCCTGGCAGGAGACTTCAATGCTCGTGTGTCAAATTTGCCTGACGCTGATGACAGCAATACTCGAGGCTGCACTGATGAAGGTGTCAATGCTCATGGGCTGCGCCTGTTAGATTTTTGCAAGGAAACTGACATGCTCATATGCTCTGGCAGAGTGCTAGGAGACCTTGAAGCAGTGCCTACCTTTAAGGCCAGAACCCATACTCAGGCAACTAGACCTGATCATGTTCTCGTTTCCGCTGATGCGCTCCCCTTGATTTCTCATCTTGTTGTGAACACTGGTAGAAAAGACTCTGATCATCATCCTATTGAGATGACGTTGCAAGTGAATGTGGCTGCCAGTGTTCCCTTACCATGTATTGGGGCGCCATTGTCACGAGTGAAATGGCAGCCCAGTGCTAGGAATGCGTATGCTGCTGTTTTGCGCAATGTTGCCAGTGCAAGTCTTGACGCCTGCACAGGCCATGCTGTGGCTGGGGAACTTGATGCAGCCTTTCAGACCCTGGAGGCGGGGATCCGGGAGGCCGCAGCCGCGAACAGCATGCCGGCCCGCACCGGGCGCCATCAGCGCAAGGCGCGTGCCGACGCGCCCTTCTTCGATTCGGAGTGCCGCCAGCTTAAACGGGACGTCCGCGCCCGCGCGCGGTGCGGGGGCGATCCAGCCGAAGTGCGCGCGCTGGAGCGTGCCTACCACAACACCGTCCGCCACAAACGGCGCGCTCACCGGCTCGCGCAACTGCGCCGCCTGCTTGATGATTTGCACAGTGACCCCCGAGCCTTCTGGAAGCGGCTCAAGTCTCAGCAGTCTGATATACCTGAGCAGCTCAAGCCAGTGCAATTGTGGGCTGGCTATCTCAAGCGGGTTGCAAACTTGCAGTTGCCACTCATTGCTGAGCTGCCCCACTTGTCTTTCCCTGTCCAGCCCAGTGCTCCTGTTGCCCATGTTGATGCTCTCAATGCACCCATCTCTCTTGGGGAGGTGCTTGCTGGGCTCAAAAGTTTACACAATGGTCGTGCCACCGGAGTGCAAGGTTTACCAGCTGAGCTGTTTCGGTATGCAAAAGATGAGCGGGCGCCAGGCATGCCTCCTCCGGAAAATGTCCTGGCGCATGCTTTGGTGGCTGTGCTGAACTCTGCATTTGTGGCTGGGCAAGTGCCACCCTCTGTGAATGGTAGCCTGATCACCCCTGTGCACAAGAAAGGCAGCAAGCTTGACATGCTCAATTATAGACCCATTGCCGTTACTGAGCCCATCATGCGCTTGTATGCTGGCATATTGAATTCTCGTATTCTGAAGTACACAGAGGGGGCTGGATTGCGTGCAGCCACACAGGCTGGCTTTAGGCCAAAACTGTCTACGGCCCACCAGCTATTCACCTTGCAGCATTTTATCGACCGGCAAAACCATGCTAAGCAGCCCTTGTATTGTTGCTTTCTTGATCTGAAGGGTGCTTATGACAGAGTGAATCGGGTGTTGCTCTGGGAGAGTCTGCGTCGCCTGGGCATTGATGGCCACCTGCTCTCTGCCATTCAGTCTTTGTATGCCAATTCTACGGTTGCCATTAAGATTGGGAGCAGGAAGGGTCCTAGTTTGCCCTCTGAGACAGGATTGAAGCAGGGTTGCCCCCTTAGCCCAACGCTGTTTGGCTTGTTTGCAGATGGCCTGCACAGGCACTTGCTGCAGAGGTGCCCTGGGGTTGGCCCGCAGTTGCGTCCTGGCAGTTGTGTACCAGATCTAGGCTATGCCGATGACTTTGCTTTGCTCGCCACCACACCTGCTCATTTGCAACGCTTGATTGATGCAGCTGCTGAGTTTTGTGAACAAACGGGAATGGTCATCAGTGTTGACAAAACAAAGATTGTGGTGTTCTCTTCAAGTTTGCCAGGACCTTTTCAATGGCTTTGTGGTGGTGCGCCTTTACATTGGGTTCAGCAGTTTGAGTACCTGGGTGCCCTTTTTGACGGTGCCCAAGGCATTAATCTCACCTTTGGCAAGCTTCACAGGAACATGTGGGGTGTGTGGGCACAGCTCAAGCAGCAATATGGGAAGTTGCATTGCAGCATGTCAGCTGGCCTGTTGTTGCGCCTATATGATGCATGTGTGCCGCCGACTGCCTCCTACGGTTGTGAGGTGTGGGGCCTGCGCAGCCTTCCTGGTGGCGACAGCCGGCGGGGCCGGGCTGCCTTGGCCTCCTCTCACCTGAAAATTCTGAGAGACATTGCTGGCGTCCCCACCTCTGTGCATGGTGCCATCTTGCTTAAGGAGTTGAATCAGCAGACCCTTGATTGTGTGTGGTGGCGGCGCATTATCAAGTTCTGGAACAATTTGGCTGCCTTGCCTGCAAATAATTTTCACAGGCAAGTGGCCCTTGATGATTGTTGGGATGCCATAACCCGTAATGTTAAGAATTGGGCTTGGGCCTTCATGCGGGGCTTGCGCCGAATTGGGTATGAGTTTGTTATTCGGTTTGACACCCTTGTTCCTGTGGAAGTTGATGCTGTGATGCAGCTGCTAGATGCGCAAGCACTGCAGGTTTGGGATGACATTGACATTTGCCCTAGGACCTGCCCGTCCAGCAATGCCACCTTGTGTACATATCACAGATGGTTTGCTAGGCCAGCTTGTGTGCGCCACCCTTGCCAGCTCTTACAGCAGCCTTTGAGTGCCCGTTGCTTGCGTATACTGTTGAAGTTCAGGATGGGTTGTCATAGTCTGCCCAATGTCTCGGGCCGCTGGGCAAGGATTCCCCGGCCCCAGCGTTTGTGCATGCGTTGTGCCCAGCAGGTTATTGGGGATGAGCGCCACCTTGTGTTTGAGTGCCCTGCCTTGCAATCTGTTCGGGACAGATATCCTGGGCTGTTTGGTGCAGCCATTGTGACGATGCAGCAATTCATGTGGCAGTTGGACATTGTTGGTGTTGCACATTTTGTGATGGATTGTTTTGATTATTTGGATGCTGCCAGTTCATCCAATCAGCCCTAGGCGGCTGGAGTGATGTAATCTTCCTTCCTTCCTTCCTCTCCTCAAGGTTATTAGATGGATTTGCGGCCCTTAACGTCTTCGCATGGAAGCGTTCAATCTCACCGTTTCCTGTGTTCAGCATGCTGAGAATGAGCATGGAGCGGCACACCGGCAGTCCATTGGTCATACACCATGGCTGAGACCATCATGATGCATGCTTCAATGGCTGCCGCGATGCATTAGAACTCCTAGTTACACTGCTGTCACTAATAGCCACCCAGGGGTTGCTGTTGGTACTTCAGAGCGCTCACTGAGGGCTCATTGGCAATCATGTCATGCATTACATGTGTAGACAGCTTGCTGTGAGTGCGGCCGGGTTGCTGTACAGCAGCTGTAGCATGCACGATTGCACGAACCACTCACTTCCCCTTATTTGCAAGATAGTCGTCTAGGAAGTCGTCATCATCGTCTTCTTCTGACCGGACAGGCATAAGAGACTCAGAATGGAAAAAAAATATGCATTATTGATACAGAAACAATGAGAAATGTAACAAACAATTGCTGGGTGACAATCTTACCTTCCTCCTCATCTTCCTTGTCTTCGCCTCCAGGGAAGTACTCATCATCTTCATCACTTTCAAGATCACTTTCAAGATCTTCTTCAACCTCCTGGGCACACACACATGATTCCCATGAGTTGATGAGAAAGCCCTCCTGGCTGTGATGGTGTGCAAAGTGTTGGCCACATGTTAGCATCTTGTTGAAGTCGATTAAGCAGGGTTCAATACATAGGTCACGGCCCTTGAGGCATTTCAAAGGCTGCACCTGCTCATTGTTGGCTTCTAGTTGCCTAAAGAACTGCTTCCCAGTCAGACCCTTGTCCTTTTTCTCACCGCCCTCTCCTGTCAGCTTGGTCTTGCTGAGGGCCATCTCTGCCTCAAACCGCGCCTTCCACTCTGCAAAGGTCTGTGGCGTGATCATGGTTCCATGGGACCTGATCTCCGCCAGTCGCCTCTCCTCCGCTTCTTCCTCTGCTTTCCTGGCTGCTTCTGGGTCAATGCTGGTCACCGCCTCTCCCTGTGATACCTGGTGACAAAGCGTTCGATATCACGAGGAGGCAAGAAAATTCTCTTGCTGCTGCCATCGATGGGCAGATGATACAACCCCAGTTGTCATCAATACTTACAATGCTCGGGTCAGAGAGGCCTGATGTGCAAAAAAGCATTGCGGTAGAAAACTCGTGGCTTCTTGAGGTGCTGGGTATATTGCAAGAACTTGCCTTTTCTCGGAGCCACTCCTGAGAAGCAGAGACCAACACATAGATCATTGCCATGCCCATGTTCTCTTCTACTTGCTCTTTCAGGCTGCTGTTCAAATCCGCAATATCTGCATCGCTGAGCCCTCGCACACTGCATGAGAAGAAGGGCTTCATTCAACAAGCTTCCATCCATCCATCCACCAGCTGTGTAAATCGGGGCGCACAAGACAAGCAAGGAACACCGGGCCAACAGTAATCAAGGATCTGAAGAAGAGCATGTCGATTGGTTATTGTGCGCTGTCTCACCTCCTGGCTCTGTACAGAGGTGGCTCGTCTGGGTAGTGTGGTGTGTGCGCGAACACCAGTTCTAATTTGTCTGCATGTGAGCAAGGGAGCATGCAGACTTAGCAGGATTTAAATGGTGCATGCTGCACTGTCTTGAATTGCAAACAATTGAGAAACTGGTCCAGGGTGACTAGAACATACATTCGTTCCCATTTGCATCATCAAGCTCCTCTAGATCGATAGCTATCCTGTAAATTGAAGAAGAAGACGGCCACCCTTCTGGTCTGTCATCATGTAGCACTGCGCATTAAGCATACTAGATTACTTCACGTACATACAGGTGTAGACAGATGTTGTGTCTTTCAAGTTTCCGCCGACCACATGCGCACAGATCACTGCTCTGAAGATTGCCTTTTCATGAGGGGACAAGGAAAAGACCAAAATTAAGATCCCAATACCAACCTTCTAGATCGTCCATAAGGATGGCCTGCAGAGCTTCCAGCTCCATTTCCTGCTCAGATTGGTAATCCATGGTCTCCCTTTGTTAGGCAGACTAAAGTTAAGGTACGCGTGCTTCTGAAAACAAACGTGAGGCAAGTTCTGCAAGATTTGCCAATGCCCAGGCTCTATGCCCTCTCCTCTTCTTCTCCCAATGCAAAGGTCAAATGATGGTGTACTTTAGGTGAGGATGACTGATAGCTTCCTGTAGGTTCCCACTTTCCTCCTCGAAGATGGAAGAGGGGAAAGGAAGAAGAGGAGACCGAATCATTAGAAAGGGTGTAAGCAAAAATGATTGTAATATTTTTGCTCACGTTACTGTTAAAGTAATCTCTCACATCGAGTACTGTCGACATTCTTGATTGACTCGTCAGAGTTATGAGTGTAAGCTCTCCTGGCAAAACTTCACTAAGAATCTAATTCAAATCAGCCAAAATTCATGCATTCGTTAGAAGTGGAAGCTGGACAACGAATACACGAGGATGACACTTGGGAACAGGTCCCACTCTTGACCGTTCTTGACAAGAGAAGCCCGAGCAATCTGTTGATTGCGCAGTGAAAATACATTTATGAGAAGCTTGCTGAATATACAGCCCATTAGAATTCCTAATTCAGCCTGCATCTGTTCCAGGTCGAAGGGGCTTTGAGGGCTGGTGCGGCCTTGGAGGAGTTTCTACCTGCTGAGTGCCGCCCAACGTCTCACAAGAGAGCAAGAAGGTGTCCTGAAAATCGATCTGACAGTTGTACAGCTGATGCATCAGATCCTACCGAAGAAGCACAGGCGCAACAATCACAGCAGTGCAACGATGCCGCTGAACCCAAGCAAGCAGCGTTAGCAAGCGATCAGGTGAGTGACACTCCCTAGCGCATGCGCAGTAATACATCATTGATATGCATGTCCACTTAATCAGTCTTGAAGTCATCGGAGGTCATCTTGCAGGCACAGGTGAAAGAGGGGCCCATGCAGCGCTGGCTGGTGATCAGCCAGCTTCGCAGAGCTTTGAGCAGCAGTGATTGGGAGCCAAAAATCCTGGCAAGTCCTAGCTGTGCTGGGCTTACAAAAGCAGACTGGTGTTGGGTGTTCACGCCTCCTTGCGGCACCACCTTAGAGGACAGCATGCTGCTGCACTCTCGTGCTCCTGTGCCTGGGCTTCTGGCACCTTGGCTGCACCTGCTGCAGATTATTGACAGCCCTGCCTTAGGCGTGTTTGTCCTCTGCATTGCTCTGCCCCATCACTGCAGGTAATGCGCTTCAAATCCTGCTGAGAGTGATTCTCTGATCACAGGATCCTGGTAAAAAGGCCTCTCTGATATGTAATGCTGGAAGTTTCACAAATTGTATCTACTGCTGTGTGCAGGGAAACAATCTGGCTTCTGACCGACCCCAACAAGGAGGAAAAAGAATGTCAGGATGCCAAGCAATTGGTGGGAACTTGCTTTGGTCGTCTCATGCTTGGAAAGCTGAAGGCATCAGATATGGTGATTCTGCTTGGTACCCTTGGGCTCAACAACCAGAAGGGGCCACTTGGGGTGCTCATTGACTCAGAGCTTCGACTGCGGTATTTTGCAGCCACAGGTATAGCATGCTGATGTCAATATCAGTTTCAGCATCTGCAAAATTTCGAAGTGCACCCTCAAAATGTTGCAATGTTCTAAATAAAGTGAAATGCCCAGTGATTTGAATAGTGGGAAGTGTCAAAGTGGATTATGTCAGATTCAAATACTCTTCGGTCAGCAATGCAAGGAACCCCTTTCCCTCGGGGGTTTATATGATTTAAGACTGCAATGAAACTTACACTCTATCCACACATAAACAGCTTGAACAGCTGGTCATTAGCCTATCCTGACGTGGACGTTCATGACCTTGACACACATCCAGCATTTCACAAACTCAATCCCTCGCCCGGAAGGGCACTGAGATAAAGAAGACCTTACTGGCTCCCTAGAAGGGCCCAACATTCCCCAGCACTCACTGGCTATCAACGTGACACACCTCCAAGGATGATACACTCTTCCAAGCCTCTGCAGGAGACATCACCTTGGGGACAACCTCACGCACGCTACTCAAATCAAACTAATTACCTGTGTAGTCTCTTATGAAAAATTGGAGGACTCGTGTATCAAAGATCGTGACCAGAGTCACTGATCTTCAACACCAATATAAAGGAAAGTGAATACATGCTTGTCTCATGGATCCGTGTGCATATGCACAACAGATGCCTCCTTGATCCCAGTCACACCCCCAAGGTCCCGTCCCAAAACAGCAAGGCTGCACTTGCGACCTCAATTTCCCCAATTGCCGGCTTGAAACTTGTCTCAATAGGCTCTGCATGTGCAACTATCGCTTTGACGCCTGACTTAGGGGTTATATTACCACAGATGATAAAATGCACCGCACATCTCATGCGTGATTGGTCTTTTGTTTGTGAGCTTTGTAGCGGGCAGGCATTTCACAACATTCCCAAGTCTGTATCGGACGGCCATTGGCTGTTGCTTGTGGAAGGCACTACATTCAGCTCCGCCCTACACCTCTTGATCACAAGGGACTGTTTGGCTCCGCTACACCCCTCTCCATCGCATGCCATCAGCCGCCTTCCTTTTTTTCTTTGGTGTTTGATTGGTAGCAGGGCCCCCAAACTGCGCAGAGTTACAGAAGGGCTGGCACTTGCCCTCCTTCCTACACGGCCTAAGGAGACAGTAGGCCTCCTTCCACTACTGACAAGTACACTTCACCTCCACCGCCCACCAACATGACCGTGGCTACACTGTCACTGGTGCGCCCAGAGGCAAGCTGCACTGCAGATTCCCCGCTGCTGCTGCCAATTTATGAAGCTGCTTTGGCTGTACATGCTCACTCGCTTACTCAGCCTGCATTTTCCCTTTCCCCAAACCCTTTTTGAAAGGTCCACCCCTTGCACCTTCTAGAGATCTACGAATTCCATAGACGTCCAGTAAACAACGTGCGCGCCTCCTAATTGCCTTTGAGCCTGCTTGGCAGAGCCTTGACCATACGCTTCCACATTGGCGGCAGATGTCTTGATGGCAGCCGCCTGCAAAGAGCATACTGTCACTTCAGTAGAGCGCCCACACACTCTATTTCAGTCTTCGCTAGCTCGTTTCCCCCATGCTGGTGCGGCAATATGCCCCTGTCTTGTGGGCATGCCCACGATCAGATGTGCAAACATCAATCCGGGGTTGTCAATTTTTAAATGCTACGATCAACAGAATGCGAAACTGCAGATGAATGGCGCACCTGGCCCTCAGGAATTCAGAGCGTGAGCGGGCCTCAATCACAGCCGCAACCAGGATGGGCAGGGCCTTGCCAAGCACCAGAGCCACCGCCAGGTCTTTGAAGAAGTCTGGCAGCGTCCGCTTCGAGGACTGCAGCACAAGATCCAGCTCCTGGATGACAAAACACACCTGCATGTGCACAGGAGAGCTTGTTCCCTGTAGGTGCACAGGCACTCATCCCTCATTCTCACGTGTGATGAGGACAAGTGCAGCATATCTGAAACACCCCTGATGCTCACATAAAGGTAGAGTCACAGAGGATGTGGGCAGATCACTTGGCAACTGAAGCGCGCAGTTTAGAAAGTTTTCCTAGGGATTGTCGCGCACCATTTGGATGGCATGTAAGCGCAGGGCAATGGTCAGCCGATAGGTCTCCCCGAGCACGAGGAACCCCCGGATGCAGGTGATGCCAACGGGGGCCTTGAGGCCCAGCTCGTGGTGATGAGAGAGTATGCTGCCCATCATGCACGCAGTGGCGCCCACCAGGGAGTTGGCTGACTTCACGCTCTCGTGCCTCCACACCTGTGCATGCATGCGAGAATTTGATCGCCATCTTTTGGCGCCTTTTGGCACGGCCTTCAGATCATTAAGTCGGGGCAACCGTTCAAGCGGGTCGAGCAATAGGCAGCCGGATGTCCATCCTGCAGGAAGCAAAGAGAAGCTCACAAGGGGGAAGCTCAATGGGAGTGAGATGCAATGACCGGCAGTGGGGATCACCTGTGACGGCTGCACCACGGCGGCGAGGGTCCAGGCATGGCTGCACAGCAGCACCGAAGATATGGCGATCAGCAGCGCGAGCCGAGGTGTGAGGCCATCTGCCACCGCCAAGCTGATGCAGCGGCTGAGGCTCAGGGCAGCAAGGAGAGTGGTGACGACAGAGGCTGCGACGGCAGCCTTCCTGCCCTGGGAGGCATACTGCAAAGCAAAACCAACTTCGAGGTCTGAATTGCCGAACGCGAGAGGGCCGTCCATGCAGCACACACCCTCATGCCCTGCTGACCCCTGCGAGAGAGCAGTCATCTTCAGGCCAGCACCCCTGTGGCACCCACTCGTGCAATTGATGCATAATTTACAGATGACCTCGACCAAGGAGGTCCATCCAAGATATGCTGCACATTGAGCAGATATCCACAAGTGTTCGTGAGTCATGCTAACCAGTCACCCCGAGAAATATCTGACCAGCCTGTCAGCGCTTCTGCCTGGGAGAGGGACTATCGCTGCTTGAGGCAACTAATTTCAAAAATACCGAGAAAAATACTGCGGACAGCTTCGGGAATGTCTTATTGATCGCTCCCTCGTAAAATTAAGAGTCCGGTAGCATCGGCGGACCACGATGACAGATCTCTCAATATGGCGGCTCAGATGATCGTCATGCCCAGCTAAGACTTTATGAAACACAATCGCAAAACTTTGTCCTAAACGTCTCGACGACATAGACGTGAGGGCCCCTCCTGGTGTCTAACCTGAGCTCGATGCCCCGCCCATCACCAAGGCATGCACACCCGACCGCAGCTGGACGCCAGTGAAACGCTCATCCAGGTCATCTGTTCGGTCATAGATGCATATCCTTTGGAGGTTTCTATTGTCAGGCGCGTCTTTCTGACCAGTTCGGTCAGCTCAGCCCTACGTCTAAGTTTACGGAAGCCAAGGGCCAATTTCCGTGGCCTCCCAGGCTTGTCTGGCACAGTGTATTTACTTTTCTTCGGGAGACCTTCGTCTTCAAACATTCAAGATGGTATTTGCGCCTTGATTGCGGCGACAAGCCGCACACAAAATCTCGGGTGATGCTTGTACTGCCTGAACTGCTTGGGATGCCTAAACTAGTAACATGCAAAATATCTTTCGAATGTGCCAGAAAAATCCTCAAGCCCTGGCTGTGAGTTAGGGCCTGAGCTGCACGGAAGCAGCTCTTCTGCAAGTTTTGTCCCAGGATTCCTTGCCACTAAACCATGCCGCATGCTGATCATCAGCAGCTGATGCGCCGCATGCCGCTGGCTACCCCTCGGTGGTACCATGGAGTGTCTCCGAAAACTGTTCTTTGGAAGGTGATCATCACCAGGCTGGCATAATCATGATGATTCAATCGAACTTCAAGTTCGAGATCCGGGATAATCATCATGCATAGCCCGGCCCTCAGGGGGCTGGGGCGCGGGGTACCTCCACTGGCAGTCAGTGCGTGTGTTGGCTTAAATTCCCTCACAAAATAAACAGATTGCATGGATACCATCAGTGATCCCTCCGGCCGGCCGCGGCCCCCGGGCTGGGCCTCATCATCAAGCTGGCCTGTGGCGCGGTGGTCAGGGGTGGGGGTGCTGCCAGTCGGTGTGTATGTTTTGGCTCTTTCATTCAATCCAGAAAAATTGTCCAAATGGGAATCTCGATTTGCAGCAACCACGTCGTTATTCATATCATCTCTCATTTGTCATGCGCCCATGACTCACTCTCAGTGACTGTCCTTGGCTGTGAACGCCATCGTAGGACCTGTCCAGGTATGAACACAATTTCTGCAAGGGCCCATCCTCTCGCGCGCCGAGCTGGTGATCCAAAGCTTTCATGTGTCGCTGGACTTTTCCAACGTCTTCCATTTCAGTCTGCATTCGCAGCCCGTTTAGGTAGTATCCGTGCGAGGCAGCTTTTATACCGCTTCCATCTCAGATTGCCCAGACACGAATCTATTCGCCGGGCCGTCAGAAACGGGCATTGGCCGTTTGAAGCCTCGGCCGTCAGGTAGAATTAATATTGCGGGCTGCAGACAAGTTTCAAAGCTTGGTCTTGCGATAACGTGAGGGACCGGAGGAGTAAGGGGCTTCAGGCAATCTTTCCACGTGGTCACCGGTGACCTTCTGCCAAGGTGTGCTTGGAAGGCGTCAGCAACCCCATCTGAAGTAGAATCTTCCTGTTCTTGCTCGCTTGCGCTGGCATCGCTTGGTCCACCTGAGCACGATGTCGGCCAAGCACATGTTTCGCTGGTAAAAAGCCGCAATAATGCAATACGAGGACTGCGTCTCATGCAGAAGCACAGGAAACTTCAAAATTATTGGCCTTGTTGTAAATGCGGCTGAGGCAGGCAGCCCTGGCACCCCAATTTGAGACCAACGGTCAGGAGTAGGGAGTGTCTCAGCTTTCAGAAGGAGCTGCACAGCACTGCGTCAACAGCCCTCAACCCATGCGATGATGCAATATATATCTAGAGAACGTTTATGGGAGGACGGAGGAGCATTTGTACCGTTGGACAGCGTCCCACTGTCAGATGCCCTTGAAATCTCAAAAAGCATGGCCTGGATTCCTCTCAGCTCGCGTGCAGACTTCAGGACGTTGAACACATTACACCTTTTTCTGATAATTCAGCTTATATCGATACCTGGGGCCAATATGTCCGTACCTGCACTTTGCCTTTGGTAGGCAAGGCAGGTACAGTAGGAGATCAAGCAGCCAGTGGCTGGAAATGGGGACGGCTCCCAAATGCACTGAATTTGGCAAAATTACCACCTTCGAGCACTTGTACCTTTCAATCAGACACTCAGTGTGGTCATCGATGGACTTCAAAATGTTTCAGCCCAGGAAGAGCAGGGGCGCACCCCACAAGTGAGGCAGAACACAGGAAGAGGCGTATGGCGACAAATCCAAGCTGTGCAGCAGGATGGTGCAAGATTTCCACATGACACCAACAATTTACTTGACGCTGTACAGGGTGGGAAAGGAGCAGTCACAATGAGCATGCAGATCGGCCACAGCCCCACAAGGCTAGCGGCAGGGCACAACAAGCCAGCGCAGCTGCCCAACATTACGCACGTGGACAGCCATGCGGTGACTAAGCGGCTGCAGTCAGAGCTCATGTCACTCATGGCGTCAGCGGACCCGGGCGTGTCAGCCTTCCCGGATGGTGACTCGCTGTTTGCATGGCTGGGCACCATTCACGGCGCAAAGGGCACGGTCTACGAGGGCCTCAGCTACAAACTCTCGCTCAAGTTTCCCACAGGTGACTCACCTGCCTGCATCCTGCACACATCAAGCCACAAGAAGGCCTGCCACGTGCCTCTCTGTGACCGGTTAAGTGCCCCTGTGCAACCAAAGAAATGAGAAAGACGAGAGCCACATCAGGGGAGCCACCAGCGCCAGATCTATGTGGGATCATCCTTCTGCATGCTGTCCTCTCAACAATTTATCAAACTTTTGTTTTCAGGGGAAAAAAAAGTTTGAGAAAATGCTCCCAAGTGCTGTGGGCTGAATTTCATGCAGACTACCACCTTAAGGTGCCGCCTGCACAAGACATGACTGTCATTGGGTGGCCCCAAGTGCTCAGGGCTCACATATGTTAGATGCGTTTAGAGTACCCAACTAAGGCTCTTGTGTATGTGCGCGCAGATTACCCGTTCAAGGCGCCGTTGGTGAAGTTTGAGACGGCCTGCTTCCACCCCAACGTGGACCAGTACGGCAACATCTGCCTAGATATCCTCAAGGACAAGTGGAGCGCGGCCTACAGCGTGCGCACCGTGCTGCTCTCAATCCAGTCCCTGTTGGGCGAACCCAACAATGACTCACCCCTCAACGCTTATGCTGCCAAGGTGAGCCTTGCGCACGCTGCTGCTGCCCAAAGGATGCACAAAGAGAGGGATGCAGGCATTGAGAATGATTGATGGGGTTGGCTGGGCCCAGCAAGCAGCTGCAGATCTACCGGATATGGTGAATCAAGGCAGCAGCATCTCAACACAAGTTAAGGAAAGGCTGCATCTCGGCAGTTTGCCCCTTGCAGGAGTCCCATGTCATGGTGACTGAAGCACCACATGCTGATCCTCAATAAAAGGAAAAGCAGGGAATGGCTGATGAGGGTTGGTTGAATGTGTGGCGCAGCTGTGGGAGAACCAAGTGGAGTACAGGAGAGTACTGCACAAGAAGTACGCGGAGCTGCAGAAATAGGAGTCCAAGGGGAGAGCACAGCAGCATGCAAGGACTTCACCGTCATGGGACTCAGAAATGCATGCACCCAAACTTTGCTCAGCCACCAGCCGCAAGTTTGGAGCCTTACCAAGTTGCTCAGCAGTGCTTTGAGGAACCGGCGGGTCACAGGACAAACATGCGGGGCTGTTTGCATGGCTGCACAAAGCTTGTGCTCAGATGACCACAGGACGCTGGAGTGTGATTGGATGGTATGGATGTCTGGGAATTTTATGACAGTCAAGGAAACATGCAGAATCTGCAAATTGCCTTTGGAAAACTGAGTTGAAACGCAATGTGCCCATACGCGCATGAACACTATGAATACTATGCGATGACAGATGCTACTTCAACAAGACTTGGACTATGTGGTGGTGAGGACTGCAGCCATGCTGCGCAGAGCCATAGAATGTCTGCTTGAGCTCATGTGCTTTCAATGGTCCTTGCGGCGGCCATCTGCAGGAGTGCAGCTGTTTGCTAGAAAGTAGCCCACAGAATCGCCTGCTTTAGATAGGTCTGCTTTGTGCCTCAATGCGGCTGTCGTCGTGCAAGCAGTTCCAATATTGTGGCATGAAGGCATGCAATCGTTTCATCCCTTTCATCTTACCGGAAGAGCTCGAGATATCTATGTTAAGGATCCGACCAAGGATAATGAAGGTGTAATGCTGCTGTGCTCGTGGCCCAAATCCCTGCTTTTTCAAATGTGCAGCTGCACAAAACTGGACCTATGCCCAAGCACTAGTGCCAGAGTTGGACAGACATCATTCTGACTCTGAACTCACACGCACTATGGCGAAATCTAGACTAGTCAGTACTGCCAAAACCTTGAGCACTCCAGGTGCACTCTCAGGACCCATTCGGACAGAAGGGCACCACAAAACTTGGCCATGTCTCTCAGATCCCGCCTATGGAGTGCAAAGCAGGTCTTGGGCTAGGAGACCTGATGATTCAAGAAGGACAGGACGGGATGGGCAGTCATTGCAGACATGCACTCTCACTTCTCATCCAGAGCAGCCACTCCGGGGAGGACCTGCACATTGCACATTTATCCCTCAGTGCCATTCCCACGATGCTTTCCACAGTTCTCGGGGTTTATAGCCGAACTTCTTCTCGGCCCAAAATGCTCTTGATGAATCAGCTAGACTATGTTTGAGCAGCATATGATTCTGGTGCCACAAGACACCATCATGACGAACACAGGACACAGATCTTCGCTTACTTTGGTGGCCCCTTTTCAACATATCTTATCCGTGGGCATAGCAGACAAGATGTGTTGCCCATGCCTGCCATGATGGCGAGAGTGCCAGTCTTGCTAGCTACTGTTGCTTCAAAATTCCTCATGTCAGATCCTTTATCACATATCAACAGTGTTGTTCATCTATGCTATACATTTCCCACGACACTGCGATTGGCAATTGAACTTGCTCTTCGACCCTGTTTGTGAGACTAGCCGCTAGTGTGTGCGGCAGAGCCACTGGCAGTAAAACATCTCAACATGATTAAGTTCCCATTGCATTGCACTGAGAGGGGGAGATGCTCACCTTGCCCTCGAGCAGCTCCAGAGAGGCGCCACCTCCGGTTGAGATGTGGCTCATCTGGTCGGCGAGGCCGGCCTTCTCCACAGCTGCAACTGAGTCTCCTCCACCAATGATGGTGATGGTGCCCTGTGCAGCCACTCACACTTCTCACTCATTCGATAAAATTTATGCGACCTCAGCCTCCTGCCGAATCTTATGTCAGGTCCACTAATCCAAAGAGTCCAGGTCATGGCAGGCCAGGACAGTCCTCTGCACACGGATGTGCAACTGTCGGGTCATGCAACTGTCAGCCCGCAACACAATTTACGTCGGCCTAGCTGAGTAGCAATGCTCACAACTGTCCTGAACGAGGCAGCAGAAAAGGCTGAAGCAACCAAGTCCTGACTTGTCCACTACGCGCTTAGCCTGACCAGCCTCATCAGCCGATGAGAGAGAACGATTTAATAGGATCAATAAATTGCAGTTTGAGTGGCGGGGGCGCACCTTGGGTGTGAGCTCTGCGAGGGTCTCGGCGACGCCGTAGGTGCCCCTGGCGAACTTTTCGAACTCGAAGACGCCCATGGGACCGTTCCAGATGACGGTCTTGGAGTCGCTGAGCGCGTCCTGGAACGTCTTCAGCGAGTCCGGACCAATGTCCAGTCCCTGCGCGCACATGCAAAACACCGCTCAGCACATGCACGTTCAAATCCAAGACTCCCAGACTTTTGGATCAAAGCGGTTATTGAGACAAGTTAGGACATCCACAGCCCGGCTGTTGCGTACTTAGTGCACACCCTCAGAATGTTAGGGCAGAACCCCCAAAGTGTAATAGCTGACAGGTTGGGGCATTCAGAGGCCAGCCGTTGCCGAATGCCTTGCACAGCAGCATGCATGCAGCACTAGCAGGTGCAGAGGCAGAACAGCTGGATGCACTGTATGGGAGGCCCAATGGCTGCTCCTCACGCCGCTGCAGTCAGACCCCATCAGCCTTGTCTGGACAGCTTAGCATGCTGTCATATGGCATATGGTCCACGGGATAAAGCTGATGAGAGTTGCCTGACTCGAGCAACACGAGCGACCCTCCGAAAGCCTCCTATGCAGAGATTTCAGCAACTCTGCCTCCCAGGTGGAAGGATTGCTGTTTGATGTTGCGAAGATGCACTCGTTTGCAGACAAACCTTACCAATTCCGGCAGTAACAGTGACTGAACCATTATTTGTTGGTGCGACGTGCTATTCCTGCAATGAAGGCAATATGGGTGTGCAGACGAGCTGCAGGTAGATAACAGCAACTAATGACCCGTTTTCTCCGAATTTAAAATAAAGGCGGCAAACGGCGCACCATCCAGCCGTCGGGGATGGCGTCGGCGGAGACGGTCTGGGTGTTGGCCTCGGCGTCAAACTTGTCGGCGATGATGACATCCGTGGGCAGGATGAACTCGACGCCCTTCTCCTTGGCGGCCGCCTCCAGGCTTTTGGCCAGCTCAAGCTTGTCCTCCTCTACCAGCGAGCTGCCCACAGACATCCCCCGCGCCTTGTAGAAGGTGAAGATCATGCCCCCCCTGCGCGCCAGCCAAAGAAATTGAGGTTTTGATAATTCTGCAGCCCGCCTCGGACGCGCAACAGTCCCCAGCCGCCATTCGATATGCTTTCGACAACTTCGCTCATGCAGTCACCCAGTCTAGAAGGAAACGGGGCACAGATACAAGCGTCAATCGCATACACATTAGGACACAGACCACATGGGACAGGCCGGTTCCTGTGTGATGTGCATGTGTCCGCGCTTGTACCCATGCCCTCCCGGGGGTAGCAGCCATCGTAGGAGTGGCCGTTGGGACCGAGCTATGCGTCATAAAACAGTCTGCAAACATGCACATCAGTCTGCACAGGTGGCAGCAACAGCGTTTGCTCGAGGGTGAGACAGCAGAATTGGCGCTGCATTCTGCCTGGGTCCCCACAGCAAGAAGGCACGTCTAGGTCAGAAGGGTGCAAGTGTGCTGGTGTGATGGTGGGTCAGGGCATCGCCCGCGCACCCGAGGATGATCTTGTCGACCTTGTTGATGAGGGACTCGATGACTCCAATCTTGGAGGACACCTTGGAGCCGCCCACGATGGCCACGAATGGGCGCTTGGGCTGCGTCACAGCGCCATCAAGGTAGTCCAGCTCCTTCTGCAGCAGGAAACCGGCCACCGACGGCCTCAGAAACTTGGTCACACCTGCACACACGCGCATGCTGCCTCAGCGCCTCTGCCTTGAAATTACCCTGAACATGCTTGCGCAAAATTTTGCTATGCTTTGCTGTGCCTATACGGTGTGCATACACCGCTCGCTTGTGAGTTTCCTATGAACTTTAGAAGTGGGTGGCTTCAGCAAGACGCCTATAAGGACTCTTTCATGTCCAGTTGACATGTTCCCCATGTACTCATTCATTGCATTGGACCCCACAAGACTTGAGCACTGCATGCGAGACCTGCAGGGTGCTAGCAGTACACAGCAGTGGGGCGTATGCAGCGTCACCCTCAGTGGATGCGTGGGCGCGGTGGGCAGTGCCGAAGGCGTCGTTGACGTAGATGTCAGCGTTGGCGGCCAGCTTCTCAGCGTAGCCGGGGTCGTTCTCGGTCTCCTCCTTGTAAAAGCGCACGTTCTCCAGCACCAGCACCTGCGCGCGCATGCCGCCGCTTCAATGGACTCACCCATGGACCCCCTTTGTCAGCGTTTCGGGTGACCCTCTGACCTTCCCCCTGCTCCTCTCTTCCCCCTGTTCCTCTCATCACACCATCTGACACAGTGCAAGCTGCGTTTTGCAATTTGCGGTTGATGGACGTTGGAGACATCGTTGTCTGCTTGCCTGACTGACACAACCCCCTTCATAAAGGAGACTACATCCTGCTTCACATGAGTCTCCAGACCACAGCTTGAGCGGCCTAGTGTCGTGATAGTGGGGCACAATGCAGCGTAGGCAAAAAAGGGTGGGTTTTGGACTTCCAGCAGATTATGGGTGATTTGGGGAAGGTGACCCACCTCGCCGTTGCCGAGGGCCTTGGCAGCGCCGGCGACCTCTGGGCCGATAGAGTCATCTGCCTTGGACACCTTGGCGCCGCCCAGCAGCTCTTGCAGGCGCGGCACCACCGGGTTCAGCCTGAACTTGTCCTCCGGGCCATCCTTCGGCCTCCCCTGCCGCATGTGCGAGGATACACATCAATGACCGAGCCGGGCCTGCCTTCGCATCCCTGCCTTTCCTCCCAGATGCTTTTATGCTTAGCAGGTCAAGCTGGCACCTTAATCCAGTGAATAACAATTACTATGCCCCTTTATGGGTCTTTTCAAGATGGAGGCAGCAGCAGTCTTCACTTTTATGTCTGTGGACTGGCTCCCTGCAGAAAGCGAGGCTGCTCACCAAGTGGCTGGTGAGCAGCACTTTGGCGCCGTTGTCTGTGAGGTACTTAAGGGTGGGGATGGCAGCGCGGATGCGGGTGTCATCGGTGATCTCCAGGTCCTTGTTGAGGGGAACGTTCAGGTCAGCCCTGACCTGTGGCACCAGCACCAGCACCAGTCAGTGGGGCAAGGAATGCACCATAGACAGGAAGAGCATTGTCTGCCAGGAGTACAAATATTGCCTGGGCAAAAAAAAAATTAATACACTCAAAGGGGTCTTTTGTATTCGCTGGGGGGGATCGACCGACGTTGATGCAATATGATAAGGTGCATACAGACATATTGGTTCTAACCGATTCGGAGGCAGCGAACTACGCACTTTGATATATTGAAATGACATAAGATGCTGACAAGCCTCAGATAAGTGCATTGCATGGCCTGCAGATGCGCACCAGCACGGTCTTGCCTTCCAGATCGCTTTTTGTGAGGTCGCCGACAGACTTCTTCGCCATCTGCACAACCAGACGGCTCCTCCTGCCAGACACTCCATTCACGCGAGCTGCAACAAAAGCGTGCAGGCTCTGCGTGGAGGGGCGGCTGATCTGGTGCGTGGCCAGGCCGTTAAATGCCATCAACCGAGGCATGGGACGCGCGCTGCGCATCGCCTGCTTCACACCAGCTGCAGCTGGTGCCTGAGCACGCATGTTCATCATCATTGCCGACATCTTGACCCGCTGTGTAAAGTGCTCCGCGATGATCCAGCGTCGATCGAATCCATAAACCAGCGCCTGCTGAGGTGACCAGCGCCAGCGTGGCATGAGAGGATCAGAATTTATCTAGAGGCCAACGATGCTTCCTTGCAGCTCCTGCTCGAGATTTTTTTCTGGTACTGCAATATCGTCTGCCCATAATGATTAAAGACATACTTGGAGCGCAGGGGGGCACGGCACGCATTTCCCTTGACACAGATTGCCCACACGATCTGGCGCCGATCTGAAGCCAAAAGCTGTCTGCATAGAGTCGTCGTTTGGAAATGTACCTGAGGAGGAATTTGCCAGGCGAAGAATGTCCGTTCACATTACCAGAGCATCACAGAAACGCTAGCTGCATCACAGCAGGACACCACTGCACATCTAACTGCAGACTTTTAAGTGAAGTCAACTCTAGTCAGAGACAATTCGCGACAACGCTTCTATGAGCTGCTTGAGATTGCTCTTGTTGCGTGCATCCCCAGTGAAGCCCCCCAAGTCGCCTGTGATGCCCTCGATGTGTTCCAGGGTCTTGGTCAGAGTCAGCACAGACTCTCGCAAGGCCTTCACGTTGTCCTCTGTCAAGACCTGTGCGTCACATCAGCAATTTGCATACATCAGACGTGGGTGCTGAGGAATATCACCCACATAGTAGGGAAGCAGGAAAGCAGACATCAAGGCAGAACAAGCGCTAGAAGATAGGAGGGAGGGCTGCCTTGCAAGTGCACGTCATGCAACAACAATACAATGACCCCCCAACCCAACATACATGCATACAAGTGTGGCTGGCCCAATCAAGTGCACGAGCACAGCCTGCACCTCATTCTGTAGCCTGTGGATGTCGGCAGCGGCGTCCGAGGCCGATCGCGTGAGCTCCTCCAGATTGTTCACCATGTTGCCTTCCCGCAGCTCTGACAGCAAGGGCGTGACCTGCACAACACCGCACCCATGCATCAGACACAGGCCTTCCCTGGATCCAAAGGCAATTGGGCCCACAAGGCACAACCACAACAAATTGTTTGATGACCACAGCAACTCCCAAGCTGCACTACACGAGGAGCATTCTGCAGCGCTTATCGTACAACTGAATAAGGTGCTTCATATCATACCTCATCAACAAGCTCCACGACGCGCTGCAGCAGCGGCCGCGCCTCCTCTATCGCTGAGGTGGCTGCCTCAGCCGCGTCAAAGATGCGATCCAAGCCCTGCGCATCCATCTGGCGCGCAATCTTTGTGCAGATGTACACCAGATCGTCCATCGCCACACCTGCACACCCACAGCACATGTCGGTCAATCTAGCTTTTGCAGGAATCCCACAGGGACGCCACTACTAGCATGGTGCTCCGCATTCGCAATATCTTTGCCTTGGAAAGCAAGTTGCAAGCTGTGGTACGTCAAACTGCTTGAAACTTGATGATCCCAGAGATCAACGCCAGGCTCAAAAAATAAGAGTGGACGGTGAGCGCACCTGGATGACCCTTAATGTGCCCCTGATGGCAGACAATCTTGCCCTCTGCTTCACACTCAGCATCCAAGGGGCTCGCCTGCACCAACCAGCCAAGCTCATTTGATAGTATGATGCAATGCCTTCTACTCTCTCCTGCAAGCGCAGAGCACCACCGTATTTCGATGAGAAAGCAAAGCTATGTGTGCATAGGAGAGAGGGAAGTGGAGACCTTGTAGTCTGGGATGGGCAGCTGCGGGGTGATGTCGATCAGAGGCTCTGCTATGAGACCGCTCTGGTTCGCCTCGATGTGGGAGTTGCGAGGAATCACTGTGGTGGACTTCTTGACCTGATCACAAGCAGTACAAGACCAGTGAGCACAGGACCTTCTCCCAATATAAATTTCGTTCCCAAGTGCCCACCTTCCTTCCTAACAGGGTTTATTACTCAGCCGATCGCTCTCATGAATTGCTTGCTTGATCAGGGGCTCACCTCTGTCAGTACCTCCACCTTCTCAAGTGAGGCATTGAGGTTGAGGACGCTGCCGATGGGCACACCCCGGATCCGCACGGGCGTCCCCACTGTTATGCCGCAGGCCAGTGGAAACTCCAGCACACACTGCCATGCATGCACAATTCAGCAGCGGGCCTCTACATTGCCTGTCCAGCTAAGGTCCAGGTTCTTGAAAACTAAAAGAATGGGGGCATGACGAGAGGCAGGACATTGCTGTACCTGGTATCCCTTGCCTCGCCTGCCAAGCTGACCCCCCCTGGCCCAGCTAATGAGCACAATGGCAAGACCTGCACAGCAACCAGTGCTCAGGTGGCTTCCAGACTTTCATGTCAAATCGGAATCAAGAAGATTTCGGCACGTTTTCGAAGTGCCAACAATTGATTTTCTTCTAGGGTGTCTTGAGACGCACCTACGCCAGCAAAGACAAAGAGACCGACACCGCCCTCCATGAAGGACATCTTGCCAAAGCCAAAGTCCTGCAGGGGCTTCATGACCCTGGTCACAAAATTCTCCCGACGCTCTTCCCCGCTTACAGGGGTTGCTGCTAGGCTTCCAGGCTGCTGTGGATCCCCAGACCCGCTTGCTGAAGCTGGAGAAGATGCGCTGGCGCATATCTGCGCTCCTGCATTCCTATCTTCCCTCCTGCTCTGGCTTTTCCTCCATTGTCTGTTGGAAACCAGAGGAGGTGTCAGAGGTCATCCAATCACGTGCCTTTCCTGGACTCAAAGGAGGCCAAGACATCACAAACTTGGAGCGTCTTCAAAGACAGCAATTGCATGTTGGCAAGATTCGAGGCGTGGGCATGCATGGTAATTACTCAGAAGGGACGTCATGAAGATTTGTCTTGCACCTACAAAGCTATCGGAATTAATGTTGCCGAAATCCACAACGAAAGGCCAGAATACCAAACTTTTACCTTTTTTGCAGACATATGTGAAGGGAGCTGACAGCTGGATATATTCTCTGAGGTGCTGGTCCTAGGATGGATATCGTTGGCAGGGGACTTCTGTATGAACACACGCCAGGCTGCCTGACCCACAGCGAATGGCCGGTGGGAACTCTAGTATTCATTCCACGGGTCTTTTCTGGCCTGACTACTCCAACTATTACTCTGTCAGCAGGATCCAATCCCAAAATCCTCTGAAGCAGTAAAACAAGCCGGGCACACAAGCCTGTATAAGGACTAACCTAGTTAATAGCCTCACTTCTAACGACTTCGAGATGATGCTGCATCCTTTGCTCCATTTCCTGCATGCTTCGGAGGCATTGCTTCCTGCTTGATCTCGGAGTTGAAAGCCAGAAGCCTAACTTGGCCGGTGACTAAGCACCATCCTTTAGCTTCCGCCTGTGCCCGACACGATCTTGGCGTTCATTTTCCAGTGGTGCAACTCACAAGAGAATGGGTTTTTAGGTCCTATCTGTGCTTTTAGCACGATTCAATTTCTATCCCGGTGGAACAGGCAAAGTTGATCTAAGCAGTTGCAAACATGCTGGATGTTCTCAGCGAAAGAGCTGGCACGATGTTTGCGATTCCAGCTGAAGCCGCTTTCAGAACGCTACTGTCGCTTTTGGTTGTGTACTGCTGTACAAGCCTTCCAATCGTTCTGTGGGGGCTGAGGAAGCTCTTCCACACTGCACAGGTAACGTATTGTTGCTCTGATTTGAGCACACTTAGAAGACCGCATCTCCATAATCTGCAGATCTATGGCGACCCTCTGCAATGTAGCAGGGCGCTAACTGTGCGTTGCGTGTGTATCGCAGGGCAGCAAAACACCAGCTGAGAGCACCCCAGTCGTTGCACAAAAAGTAGCTTCTTCATCAGCAGCAACAAGACTGCCTGCTGTGCCTGACATCATCACTCTGATTGCAGCCAGACGATCCATATTTCCCAAGGACTTTAGTGGGGATCTAGTGGACAGGTGTTTATCTCAAGTCTGAACACATTAACCCGAATGCAGCAGCCATGAAACGATTCAAAGTTTATCATTGTACCTATATCCTGTTCAGGATGCTACTCTTCATCCATGCCCTCTGTGCAGGTCGGTGGTGGAGACCATGCTTGAGGCAGCCAATTGGGCACCCACCCATGGGAAGACAGAGCCCTGGAGGTTTGTGGTCTTGGGTAGGGAAGCCCAAGAGGAATTGCTGGATCTCTCCCTCAAGGTAGACATCCATAATTACTCGACACAGCTGCACCGTTCCACCCTGTACCAAGTGTTACATTCCTGTACTGGGTGCTTCGGTCTGAATAAGCTGTCAGTAACTTCCTGTCATTGTAGGTGCTTGAGCGGGACTGCAGCCCAGAGGACTTTGCCAAGAAGCGCGCCAAGATTGAGGGCAAGCGCAAGAGTGCCTTCAGCAAGGTGGCGTACATGATCCCCATCTGCATGAAACGGCGCGCCATGGCTGGCAAGGAGATGCCGGAGTGGGAGGAGATGTGCGCAGTTGCCTGCGCTGTCCAGAACATGTGGCTGACCATGACTGCGCAGGGCGCCGCAGGTGTGAACATGCTCATTGTACTGATCTGATCGGCTTGTGGGGCCTGCTCATGATCCATCTCGATAACTCTGGAGCCTGGAATCCAGTTGCACCCCATATTAAAAGCACGTTGTCAAGACAGGGACGCAGGAGACAGGCCCGGCTTGGTATTGGAGATACTAGCACCATGTAGTTGTAGGAAGGCATGGACTAGACAGCTTGTTGGGCCCGATTTAGCAATTATGCAGCGCTGGTAGATCCTCAAAATAACTTGTAAACTGAGTGGGCATATGTTGACTCCTCGCTGGTGCACAGGGTACTGGAGTTCCTGGTACGCAGAGGCAAGGGAGAGCTTGGAGATTAAGCAATTCCTGGGGCTCGAGGAGGAGGACAAGTGCATGGGGGTGTTCATGGTGGGCCACTGCCCGGATGCCAGCGGCTACCGGTGTAAGCGCCAGCCGCACGCAGAGAAGGTCACCTGGCGCGTTTGAGCACTCCAGTTTTGGCACAAAGCACAAAGCTTTGGACACCGTGTAGATAGCCCGGCGTGATATGCAGCTGAGATCCAGGAAATTTTTCACACCCCTAAGCACAGGGTATGTACCAAGTTAGATATGTGCAAGCCTTTCAACTGAACCCAAAGGGTCTCTCCTGGACAAGTATAGACAGTGCTGCTTAGCAGCGTGGAGGCGTCAAAGGCTCAAATTACAAGCCTTGCAAGGATCCAGTCGCAGCCATTGCTGTATATACATTCTTTGAGTGAATGTCATCCTATACTAGCATCGACACACACTGCATTCGTGTCAGAGCTCTAGAAAGCTATGTACAATAGATTTTGAGAAAATTCAAGACGGTATTCAAAGCAAGAAAATTGAACACCATGCATGCGAGGACAGTTGCCGTAAAAGCAGTCTGTAAGTTGACAAGGCCCAGGTTGGTGGTCCTTATGAGATGAGGGGCATCCAAGAAGGATCCCATTCATATACTGGCCTTAGCCTCTCTACCGTAGTTCAACTGATGTAGTACATCAGTGCTTTAGCTCTGAGTGAAGAACACCCACACAACGAGCTCTTATCGTCGCCACTACATGTACATCACTTTTCCTTATAAGGACCACATTAACTACGCAAAGATCTTACAGACGCAACAACCATCAATGATGTTCAACGTGTCCCTCCTCGTAGACCTTGCGGCAAGAGTGCTTCTTGTGGCTGCCACGAATGACGGTGAGGTCCAAACTCTGAAGCTGTCGTGCGCATCAGTGCTTCTTGTAGACCTTGCGGAACGAGAATGCGCGCGCGTCGCTGCGGCCCTCCCCGGCCACGCAGCACTCGGCCAGGCTCTGCACCAGCCCCTCGAACATTGCGCCCGACACCTCGGCCGGGGCGGCCGCGCCGATGGGGATCTCCAAATAGATCCGCTCAGCGCTGCGGTCGGCGTGCATGACGTAGCCGCGCCGCATGAAGTCGTACTGGAGGACTGAGAAGTAGCGCTTGAGGAAGGCCGCCAGCTCAGCACCGGTGCAGTGCGCGCCGTACTCGCCCGCCCGGTCCAGCGGGTTTGGATCCTGCGCGCCAGCAACCTCTGTTTACAGTCATGCCAGTCAATTTGCAGGTACATGCAGGGCCTTCATACTGCTTCTTTCCTGTGTGAACGCCTAGTCACATCAAGTCCAGGGATGTGTGGACAATACTAAACTTCTTATGGGCCAGGGATCGAGAGGATCAAGGTCCCGCCATACTTTGCTGACCGCGTTTTGGGAATTCTGTCACAGTCTGGCTCGCAGATTTTTCCTTTCCAGGTCCAAAAGGAGCATATATCACCGGAAGTGCGTCCTGAGCAAGCAAGAAAGTCTATTGTGACAAAGCCAGCCTGGCAGCTGCTGACCTGAGAGGAGGACGAGGATGAGGAGTAGTGAGTGCGCAGGGAGAGGGAGCAGCGTCCCAGCTGCACGATGCCACCGGCCCTCTCCGCGGAGGAGCGCCTGGCATCCGGCGCTGGGGAGCGCCCCGGCTTGGCATCCTGATTGAAGGGGGACGTCGGCTGCGCCAGGGTTGGGCCGTACATCAGTGCAAACAGTGCCGACTCTGCGCGCTCAATGTTGCCCGCGCCCGCCTCTGCAGCACTATGACCCCGTTACGTAAACGCTCCCAGATTTGCAAGACATTGGCTCACTTGGCGGCTGCCCAGCGAACAAGGGGTTGGCCTCCAAAACAGCAAAATTCCCTCCAACACTTTAAACAGATGAAACTTTCATGGGAGTGAAGATGCTAACTATGAGAGGCATCATGCTGGCAGCAATGAAGTGAGGGGGCAGAGTTTGAGGGGAATGTAGGGAACTGACCCTTGCGGGCATTCTCAAGGATCCGGATATATGCTTCGGAAGCATGAGGGATGCCGGCTGCTGGCTGGGCGGCTTCTGTAACAAGGCCATGGCCCGAATTGAGGAGGTCCTCCAGGCCAGAGATCTGAACGCACCCCAGACACAGGCAATGGTCATGTCTCCCTCTTAGCATGGAAGATAGCATGGGGCACCTTCCAGACAGGTCATGTGACAGGTAGTGCTGCAGCAATTGTACCATTTAAAATCAGTGGTGAATTGAGCATCATCCACAGTACGGTATCTAAGCGATCGTTCAAGATCGACGCACCTCAAAGTGTTCAGCCTCCCTAGCCAGCTCCCTCCGCTCTCTCGGATCAGCTGGCAGGTCGCACTCATCATCCCGCAGGTAGTTTAATATAGTTCCAAAATGCTGCAGAATACAAAATCAAGGACACAATCAGAACATGTATTCAGAGGGCCAGTTCAACCAACCAGTAGCATACACCGTTGAGCACTTTTAGAGGCCTTGCCTTCGGGTCTCTGTCCAGGAAGAACCTGCCATCTGGATCAACGGCGCAATTTGCCAGTCCAGCTCCACTGAACATGCCTGGGAAGTACATTGCTTACTTGAGAATTCACACTTGTGTGTTGTATTACATTTGCTGGTGTCAAGGCTTTCAAGCTTTCAAACAAGTGGCAGAAAACCAAACAAACGCACTGGATCAGAAAAACTCTGAAAGCACCTGCAAGTGTGGACTCTTCATCTTTCTGCAGGGTCTGCAGCGAGGTGGTGAAGAGCGTGCCACCAACATTCAGGGAGATTACTCTCTGGCTGCCCGTGAGACGGTCGGACACATTGGGATACATCGTGGCACCAATAGTGCTTTAAAACGCGCAAAATACTATTTATATCGCCTTGTGTTGACGGACGCTGTCAGGACGCTGAACGAGGTCTATAACCGAGGCACCTTCTGGTAGCTACCAAATAGTAGGCAACAATCAAGAGGGCTGCTCTATACTGCGCACGGAGACTATTGGATAGAAGGCAGCAATGCTATCAATGGAAAGTCTCTTACACATATAGGGAGTAGCTGTCGGAGCAGAAAAGGAGGACCTCTTTTGGGAAGGACTGGAATGGCACGTGTCTCAGAAAAATTGCGAAGTTGGAAACGAAGTGGACAAAAAATGTGTATTTCCTGATACTGTATTTGCACGGTTAAATTGCAATACGATTTCTTCGGACTTCCTCCAGATGCGAGAAGCACAACCCACTCCAAATTCCCTACCCCGTTTGAATTTAAGCGCAAGGATGACGTACACCTTCATGCAATCTAGAGACTCATCAGAACCGAAGGCCATAGATCGAAATCGTGCGAAAAGTGACTCGTGTATGGTGTTGTAAAGCCCTCTTGATTGCGCACACATTGTACAAAGCACCTCTTGATTCAGGTGCTTTTTTCAGCAATGCACCTAGTAATGGTGACTCCGGGTAGGTGAGGAGCACCCACCTTGGAATAATTCTGTTGAGTTTAGTATCATTTTGTCGGATGGGTTCGACAATAACTGATGCGCGTTTGGCAATTCCAACTCAAAAGCACGGTCCATCCTGAAGAGCACATGTATAGGATGTGTCGGAAGCAGGCAGTGATGATGATCAAGCTGGATTGATTTGCATAATAAAGACGCGAACAAACGAGAGAGCGTGCTCAGACGGTGTCATCATCCCTAAGCAGAATCTCATGCATAGCTTGCGCGTTTCTTGAGGGCCCATGTCCACCAGAAACTCTGAGCAGCATGATTATGATCAGCCCTCATCATCAGCCGTACCTGAGCCTAGCCCCTCCCAAGCATGCTGCCAGGTGACACCCCATAGCCATCACTTGGCACACACCACAACTGAGCTGGTGACACATGCCACGCATGAAGCCCTGGGAAACGGTGTAAAGCTGGATGGGTGCTTGTGCACAGGGAATACTCTTGAATTTCAAGGATGCGGAGCTGGAGGCTGCGTTCAGGAGAGACTGGGCCAAAGTCAGCTATAGGGCGGACTGTGGTTTGTACTTGCTTGCACTGTCGCTGTGGTGCCTCGTGTGGCACACCCTTCAGGCCGCAGGCGAATCAGGACGAGCGAAATGGGCAGCTGGGAACGCCGTCATGTGCTGCTGCACCCTGGTTTTCATGCGGTAATTTGTGGTCTGGCCTCCCATAGGATGCAGTAGGAGGGCTACTTCTTGTGCAGGACTACAACCCCATGCAATGAGTGGAGGGAGGGAGTCGTATCATGCTTGAATCAGGTGGTGACAGGTCATGTACGCTTTGCAGGCTCAATGAAGGAGCGTTTATGCGGAGACGGACGCTCATAATTGCTTTGACAAAGATAGCAGCCACGGTCCTCGCCACAGAGATCATGCTGCTGCCCGGCTACCCAACTGCCAGCTGGCTGGTACTGCTCCACAAATCTTTGTGTTTGTTGACACCAAAGACACTACGTGCTACAGTCTAAGGTTGGGCACGTAATCCACACAACACATGCAATAAGATCCTTTTCTTTTAGTGAGCAGGGTCTCTTTAGCGCGCTAGGCGTGCTGAGCAAGGTGTGCATGCTGCTCTTCACAGCATGCTTCATGCAGATCCCCTTCTCAGAGCACCTCGTTGTGCAAGGGCTGCAGGTGCCAACCCCCTTTTGCTGCATTTACCTTTCCTCATGTCAATTCTTGGCCATGTCTGCCGCTCCTTAGATGTTGTTGAGCGTAAATCAGCTGCATTGTCTGTACTACTGCAAGGGGCTCTCTGGTACACAGCCTTCAGCACAACGCACTATAGGTGCTCACAGGCTGACGGTCTCTGGCTACTCAAGAAAGTTAAAAATTGATATCACCTATTCCAAGGTCAGCAAAAGTTTGATTTTATGTGGGCAGGTGGGCTACTGCATCATGCACAACGGTCGCATGTGCAGCGCGCTGGAGACGCGGTACCTGGGGATCAGGGAACGATGCTTGACGATGGCGCGCACGCTGAGTGCGCTGAGCTACGAGGCGCAGGCGCCCCTCAAGATGCGCAGCCGCACCCTCAGCAGCGCCCACGCATGCGAGAGCGTCAACGCCTACCTACAGGTGACCCATACTTACACACATCTGCACATGTGGAAGAGCTGACAATTGTCACATTAACAAAGTCCATCCTGTATTTCTGTGCTGTGTCACACTGGGGTCCACTGATGTTTCTTGAACTTCTTCAAGTTTCTGCTCACCGCACACCATGGTGTCTGTGAATTCCTGGATGTCCAAGAACCTGCGCAATGGCACCAAGCGGGTGCTTGGAGGCTGCAAGCTGGCATGGCCTGACCTCTATATGGGTAATCGGCTAAGCTCGCCGTTTCGTGCGGTGCTCTGGTGCAGATAACGTTTGGGTACGTTTTGTCGATGCTGCTGCTGCACGAGCTGGAGGGCCGATCGCGCGCGGACTTTCTGCGCAGCCGCGGCCGGCTGCCGGCGCATTCGACCTCCGGCGGCCTCTTCATGGGCTGGCTGGCCGTGCCGGTGTTCATGCTGCTGAGCGCGCTCATCACCTGGGAGCTCGTGGAGGGCGCCTGGGAGCTGGCAGACACCTGGACCCCATCTTGAAATGCCCTTAACGGACCTTGGCAGGCAGACAGCAGATTATCAGTGTGGCTAGTTCCGTGTCAGGAGCAATGCAGCAGCAGCAAGGGAAATGGCAATTAAGATTGCAGTATTTTTAGTCCTCCTACGAGGGAGAAGGAGGGCATCGGGCACTGCATGCGTCATGAAAGCTGTCAGAGCAGTCAAGCCAAGCGCTGAGAAAGGGCTCATGGGCTTCAGTTGAGTTCCCACGGCCAAATTTGCCGGCTGAGCGGCGATCAGAAGGTTCTAGCTGCCATTTACAAGCAGAGGCCATGCGTTGTTGGCGGTCATTTCAGACGGCAGTGTTGATGTTGCTTTGCACACACTGAGTAGAAGGAACACATTAATGCTGAGCTGTGTCCACAACAGCTTAGGTGTGGGCCACAAAATGTGGCCATTAATATGATATTTTGGCCAACGCATACTTTCCAATTTTTTTTGCTGTGGCCGCAGGGTGCCTGCATGTCTTTTATCCCATATACACCAAGAGGGCACCTCTGCCTTGTGGTGTGTCTGCCAAGACTTTTGCTGTTACAAACATTTTCTTATCGTAACACTGTAGAGACCTGACAGACCTGACCAAGATGGGGCACAATATTCGTGCAATCCAGCGATTTTGACATCCAAATCGAGGGCAAGCCACCAGCAGCTCTCAACAGAAAGCTTGAAAGCGCATGCATCACCATCGAGAAGGAGGTGCTTTTGAATTGTTCTACCTCCTGTGTACAAGTGTTGCAGCTCCACAGATTCTGCGGATTGATATTGTCCATAGCCTGGGAAAACTATTTCCAGATAAGAGAATAGGCAATTTTTTTGTTGATATCAGTTGTGTTGACTTATGGTCCATAAGTTATGGATATATATTGGAATATTTCTTTGCTTGGATGCATGCAGCCAAATGCAACATACACTGTTATGCCTTGTAGTATCAGGTCCTTTGGAAAAATGGAAAAATCTTGGAAAATTTTGAATTTTCCATTCCACAACAATATGCTCAAAGTTGTAATCTGATAGCTGGCTGTTAATTGCAACCGCAATAGGACAGGCTGCACTGAAAAATTGTGGCAGATGCTTCACAAGTGCTCTAAATGCGCGATCATGAGCATTTGTGATCATGCTTTGGCCTGCTGCGCAGACAGTGGCACTCAAGAGGTCCTTCACAGCTTTGAATTTGCTGCATTCAGACGCTCAACTCCTTGCTGTTCCAAGTGCAACTCCTCCCCTGGCGGCAGGGGCTCAAAAAATCTGTCGACCATCTCTTTGGTCACCTGCGCTCGGCAAACAAGACCCCAAATGTTTCCCCTTATTCGGAGCCTTCTATGTATCTGGGTAACAATGAAACCGTGAAGCTGACCAACTCAAGACAAAGACACTGCAGCCTGTGACATCACCTAAAGACATGTTCCAGAATTGCACACCAAACAATTCAGTGCCATGCTCTGCCCCACCTGTTCTATGGACGAGGGGTCCCACTGCGGCTTGCCGGTCTTGTCGATCAGCAGCGCTCTGACCCCTTCAATAAAATCTGACTTGCCTGTGACACACTGGTGCACCATCCTGAATTCCATGCGCAGGCACTCTGCAAGGCTTTTGCCTGCACCCTCCCTCAACTCCAGCAGCACCACCACCTGGGACAGCTTCGATGACCTGCACCACAGCCAAGGCTCAGTAGTGTGCTCTGAGCTGTCATCATGCAGAGCAGAAACCCCTTCCCCCTGCTGCGGCAGGGAAGCCTGGGATCTTCTTGGTGTCTTGAGGCCGTTGTGACATGGTAGATGCTCCCCTCAAGGATGGACATAACTCCGTAATCAAGTGAAACCATGCCCTGGGAGGCCGGTGCTGGAGAGTAACGCATAGGCTGACCCAGCATTGAGACTAGTCCATGCATGCTGGCGTTGGCTGTCAAAGCGCACATTAATCAGTGTCTCTGATTGTTGGGAGACGACAGCTCACTTGTGAAGGGTGTCCAGTGTCTCCCTGCTCCAGGCATCGTCTCTTCGTTCGAGGGCAGCATAGATCTCCTGCAGGGAGTCGAAGTCGAAGCATTCGTTGATGGCTGGCATCTGGTCCAGCAGCCCACTCGGTTCTGGAGGTTCCCCCTCATCCTGCATTCCCAATTTGCACACCAGAGCTTCATAATGTGATGTCCACCCCTGAAAGATCCAATGTCCAACTTCTTGCAATTTCAGGGGGTTAACAATTCCTATCTCTGCTGAAGAAAGTGTATTCGGCTGGCACTGCAGCTTCATGCTGTCCTGCCGTCAGCACATGAATGGAAGCCCACCTCGAAGGTCTGCAGGCTGCGGCGTATCTGCTCGGGGCTCTGGGATTGCGGATCCATGGCGTGCAGCATTTCCTCCAGAGCAGGCAGGCGCTCAGATGCCACATAGTGAGTGGCCAGTTGAGCTTCCTTCACCTCTATTCCTGCAAGGAGGAATACCATTATTCATAAACAAAGCCTCTCATTGTGTGGGTACTTCCCATTCAATGTGAAAGATTGCTTTCAAGAATGTAGGGATGAAATGCCAGATTAAAAAAACAACAAAGCCCATGTAGCGGCCTGTTCTTGCTCGTGCATGGTGGCAGTGAGATTGAGAAAGTAAGGCAACATCCGCACCCTTCAGCCGGCGGCCAGTGAGGCCCAGGTATGTGCCAAGCTGGCCAGGCAGCCGCGGAAGAAAATATGACGCGCCCACATCTGGAAACAGGCCAATGCCGCACTCCGGCATTGCAAATACCGTCCTGTTCCACACCAGCACAAGAAACTCAGTCGCTGCCACAGCAAAGTGGACTTTCCCTGTCCATGTCTTGGAGAATCTTTCAGTAAGCTCGATGGTCGTGCATTGGTGGACTCTAGGTGTACCTCCTATGCTGCAGTAGTGAAATGCACTCCAGCAGACATGGGACAAGGGACAAAGGCACAGACCTCTCAGTAGCAACCCGGTACGCTCCATGAACAGAGATGCCAGCGCCTCCGCCCATGACAATGCCGTCAATGAGCGCGATGTGAGGCGTCTGCAAAGTGCCCAGCCGGTGGTTGAGCCTGTACTCCTCCCGAAAAAAGCTGCGCACCAATGCCATACTATATCAGCATGCGGTGTGGGGTCTTCATCAGCACATGCAAACGTAGCAGAACAGAACAAGGAGGCCTAGCATACTAGGGATGCATTACCACCATGCACACACAGCGCAGGTACATGAAGATGCAGATCATATGCTAGTGGCAACCAACGAAAGCAGCAATAATTAGGTTAATACATAAGCGGTGTGTGATGCCCAACCTGATGGCTTTGTCATGCTGGCCTGCCAGGATGTACTGCACCATGCCCTTCACATCTCCACCGGCGCAGAAGGCCTTGCCGCCCGCACCCTTGACAAGAATGGCATGCACGTCCGGGCTGGCGTCCCAGTCATCATAGAGCCGGTGAAGGGTCTTGCACATGGGCTCATTCAGGGCGTTCAGTGCCTTGGGCCTGCAAGCGCATGAACGCCATAAATAAAAGTCAAACTCAAGAAGTATGGGGGACTTGCACAGATCTAGGTGCATGACGAAAGGTTTTGAGGAGTTTGAGGTGTCTGCACCTGTTGAGGATGGCCACCCCCACTGAGCCAGGTAGAGTTTCGTCTTGTCTGCCCGTCCGAAAGAGAACCTGTGACACGATTTATATAGACTGTTATCACAACATAGCCAGTCACAGTGGGCACCCCAAATGTGCAACCCAATGTCAGCAAATACAATAATGCGCTCATTGCGTATCTTCGGCGAGCGATATTCACATGACTGTGATAATAAGGAGGCTCCTTTGCACCAGCCATTCAGGAATGGCATGCTCGCGTACCTCCTGCTCGCCAACCGGCATGGCGAGTGTACTGCTGCGCTTAGACCCGTATATGCATCCTCTGATACCGGCGATCGTGCCAAAAAAGATCTTGTGTTTTCGTAACGTCGCCACTCTGTCCAATGAGCTCAGATTTAGTAGCTTGGGGGAGCAGGACAAGCCCAGTATGTCTCAGGGACTAGTACAGACATTCTCCAAAAGTTTGCAGAGCAGGAATTAATCAATGTCACAGAGCCTGTGAGCAGATCTCACTACCAATTCTGCCTTGCAAATAACTTCTTCAAATTTGCAGGCTCGTCAGTCCACAGCAAAGTTTCAGCCCAGTCATGCCAAATTTGGCTCATGAGTACCTTCCTCGAGCTCCCTCCAACTTGGCAAGATCCCTTGCCTGCCTTCGTTTATTTGTGGCAGATCATCAGGTGTGTACATTGCATGACAGTCTTGTCAGGGAGGGTGACTTTCGACTGCTCTAGACTCTGCAGAAAGCTGGTGGTTGATCCAGCAACCTGGTTTGGCATCAAAGACAAGGTTGGTCTTCTACATCGCTTCTTCATTTACAGTGGCTTTTGTGAGCATGTTACTTGAAAACTGATTGTTGAGATCAGTTGTCTGTGAAGCCGTGACTTGCCCCCAGAAAAAGTATAAATCTTGATCATCTACTGTTGCGTCTTGCATTGACCATAGCATCGTTTGACGACGCATCAGTACAAGCGATATTGAGTCGGTCTTCTGTTATTGTGACGTCTGTATGACATGAAGGAGCTTTTGTAAGCGCTGAGGAAGCTTCATGACGCCCCATCTTTCTGCCGTATTCTGCTTTTCATTTCGCTCCTAAGGACATTTTCTGCATCCATGCAGAGATATGGCGGACTCTGCAAGCATTGCGCAATTCACGGACGTCACTGGAGCTTCACAGGAAGCTGCCAAATTCTTCCTCGACAGTTCTGAGGGCGTGGTTGATGCAGCGATCGACCAGTACTTCGCCACTGGCGGTGAAATGTTCGCTCCAGCCGCCCCTGAGGAAGCAATGGAAGAAGCTGAACCCATAGCTCAACCAGGTAAAACTGGTCCCTGCTCTTCTGCGTTCATCACTCTCGATGCCTGCCTAGACAATTAGGCCAACTGATACTGGCAGAAGATACAGTCAGTGCCTCTTGCATAGTATCCCAACATTGATGTGCCAGTCCGTTACCTGCTGAATTGGACTAGCCTTGGTGGCATGCGTGAAGTCTCACCACCTGCTAAAATTCGCTGACCAGGCCATGTGGTGTTGCAGTGCTGCCACGCCAAGCTGCGCCGGTGCCGGCAGCAGCCGCACCGCCCCCGCGCGCGAGTGCCGCCAGCAGCAGAGGAGCGCGCCCTGCAGCGCAGCCCAGGGGCAACGTCCGCTCCCTGGCGGACATGGCCAAGAACCAGGACGACAGCGACGACGATGAGCAGAACGAGTACTACGCCGGCGGCGAGAAGAGCGGCCAGGTGCGCTGGCATTCAGTAGATGCTTGGGCTTGCTTTGGTGCATTGTTGAATGCTTTTATGTTCACATGACCAGCTTCCTTTTGTTGTCCTCCTCCTGATGGGGGGATCCTCTTTGGAGAAGATCTGCCCTGTTCAAGAAGGGGACCCATGGGACTCTGATGTGAGCTGAGATAGACAGCAACCATGATGTCTGCAATGTCCGCAACAGGTGGTCAAGGGCAATCCAGCCCCGAAGGAGAAGGTGGGCGAGCTCTTTGACCGCGCGCGCATGGCCGGCGCAGAGGACGGACCCGCCGCGCCCCTGCCGGCGCAGCGCTCCGCAGGGGTGTTCACCGGCACAGCGCGGACGCTCGCCGGCGGTGACGTGGCCCCCGAGCCTGCACCGGCGCCAGCGGACGGCCAGCCGCCGCGCATCGTGCACAACATCTCCTTCTACGCAAACGGGGTCTTCACCATAGACGATGGTGCGTGTGCCTCCTCCATGCTGTTGCGTGCTGTAAGTGTTTTGCTCACAATGAGCTTTAATTGGGCATCACAGCAAATGTGTATACATGAGACCAGGGATCTGTTTTGCACTATGACGGCACAAGATTCAAGAGCTCACTGCTCGCTGAGATATGGAGCTTATGCTGTACTGCAGTGGCAGTCCTACATTATGTAATATTCTTTTTACTTCTCGCGTCAATCCTGCAACATTGTCCCCACAGGTGAGCCACGCCGCCTGGACGACCCGGCAAACAAGCCGTTTCTGGACAGCATAGCGCGCGGGGACTGCCCCAAGGAGCTCGCGCCCTCCGACCGCCGCATCGTAGTCAATGTCAACCTGATCCGAGTCGAGCGCGAGTACGTGGCGCCCCCGAAGCCGAAATACAAGGCCTTTGGAGGGACCGGACGGCTGCTGTCAGGTGCGCTCCCGGCCCCCTCACTACACAACCCTGTGCTATAGCTATCACAAATGCCAACACAGGTAGCTTTGCACCTCGGCACCTGCACGGCTTTTTGCCACTTCCAAACCCACTGGTAGTTCTGGGTGTGCCACCCTGAAGGATGTGTCTGAGGCTCATATTGTGAACTGCGCAGCGGACGATGGGCCGTCTGCAAGCAGTGAGGCGACGCCGGAGCAGCCGGCCGCAGCCCCAGCAGCAGGTTCCCAGATGCCCTGGGAGGGCCCTGACGAGTCAAAGGACACAACTTCCCTGCAGCTGCGCCTAGCAGACGGCTCTCGCATGGTCGGTCCTTGAGCCTGTAACTTCAAAATCAATCAGGGTGCACCAGACAAGAGCAAGGCGTGAACTGTGCATGTGACTTCCTGACGTTGGATATCTGTATCCTGTGCAACTGCCGGGTGTGAGTAGATCTGCTATGATTGTGTGCATGGGGGTAATTCCTTGCAGCTGCAGTGAATAAAATCTGTGCAGGTGGCACGCTTCAATCTGGACCACACAGTGGGGGACATCCGCCGTTTCATCCGTGCAGCCCGACCCGAAGTCACAACTCCATTCCGCCTCATGACCGCCTTTCCGCAAGCACAGCTGGAGGATGACGCTGTCACCATCTCCGCTGCAGGGCTGGCCAACGCTGTCATCATACAGAAGCTTTGAGTCTGCTTCACCCAGTGCATGTGAAAGTCGTCAGCCAGATAGTAAGTGCGGGCTCTACATTGATAGCAGGTCTAGGTTTGCATTTAAGTGTTTATTCAAGATGGCATTTGTGCCTTTATTGCCTCAACTCTAGGACTACTCACCCGATCAACATTCAGGTGGGTGAGAGTGATGCAGAAATTTGGAGTTTATGTTTGCATGCTTTGCCGAAATGATGTGTTCATTCATTAGCGTAGGATTGCAACCCCTACAATTCCTAGCCAGTAAAAGGCTACAATCTTGTTGTGCAAACTACTTTTAAGCACATTCTCTATAACAACACACAATCTCTGAAAACACATGCAACAGCCATAGTGATCTGACAACTGTTCACCCTGACGATACCGTGTCATGTCAGGCTGGCATGTTGCAAATCGGATGCACTCTCATCTCTCAAGTCTGTCCCTCTAGCATGCTAATTTCTTGCAAAAGACCAGCCTCTGAGGCAATCTTCTGCAGCTGCTCTGGCTCCAGCGCAGCTCCTCCTGCCTGCTTCTCCTTCAGCTGCTGCACCTGCCTGAGCTTCTTCTGCAGATTGCGCAGCCGCTTTGCTGCGTCTGCGCCGGAATCCTCCTGCGCCTGAGGCTCAGCTGTGGTCAGAGCAGAGACACCTGCAGAATGTACACACAGCTGACGTGAATTCATGGGCCATAAAAAAATCCGAGATACACTAGAATGAATTCAATCTTCCTGCTTATGCATGGTGCAGAAGGAAACATGCCGTGTCTGTGACACGACCTTTGATGCTCATGTGCCCAAGCAGCCATGAATGCCTTTGGACATTTAGGATGCACCTTCTGTGACGGACTTGACTTGGGCGGCGGGCTCTGCACCGTCCTCACTAGCCTGTCCATCTCCTCCTTTGGCCTGCACACATTTCCCAGACGCTGCTTGAATTCCTTGTTATGGGCACCATCCACAACACATGGCTGCCAAGAATTCAGGCATATGCCACAGTGCTGCACCTTGGCGCGTTGCCGCCGCTTGGCGTTCTTTGACGCAGTCTTGGTGTCGGGCGCAGGTGCGCCTGGCACAAGGGTCTTGTGGTGAGCGTTCACACCAATGCGGCCGCGAGAGTCGTTTGGATCATGCCCCAGGCTGAAGTTGCCGCTGGACGAAGCACCTGATGCATGCATGCAACAGCTTCATCTTGCTCCCAGAGCCAGCATCCTTTTGCGTTTGAATCATCAACTAGCCAAAAATATATGCAGACATGCAGCTTGTCTGCAGGACGTACCTTGCCTTTTGGCACAGAAAGCTTGCAACAATAATAAGTTTTAATAATAATAATAATAATAATAATAATAATAATAATAATAATAATAATAATAATAATAATAATAATAATAATAATAATAATAATAATAATAATAATAATAATAATAATAATAATAATAATAATAATAATAATCATCATCATCATCATCATCATCATCATTGCCAGGGAGATACGCGACATCAATTGAAATGCTTGAAACACATGATACATGAGAGCAAGCAGGTTGGTGAACAAAAAACATAATGAAATGAACGTACCTGCTGCAGAGCCCCTCAAGTGAGGCAGAACATAGCCAGATGCTTTGGCTGCTGCAGGGGCCGCCGGTGCACTGCCGTTGGCCCGAGGCGACTGCGGCCGATCGGGGAATGTGTCCCGCGGCGCCGGCTGCCAGCGAGCTTCCAGCAGCACTTCCACCTTCTGCTCAAGCAGCTTCTCCCCAGTGTACCTGACACCCGCAAGTAATTTTGTTGTTGAAGTGCCCGTGCCCAGAAAATGGGCATGACAACAATGCAAGCCATGCTTGCTGAGCCTGGCCAGAAGTCCCCAAGATCCGGACAAAATAGACACGCAGAAAGGCTGGGAGATGGAGGGTATTGAGGGATTTAAAGGCGCATGCATGCGTGGATGTGCGCGTACTTGTATATCTGGAAGCCATTGTCCACCCTCAAGCGGGGTGCTGTGGTGGCTGTCAATACACTGCGCCCGTCTGGAGCCCACTCCAAACTCACAGCATTGTCAGCCCTGCATGCAAAAGGACGATCAGCACACCTATGCATGTCATGCAAACTAAGAACAGTGTCTCCAGACGGCTTCGTTTCGAACAAGGACAGTGAGGCTGAGTCACCTTGTGGCACCCATCTGCTTGAGCTTGCCGTCCGCCTTCTTGTCGAAGAACAAGATGTCGCCTGGCAAGTTCCCAAAGCCCGCCACCGCCACAAACCTCCCCTGCATTTGCAAAGTCCTTGCTCTGAACCACACCGGCAAAAATTGACCATGGCCGCAAATATCATGAAAATGAAACTGTACAGTGCAGCTCCCTGCATGCTATGGAGGGAAATGTGCAAGTCACACACCTGAGGACTCCACCTCACAAGGTTGTGGCCGCCGCTGCCCAGATCAAAGAAGGGCTTGCAGGCCTCAGTGAACACAGTGCTCTTGGCAGGCATGAAGCCAGCCACTGTGATGAAGTGCTCGCCCGAGGGTGACCACTGCACATCATGCACCGGCCCCTCCTGCAAGACAAATACTTTCAAGCTACAGCTTCGCTTGCCTATTCCTTTCATAAAAGGCGGGCTAATGTGATCGATGTGAAGTGCAACAGGTCCACAGACCTTGAGCTGGACAATGCAGTCATTCTTTCCATCAGCTGAAAGGTAGTTAAGCTTCTGCTCGCCATAGTAGCTCTGGTTCGTGGCATCTGTGTCCGAGGACGTCAGCGCCAGCAGGGCAGTCCCCTTGGCATTCCACAGAAGCTGCGCTGCGTTGGCCTGTCATGAAACACCACGTGCATGAGTCAGGAACTTGGGCAATGCACAGGAAAAATCCAGCAGAGTTTAAATCTGATGCATGCGGCATGAGTGTGGAGTTGCGCACCCTGAAAAAGGACCGACGTGCAATGGGCGCAGGTGAGTCACCCTTGCTCAGCTGATTCAAGTCCCAGATGCCCACAAAGCCGGGGGCGCTCTTACCCTCTGGCACGTACGCAGCCAGGAGGGGCTTTGCTGTGTTTGGTGACACTGCAAACCCTGCCAAGCCCTTCACTGCCAGCTTCTTCGCCACCCCTGCAGCCAGGCACATTTGACCAACCAGCATTTGCATAGTGCATGACAAGTTATTAATATTGTCATGACTTACACCAGTTTGAGCAGAGTTTGGAAGTATCAGTGCATGCATGGATGCATGCAGACTTGCTGCAATGCCGCATTCATTGGGCAGCTGCAAAGCTGCAACTGCCTGTTGATGTAAAATGGTTGTGGATGGAAGCAAAAGGCTAATGCTGCTTGAAAAGCAAAGTCTCAGCCCCCTAGATCGCCAAGCACCTTGTGAGAAATTGTGTGGGTCGTAGACATTGACAGCATTTGTCACGAGGTGCAGTGCGGATGTTTCATCAGCCGTGAATGCCACTGCTGGCCAGTGATCCCTGCTGAAGCTCTTCTGAAAGAGCTGCATCACCACCGTGCCTTTCCTCCAGTCCCATACCTGCACATTTGAGATTCTAAAACCTTGATTCCTTGATGCGCTTTGACTTTGGTGTCTGATGCCAGTCAAATGACAGACTCGCTATCTGCACAGGTTAGCATGGGTCAGCACCTTAAGATTCTTCTCTGCATTTCCAGAACCTGGGGCGGGCCGTTGGAAGGTGGTCAAGTAGGTGTTCTGTGGAGAGAAGGACACTGCCACAACTGTTGGCAAAGTCAAAGCCGCCACCTGTTCACAGTTGTTGCTTAGAAGGCCTTGACCAGCACATGTCCATGGCAACATCTGTAGGAAGGACAGCAACTGAACAACCACCCGGAAAAGGACATCCTGTTCAACAAGGTACCTGGTCTTGATTTCTGCCATCATAGATGGTGACTGCATTGGGGGACATGGCTGCTAGATACGCCCCATCCTCTGACCATAGCAGACTACCCGCTGGCACCCTGAAACACACTCGATTTCAGTGCACAGGTGATAACTGAACAAATGAGATTCCACCCATAGTTGAGTCTACGCTCATCATGCCGCATGACATAGAAGCCTCCAGGGACAGCAGCCAGCACTTGTGGCTTGTTCCTGCTTTAATGTTCTTGCAATGGTGTCGTACACTTCGCTTTTTATGAGGATATATTCAAACACCAAATTCTATTACAAATCAGTGACATCGTTGGGTTGCTGGACTCACTTGGAGATCTTGGTGGTCGCCAGCGCAAGAGGCGTCTTCTTTGGTACCAAGCTCACAACCGAAGCTACATCCGGAATCCTCACTGTGAACATGAACGAAATAAAATTATTAAAAGATGTTAGAATCATCCACTCCTATCCTGCAAAGCAGAGGATCACTTCAGATCACAAAATGCAGTCAGTAGCTGACCTGTGATTTGCTGGGGTGGCAAGTCATGGTGCTGGCCTTCTGCAGACATTTGATTGTTCTTTCTCCTATGAGATCGATTTGGACTTTAGACGCTTGATAGAAAGTGCGGATGTGCTGCAATGCTCACTGCAATTATACGACTTTTATTTCTTGCCGTACTCCTCTCCTGTCATCACCGAATCATTTTGAAGGCTGCTCGTGGATTCGTTGAAGTTGCAAATCTCATTTAAAGCAAAAGGGAGAAACGTTGGAGTGGACCCCCAGTGGAATTGATGACGTCATCACAACTCCTCTTCTTTCTCCCAGATAAATTAAATTGATACATGATTAATCTTGTAAATGCGCGCATGGCTGATGAGAATTGTTATACACAACTGCGATAGGACTCTCGAAATGTAGACGTCTCGGAACCAATTTCCATTGCTTGTGTACAAGCAACTAGGATCTAAGTCGTGCGCAATCGTAGGGATACACAAAATGAAATATTTTCAATTTTCCAGTATGTTCTAGAGGAGGTGTCATGACAAAGCATGGATTTTTACAGGATCTTAGGTGTGAAAAGGGGTGCTTCACAGCAGGAGGTGAAGGATGCCTGGCGTCGAGAAGCCCTCAAGAACCATCCTGACAGGTGAATGTAGTGGCAGGATAGTATTATATTCCTTTGTGTGTTGATGCCTGATCACTCCCAACAGCTTGTCAGCAAGGCCTCTGACTGTCGAGGAGAACCTGCGCAGACTACAGAACGCTTCAGACTTTGACAGAGCCGAGGCTGCACGGAGGTTCAAAGAAGCCAAAGAGGCTTACGAGGTGCTCAGCGATGGTACGCATCCTTTGCTCTCTACACAGCTTGCCCAAGAACTGCACCTTGGCCTTCTGCAACTCTGAATTTCCCGGCTTTTGACCCATCTGCAAATTCAGTGTCCCTCACATTTACTCCTGACACTCTCACGAGGGTGCCAATGTGTCATCTGCAGATGGCAAGCGAGCGCTATACAACACCTCTGGCCGCTCGGCAGTCTATGCAGCGCAGAGGGCAGGCAGGACATCCTCATACGGCAGCGATTTCACTCCCAGGGCGCGCAGCGGCTGGTCTAACTTCAGATACCAGCAGCAGCGCCACAACGTCCATGGTGAGGACTTGCATGCCCCACCATCTGCCCTCCGCCCCAGCTATGCAGTAGCCAACTTGATGTGACAGAAAGACCCTTGCACTCAATATTGCGAAATCCGCAAGTGTCCAGTTGCCTAGACTGCTGGCACAATAAGCAGCAGCCCTTGTGTGAGTGTCGATTGAGCAAATTTTCTGTTGGCCAGGGTCTGCATTTAGTTTCTTCAGGGGGTTCACGCGTGGCATGGGCCGAGCTGATGCCTACTTCCATGCCGGCTTTGCTGGCATCCTGGTTGTTGGAGTCGTGCTCGTCGCCCCGATGGCTGACTCACTCTGGGAGCGCATGAATAGTGGGGTGCGTGCATCGCTGCCCAACTGACTATCTGCGTGTCTTTCTGGCCAATCCATGGTGAAATATGGTGTTGCTGGGGACGACTGGTTGCTGATGCTAGAACCTGTTCTGACACTGTGCTGTGCCCGCACGCAGAAACTGTTCAAGCATATGAAGGCAGCGGAATCACACACGGTACCTTTTTTTTCGCTTCAAAATAGCCTGTGATAGCATAATATGCGAGTGCAGGAAACTCACCGATTGAGATGTGGTACGATGAGCTAAATGTTACTATCAAATGGAGTGTGTTGGCGCTGCAGGCTGTTTGGCCTGTGAGAGATCGGATACAGGATGAGGGTGAGAGGCTGCGGGCTCAGGGAGTGCCTCCAGAAGTCATTTCTGGCATGCGCAGCATCAATGCCCATGATTTTGCCAGGCAGCCAGCTGACGCCAATTCCAGAAGCACTCTCACGATGGTAGGGATTTGTCATGCTTCCCAGATGCCAGCGTCACTGGCCCATGGGTGCGCCAATATGTTAGACAGCAGCCCAATATGCTGCATTAAAGAAGCCTTCAGTCACGGCGCCAGGCAATGTTACTTCCTAAAAGTCAGCGGTGTGCTTGTGCGCAGGGCACTGTTACCACTGGTGAGCGTGTGAATGCAAAGGAGGCTTCTGAAGGACCCTGCAAAGAGCAGGATACTGCCGGCCAGGTGCCACATGAACAGTACAAAAGGGCAGCCTCAGAACCTGCCGCAGGCACAGATGATCCTAGTGACTCTTTCAGTAAACGCAGTAGTACCAATGGGGGACTTTCCACGCAGAGCGCTTCCTCACCCCAAAGCGCCAGTGATGATGCTGTGATTGAAAAGCCACAAGTGGATCCAGAAGGCGAAGCTGCAAATCCAGCAGGCAATCCTATACTAAGAGAACCGTTGCTGCCGGACAGTAATCAGAGTGTACAATAAAGAGAAGAGGAACACTGAAATCGTGGCGCATAGATTGTGGGCTCTCCTCAATGGATTTGAGGACAGATGTTTTTTTCGCAATGACAGTAGCTATGCTAGGCACGGGCAATATAAACGGGTTATGCATGCTGTTTTTGCGGACCCAGATCCATTAATCATTGGAGGGAGCGGGGCTGTACGTTAGGTGGCAGTGTACCAGCATTGAAAATCAATTTACACCCTTACCAATGATGATGAGTGCCATTCCAACATCATCGTGTCCAGACATGCACAGCATGTACATTAAGTTAGGTAAGCTTGCATAAGCTTACCCTAAAGCTTTGAATAAATTAAGACTAGTCTAACACATGTGCACATGATGTCACATCAATCGTCTAAGTTGCGACAATTGACTTGGTAAGGCCAAACTATCAATACTGCTGTCCATCCATCTTGACTGTGCTTGTTCTTGCAAGCGGCTGTCTCAGCTGCATAGCAATTGCGACTGACCATATAAGAAGACGATGAGGCCTGATGCCCTGATCATTTGCGAACATAAATAGAGAAGTGACACAAAGCACCAAAAACACAGTCCACAGCATCCATGACATGATCCGACCAGAAGTTTGAGCACGGTATATCAGACTAGCCTAGTAGGCAGAGCGAACATGTTCGCTATTGGGTGACATCAAATATGCAGTCCCTTCATAGGACAATGCTCAGAGAATGAGAATGCTGACCATAAGAATACACAGCGTATTCTACGCCAGGATCAGATTGCAATGCATGTGTAAGTTGCTACAGTGGGGTCAAAGAAGAATACAAGTTTGAATGAGTCCATACCGGGCAGATCAAGAACCGCTTGCCACAAAATCCTGTAATTGGCCTCAGAGCGAAACCCCCACCATGTGCGAGAAAATGGGGCAGAGCCCTCAAGAATAGAGGCAAGTAAAGACATTTTGTGAAATCATTGGTGCCATATGGCCAAGAGAAAAAGCACCTGCTTGCCAATGAGGGACGCCCCCAAGATGTCAACATGCCGGTGCTACAAAGCAAGAAGAATGGGTGAGCCACTGCATGTCGTGCAACCTCTTGCGCAGAATGTGCAGACAAATGCAAACACAGGACCCTCAGCAGCTCCCAGCCGCTGCCTAAGAGTATATACTGCAACAACGTCAGCTCCTTCGCTGCTTGGTGACCACTATAAAGCCGATCAGATCCTGGAGCTGTTTCGCGCGCCCAGGCACCCGGCAGAAGATCATCTGGCGCTCTCTTTTGGGAAGTGCAGGCTGGGCACCTGGGTTCGCAGTCGAATTCATCCAATCGTGCCCTTCACGTGCAGCCCTTCTCTGAGTCAAACCTCATCTGATCGTACCTAAAGCAGCACACTGCCTCTTGGCTGAGTCGGAGCTCATCCAATGGTGCCCTTGACGTGCGGCGCGCTGTCTCTGTTGGCCGAGTCGGTGTGGAAGGGGTTTGGCGGCGCGAGATTGGCCGAGGGGCACAGGTCGCGCGGCGCCAGGCGCGACAGAGAACAGCCCGAGACGGAGTGCCAGCGCTGACTCAGCGGGGAGCAGCGCTCCTTGGACGGCGCAACTGGCGGCCGCGCCATGTCCTTGCGCTTGGGAGTTGACCCCGCCTGCGTCCGGGGCGGCCTCTGCCGACAGCATGCCTGCAATGCGTCCCCATTTTTAGACCCTTCTTTAGACATGCCAAGCAGACACTCCTTGCCCGGTTGTTAGCTGGTGCTCAGTAAGCTGGAAATCAACGTGCGAAAGGGAAAAGCAGCGAACGTGCCTCGACAAAAGGGATTTCAACGCCACCACAATTTGACATTGGAAAATTCTGAAGGACCCTGTTTTGGTGAAAGAGCAGGAACTCATGAAGGGGAGAGAGCAGGTCTCACTGCGCGGCAAAGGTCTGGCGACATGCTGTTCCTGATGATCTCAAAGGCCTCCTTGGCTGAGGGCCTGTCCTCTGGAGGCCGCTCCAGGCATTCGTCTATCAGCTCTGCTATGCTCTCAGGGCACTCCTCGGGCACCTGTGCAGATGCAGAACACACAGAGGTTTCTTGGGTATAAACTCACAGACTTTTTATGCCATGAAGCAGCTACACCCACGAAGCAGCTACACATACACAGTAGCCATAAGTATGAGGGGACTGGCCATCACAAAGGCATTTGCGTGCCCTCCCAAGCTTGTGGTTCTGGAAGACCAGGAAAAGCTCAGACCTGCAGCCGTCGAAGATGGCCGCGCAGTGGAACCTCTTGAGTGCAGATGTTCCACAGGACCACCCCCAAAGAGAAGATGTCCGCCTGCAGCAGCAAATGAACAAATGCTCCATTGACTGCATTTCTGCCCCTTCCCAGATGCCCACATCCCACATTACTGCAACATAATTTCCAATCCTTGCCCTTCTTTGTTCAAGCCAAGGCACTGGCCACTGTGCATCGTTGTGCAGGAGATTTCCTTGGTGCTGCACACCAAAGGGACCGTTTCCCACGCACTCAAGGCAAAGCTGACCTTCTCGTTGCAGCGCATGTTGAGCAGCAGCTCAGGCGCGGCGAACGCGAGGGTGCCACCGGCATTGGCGTCTGTGATTGTGGCCAGCATCACTTTGGCCAGACCCAGGTCGCCAATCTTGGCGACTGTGTAGTCCGCGTTCAGCAGGATGTTCCGGCACGTCAGGTCCCCATGCAAGCACTGCAGCCATCACACAAAAACGACCTTCAATCGAAATGATTGCACAGGGAACAGGTTATCCTGCCTGCCGCAGAGATGGAGGTGTCCCAATCCGAAAAGTCAGCACGGCGTGGGGGGATTTCAGCAGTGTCACTGCACTGCAAGACATACAAGGCGGAGCAAGGAGTTGCAGAGGAGAGGTGCGGGGGGCTGGATGCGCACTCTGCAGCTGTGCAGGAAGCACAGGCCCCTGCCCACATCCAGGGCAATCTTGTGGCCCTTGCTGTACCAGCCCAGGTCGCCGCTCCTGTCGTTGGATATGGCATTGGACAGATCGCCTCCCTGCAAGCCAGTGCCTCAATCAGCGTTTGATAAACCTGTCTGCCCAACGTCTTGATGGGTTGAACGTGCCACTGCAAGGCATGCGCATGGGACCCAGGAAGCATTGTTGTGCAGTACATTGGCACCACTGCCATTTTTGTGGTGCAGCAAATTTGAAGTGTGGCATAATGCAAAGCAGACAGGAATATTGCAGATGTAGGCTGGGGCCACACCTCCATGCACTCCAGCACCAGCACAGGGCAGCCCTCCATGATGGAGGCGCCGTAGAATTGCACAATGTTGCTGTCAAAGCTGAGCGTCCTGAGAAGGTCCAGCTCCTGCGCAAAACACCCAAGACCGGGGCTGCTTTCAAACCCACACCCCCTTCAGACTCAACAGCAGTCTCAGCACTGCAACATCAGGTAGAGCCAGGCAATCTTGTACAACATGGCGTTAATGGTGGTGGACACTGGGCAGCATAACACTGAACCCCATTTTTGAAATCCGTAAAAATTTTCCAAAGGGATTTGAAAAGGACCTTAGTAAAACGGGCCAACTCCTTCTCAGGGTCCTCCACATCCAGCAGCATCTTAAGTGCCACCTCCCTCACACCTCCATGCAGCCCCTTCAACACCTGTTCATAGCATATGGTGATAACATCAGTTCCTTTCACACCGGGCTTAATTTTCGTTGCCGCATGATGCAGCATGGAAACAGGTCGCAAGCATCAGCATCAGGGATCGGGGATGGGAAGAAAGGGATGATCAGGGGTGAAAGAACGTTAGGACTCTGGCTCTGGCACCTTGCAGAAGCCACCCCTGCCAAGCTCATGTGGCGTGCCATCGCTCCTGAAGCATATCTCAATGTCCTCTCCATCCAGGGAGTTGCGCAGACACCACTTCTTCATGTCAAGCTCCGAGCAGACAGAGCTGACCAGGGAACGCCTCGAGCTGGGTTCCATCATGCTCCCTGTCCAGTCAGAACATGTCAATATACGGAACTGCACCTCGGGCAGATCAAAATAAAGCCATCCAGAACCTCTTTACGGAATCTGGCTCCACAGTTGTCACCTGCAGATATCTTGACTCCTGTCAGGCCACACTCTGTGTCTTGACTCTTGTCATCGCCTGTAGCAGGGAAAGCATCCTTGGCACGCTTTTGCCGCAAGTAAAGGATGGCGCCTGCAGCCATCCAGCAATGCATACTGTCAATTCACCCAAAGCTGAATGCTGACATATTGGCTGCTGCCAGTGCGGACATTCTGAAGGGACATGAGCATGTGCCAGTGTCATTTGAAGGCCCATGATCTGCAGACGTACCAATGATTGCCGTGACCACAATGACCACAGCGACACAAGAGCCAAGGATTGCAGACATTGGGGCATTGTAATCATCCTGAGGAAAGCCGGCTGAGGGCGGAAAGCCTATGGCGGTCGCCTGATCCACAAGAGTCAGACCTGGTGTGTGGGACACAAGAGTGCCTCAGTGCGGCTTTGGATGAAGTTGAAAGACACTGCAAGGCATCCAAGATGCACCAACACAGACATGGTGTAAGCCGTTCTTCATCAGAGCTGCAGACAAGGCCACGCTTTTTACACATGCACGCATCGCTCTGCAAATTTTTAGGACCTCACCTGGCTGGTGTTGTATGGAGAGCAGCATGGCATCCGTGAGATTCACACCCGCTTCAGCAAATTTTTGAAAGAAGGATGCTCTCGCGGCGCCATCTTTGCAGGACACGCATGCAAGCATGTCTGTGAAGGCCTGCCGATGCACCCAAAGCTGTCATGCACCTCACCAGGAGTGTTTCTCTTCCGACCTGAACAAATTTGTGCAAAGGCTATGCCATCCATGCAAAGACCAATTTCAGGCATTGGGAGACATCAAGGAAAGTCACAGGCCTCACCTCCATAACTTCCTCGATGCGATTGGCCGCCACAAGGTGGATTACCACGCTGATGACGTCCACATCACCCATCTGCTGTGTGATCTGCAAGCATCCCCAATGCCTGATCACCGCTGTGTACATTTCTGCTTGTAAACAACATACAGTGAAGCAGCATCACACAAAGCCGTCATCAAAAACACGAGCATCCATTGCTATCAAGACAGGCTGTGCTAGCTCCACTGGACACTTTTGGCCCATTTCCAAACGAGCCTCACATTTGTCACAAGCGCCCGATGGATCCACAGCCTCTCGTTCAGCGGATGGAACATTGCAGACATGAGCAGATTTTCCTTCTCTACCACAAAGGGAGCCAGGCGCACACCCGCGACCTGCACAAGGGTGAACAACATCTCATGCTGTACTCAGAGGTGCGCCTCCTTCAATGGCGCCCACTCAAGGCATGCCTTCAGGCCTCAACACTGGCACATAAAGATTGAAATCAAGGTTGAAATGCTGATGACTGAGCACTCATGTGTGTCAGTTAAGCAAGTCACCTGGATGTTCACGGTATAGCCCTGGCAGGAGCTAAGGGGGAGGCGTGCGACCACGGGGGCAGCTTGAGGGTATATACACTCGGTCAGATGCCAGTTCTGGTCAATCTGGGCACATAAAGGGGGCTTAGATTTTATACTCGCATGCGTGCGCCAATACTCATGTAAGCAGGAAATAACACGATTAACAGCAAGACCTGATGCTTTGCTCACCGTCGTGTTTAGTACAACATTCCGATTTTGAGTGGTTTGCATGAAAAGGGTGAAGTTGAAGCCCTCTGCCCTCTTAAAGTAGCTGTCAATCGTCCAGTATATCTTGAACGTGAGGTCCACGCTCGTAAAGTAACTCAGGCTGGCGCTGAGGCTCTCGGAACCGTTAGAATCAATGTCCCCTGGCGACCATGATCCAAATAAGCACACCATATGGTTCTTGTACGACAGCAACAAAAGTGCGCAAGCTTTGGGGGGAACCTAAATCAATGGCCTTCATAAACACTGGTGTTGGATGTCATGAACGTTGTATGTTCTCACCCCTGGACCCAGTAGTGATTGTCTTGGCTCCCTGGCTTGGACTGATGTCAAGGACCTGTAGTTAAGCATTCAGGGTACGAATTATTTGCGGGCTAATATTTCTAGTTCTGATGCTGCAAAAAGATATTCTTGACACCAAGCCCAGATGCAAAGGAGTCGAGGCTAACCTCACAAGAGACATTGAACCCCTGCCAGTCCTTTTGGGAAGGGTTGTTCACGTTTCTCAGGTACAGCTGGCGGAGGTTGCTCAGGTCGCCACCGTAAAGGCGCTCAACGAATTTAACAGCAGATATCACCTGATTAGGAGGTCCAAAGAGGTCTGCCGCGTAATCTGCACAGTGGAACATGTCCAGTAGGGGGCAAGTGCCTGGCTACTTTCCACACAAATTTGGCAGCTGGCATTAGGGGGCATTCTAGTTATAACCCCAGAAATTTCAAAGCAAGAAACTAAGTATGTCGCACCTTTTATCCTCAGGGGAACAAAGCCCCGAGCAGGGACGCCATCTCCATATGCTGTGCTGCTCAGGAGGCAGCACAGCAAGCACACCACCGACAAGCGCATCGGCAAGCTTATGCATGATGTCACAAAGATTCTCCTATTGATCATCGATGCACAACCATCAACGGAATGGGCACCTGACGCATGGCTAGGTTGCCAGGGCGCAGCTCAGCGGCCATCGGGCGACCCCCAGCCATCGTGACTGCCTCTTTCAGGATTATACTATGCGCAAAGACTTCATCGGCTGCCACTGGTGTGCGCGAGAGGGCAGATCAGCCATGACCGCGTAGGGAACGCCAGCTGCTTTCACGTGCGAGCTTCACGTCCACACGTCAGCGCGCCAGCGTGGATTCAATTGAAGAGGGGGACTCTTTGACCTCATAGAGGACAATAATCGTTTGTGAGCGCGCACATTGACACAGCAGCACAGGCAGCTGCCAAAAAACATTCTTGCGTGTGGATGCAGAAAGTACTCTGAGCTATGGGGGTGCGTGTCCTTCTTTACAGGCTTGTTTTCTGCTGCTCATCACTTTCCCAGTGCCAAGGAGCTGACCCACTTTCGTTGTGCCATGCAGGGTGGATGCAGTCCAAGCAAGCGTCAGTGGGTCTACAATAAGAAGTATCCGCTGCGCTTTAGCACCTACTGAACCATTAGCTTCCAGCGTCCTTCTGTGTTCACGTAAGCAGTATGACTTCAGTCGCTCTGGCTCGCCAAGCACAGCCTGCTGGCTGTCACAACGCACACCAGCGTCAGAGAGCTGCCTCCCTTCGTGGAATTGGGCCCCAATGGCGTGGCCCACGCCTTTCGAGGGCCTCGGGCGGCGCGCGATCTCGTAGAGCGAACACGTGCACCCGCGCGTCGGTCAGTTTTTCCATCAGCCAGACAGCTGCAGGCGCGCCTGCCGTCCGCAACTTTGACTTTCTGGTACTGGGAAGCGGGATCGCCGGGCTGAGCTATGCTCTCAAGGTCGCCAAGCACGGAAGCGTGGCTGTGGTTACCAAAGCCCAGGCTGAGGAGGGCTGCACCCAGTACGCCCAGGGAGGCGTGTGCGCGGTCCTGGGCAAGCACGACAGCGTGGAAGCACATGTCGAGGATACCATGATCGCAGGAGACCACCTCAGCAGCCGCAGGTGGGCACCACTGCTCTGTTGTATCTTGAAGACAAGTGCATACTCTTTGTGCCCGGTGAGCTTGCTTACGTTGCTGTTTCGATGTGGAGTGCTTATAGTTGACCATTTTGTGGTGGCTTAAATCGCTGCTGTAACTTTGGACACTCGTCGTACCGCGTTAAGCACTGTCAGGGTATCTTTTGTCTCTGCCCTAGTTATGCAGCCATGCTCTGCTGGTTCTGAGCCAATGCCACCGCTTTGCATGAGCGTCTCATCCATCCCATCCCTTTCCCACTTGCGTGCGCATGGCATTTGGCCACGTCCGCCGCATGCATCACATTTTACAACGGTAGCATGCCTCCTAGCTTGAGCCCAGGCGTGGTTTGCAGATTCCTGGTGTCATTTGAACGATTAGGATGTTCCACATTCTTTGATCAGGACGGCTCACACCATCTTCGTGGAATGTCGCTACATGCGGTGCAGCTGAAGTGGGCTGACATGGCGGCGCAGGGTGGTTGAGGTGGTGTGCAAGGAGGGCCCCATGCGCGTGATGGAGCTGGTGGAGCTGGGAGCGCAGTTCACGCGTAAGGAGAACGGCGCGCTGCACCTAACGCGCGAGGGCGGCCACAGCCACCGCCGCATCGTGCACGCAGCCGACGTCACCGGCCGCGAAATCGAACGGGCCCTGCTGGCCGCCGCCGCCGCCAAGGGCAACATCACCTTCTTTGAGCACCACGCCGCTGTGGACCTGGTCCACACCGAGGTGGGTGACGCCCCTCCTGGCTTGACAGATTGCCTGAAGAATACTGTAGTGGCATTTGCAGGTTTGGTGTAAGAGCTGTGTCATGCTTGAATGCCAAATATCCTGCTGTTTACTGTTTTCAATGCCATAGCAGAGACGGATTTGTGCAATGCTTCCCGCAAGTTAGTGCGTTGTGCAGCTTGCAGGAGGAATTTTCTAAGCCCTCAAGGTGTGTCCTGGATGACAGCGCTGATGTCTCTGGCTGAGCTGTCCAGGTGAATGGCCAGAAGGTGTGCATGGGAGCGGACGTGCTGGACCAGCAGGCCATGCGCATGATTCGATTCATGGCCCCGGTCACCATGCTTGCCACCGGCGGCGCTGGTCAGGTGGGCTCCCATGCAGCCCTCGTTACTGCAGCAGCGGATTTTTTATGGGATCTGCATTGAAAAGATTGTCCACAAACAGTGTGGATTTATGGATATGATTTGATGAGAATACCGTATTCATGAACAGTGTGCACTTGTGATCACTGACTTACCGGGGTTCAAGGCAAATCGTCATTTTCATCTGCTGCTGCTGCTGCTGCTTACTGATGAGCCTTTGTACACAGGTGTACCCCAACACCACAAACCCGAGTGTGGCCACAGGCGACGGCATGGCAATGGCATATCGCGCGAAGGCGACGGTGGCCAACATGGAATTTGTGCAGTTCCACCCGACGGCATTCTGCGCGTCGGCTGTCACTGGCAAGCCCTCGCAGGGGCGGACCTTCCTCATCTCTGAGGCCCTGCGCGGCGAGGGAGGCCGCCTGTACAACCAGTCAGGCCACAGGCAATTGTCACCCTCCCTCTTGGTGATTCTGCTTGACTTGCTGTGGATGATTGCATGTTGATGTGACTCTTCTTCTACGCTTACGTATGCGTCCGCTTAGGATTTTGAAAGGCATTTCTAACGTGCTGCAGATTTATGGAGGATTATGATTCTCGGCTTGACCTGGCGCCGCGTGACATTGTGGCGCGCGCCATTCAGGATCAGATGCTGAGCCGCAATGACAGCCACGTGCTGCTGGACATCAGGTGCTTGATCCCAACTTTACTTTATAGGACACTGCCAGCTGGCTTTTGCCTTTATTTATGGTGAACGTTCCTGGGGAAGGAAGATTAATAATCTTTTTGTGGCACCTGCAGCTACAAGCCCGCTGATGAGATTCTGGCGCACTTCCCCAACATTGCGGCCCAGTGCAAGACCTTCGGCATTGACATCACCCGGGAGCCCATCCCTGTGGCCCCGGCTCAGCATTACATGTGCGGCGGTGTCCAGGTGAGCAGCCACCTCATCCCCAACCTTGTTCTTCTCCCACCTCATCCTCCTCCAGAAATACGGATTGGTGTCTTCCTTTGCTGCCATACTGTGTGGAGCCAGGGTGCCTTGTTTGGTGGACTAACATGTTCTCATTATGCTCTACCTGGAGACTTTTATCTGGAGACTTTTTTGACGCGCTGCCATGCTCTTCACAGACGGGCCTGTCTGGTGAGACCAACGTGGCAGGGCTATTTGCCTGCGGCGAGGTTTCCTGCACGGGCCTGCACGGGGCGAACCGCCTGGCCTCCAACTCGCTGCTGGAGGGGCTGGTATTTGCAGAGCGCGCTGTGCTGCCCAGCCTTGCCCATGCAGAGGGAACACTGCGCGACGCCGGTCAAGCCATGACCCGTGCTTCTCAGTGCCCGGAGTTCACAGGTGCCTGCTTCGGCCCTTGCTTTGCTGGGTTTTCCTCCGGGAGACATGGCTTTCGCTGTTTGCCCCATGGTATGTCATGTCATGCTCGTAACAAGCCTCAACAAGGTGCATATTTGGCGCAGGCCTCTCGGCACCGAGGCGGCTTTCAGTGTCGAACAATGAGTGGGTGGCTGCAAAGCGCGCCGAGCTCACAGCAGTGATGTGGAGTGCGGCCGGAATAGTGCGCAGGCGCGCAGACATGAAGGAGGCACTCCAACAGCTGGCGGGCATGCATTTCGACGTTCAGGTGAGACATATTTACCATTTTATTGTGTTACTGTGTTACTGTGTTATTCCTGTCACCCACACCTTATTGTTCCTGCAATTTCTTGGCAATTGCTGCCGTCTGTGACATCTTGCATGCGAGTCCTTGAATATCTGTTGCTAGCGGTCACCTTGCAAGCGCTGAAGCACATACCAATTTTAATCTTGACACGTAAATTCGACCGTGCGCAGGCAATGTGGCAGAGCTATGGCACATCTACAGAGCTGGTGGAGCTGCGGAACCTGATGGCTGTGGGCGAGCTGATCCTAATGTCGGCCCTGCAGCGCCAGGAGTCGCGCGGCGGTCACCTGGTCCTGGACCACCCCGGCCCGGGGCTGAAGCTGCCGCGCACCACGCGCATCGGCGGCAGCAACCTGTCCGCCAGCAAGCCGGCCCCGCCACAGCTGGTCGGCAACGGCGTGCCCCTGCGTAGCGGCAGCCTCGGCAAAAAGACCGGCGGCGGCCTGATCGAGCGGGCACGCTCGCGCGAGGTCGCTCTGAAATCTCAGAAGGAGGATGTGGAGTAATTATGCTTGCCTGGAGAGCCAGGCGTGCAGGCAGCGCTGCGCAGAAGCAACCATTGCAGCCTGAGAAGCCGTGCATGCAGACAATGCAGCCCAGAAGGACTTATCGCAATCTGTGTTATCATTACAAGGTCAGCATGATGTGGCTTCATGCCAGAGCCCAGAATGTGAGGAGAGAAAGGTTTCTTGCCCAGGCAGGCATGAAGCGTGTACAATAATTGTGGTCTGACAGAGCCACTTGCAGTAGAGATAGGCTTCGTTTTGGAAACAGTCTGCATCAGTTGCATCTCATGCGTGAAGAGGTTTTGGTATGGCATATGTGTGGCATGAAGGCCTCTTGATATTTTCTGCATTCAGCTGAGTTCATATTTTGATTAAAGCATTGCTATGCAAGTGATGGCCCCAGGGTTCATAATGTTGCAACAAGTTTGGACATCAATTTTCAACGAATAAACATGCTGTTGTGCTAGACTTATTTCAAGCATGAAGGAAACAAGCTAAACACTGCTATACTCCTGCGAAGCCTGAGGCAGGTTTGGAAAATGTGCACTGGCTGTAAGATCAGTAAGTGTTAATGCTGCCACTCTTCACATCAGATCTCCCATCTGCGCACAGATGTTGCTGCACTCTGATCTGAGAGCCTCATCAGATGGAGAGCTGCCGGTTGATGTCAAAGGCTGAGTTGGAGGAGAGCACGGGTGTCTGATTGCTGTACTGCTGCCCACCCCCCACCATGCCCAGGCCCTGCCCAAGCAGAGAGCCCAGCAGACCACCCATTTGAAAGGGGTCACTCAGAGGCTGCCCACTCCCCGCGCCCCCACCATGACCCATGTCCCCCAATGTGCGGTTCATCTCCTGTACAGCCACAGGCCAATCAAATTATCGATAATATTGTTATCAGAATCACAAGCTTTTCCTGCCAACACAAGGTGCGTCATCAGATCACATGTGAGCAGAATTCCAGCCCAGGCTCAGACCCATCATCTAAACACGGTGCAAGCAGGTAGCAAACTAACTTAGGACTCTCAAGGCATGGAAGGTGGGTGCTCACATCCAGGAGACGGCCGTATGAGATGTGTGTGCCAACCCGCTCTATGGCCTGCGCACATGAGCCCACACATCAGAAGCAGTTTAGATGGTGTTCTGATCTGATTCCTTCCATGGACAGCACACGGCTATCAAGACATACAACAATGTCCCAAATGATCACCTGGATGAAAGCGAAGGTGGCTGCGCCAGTTGAGACATTGCCAGACAGCTGCGAGGTGTCGGCGGCAGTCTGGCTGTCCCTTGCAGCCCCAAACTGGAAAGCCTCACCACCAGCTGTGCCCTGCAACCCGATCAAACAACTGTCAGCGCATCTGCATCAACCCTTCACCGGCGATGAAGATGCGCCACGTTCAATTCCCTCCTAGTAACGTGGCCCAAATGCCAGTCTCTGTGAGGCAGGTATCAGAGAAAGAGGAAGGGGTAAAACTAGCCATGAGTGCACCTTGTAGATTGAGGGCCGCTTTGAGAACTCATTGGTCCACACGGGCATGCCATTGTGGAACTCTGCCCTGTACTCCATGTCAAGCACCGAGCCGGAGTGGCAGGCGTCTATGATGGCGTGCAGCCGCACACCCGGACGCAGCGGGTTGACCAGCAGCTGATTCAACTCATCATCCACAATCTGGCCCCCCTGCAGGCAAACATGTTGCCGTATTAACGACACTTTTGCTGCTCATAAAGACATGTTGCTCCATGTACTGAAGTAAGGATTCCGGCGAGGAACACCACAGGTTTGGGCCGGAGCAGGCTGCACATCGTGCGGTAGTCTTTCATCACCGAGGTCCTGCAAATACAGCTGAGGGACTGAGTGACGCACTTGCTTGAAATCGCAGGGGCACAGAGTCTCGTTGTACCTGCGGCAACAACCGGACTCAGCAGCCTCAAGGACACTGCAACATAAAGCTGTGATCTGAAATTTCTGCAGCAGGTGATCTTGCCAAGGAAATGATTAAAGAGAAAGCCCACCCGTCATCTTCGTCCCCTGACCAGTCAGCAGTCTGTGATCCATGCCCTGCACAGCACAACGCCACATAAACATCCACAACGCAAACGAGGTGCTTCAATTGAAGCCATGGTAGCTTCAAGACCTTTCACAGCAGACTTGAATGCAGCTGGAGTGAGAGTCACCTGAGAAGTGGAAGATGAGGGAGTCGCCGGTCTGCGCGTCGCCGACCAGCCGCCGCATATGCGCGCGCATGTTGTTGCCGGTGGGCCACTTGGCAGGGTCGTTCTGGTCGTCGGTCAGCATCGTGATGTCCTCCTCCTTGAAGCCGAAGCGGGTCTTCAGCAGGTACTGCATGCACTTGGCGTCGTTGATGCAGCCGTTGAGTGCGTTGTCAGTCCCCCTGCACCACCAATGATGCCTCTGAGCACACCATAAGATGAAGTTGGGCGTCTTCCAGCAAGGATGCTGGTTGGACTGGCATGATGGACACCAGGTGTTCAGTGCCAGGATATGATTGGGCACTGATGAGTCACGTACGCATAATTGCAGGCGCAGATGAGGGCTCTCTTGCGGCCCTGCTGGGCGGGCGGCTCTCCGTAGCCCGGCTGCTGTGGAGGCGGCGCTCCGTAGCCGTCCTGTAGGGGAGGCGGTCCCCCGTATCCTCCCTGCGGTGGGCCACCGTACGGGCCTGGTGGACCCTGCCCGTAGGCCCCATATTCCCCCTGCGGTGGTGGCCCGCCCCATTGCCCTGCCAGGCACAGCAGCAAAGTCGATCCTATTAATTTCAGAGCTGTAAATTGGTTCACTTTTGCCCATGAAGGGACATTGTTATTCTTGGGCAAAAAGCAGGAATAGTTGGCACACACATGTAGGAACTGACCTTGAGGAGGGCCACCGTACGGCCCCTGTGGAGGTCCCCCGTATGGTAAAGGGCCTCCATACGGCGGTGGGGCCCCGTAATCTGTCCAGTATTCTCCACCGTACTGCGGCGGGGGTGGTCCCCCGTACGGTGGCGGTGCCCCACCGTATGGCGGCGGTGCTCCGCCATATGGGGATGGGGCTCCATTGTAGGGGGCCGGAGCACCATATTGAGGGTTGAAGGGGGGTGCGCTGGGTGCTCCTCCATATGATGGGGCCGGGTAGTTGCGGTCTGTGGGCAAGGCCGGCTTCTCTTTTTCCTTCTTCTTCTCTTTCTCCTTCTGAAAGCACAGGGTGGCTCGCTCATTCCTTGAACAAGCAGTGTGAGACAAGGTTGAGAGATGTTGCAGCTAGCGTTTCGTATTGTTCACACACACCTCTCTCTTCTTGTCCCTCAGCTCGATGGCTCTGTCGATAAGGTCTTGTTTCTCATCGCAATCCTCATCATCGCCTCCGTTATCCTTGATATATTCCTGCATTAAATGGAAGACCACTTACATATCTAAGATTTTTCAGCTATCGAAAGGGAGGACTGTGGCATTGGCATGCAGCGATTTCCCAAACCTGAAGCTGCTTGATTTTCCAGCTCTTGAAGTCCAGATCATCATCCTTGCCCATCTTTCTCTGTTGAGTAAGGTGTGTAACCAAAATAAACGAACCGCTTCTAGTCCATGCGCCTCTTTCCAAGGAAACCCCAATATGAAAGCAGCACCTATCGCATGTCTGACACAAAATACTGAAAGAAAGGTATCTCAATAAACTCAAAATAACCCAAACACAGACAAGAAGCAATTGTGGAGCATGGACTTCCTCCAAACCTGCACATGACCAACGTCAGTGCCACGTGTGACCGGTCTTTTGCATGCAGTTCTGTTCATCGAATTGTTCATTCTGTTTTCTGCACACATAGAATAGGTGATAAGTTCACAGACCTTCAGTCAAAGATCCTCGTCCTCCAGAATTCTCACAACTGCGAAACATCTGAATTTTGATCTGTTTGATCTGCCTCAGATCCGATTGCCCAGTAACCCAACGCTGGCTCTGTATTTGGTGTACATCAATTAGCAGAAGCAGGATGGCATGGAAGGGACTGGTGAAGCAGGCACAGCGCTACCTAGATAAAGGTACCGCAATTTTCAAGTGTCTACTTGTATCCTGTCAGACATCCAGCAAAATGGTCACAAAGAAAATTGTTAGCACAGCAACTGAAGTCAAACCCCTTTCTTTTTGAAGTGCAGAATCCATACCCTGCTGCAGAGCGCCTGCTGTACCAATTTGCAAGCGCAGAGGACCTTACCCAATGGAAGGTGTTCACAGACAGAGAGTATGGTGGTCAATCGACTGCAGAGCTGTCCCTATTTAGCGAATCCAGGGATGGGACAGTGAGTTCTCAGTGCCCTCTCTCAGTCAGCTGTGACACTTGGAAGCCATGGAACATGAAATTGATTCTGCTGTTGACTGGGAATTCACCGTGCCTGTGCCTGGTTCCTTTCAGCCACCGTCATCTAAACAGAAATGCCCTGCTTGCAGGCAACTGCTAGCTTCCATGGCAACATGTCAGTGGAGATCGATGAGGAGACAGAAGGCAAACGGATGCAACGGAGTGGCTTTGCTGGGCTAAGAACAGAGGTACTTAGCTGGAGTGGTGTCTACGGGCTGCAAGCATTGCTGCTGCAAATGTTCTCTTGTCCTTGCTGTCATATGGGGAACACGGTGAGACAAAGTGGAAAATATTGTGTCTGCAGGAGATGGAGGGGCAGTACATGGATGTGGAAGGCTATGATGCGCTGGCATTCCGCATGCGCAGTGATGGAAGGAAATACATCGCAAATCTGCGCACCGCTAACTGGATAGTTGGCGAGGAGAATTCGCATGATGTCTGGCAGGCATTCCTCCTTGGAAGGTGAATTCCACTACAATTTTGTTCCGCCACATAAAGTCCTCTAGAGCATGCAAGGAAGGCAACCTCAGAAGCCATATTTCTTGGAAGGGGAATGTGATAGGCAGACGCTGCTCTGCTTCAAGTTGTCACGACTGTCATGCGTCCTGCTGCATAGAATGACTTGCTGTGTGTGAGAGCTGCAGGAAGGGGGCATGGCAGGAGGTGGTACTGCCGATGGATCGATTTCTGCTGACGCACAAGGGGCGACTGGTGGAGACAAGGTCGGAGATGAATCCCCATCGCATTGTGAGCCTAGGAATCAGCCTGGCAGCAGGGGGCAGCGATGCGGAGAAGACAGGGCCGTTCTGTTTAGACCTGGAGTGGATAAAGGCAGTCCGGGCTCAAATATAACAAGTTTGAATGATTGAGATGCTCAAGGAACAAGAAAGAATGCCTCACGCTGAATTACAATTGATACATGAAGACCTGGAAGCACATGAGACATCTACATCACAACAGCGCTGTATTGGCCTGTCTAAGCACTATAGCTACATGTCATGAACAACTATTCATGTGACTGAAAGGTGGCATCATAGATACAATGAGGGCAATGTGCATAAATAGGTGCACTGGCGAAATTGCCACACAAGCAAACATGTCTAGTGTACAGGCAACTGTATTCAGCATCACGGTCTCAAATACTGCACATGCGAAGAGGGAGAGCCCACCAGACCCACCACACAACAACATCACAGCGACACTGTGCATGCCATGCGGCCAGCCCTAAGGTCCCTCTCACCTTCACATGGCACCCCAAAACATTCCAATAGTCAACACCATGACGCCTCATGTGAGCACGTCTTCCTTGCTGGCTTTTGCTAATTTCTTCTGTTGGTACAAGTTCAGCGTTCACCTATATTCACTACTCATGGTCCCTGCACCATTGCATGATGCAAGGCCACAATCAGGGCTGCCTGACTTGATGTGCCATCTTGAGTACTCATGGCCTCATCTCACCCCTCTGCATGCCTCAGCCCAAACCTTCAGCTGTCTTCTGATATACAATAGCTTCATCTGGCGGACGTGCTGAGGGGAGATATTGAAGATGCTGCTCAGGCGGCGGCGGCTGCCTGGGGAGGGGCGGGAGGCCGCGGGCGGAGCAGGCGTGAGAGGGCGTTGTCCTGGCGCAGGCGGCGCAGCAGCTCGGTGCGGATCATGGTGCGCTCCTTGCCGCAGCCGCCCAGCACGTCGCTGTTCTCCTGCGCTCGCCTGCGCACGCACAGATGACACATGTCCTTCATGACCTGACGCAAAATTGAACTTGTGGACACAAAATTCAGGTGAGGATTGCTAGGGCAGTTGGGACCATACACCCTACGCACTGGGGCAGGCTTTCCTATATCTAGGGTAGAAGGTAGTCGGGTAGACAAATATCCCCTCACTGCAACTTGGCCAGGGTGGCTGCACCGCGCCTCAGAGGAGAACCATGAATTCCTTAAGTCTGGGGAGCATTACTGCCTCTCATGGGATTGGCAGGCAAGAGAAGTTGTGGCTGGCTTTTCATGGGATTGGTGGGGGAAGAGAAGCCAACTGGGGGGCACCTGATGAGGTACTGCAGGGTCTCGTGGACGGGGCCGTAGGGGACGATCTTGTGGATGCGGTACCCGGCACGGCCCAGCGTGAAGCTCAGGTGGTCCGCCATGCCCAGCAGCTGCCCAAAGTACACCCCTGCAACCGCGCGCGCATCAGCTCAGAGACATCTTAACTGGGTGGAAGATAGGGTCTTCTTTATCAGCCTTTTGTACATCTCCTTCCCGCAGGATTTACGGTGACCAATACGGTAATAGGACCTTCCCCCAATCCTGCAGTCCAAATAGTGAGACGACAAGCAGTAGAGCGTCCTTACAGGATAATGCAGGTTGGAGACTACACTTGTCTGCAATTCTACGGCATGATCATTGTCTGTAGCCCGCTGTCATTCAGCTAGATCCGTTCCTCCTCTCCAGCAGGCTAGCTCCGAACAGGAGCATATAAGAGCATACTGGAAGCGTGCAAATAAGAAGAGTGTGGCTCACCGCTGGTGGCGGGGTTGAGGCCGAGGCGGTGCATGCAGCGGGCAGCCTTCTGCACAGAGGCTTGATTGTGGCTGGCCACCATCAGCTCCGCGTCCCCCTGCGCCACCGCCCCCAGGATGCGCTCCACACACCTGCCACCCACACCACCACGTTACTGTCAGCCTCATTCGCACTGCCAATTCAAGCCATTTGCCCACTCGAGAAGTTTTGACAATCCAAATTGAGGAACGTCTGTTGGAAAGAAAACTAGTCATTCGAAAAAGAAGAAGGCAACTTTGGTGGCATAGAAAGTCTTGAGATCCTTGCTGATTGAACAGAGCAAGCCTGAACAGCCTTTTAAGAAATGTCTGGTCTTAAATTTTTCTCTCAAACAATCTGGCAAGGAGTGCCGCATTCTCATGCCCTCAAGCTTGATGTCAATAAGGATACTCTCAGCAATCAGGGGACTCTACAGATAAAATCGTGATGAGTGATTGCAGCATGCGGGAGAAATCTCCTTCGTAGCCTGAGGCCTTCCGCCTAATGTTCATCCCTGTTAGTTTAAAGTCCCCTGCAGCGATACATGAAAGGGTACAGCGGGGGGCTCGCACCGGTCATAGTTGTCGTGGGTGGCCTGCAGCGTGTCCTGGATGGGGCTGGCGTAGCCGTGGGCCTCGGCGCGCGCACGTTCGACCATCATGTACGCGCCGCGCACCGTCTTGGCGCCGAATGCCCAGCCCTCCTCCGCCGCGCGCGCCATGTCCCTCTTTAGGCGCGCCGCCGCGTCCTTCAAGTAGCACTGCGCACACAAACATCCACCCGTCCATCTCAGGATACAGGACCCTGTTTAAATGACTCAAAGCAGATGGCTCACAGTACCTCTGTCTTGCTACACCTGGAACTGTGAATGAGGGAGTGGTGCATGAACCCCCACAAATAGACGACACACGTGCATGGAGTTGCGTGCTGCTCGTCGATGGTTCAAGGAGAAAGCGGACGGGATCGGGATTCTTTAACAGCCTTCCTGTACCTCCCCGAGACCTCCCCGGAGTCCTCCTTGATCTAAGCAATAAGCAAACACCATCCCATGCAGTGGGGTGAAGGGCGAGGAAGGCGCGTGCCTGGTAGGTGTTGATGACTACGGGCTGGGAGCGGTTGCAGCGCTGCTGTGCGCGGATGGCGAGAGCATCGATGGCGGGCTGCATGTAGGTGTGCTCCGCGTCCACCAGGATGCGCGAGTTGCCCTGTGCAGACACCCACACTCGCTTCAGCCATCGCCCCCGGCACAGCCTCAAAACAGGGCGAGCTTTACTTGCTTTAGGCTTCTGTCTACACAGAGCAGAGTGGGGCCCGCCTTAGACTAAATCACAAGCAGTCTGGTGCCATGCGCGCCGCCAGCAAAAGTGGCATCTGCATGCACCTTCCCATTTTGCATGACCGACGGGGAAGGCGTCCACTTACTGGAGGTCTACACCAGTAAACTCACAGGGGTTTCTCGGAGATAACAGGGGCTGTACCATGGCCAAGACCAGCATGTCAAGCGCCACAGAGCAGACACTGCTGGTGAGGAGCAGCCCATCATTCAGCCGCCATCCCACGTGAGCGTCCGGTTTCTGGGTTTACTAAAAAAGGGAATTGTAGGGGCTGCACCTTGGCCAGGACGGCGTCGCAGAGGGTGTCCATTCGCCGTAGCATGTTGTCCAGGGAGGCGGTCTCATGCGCGTCCAGGTGCGGCAGCAGCGCCTCTCGCAGCCGCGCGCTCGAGTGGCCGCGGTCGGCCGGGTCCCCAGTCGCCACCAGCACCTCCGACATCTTCTCCAGCAGCTTCGGCGGTCCCAGCGGCGTCACCTGTCAGCGCCAGCACCAGCCGTTGTCAAAATGTGATCTATTTGCCTTGCGCGGTCATGGCAAAACACGCCGCAGCCAAACTATTGCTCCAATGAGTATGAGAAACAGCTGTCAATTATTGCTCCAATGAGCATGGAGATCAGCTACATATCATAACAACATGGCAGTGCAGTACTCGAAATAGCATGAGCTGCTGTGTTCTTAGGTTGCTCTTTAAACTTGAACAGGCTCGAACCTGGCTATCAGAGGTAGCAAGAAGAGACATTGCGGATTCAGGAGAGCATACCTTGATGGCGACGAAGGCTCGGTTGCGGATGTTGTCGCTATCGCGGATGCTGCGCATGAAGATGTCCAGATTACGGTCCAGCTTCCTCTCGGCCGCCGCCACGGGGCAGCCCTCGCAGCCAAACTCGTTGTTCACATCGTCCTCTGCCGCGTAGTTCAGGATGGGCCTGATGCCGTGCCGCTCCAGGTACTGCACCAAAAGGAAGTGTTTTGTCCTAAGTGCTGCATCCCTGCTGTCAAGTTGACTGGTGCATTTCGGTGGGTCATGCATGTTCATGCACAGCAGACATGCACAGCTTTGTAGGCCCAGGTTTAGGTGGGCAGCAACTTAATCCAAAAACCTGAGGTGAATGTGTTTTTTTTTCTTCATGCATGTGCAATTTGAAATTAGCGCCTGAGCTGGCACATGCATGTAATTACTAATCGCACATGCAGTTTCCTACACGACTTTCATGCCAATTGGAAGAGCTCACCTGCAGGGTTGGCTGGATGCTGTCCACACACTCGCCGCCGCAGAAGTGCCGGAAGAATGTGTGCTTCACCGCCCGGTCCACCACTGGAGCGGCAATGCTTCGTGACACCGTCAGCAGCGTGTCGGCGTTGCGCACCAGCGGCTTGATCGTGCACGCCTTGAACACCGCCAGAGACTGCAGCAGCTGCGCCGTGCTCTTCGCCTGTGCAGCGCTCCAACTCGAGGCATGTGCTGAAGCTTATCGAGGGTCGAGGGCAACATGTGAAGGGTCTGAGCTTGTTAAGGAAGAAAGACTGGGGACTGCTGTACCTGGAAGGCTTGTTTGGGGTCGTCAAACTGGAGGTCCTGGAAGGCAGGGAGCGCTGAAGAATGCTCGGAGCTCATCTCAACTGCCTCCTGACGCATGGGGTCGGTGCCCTGTGTTTGCATCAGTCAAAAGGATGAGTAGACTAATTGCAGTTTTGATATCCCCTGCATGCTTCAATTTGATCAAGAGGGGCAGCCTGCTCAGGGCATGGAGGCAAGGAAGGCACCTGCACGGACGCTGTCTTGAAAACTGCTGACGGAGGTGCACTTGGGGCAGTGCGAACAAGCATGCTGTGTGGGTTGAATGCGCCCGAGCGCCTCATAGCTGCCCTCAGAGCCATCTAAAAACACGCGAAACTTCTGAATCCAGTGGCAATTAGAGTCAACTGAGGTCTTGAATTTGCTTTGGTCCCTGCACACGAACGTAGCGCAGACGTACCCTGACTTTCCGTACACTTCAGGCTGTTGAATTATTCTTCCCGATAGCGTGACAAAGCCTTCCTCCAGCAATGACCTGGAGTCGTATTTATCTCTTGTTGGGTACCTGGCTATTGGGATATTATTGTATGCGTTGAAGGTGCTTTCAAGATGCAGACATCTCGGCACACTCCTTTTTAAACACAACAGATATGGACAGTGAATTGCTGGAAATGTCGGAATACGGGGGTGAAGTGCGTAGAGGTGCTGACTTGACTGGTCCAAAGGCTTCACCTGCCTCCCCCTTTGAAGTCCCTGCTGAGGACTATACAATCGTGATCTGGACACACCCCAGAAGACCTCGCAGTTGCGTGGTGTGACACGCTCTGTTCCTCTGAAATGTCGGAAAAGCTACAAAAGTCCACCTGTATCAAGTCACATGGATCCACGTGCACGTGCACTGACGCAGCAAGCCGAGGCCCCGCGATTGAGGATGATCGGGCAGTTTCGCCTCAAACATACGTTTTCTTGTCTTTGTTTGGGGATACTTGGTCTTGCACTTCCCCGAATTTGAGGCAGTTGTGGTTGTGTGTGTTATCCTCGGACACTGCCACAAGCAATCTTCTCAAAGCTTGTGACATATTCTTTTATTCATGACCTTAATGGACTTCACGATGCATTCCGCGTGATTATTACTTACGACAGCCAGGGCTGGACTGATATAACTGAAAAGTACCGTATTTAGGTCAAGCATCTGGAAATCCAAGTCCGGACAATTCTAACGTCAGTCGTTTACAGATTATAACTCTTTGGATCATTTCATCAGCTAAAATCATGGCTCCTTTGAGTTTTGAGGGCAGCGATGTCATAGAGCTCATAACTCTCTTACCCAAGGCAAGTGATCCTACAGGCATGAATGCCTGACATGATGTGTCTCACCGAGCAGTAATACCTGAGAACATAGCAAGCTTTGTTCAGAACATGTTCAAGACTTCTCGATTATTTGCTCCAGTGCAGGCGGAGCTGCACCTGCACATTGAGGGCACTCTGGAGCCAGAGCTCTTGTTTGAGCTGGCAGCCCGTAACGAGGTGCTCGAGAAGATCCCCTATAAGTCCTTGGATGAAGTACGGGCCGCGTACAACTTTCAAAACCTGCAGTCCTTCCTCGATCTCTACTATGCTGGCTGCGCGGTCCTCATCACAGAGCAGGTGGGTACCGCAGGACCCCCCTCAATTGCAAACGTTGCATTGCACAAAAAACATGTCTTGTCATGCCTTGGCAAAGATTTCATGTGTTATTCTTTGTGGATATGGTGCAGGACTTTTATGACATGACTTGGGCATACCTGGAGCGAGCAGCAGCGGACAAAGTTGTGCACACAGAGATATTCTTTGACCCTCAGACGCACACATCGCGCGGCGTGCCCTTTGCCACAGCGTTCCAGGGCATAACCAAGGCGCTGAAGGACGCAGAGGCGAAGCTGAGCATCTCTTCTCACATCATCATGTGCTTCCTGAGACACCTTGGGTCAGAGTCGGCCATGGCCACTCTCCAGGAGGTGAGTCACAGAGACCAATGCTCTGACATTTTTGCAAAAGTATCACTGATCAACACTGTGCTTCGCTCCGCTATTTCATAGCATATGCTCTGCATCACTCTATTTAATATTGGTATTACCATAGAGAGCTCCTCATATTCAACGCAGAAAAGTCAAGTGCTGGACTGCAGGCGTTGCCATACAAGGAGCAGATCAAGGGGGTGGGCCTGGATTCTAGCGAGCTTGGCTTCCCGCCATCCCTCTTCCAGGAGGTGTTCCAGCTTGCAGCCAAGGAGGGCTTCAAGCTTGTAGCCCATGCTGGTATGAAGCTTCCAGTGGACACTATAATCTTGCTGGACTTTCCACAAGAATGGGCTGACCAAACATGACGAACCCTCTGAGGTCTGCTGCTCCATTCTACAATTGATGGGGAGCAACGAACATGTGCAGGGTGCTTGAATATGACAGGGCCCATGATGTGTTGCTTTGTTAATGCAGGCGAGGAGGGGCCTGCAGAGTACGTGTGGGAGGCAGTCAATCTGCTTAAAGTTGACCGAATTGATCATGGAGTGAAAAGCATCGAGGACGCCAGTCTCTGTGCTCATCTTAGCAAGGCACAGACGCCCCTCACCGTCTGCCCCCTGTCCAATGTGAAGGTAAGGATTTGTTTTCCCAGCGTCCTTCTGCACACAGAACATGCTCGACAGCTGTCATTTGTCACTGCCTTACCTGACGAACGTTCTTGCACCTGCTCTTACAGCTGAGGGTGTATGATGGAGAGCTTGTGGAGAAGCTACAAGTGCTCCTGAGACAGGGGATGTGCATCACAATCAATTCTGATGACCCCGCATACTTTGGCGGCTATGTCAATGCGAACTATGTCTTCCTTGCCCAGTCCCTTGGCCTGGATGCCGAGACGCTCTACCAGTTGCACCGGAATTCTTTTATAGCCTCGTTCCTGAGTGATGATGTCAGGGACAAGTACCTTGGCAGCCTTGACCAGATTTTCAAGCAAGCCGTGGCTTGACAAATATATGGGCAGCACTGTTTAGTGGAAGCTTCTGGCGCACATGATATGACCTTGGCATTGCAAAGGCATTGATTTGGAGTACTAATGTCTGCTCTTTACGTCTGAGGGCCATTCCCCATGGACGGAAGAGTAGTGAAAAAGGCGCCAGGACGGTGTCTTGCTCTTTGACAACCTTCCTTGAAAGTTCGGTTAAAGCTGTGTGCTCTATTTGAACTTCAGATTTTGAAGGCGTTGGGGTGCCTGTGATTTTTTTGTGGATATTGTGCGTCAATTTTCTGGCCATGTTGACTCAGGTGAAGGACACAGTTGGATGCTGCGAGTCCATAGCTCTTTGGTCAGTCACACCTGTGACTGACCAAAGAGCTAGTCAGGTGCCTTGCGTACAGCAATGTCAGTCATCTTTGCCAAATTCGGCATAATTATAAATGCGCAGCAACAGGCTGCAGTGAAGGGCCTGCACTGCGGTGAGACTCTTCAATAATTTGGTCACAATGTGCCATTTGCATGGCCTCATGTGCCGGATATAAGCGGACATGAGGCTTCTTTAATTTGCTAGTTGCAAATTTAGGCGACTGCCACTCTTACAAGCAAGCCCTTTGTAATAATGCACTTGCAGATGCAATTGCACACAGGCTTTTACATTACATCTCTCAAGCATATTTGGTCTCCAAGACATCTGGACTGGTGCCAAGCCTGCTCTAGCTAGGGCACTTGTGCCTCAAATGGGCCACATACATTGCTGCGCCATGAACGCTGGATTAAGAGACTTTCTTCCAAGAGGCATATTAGACGTTGCAACAAAATTGATATAAATTAGCGAAGCATCCTCACAGCGCCTGCTCGAGTTAAACACCAAAATGCCTACCTATCCATAATGCAGGATTGCCAAGACATGTCTGTGCAGGAATCACCATACTCTGTCAGACTCCCTAGATCATTCAAATCGGAGCTTCATCACAGAGCATGCATCCACTTGTGCCCTCACAGCAGTTTGTCTCAACAAATGCACCATTAGAGCCGCCCTCCCACTCAGTGCTTCACGGTCACTATAATAATGCCTCGCTAGGTGCTGGTATGCACAAGAAAGACAAGGCAGAGCAGATGTGAACATGCCGCTGAGAAGACAGACACTCCAACCAGCCATGATGGTGGGACTTGAAAGCAGCACACAAACGGGAACAATGAGACAGGACAGAATATATGAAAGTGGTCTGTGGACATCCTGCTGCTATTGAGGCCCTGACACCTCAGCCAGATCTGCCAGCAAGGCGCCCACTTCACTGCTGCCGTTCAGGAAGTACCTGTGGCACAGAAAATGATTGAAAGTGAGCTCCTGGGATTCCACAGTCGCCAGCAGATCACAATCTCAGAGACCACAGGACACATACATCAGCAGCATGAGCGCACAACAATGACAAGGGAATTATAGCCACGGCAAACAAGGAACTATTGCAAGTGAGGAGTGGTGCAGCGGTGTATTGAGGGGTGCACACCTTGCTTGAGAGCGGTTGCGGCCGACTGTGCAGGTGAAGAGATGCTCGGGGGGCAGGCGCAGGGGGACGGGGGGTGGCTTGTCCAGGGAGAGGCTGCCGCTGCTGTGGAGGCTGTCAAGGTCTGCCGAAGTTCTGAGCAGGTGCGAATGGCTGTGATGGAGCAGATGCTGACCATGGTGATGGCCTGCACACAATGCCACCTGTCAACGATATTCTCATGGCACCCTTCTTCAAACACCCTTTTTCTACTGAGAACATCTGCATGGACACCAGTATGGCTTAGAAGGAGCAGCACACTTGCATAAAGATCCTCTTTCCTACAGGAGGCGCATTGTAAATACTGTCATACGGGCACAAGAAGGTCGGCATGCACAGGACATTTGCCTGCCGCAATGTCAATAATCCAAGCAGACCACCAATCCTGACAGAGAAATGTCAAATTCATTGAGCCGATTGATGCTGCAGAGCCACCAGCATTGGCACAGTACCATAGTGCCAATTTCCAAAGGTTGACCTGTGAAGCTGCAGAGCACCAGCTACAGCCCACAACTGCCAGCTATCAAGATGACACAAAGGTGGTACGCACTCCATCGGGCAGATGCGTAGTGGGCGGCCGGATTGATGGAGGCGGAGGGCGACGGCAGCTGCGTGGGCAGCCCGGGGCCGGGGCCGGCGCCACCGTTGCTGTCGGCCGAGCTGCGCGGCACGAAAGCCTGGCGAGCGCGCGGGATCGGCAGCGGGTCGGTGGACGTTGACGCGACGGCGTCGGCGCGGCCGGCCGCCGGCGGGAGGGCGTCTTCGGACTCGTCGTACTCGGGCACCACGTGCAGCGTCGCCGCCTTGTCCTTGTGGTGCTGCCCATACCCCTCGCTCACCTGCAAGCATCATGGCTTTGCTTGCATTTGGCTTCACATGCAGCTGCAAGTCTTCCTAACCTGATGGTGTGATTTTTTTTTAGCTGCAGCGCTCATCATCATATTTGCATGGTCAGTCGACTGCGACCGCACAGAGGAGCACAAGAGCGTGGCAAATAAGCGATGCCGATCAGCTATGCAGTCTAAATAGCCTGGGATGGTTGTTAATGATGTGGGATCCCTGTGGACACCATAATGCACACAGGCAAGCACAGCATAATGGGACGTGCCAGCTGCCCAAAATACGTTGAACAGGTGTCCCAGCATTAACAATAGCAATACCAGGCTCACAAACACCCTGCATTGCGGCTGCATAGACGCCTGGCACTAATTCTTCCCGCAGTGCAGCTGAGTTGCATTGTGACAGGGACGCAGCTGCCATCCCAGTAATACAGCTGGTTGTTGTGACAACAGGCAGCCACATGCACAGGGTTCAAAGGGGGGGCGCGCGCACCTTCAGGGACTGGCCCTCGAAGAAGGTGAAGATGTTTTCATCGCGCGCCAGGAAGTGCCCCGCCACAAGCACAAAGTCGTACTGCATGGCGTCCATGCCCACACGCTCCGCTATGGCGTTGATGATGCGCGACATGGCCAGCCCCTTGCTTATGCCCACCGGCCGCACCTCCACGCTCTTCGCCCCCTGCCGCCATCACATAACTCCCTTTCATCCCCGGATCCTTGGATGACCGGAATACTGACTGTTGCCTTTTGACACACCCTGCTCTCAAACATATCTCCTCAACTTGCTCCCTCTCAGTGTGCATGCCTTCTCTAATCAAGAGTGCAGTTTCTCCAGTGTAAGGCAAGTGCTCGGGGATCGGCCTTCACCCGCCGGCATGCACCTCATACCAGGCTACCAGGCTATGGGGGATTAGGGGAGCACCTGCACGATGTCCACGGGGGCGTTGGAGATGGGCCCTGTCCAGAGGTGCTGCAGCAGGTCGCGTGCCTGCAGCCGCCCAAATTCGACGTCCGCGTACTTGTAGTTCCACACCACGCTTGTCTCCCGCAGCTCCACGAACGATCGCGGCGTCCGCTCGCAGAAGTAGTCGAACACCAGCTTCACACTCTCCATCCACTCTGTCTTTGACACCTGTCGTGCAACCCCAGCCATGCCATGTAAGCATGCAGCCATGCAAATACCATCCCTTCGCCGACAAGGACTGCCATAGCCCCAGCAATTGTAAAAACAGCTTGCTGAGACATGAGTGATCCACCATGGAAAGTTTTGGATACGTGGGGGTTCAGGAGTGCTGCGTGAGAGACAAGGCAGTAAAAGGCAGGAATGTGGTGCATGTGTCATGGCTGAGTCACCTCGAGCAGGTTGCTCCAGGCGCTGTCGGGGGCGCGCATGAACATGCCGTTCTCCGCGGCCAGCCACACGTCCAGCTCGCCAAAGGTCTCCTCCAGCTTCCACTTGTCCGAGCCGCTGAACACCACAACCGTGGTGTCCGGGTCGTCGCACAGCGCCGCAACGCTGTCGTAGACCGTGGGATTCACGCGAGTCAGCGCCTACGTGGATGCATGCGGTGTCAAATCTGCCTTGTAAAGTGCATGTTGCATGGGAACATCATTCAGCACAGTCAGGTACAATGCCATCATGGAACCATAACGAGCGGCGTTGCTCATGTACATGAATGCTTGAAGCCCACAAAGGGTGGCAGGCTGCTGGCAAGCCTGACCTTGATCTGGTCAAAGTGCCGCTTGGGCTGCCGCGGAGCTTCCACAGCAGTGGTCAGCGTGGCATTGTAGCCCAGCACCAGCAGCCGCCGCTTGCACGAGTAGTATATCTCCACCACTTCATCGCTCAACAGCTGCAGCACCACAAATCTCAGTATTATCATGACATGCCATTCCTGCCGAGATACAAAGGTGCATCCGCAGACAAGCTGCAGGTCAAGGCTGCGACCAATATGGGGTCTATCAACAGCTGGTTGCCATGCAAGCACAAGGCCCACATCTGAAACGATTGGGTGGCAATGCCGGCTACCCTCAATCTGGTCAGCTGGAGGAGGGCACTCGTCAAGCATTGGGGCCACAGACCTGGGGAGGGATGTGCTTGGTGCGCAGCTCTGCCTCCACGTGCGTGTCATTCAGCTCGCTGATGAAGGTGTCTGCCCACGTCTGGCTGGTGTGGATGGTCACATGCATGTAGTTCTGCCGATGCCGCTCCCGCCTCTCCTATTTGTCATCACAAACCCGTTAGTGGAGCGCCCATGGAAGAAACCCGTTCAGACGCCCTCTGAGCATGCAGAGAGCAGCAGAAGCTGGGTTCATACCTGATCGCTCATGGTTAGGGCGTCTTCTATGGCGGCGGCCATGTCAGTGATGTTCCAGGGGTTGACAAGGATGGCACCCGCGCCGAGGGATTGCGCAGCGCCCGCAAATTCGCTCAGCACCAGCACACCTGCATTTACATCTCGTCATTAAGCTCCGCACAAGAAGATCCTCGCATTACATCACAACTGCCAGAATAAGCGTGGAGCAAATTGTCTAGAAGAGAATGCAGGCATGAAAGACAGAGCAATCGCTAAAGTGGGCAGGAAGGACTGCCTTGCAGGTGTGACAAGGGTGTATCGACAATAAATGACCTCCCGGGCCAGAGCACCATCGATCACATGGCATACATGCTGTCAAGTGTGGCTCTTTGTCGCAGTTGTGGGGATCACCAGCGTTGTCAGACTGGCAGGCCACATACTCGTAGGACACCAGGTTCATGCCGTCGCGCAGGCTGGTGACCAGGGCCACATCTGTGACTGCGTACAACGCGCACAGCTCATGGAACGCCAGCTGGCGATCCAGGTGGTGGATGGGCACATGCGTCAGCGTGCCGTAATGCCCGTTAATGCGCCCCACGATCTCATGCACCATGCTCCTCAGCCTCTGCAGGCACCAAGCTCAGATGTCATTCAAAGTGCTGGCCCTCACATCCTTTGTGAGTGCATCTCACGCAGTAGCCTTATCAATCTTGCAGTTGCCTCAGGTGACATGCAGGTCCGACACTTCAGAAGATTCTTCATGATCGAAATTCAGCGATCACTAACCCTTAATACTTGCTGCAACCAGCTGTCGTGCAAAATGCTAGACCCTGGGGCATCTATCAGGGGTGCATAATGAGGTCTTATGCTTGCTGCAACGCAGCATGATACATGGTGCGGGCGTGAGGGTGTTAAGGTGGGATGGGCAGACCTGGTACTCTGGCACGTCTGTGCGCGAGGGCACAGCGATCTGCACCAGCAGCACCTTGTCCCGCCACTCCGGGTGCTCCTCCAGGAACTTCTCAAACGCCAGCAGCTTCTGGGGGATGCCCTTGATCATGTCCAGCCGATCCACGCCCAGCATGACCTGCAGCAACAGCACAGCCTGCTCAAGCTTGCTCCTCCAAGGAACACTTGTTCGGTGGTCTCTTCGAACAGAGACCTCACTGTTTTTGCCAGCTTGACCTCTGTACACTGTAATGAGACAGACATGCATGGATTGACAAACGCCGTGCATGGGGTGCAGGGTTTGGACCAACCTTGCGGCCAGCGTATCTGTTTAGGAGCTGCGCGATGTGGGCCTTCACTTCCATCTGCTCCAGGGCCCTGGCAAAGCGGTCCGGGTCGATGCCGATGGGGAATGCCGCCACACGCGTCAGCGAGCCATTGTCTTCAACGCCTTCTGGTGTCCCCTGTAAGCACAGGCGTCATGATGGGGAACGGCTCTCTTCTCATATCTTAGGGTGCAAAGCACCGGGGACGGCTGTCAGATGAAGCAGAGTCGTCCACATTGCCCTCAAACTGAGTGACAAGGCGTATGCAGGCCAAAGCTTTAACAAGAAGGGGTGGGCATGGGGAGATGCAGCCTACCTCTAGCCCCAGAATGCGAGTGCAGGCGGAAACAAAATGACGGGCGTAGTCATAGGTGTGGAAGCCGATGAGGTCGGACTTGAGCACCGCCCTCAGCACCTCCTCACGCACTGGCAGCGTTCTGTAGATCTCCGAGGATGGGAATGGTGTGTGCAGAAACCACCCAACCTGTGTCAGTCAACCACTCAGGAGCTACCACTTATCTAGAGAAAGGAAGAGGTGCATCTGCATGGAAAGGGCAGGAACATGACCTGTAGCTTGCACAGCACAGAAGAGGGATGGATTGATGCGTCTATTGACAGTCAGAGAGCGAAATGATACCTTCATTTTGGGCGCTCGGCTCTTCAGGATGGCAGGCAGCAGCATGAGGTGGTAGTCCTGAACCCACACGACGTCTCCGGCCGAGTAATTCTGCAACACCACCTCTCCAAACTTCTGATTGGCCGCCTGGTGCGCTGCCCACTGGAACTGCGCACACATGGGGGTACATAGTTCAGTATTGGCAACAGCATGCACCAAATAACACATGCAGGCATGCAGCTAGTGATTGCTGGACTGACAAGAGCAGGCCTGCTCACCTGCAGGGTCCTCGTCTCACTCAGCTTGCTGTCCATGTTGAGCGGCACGTAGTGGAAGAGCTGCCAGAGGACGCTGTTGCAGAAGCCGTTGTAGTGCAGATCGAACACCTTTGGGTCCAGGTACACTGGCACATAGTACTCCTTGGCCAGCGCAGCTGTCAGCGCATCACGGTCTGGTCCCTCATCCACATACACCCCTGCGTCGCCGAAAGATTGCTTTTTGGCTTCAGGGCTGCATTTTACAGTAGCAGTGTGCAGGTAGACAGGCAGACAGATGTCTGGCACCATTGTGATTGAACTTCAAGGAGGACCAGTCACTGCACCTGGCCAGCCGACCCAGCAGGTCCTGAAGTTGGACACCCCCATGAGAGCACTCACCAGTCCGCCAGCGCTGACCTGGCCAGACCAGGAAGAAATGTCAACAGATGCGTGGGGACCCATGTATTTGACTGCACACATGCAGGCATCGGCAATCTAAAGGATTGCTTTGTCAGCCCCACCTGTAAAGACCAGCTTCCATCCCGCTCCCTGACGGCAGACACAGGCAGCCGGTTTGCGACAACAATGAGCCTTTGGCTCGTGGTGCCCTCATAGGCTGAGTACACTGAAGGCTCTGTGAAGTCCTCAACAACTTGCTGAGCATCTCCGTACAAGGCTGTTCCGCTTTGGCTCTTTCGCAAGCGTTGTAGAAGCAGACGGTCTGCAGCAATGAAGACAGCTCATGCCAAGTTTGAATATTCGTGACCGACCTGTGAAGTGACCTGTCACTTATTGGAGAAGTTCTTGCCCGTGCAATCGTCCAAGCACGAGCAACTTGCTATGATACCAGCACCAAATAAGGCGCTCCATCACTGTACGACTGGACGGTAGGCAGAAATGTTGGATCTGAAATCTATAGTACCCATTGAAACAACAATCTTAAAAATGAATGGGCACAGGAGCACATCAAAGCCGTTCTTAATACATCAAACATGCCCACCTATGATGAAGAGAAGCTTGAGCTGACCGATGCAAAAACAGAAAACAAAAGCCAAGTGAAGGTGAGTCTCTCAGGTGGTCACGCACCCACACGGGAGCTGGGAACTGCATTGTTCGCAAGCGACTGAGAAGACTGTCTGTGGATTGGTGATGTAGGCGGATCGAGATTCTCTGTCTCGCCTCCAGATCCATCTGCTCCTCCCTTTCCCATAGTGCAATGTCTCACAGTCGAGGCACCAATTGGTCATCTCATGTCCACAACGTTGTGGAGCGAGTCGAAGAAACACTCGAAGACATAGTTAAAACATGAAATCAACCCTCTGGCATCGGTGTTTCTTGATCGCTGATGGAAATGGCCCGCGATGCCCAACAGACTTCTAGCAAGTTCTCGATGCCTGCATGCTGCCTTGCACCCAGACGCTCTATTACAACAGAGAGCAAACACCTGTTATGAAGTAGTCGTCCTTCGAGCAATCAAATTAAGCGAGCACGGGATCATTTCTGTGACTCAACTAGTGGAGTCTGATTTGGCAACGCAGGTGGGATTAAGACGCCGCCGTAGATCATGGCCATTCTCCTCTTTGCTCTTCTCGGCGGCTGACACTGGTGCACTTTTGCCTGGGAGGAGGTGAGTGAGCATGTCCCGCGATCTCTAATGCACATTGTCGCAGTGATTTGATACACCGATCATCTCCTGTGCGTGATTCCGGGCTGACGCTTGTTGCCTTGACAGGGGTGAACCAGGCAAGATGGTGAAGCATAACAATGTCATCCCCAATCAGCACTTCAAGAAGCACTGGCACGGAGGAAAGAACGGCAAGGGGAGCTATGTGAGGACATGGTTCAACCAGCCAGCCAGGAAACACCGCCGGGCGACGGGTGAGACCAATTGATTGGTCTTCATCAGCAGTCGGAGTTGTTGTTCTTAGTGAATGGGAGGATCAACCTCAATGTCGAATATGTTTGCTTTAGATGATTGTTGGCTGGACGATGTAAAACGTACCGCCTTTAGCTTGTGTCTGTATAACACACTGAGTGTGGCCTGCTGAGCAAGTGTTTTTCTGCACTGTGCAGCTCGGATTGAGAAGGCAAAGAAGGTCTTCCCAAGGCCGGCAGCAGGTCCGCTGCGCCCGATCGTGCACGGACAGACCATCAAGTACAACTTGAAGAAGCGTCTGGGAAGGGGGTTCACCTTGGAGGAGCTGAAGGTGCTGCCCAGTCACCTGTCACAGGATGGCTTTCCCATCAGATTGTGTGCTCATCTCTGGAAGACATGTCCAGCTATGTGCAAGGCATGTAGAACAGAGGTGATGAATTATATGGCATTGTGTGTTGTAGGAGGCTGGCATTGCTGTCAAGCTGGCGCCCACCATCGGCATCGCTGTGGACCACAGGCGGCACAACCGCTCCCTGGAGAGCCTGCAGGTATGCTGGAATTTTGCGCACCCATAATTTCTCTGGCACGTCTGGCACGTGCTGCATTGCTGGAAGTCACCAACCTCAGCAGATGAGCAAGACCGCAGCAGGTGGGCAGAATACAGGGAGACAATCTGGAAGGGACAGGTTGTGGTTCTGACAGCCATGACTGTGCTGCGCAGGAAAACGCAGCGCGCCTGAAGGCCTACAAGGCCAAACTGGTGATCTTCCCCACCCGCAGCAACATGCCCAAGTCTGGCGACAGCACGGCTGAGGAGCTGAAGGTTGCGCAGCAGCACAAGGGACCTTTGCTGCCTCTGGTGCACGCGGCCCACAAGCTGGAATCCGTCAAGCTCACAGACGAGCTCAAGGTAAACCCTGCTGGCCGTAGCTGGTCAACGCAGTGCAGAGTACAAGCTCAATGCATGTGAGTTCTAAGCTGCAATACAACGTGCAGCATTAGGGAGGGTGAAGGCAGTCTACTGATCGTGCCCCACTTCAAGTACAAGCTCAATGCGAATGACTTTTTAGCTAATGTACAACCTGCAGCACTTGAGAGGTCGAAGCCTTTGCTTATCATGCCCCAATGGTTCAAGCTTGCTGCATGTGACTCTTCATCTCCGATGCAACGTGCAGCAGTTGAAAGGTGAAAACATAGGCTGACCGTGCCCCACTTGTGGTGATGCAGGCAGAGAAGGCATACTACAAGCTGCGGCTGGAGCGCACAAACGCCAAGCTGGTCGGTGTGCGTGCCAAGCGCGCTGCGGAGGCAGCTGCTGAGGAGAAGGACAGGGCAAAGTAGACATGTCTGCTTTGTCATCTTCGCTAGATACCTTTTATTCAATGTTGTGCTGTATCGTCTGAAGAAAGGTGTCCTTGGCAATCTCACAAAGGCCGCACAGCTCTTGGAAACTTTTCTGTTTGCTCCTGTCAGTGCTGCTCAGCGTCAGCGGCTGTGATCTGTAGTGCCACAGGACAACCATGTCATGCGGCTGGAGTGATTATACCGAGGAATATTTGTAATTTTGTGATGGCCATCGCATGTTGCATAGCAATGAATGAGTAATCTTTGTCCTGCAATGCAGCTTACATGTACCTCCAGAAGAAAACCTTCGACTCAAAGCCTTCGAGTCGAGGTGATACCAGCCGAACATGGGATTGCGCATGACAACATCCAGCAATTTGTCTCCCTGACCATACAATCTTCTGATATGCCTAGTGACCACCCACTGATTCACAGCTGATTTCTAGTATGCGATATCGACATGGCTGAAGAAACTTTGGTAACCGCTGTTGTGGACACCACTCCTCCATGGTAGAAATCTAGGCCAACCGCTGTTGTGGACACCACTCCGCCATGGTAGAAATCTAGGCCGATTGGAAGATTCTTGTCTCTGCCAGCTGCAGCTCTGGGGGAAATGCTTTGCGGTGCAGTAGGGCACAAGGCTTGCAGAATCTGCGGGTGTAGAACAAGGAACAAGAGCTGCACACCATCTTCTGGCAAAGGCTGCAATGAGCACCAAGGAATAAGGGTCTGCTTCTTGATGCAAATGGATCCTGCCGCAGGTAGCTGTCCTCCAGAAGACTGCACGACAGGGGAAGTCATCACGCTTTGCTTGAGAGCAGGTGCACGGATCGCTGGGCCAAAAGAGACAATCTGTGTTCCCAGTCTGAAACTAACTTAGCAGAGCCCCCTTACATGATCTTTGATTTGTTGCTTGATCTGGAGTGATCTCCCAGTGAGCGACCAAAAGACTCGAATGGGGCTGTCAAACCACACAAACAGCAGGAAAACGTCTTTATCCCATCAACTCTGTCGTCCTGTTTATCCCTCTCCATGCCATGCAGACTGAGGACGAGGAAACCAAGTCATTTTTGCGAGACAAGTGCGTTGCCTTGCAGCTGGAGGATAGCTCCAACAAGCCTCCATGAAAGCACGTCCATCATCACTTCTACGACCAGCTTTGATGATCGTCCAAAACAATCTCTCAATGCATGAAGTCTGAAAGAAACATGGCAAATGCGGAGGGTGGTCCACCCGGGGTGGTGATGAGGTTTCCCCTCAAAAGTTTTAGTTTGTGCACCGTTGAGGGCACTTGTGTTCGCTCCATGAGACCACTTGGCTCTCGCCATGGCTTCTGGTAGGCGGAAGAAAAGCAAGGAGGAGCCCGCTGTGAAGCAGGAGGCCAAAAAGGAGGACAAACCAGTGAAGCGAAGGCGCACTGCAGATGGAGACAGGCAGTTCCGGGATGATAAGCGGCAGAGGGTGAGAAAGGGCCCTGTACTGTCGGCATCGGCCTTGTTGATGGGCCGTGCACAATTGTATCGCTTACCTTGCTTTCTTTGCAGGTTTCGCCGGAGAATGACAGGAGAATTAGGCAGAAAGTTGTACGTCCTGGAGTCCCGGCCCCGACGAGGACTTCTGCCTTTGTGGTTCCAGACAGACCCTCTCCTCCCTTCAGGGAAGATGATAAGGTGACAATGGACAGATTTAGGCCCCCGTAGTGCGCCCTAGGTCCACTGTCTCAGTGCAGTTTGCAAACATCCATCTTTACAGATGTGACCTTTTCTCCTGCAGGACGGGCACTTTGTCTACGAGCTGGGCGACAATCTTACTTCAAGATGTAAGTGAACCTCGCTGGTCCACCAGTACCTATTTATATAGCACATGTTTTCCGTGCCAAGGTTTCAGATGCTGTTGTGGGCATCCTCCTTTGTCAAAAGAGCACCAATGAATGCGCTGTGCTTGTGGCTGCGCAGACAAAATACTCAGCAAGATGGGGGAAGGTAGCTACTTTCAAAAGCCTGCAGTGTTAGGATCAAAAACCATCGCTCAAGTTTCCCCATTCCTTGGACTTATTATTATTATTATTATTAAGAATTTGTCTGTTCGTTCAGTACAAATTGACTCCAACCTTGTTTTCTGGCTGTCTAGGCACTTTTGGAAGAGTGCTCGAGTGTTGGGACAGGAAGAACAAGGAGTATGTTGCCATCAAGATTGTTCGAAATGTGCAGAAATACAGGGACGCTGCAATGATAGAGGTGCGCTGGCCTTCAATGCAGACCCCTTGGAAGGAAGTTGAAGGTCCCCCTCATGCATACGAGCAAGTTTGCATACTTTGGAGCAGTGGCATCTGGGGAATGGAGCTGTTTCGGCACTGCTGTCACTGCTTGATGCCCTCATAATGTGCTGCGTTGCTGGATTCTGCTGCCTCTCATCCTTCCATGTGAAGCTGATCACGTCTGTTCTGTGCAGCTGGAGGTGCTGAACACTTTAGAAAAGAATGACCCGGAGGGCAAGCTGCACTGTGTCAGCCTGCTGGAGTGGTTCGACTACAGGGACCATGTCTGCATGGTGTTCGAGAAGCTGGGGCTCAGTCTCTACGACTTCCTCCGGCGAAACGGCTACACCCCTTTCCATGTGAACCTGGTCAGTGCCCTTCTTTGCAGGCGTCATATGTGTATTCAAAAAATAGCGAATCAGAGCCCAGTGTCCTCAAACTGCAAATGATGAGGGTTGTCGCTCCCCAGGTACGATCGTTTGGGAAGCAGCTGCTGGAGAGCGTGGCGTACCTGCATGAATTGCAGTGTATACACACCGACTTGAAGCCGGAGAACATCCTCCTAGCCTCTCTAGAGTACAGCAAGCACAGCGAGCTCCCGGGGACAAGGTGCATTGCTGTGCCTGCTCCCTGCCTGCTCTGTTTCGCATGCATATTGCCTGTGACAGACGCATGCAGCAGAAAAGCTCCTCACCTACCGGGGGTGCGCACTATTGCCTATGACACGATGGGATCTGATCTCGGCTTTGTTGTGTGCAAAAGGGGCGCGAAGCGGATGCCGGAGAACAGCGACATAAAGGTGATCGACTTTGGCAGCGCCACGTTTGACGACCAGTACCACTCGTCCATAGTGTCAACGCGGCACTACCGGGCGCCCGAGGTCATCCTGGGCCTCGGATGGACCTTCCCCTGCGACATCTGGTCTGTGGGCTGCATCCTGGTGGAGCTCGCCACAGGTGACCTGCCCCCTCAGGCTGCGCTCGCCATCAGCAAGCGCTGCAGACGAGCGATTGCCTACCTTTAGCACATGCAGCAGGCAGGGATGCGCAGAAAGGACTTACCAGAAGGCCTAGCGTCAGTGTCGCAGCTGGGATGCACATGACAAGTAATCCATTGACCTGTTTGGTCTGTAAGACCATCCACATTTAGTGGGCCCCACATATGACTGAGGGAGCCAGTCTCACAATAGGAGCAGCAGAGCTGCAGGAATTTGAACCATTCTTGTGCCGGCGGGCAGGCGACGCGCTCTTCCAAACGCACGAGAACCTGGAGCACCTGGCCATGATGGAGGCCGTGCTGGAGAAGATCCCGGAGCACCTTGCCGCCGCTGCCAACGCCGCCGCCCGGAAGTATTTTGTCACCAGGTGACAAGCTGCGCTGCCGTTTATGCCACCTATTTTGGCATCCCTCATGCATGCGAGAACGTGTCACCGCTTTACTTGTCCATACATGGTTGCCTTACTATGCATATCCATGCATGCAGTGCAAAGGACACTGGCCTTGAAATTCCAACAACCGGAATGCCCTCCGATGTCTACAAGGTAGGAGGCTTCCTCAAGATGCGTGAGGGTAGGCATCTATTTCTGACAGCAGGGGGCTGTGGCTGCAGGCGGGACAGGTTGGAGCTGAACTGGCCCGGGGGTGCGGCCAGCAGGCGCAGCGTGCGTGCAGTCGCAAAGCTGTCGCCCCTCAAACAGCTCATGGCCTCGCTCGGCGACAAGTCCCTGAAGCCCCACCTAGACGCCCTCCAGGACCTCCTCTTGCAGGTGTTTTGCAGCCCATAGGACTTGTCCTTCGCGGATCTGACCATGCCATTCCCTGCGCTCAACCAAATGCCATGCAGCTGGGCAAGCTGAGCGTCGAGGGAACGTCCACCTCGTGAGACCACGAGCATGTGCTTTGGACCAACAAACGACGAAGCTGCCAGCAGTACCTCCATCCCTTTCAAACTTATGAAGATGACGACTGGCTGTGTGCTGAGTGGATACGTGGCGCGCGCAGATGCTGCGGTACGATCCGAAGGAGAGACTAACGGCGCACGAGGCGCTGCATCACGACTTCTTCAGGATGGGCGCCGCGGCGACGGCCACGCCGAACGGGCGGCTGCGGCCGGAAAAGAAGGAGATCAGCGCCACATACGCTGAGCCGGCCGAGGCCGCCGTGGTGGGCCTGGGAGGCAGCGCCTCGGGTGAGCACCGCTGCCCACAGCACTATTTGTGCGGCAGACCTTGAAATCAGTATTTGAGAGCTTCGTTCCAAGAAGCCAGCGCACTGCCTGTGACATCATGATGAGGCCATCTTATTCGTAAACGCACATGATGCGGCCCCATGATGTCCTGGGGTTGGCAAGGATGTGGAGATTGTTGTTAATGCACCAGGGTTGGTAGGTGCAGAGATGATCTGCTTTCACGAGAGGTGCCATCTTTATAGGTGTGTTCGTGCGCAGGCAAGGGGTCCAGCCAGGCGACAGAGGGAACCTCGAAGCCGGGGGCCCCAAAGGAAGCCGAGCTCCCGACGGAGGATGCAGAGTGACGGGCGCGCAGCATCAGCTGTGTCTGCATCCTCTAGAGTTGCCCGCGGGCTAGAGTGGCGCGAAGTGTGCAGAGGGCTGCTTCAGGCTGGTCCGAGATGTTCAGGGACCACCATAATGATGATGGATCTGGACCGCACCTCAGCCACGCATGCCAGCTGCCAGCGGATCTCCTGTTGTTTTCTTTGGCACGCAGGCTTGGCTGTGTCTCAGGGCGCGCTGCTGTCAAAGAACTGTTTGTTGTACTGTGTTATGGCCGATCATGGCAGGCAGCTTTGTGGTTGATGACATGCATGGTTACTGACCGTTTTTCTCAACGCATGAGGTGTGGGTTGCAAAATCTGCAAATTGACCTGACTGCAGACAACGATTGAAGCCTTTTTAGGTCAAGACCAAACAAAGCTTGGGAGGGAGAGGTACTGACCAAAAGTTGCCATTATCGACAATGTCTGTACAGCATATATGCTGGCCTCCTTACATTTTTGGGAATTTTGCCTGCTGCCGGTTTATTGAGCGGACCTGTTCTGACTTGATTGGATCCTAGGGCAAGATCTCTGAGTGGGTCTCAGTGTTATGGCCCTACAAGTCATCCTAGTTGTCTTTTCAGAGGGTCCAATGATAATTTAGCAATGAATGTCCAGGGCTATAGCACATTGACAAATGCGTGATGCGGTTCAACCTATTGTAAATTATTTGGATTCATCGCGTCCAACGCTCGACTGGCTGACTTTCACCACGACTCTGGTCGATTCTGCACTCACTCACAGTTGCACAAGCCTGCCTAGGCTGCCACATCTTCTGCCATGCAATCCACAGAATTGATGGCTGCTGTCCAGGCCCTTGTAATATACATGCCTCCACACTGTTCTCTATCAGCTCCAATAAGTTCAAGCGTTCCAAGGTCCTCGCTACAAGGTTGCTCATCTGAGCATATTACCACAGCAACAGCCCCAACTCCCACCACAACACACTCCACACTCCAAGGCCAGGCTGCTGCCAATCCCACATAAAAATAAAATGAGGTAATCTCACAGCAAAATGCTCTCAGAACCCTTACAGATATACAATCAGAACCCTGACAGACCCAGCTAGAGCATCTAGCTGTCCCAAGAAGCATCCACCTGCTTCTGCCGCTCGCGCTTGAGCTCCTTTTTATTGTGCTGCTGCTGTCGCAACTCCTGCTCTGCTACCTACGGACAACATTCATGCTTTCATGGTCACCGTCCTGAAAAATTCGGTTAATAAAATCCAAACAACCTAGGCAAGGCAACAGGGAACACGGTATACTGCAGACCACGCTGTGTCAAGGCATCTCACGCAGTCACAAGTACCGGTATAGTGTGAGTGCGCGAGCACTTTGCTGTATATTGATGACAGCAAAGTGCTGCGGATGAGTGTGCTACAGGACGTGCCTTGTCCCGGACTCTGGGAGCATTCAGGGCCAGGCTGATCAAGCGGTTTGCAACGACGGTCGACGTTTTGGGACGCGGCCGCGGCGGCTGCAGCTCTGCCGCCGGCGTCGCCTTGGACGCATCGCATGCCTGCCACGCAGGCACCAACTGTCAGTGCAGAGTTTGTACAATTGTTATTACTGTATTGGCCGCTTCTCCTGCCAGAAGGCAAGGCGCGTCTGCATGCAAGCTTTGCGCAGCAGCAATGTGCCTCCCTTGGAAGCACAGGCTATCAAGGCGGCTGGCAAGGGAATGGTGGCATTTAGTCAGACGGGGCGGTGTACCTCGCTGAAAGGCCGCATGCTGTAGCGGCTGTTGCCAGCTTGCAGGGTAGCCTGGGCAGCAGCTGGGTTGCTGAACACAGCCAGCGCCGTCTTATCATTCACCCACCTGCACATCAAGCCACGTTTGTTCACAGCAGGGCGCAAACAGTTTCCCAAAGCACCCCTGTCCTTGTGCGTTGGTTGGGTGCTTCATACTGTATTGTAACACCCAGACATGTAGACGGGGCTGTTTCATGAACTAGGAAGAGCGGATCCTGTCTCAAAGGCTCACATGTATTCTAAAGGCAGGAGCAGTAACATGGGTAGATGAGCACACCTGACAACAGGGTCAATAGGGCCGCTGCTGATGGATACCAAGAAGGTTTCCAGCTGATTGGCAGTGTCTGCAGAGCTAAGGCCATGGAGCTCCAGGATGTGGCGGCCATCGAAGGGCACCTCTACCTCTTCCTGCTCCCTGCTGCCGGGACCATTGTCTGCCCTCCGCCGAGAGGCAGCACCGTTCGAGCGCTGCGCCGCAGGCTCTGCCTTTGGCCTGACTGTGGGCCGCTCTGCTGTGCTGTGAGGAAGGGGCTGCCTCTCGCTGGGTGGCGTTATCTGACCCAGGTTCTGCTCCCACTCCCCTGCAGATACACAAAAAAAGGCTAAGATTAGGAAATATTTCCTGGACACTACATCCTTGACGGAAGGTCGTTTCCTCGTTTCCTTATTGTCTCAACGTCACAATTCTTCACTGAGGTGTCTATTGGAAGGGGCCTGGCCTCCACCTGTCTCCCAATCGTCTTCACCATCACTCCCACTTGGGGGTTCGGGAGTTTTTACGCCTCCATTCTCCCCACTCCGTGCTGCAACAGCTTTTCTGAAGCACTCTACACCGTCCTGCACCCGTCCCTGCAATTCAGGAAGATTTAGTGCACTGCAACAGAAAGTTACCACCGATGCTTGATTTGCCTGGCGAGGGCGTGATTCGACAGCGACAAAGATGAAAGCAACAATTCAGGATGCAAAGAGAGCAATCAGGAGATGAAGCTGTGCATGCCTCGGCAAGGTGTAAATTTCCCAGATCACTCAAAATTGCCGCCTGATCTACGCTGTCCTTCACGTCCTTGAGCCTCTCGAGCAGCTCTCCCTCATCGAAAGAGATCATGTTGGGAATCCTCTTCGTTCCCACAACAAACAGATCAATGTTTTGAAGTCTCCAAGGGTGGGAGCTGGAGGGAGCCCTAAAATGTAACCCTAGGGCTTGAACATGTGCACGACGTCGACAGGATGGAACCCTATATACCGAGTCAGCATTTTTTCTTTCGGAGGAAAGTCTTCGTGAATGCTTCGTTTCTGGGCATTTTCAACATCGGAATCTACGCAGACTGCGGCATTTGGTTGCGTGGGGCCTTTGGCTGATGTGGGAATGCTAGGATTTCTACGCGCAGGCCGCCCTCCAAAAGGTCGCGTCAGCGTGCTTTCCAATTGGGCCAGTCACGTGGGTACAATTCTCTTGTAGCAAAATTTGCAAAGCTATTTTGGGATCGAAAGCACAACAAGACTCATGGAGACCCTCAAGGTCGTCTGATCTCGATAGGACAGCCGACCGACGTGCAGAGCGTTTCACTCGTCAAAGAAGGTTACAGTGCACCCAAGCAAGACACTTGCCCAGCTCAGATATAAAGATCAAGGATTCACTAGATATGCAGACCAGCAGCACTTGTGCAGCTTTGCTGTTTCTCGCAATTTTGTGCACAGCTGCCGGGAGAGATCTGCAGAGTCTGAAGCCTCTCCTACAAGGAGAAGTGATGGCCAGCCCTGCATCCCCCAACGTCAGAATAGAAGTGGATGTTGCTACGAGACACCCGGTGGCTCCAAATCTTTACGGCATCTTCTTCGAGGAGGTACAACCCCATACCCTGCGCATAACGTGTCTTCAGACATGCGGATTTATATCATGCAATTGCTGGGCTGTGTGTCTTACCTTTTCGTTTTTGCAATGTGATGTCACACTGCTACCTGCACCTGGCGTCGAGAAAAGAAGGAAACGTGTAATTTAAGCTCAAGCTCGAGGCTCAGTAAGTCACGCCCCTGGTGCAGATTCAGCATGCTGGAGAGGGCGGCATCTATGCAGAGCTCATCCAGGATCGCACATTCAGCGGCCTAGCCTACACGCAGGTGCTTCCTCAAGCTGGGAAGGCCATGACATCCTTTTGATGTTGCATTTCATGATGCGCACTGCAGCAGTTTCCCTTATCAATCTCTGTAAGCGGTGCAGGCATTTCTGGACAGCGATGCACAGGAGCTGGTCCTGGGGCCCAGCGCCTTTGAGGGGCCGGTCCTGTCGCTGCACTCCAGCTTGCATGCTGAGGCCAGCCACCTGTCTCCGAAGAATGCATCCCTCACAGGCTCAAGTTCTCTGGCTGAGCAGCTCTGGCAGCATTCCGAGAACAGGTATGCTCATGTCTGCTGCATGGATCCCCTGATCTGTTGCCTTTACCCACCTTGCTTTCTGCTGTGTGCAGTCTTGCAAGCTTGAGTGCACGCCAAGAAGGGCTTCTCTGTATCAGTGGTTGAGATTCTGCTGGTGGGGGATAATTGCAGGGCTCTGGGAGCGACGAGTCAGCCGGTGAGCTGGAAGCCGCTGGGAGGCACGACGCTGACGCTGACTAAGCAGTACCCGATGCCGGACAACGGCGCGCGTGGATTGGCCATGCGGCTGGCCTCCGGGCCGGGGGAACTTGGGGGGATCATAAACACCGGGTTCTGGGGGATCCCAGTGCAGGCCGGCCATGACTACGAGCTCTCTGTCTACCTCAGAGACCCCAGCTCAGACAGGGTGCGTGCCTGCCTTTCTGCCCAGTCTCTGCCTTTGGTGCAGCAATGAAAGTACACTCTGTGTGAGTGTTTGCTTTTTGAGCCTCCCCTTGCACCGCTCTGTGTCAGGATGTTTAGATTTTAGCCTTCCTTGCTGCACTGGCATTTTGCTTGGTGATTCATTGTGTAATTGATCGAGAGGCTGATGCTGTTCTGCCTGCAGGCAAGCCCACTGTCAGTCAGTATTGCGCTGGAGTCGAGCCATGGCTCCCATACATATGCAACGGCGGTGCTGGAGGGTGTGGACGCCTCCTGGCGCAATTTCAGGGCCACTCTGACAGCGGAAGCCACAGATTCCAACGCCCGCCTGGCTCTGCGCTTGGAGGTGTGCCTTGTGCTCTTTCTGCTTTATTCAAATGTCCACTGAGGACATTTGCAGCATGCTTACATGGTAGATCACATGACCGTAATGGTCACTTGTGTGTTGAGTGAAGTAGTGTGAAGTAAAGAAACTTTTCAAATTCTAAAACTGTCATGCTGCAGGGTGGGGAGGTGCTGGTGAACATGGTGTCGCTGTTCCCAGCTGAGAATGGGGTAGAGGGCAGCATTTCGCCCTTCAGGAGCGACCTGCTCACCCTCTTGAAGGGACTGCAGCCGAGGTGCACAGTGCCCGCTTGCCCTGCCCTACACTTGTACTACACCCGTAATGCCATAAATATCAAAATCGATTGTCATCGTGCGCCTGCGCCCTAATTGCATCTCTTTCCCAGCCGCCACTACTGCGTGCTTCTCCCCAGTTGAGAGGCCCAAGTGGAAGGGGCAAGCACGGGGGAGGGGAGCCTGGAAAGAGTTGCACTTAGCACAATCATAGGCAACACCATGAGTCATAATCACTGGTTTTGTGAGCGTCCGTCCCATGGTAAGGCACCAGAGAACAATCATGGGTTGTATCCAGGTTCCTGAGGTTCCCTGGCGGCTGCTATGTGGAGGGGGTGACGATGCGCAACGGCTTCTTCTGGAAGCCCAGCGTGGGCGCCGTCGCAGAGCGGCCCGGTCACTGGAACGGCATGTGGCAGTACTGGAGCACTGACGGTGTGCCTTGGTACTTTTTGCGTAATTTTATCTGCAAGCCAAAAGTCGCTGGTTTTATTATTGCAGACCTGTTCTCTACACAGCCATCAGTATGTCATACTCCTGGTCTAGCCGGCTGTTCAGAAACCATGACAGAACCAGAAAGGCGGCCCCTCATGGTTCTGTGACAGCCGCGCTGACTGGCTGACTGGTGGAATGTCAATTTCGATGCCAGCTGAGCAAATCAACCAACAATATCTCACTTGGCGTGTCCAAGATTTTATCAATGTTTGCTGTAGAATCGCTGAGGTGCCCAGGGTGTTGTGCTGCAGTCACAATGACACATGCAGGAGGCTGCTCTGAAAAAAGAGTTGTACTCTTTGTTCCCTATCCTAGGTCTCTCACAAGATTGATCTTAGATGCGCTGGTCTCACACAGCTGGTCTCTCCGATGTTGCGCAGGGCTGGGCCTGTACGAGTACATGGTGCTGACGGAGGAGCTGGGCGCGGAGCCCATCTGGGTGCTCAACAACGGGCTGAGCCACGAGGAGAGCGTGCCCACCGCGCGCATCACACCCCTGCTCGCCGACGCGCTGGACTCCATCGAGTTCATCTCCGGCCCGGCCGACTCGCGCTGGGGCGCCGTGCGTGCGCAGATGGGCCACCCCGACCCCTGGAGCCTCACCTACATCGGCGTCGGCAACGAGGTGGGCATCCAAATGGACAGCTTTACCCAAGCGTCCACCTTGCATGCCTTCCTGCCCTTCCCATGTTTTGGAAGATCATATGGCTTTGAACCCTGCATGATGTCTGGCTAATCTGCCATCTGCTATGAAAGAATACAAGCCTCAAAGCTGGACACATGTGCGTTGATCTCTACGTTTCCCTAGCATCAATCTTGCATTTCTTCCTGCACCTCATGCATTGGCCATCATAAGGGGTCCCTACTTGCTGCATAGATTCAGGAGCCACATGGGTAGCTGGGAGGTGCGCTTGACAATCTAGGGAGGGCCTGACATTGAAGGGAGGGACATTTTGCATTGTTTGAGGGTAACGCAACACTGGAAGCCGAAGCGGGGTTGCATGTACTGTGGCAGGACTGCGGCAAGCCGTACTATGTGTCCAACTACCTGGCCTTCTTCCACGCCATAAAGCAGCGCTACCCGCACATGCAGCTCATCGCCAACTGCAACATGGGCAACGACGCACCCACCGAGATGTGGGACTGGTGCGCTATTCTGCCTCAGTAACCCTTGTCATGGGTCCTTGCTCCTGGCCTTTTGCATTCTGGGAATCCTCAGTTCTGCGTCAACATTGCAGCCCCGTCTGCGTTGGCACTGCTGCAGTGTGGAGCATGGGGTCTGTCTTTGCATGCCTGGCACAAGCTGACAGGACAAGGTAATTCTTCAGGTGCACTTGGTTGTCTGCAGGCATTGGTACACGGACCCCCAGAGCATGTTCAACGGGAGGTACACCTTTGACACAATGACGGTGGCCAAGGACAGCTATGTCTTTGCATCGGAGTATGCTGTCTTCGACTGGGGCATTAAAACCATCCCCAGGGGCAACATCCAGGTGGGGTAGCTGTCTGCAGAAACTATGATCTGTTTTGCTAGCATCGCAGCTGCCCGCTTTCATGGCTGCTTCGCATTCACCACTGGCATCAAACATTGGACCAGGTCTGCAACCGCCACCAAGTGCAGAGACATGCGCTTTGCTCGTGAGCTGCTCACAAAGGGGTGGCGCACGCATGTCAGCTGCCTCTGTCACTCTGCTAATTGCTGTCCTGGTCTGAAAATTATATACACGAGGAGCGAAGGGCTGCGTGGAACCTACTGCAACATCCAGATGCTGCATCTCGATGTAAGACTGCTTAGTGAATGTGCTCATCCCCTTACGGTGTGCACAGGGTGCGGTGGCGGAGGCAGCGTTCATGACGGGGATGGAGCGCAACTCGGAGGTGGTCCAGCTGGCGGCCTACGCACCCCTTCTGGCCAACATTGCCCACCAGGGCGCCCTCTGCCCCACCAACCTCATACTCTACGACAACCACAGGCACCACCCCACCTCGCTCCAGAACGCTTGCTGATTTCTCCTCGACCACCTGCACCACTGCACACCCTCTGCATGTTTCCCCCCATCAAAACAGTCGCAGTCTCCCTTGGAGGCAGTCTTATATGAGAAGACAACTTGCCCATCCATGCAAGATTATCCTCACTCCCTTTGGCATGCCTGTGGCCGCATCTTCTCGTAGATGAAGGCATGAACCACTGATAAAAACCCAGGCAGAGATGCAGTAGTGCACCACACGACTGACAGCAAGGGGAATGCAGTGAATGATTGTGGCTGGTGTGTGTGGTGCGCAGGGCGTTTGCCAACCCGTCGTACCACGTGCAGGCGCTGTTTGCGCAGCACCAGGGGGTCTCCTATGCGCGCACCTCCGTCGCCAGCCGCTCGCCGCGCGACAACGGCGTCGCAGCAGCCGCCACCTGCCAGGACGCAGCATGCACCTCTCTGTCCATCAAGGTAGGTGGTGCCTTTCGTATTACCTGCAGTGTTCTGCACAGGATACTCTGGATCACCAGCTAATGGTGAGGGCTGCAGCATTTCACAGACCATCCCATAGGATGGAAGACAATGTATCAGGAAATAAGCAACAGAAAAAAGGGCACCAGTAATCTCCTCATTTTCATTGGCTTTAGAGTGTCCTGTTCTGAATATTTTCTAATGGCTGATAACCTGCTGGCTTGTGACTTCCGGCAATGAGCAGTCTTTATTGAGCAGCAATCTGGTCGTTGCGATTTGCAGTGCTGCAGCGGCCATGAGACACTTTAAAAAGGGCTGCTATGTTGGTGCAGCTGGTCAACTACGCCTCATTCCCCCAGACTGTGGCCCTGACCATCTCCAACACCACTGGACTCAGCAACGTCGCCATTTTGACCACGCTGGCCGGGACGGGCCCCTATGACACAAACTCCTTCGATGAGCCTCTCAAGGTGTGCTCAACTTGCCACTTGATCACTAAAGATTGTTTGAGATTGTCTAAAATTGTCTCTTGTTTCGTTGTCTTCTAGTGGCTCGTGCAGCAGTCGAGGGGCTGCCGCTCTGAGCAAGAAAATGCTGATTGCTGGAGTGGGATCTTATATTGGTGCAGGTGGCTCCCAAGACTGCAGAGCTGCTGGGCATGACATCTGACATCGAGCTGGAGCTGCCTGCCTTCTCTGTGGTCATCATTGCCACATCAGCAGATGACACCAGCGCGGCGGCCGCAGCATAGAGATCTCACTGTGCTTTTGCCTGCGCCTTGAAATGTTTAAAAAAGGATATTGCAGCTTTGCGCCGTGCCGCAGCACAAAAAATCAGGCTGCCGGTGCTGATCAAAGCAGCGCTAACATTGTCTGCCACTTACGCAGCCAGTCACAGAATTCTTTATCTTATCACATAGCAGCTGCACCCTGAGTCTCAGCGGCCGGGCGGCAGCTGCTTCTATGGCCAAATTAGTGTGACTATACACTGTATTCTTACTGCTGGCCGCTGAAGGGACGGATCTCCCAAGCGCTGCTCCTGAGGTGAATCAGGGACACTGGATATGCAGCAGGCTTGGCTGGCAGTCCTGCAGTTTTGAAAAATGCGGTCGCTGTCAGAATGACTGCACTTGTGCTTTCGGGCATGTGTCGCAAGTACTATGTTCCAGGAGCACTTATACCCCTGCGGCACACAATTTTGGCAAGGTTTTTGGCTGTGTATCCGGTTGCCGGGCCCTCTCTGCCCGGCTGTGCCATGAATGTCTCATGTTGGTAGCATTGAGGTATCTGCCCTTTTAGGTATCTTTAATACTGCAGTGCTCTGAATCTGGCTCTGATGCCGTAACTCTAGGTCTTGGCGCCATCAAGCTAAGGACATTCATAGGTAGGCATTAGGTAAAGGATGGTGTATCAGGTGGATCTGTTAAGCTTAATGTTGTTTAGCAGTAAAGTCAGGGGATGATTATGTCATGGATTGTGTCAAGCTCGAGATGGCTTCTCCTGGAGAGACTCGATTGAGTTCATGCATGAAGCGTCAGGTCTCTAAGATATTCAATGCATTGAAAGCTGTGGTCATGTTACCAAGACAAACACAATAAACAAATAGTACATATTTGTGCAAATTATTAATTGCTAGACCGAAATATGATACTCAGAGAAGATTGGCAGGTGCACTGCGCATGAAAAGGGTGAAGCTTGGTGTGACGTACAAACTTCAGTACCATGCATATGCATAATTCTCATAACTCCCCAATATACAGTGACACTCTTGAGGAGAGTTCATAGATACCATGCGCACACCCAGTAAAGGCAATTGCACACAAGTAGTCAGCGCAGGAGTAACCATTCACTCAAATTCTGATCCCATCAACACATATGAGCACAGAGAACCGCAGACCAAGCTTAGCATTAACATACCCGGCAAAAATGGCTTCTGATACAACATTGATGGCGAACAGCATTTGGAGAAACAGAAGAACAGGCCAATAATCCAGATAATATCATCAAAACCCTTGAACAGAGCATATGTGCACACAGAAAGCTCACATCCATACAGCGGTTGGTATTGCCAAGATCCCATCAGTGATTGCATGAACCCCAATCATAAAATCTTCATTTGGACTTTGTCCACTTGAGAGCGTGGCCATTAGCCGTGCTCGTAGACATTGTCTCTGTCATATGTGTCCTCACCAGGAGGTTCATCATCCCTTGGTAAAATGTCAACAAGAATGCTGCCGCCACCCTCGTGGACACAGTAATACATGTTCTTTCGCTTCAGGTAATCTTCAACGGCTGGCAGCAGCCGCGCAATGTTGTTCTGGCTGTGCAACCCCCTGCCTGTTATCAATTCCAGCTTGCTCGCAGCTGCACCCCAGTCAGCACAGGCGATCTCAGTACACAGCTCCTGACCAACTTTGGAGCAGTAAGAAAAGAGGATGAAAGGGACAAATGAGGACTGTAAGGGAAGGTGACGCACTTGGGAGGCCCTGGAGTGCTCGCAGGTATACGTCCACTGTCCTGATGGCCTGGTCAACATGCTGGCCATGCAGATCCACAGTGTGTAGGTTCTTAATGCGCTTGTTCCTGCATGGACATATACACCTCTCAACATCATCAGATAGTTTTGCTGACAGCATGCTTGCCCCAATACTGAGGCCGAGCTGGTCACAGGGAAGGGAGATGAGGGCACAGGCACAGGGAAAGGGCAACAGTCCTGAAGCACAGCAAAGAAGAACGCATCCGCGAGTGAGACGCACGTTTCCTTCAAGATCTTTTTCGAAGCCACTTTGTCGGCCTGGAGGTACCTCATGCGCGCCTGGTGAGCCTGCAACCCAACACAAACCAACTGCTTGCTAGCGGACCTTTTGTGCCAGGAGCTGTGAATGCCAGCTACATGCGAGCAGCCCTGAGAACATGTCAGAAAGATCAACAGACACCCCCCACTCACCCTCTCCCTGAGCTCTGTGGCCAGCCTGTGGTCCCCACGGTCGTTTGCCCTCTGGGCCTCTGCATACTTGAAGCGCATCTCCTCCCTCAGAGCGTCCGCGTGGGCGCGGTGCTCCTGCAGCACACAAAGAAACCCAATTCTCACCCCCATTAAGCATTCAAGTTGCCCTGCAGCAGACTGACGCCATGCCTCAACAATAGTGGCCCCCTGCTTGCACTTGGGCGCCTGCTCTCCAGGGATCAGAGCGCTCTATTTTGAATTCCCACTTAAGCATTCGCCGAAGATGGCATTGGGCTTGTCAATGACCGAAAGCAGCAGCAGCAGCAGGAGGCAATTCCAGCTCTCAAATCATGGCAGGGGTGCCTGGCAGCATGAAGTCTGCGATGTGTGGAATCAGGAGAAGGGTAGTCACCTCGTAGATGCGCTGGTTCTGCGCGTCGGAGCGGCGCACCATGGCGTGGGGGCGGTCGTTGGCACGCAGCATGGGCTGCTGTGTCGGGGCGCTCACCTCTGCTGCAGTCGGCTGGCTGAACAGCACTGACGTGGGCTTCTTGGGTGCCTCAAAGGGCACCAGGCCGCTCTCTTGCAGCATCTGCGGCAATGACACGCACACACCTCAGGAGAACTTAAATTGGCCCTGAATGTGGCAAGACATTGTCGAAGGCAGAAGGCATGACAGCACTTACTGAAGTTGGACCTGCACCACCTAAGAAAACATGGCATGAGGCCCTAGCTGTGGGCGGCATGTGAAAGAAAGTAGGGCGGCATTAACGTGTTAGAGTGCTGCCCATAGCATGCTGCTGTGAAAGGATGCATGGTCAGCATGAGAGTGCGGCGGCGTACCTTTTTGGTGACATCAACGTTCTGGCCAGCAGCGTTGTAGACGTTGTTCAGAGTGGAGTCGTCCACTTCGGGGTACAGCTCCTTCAGAACCAGCACATCGGCAGATGCGCCAGAGTGGGGTGTGCCAGGCTTCTTCCTGTCATATGCCTGAGCACCAACGCAACATGACATTGTCAGAGACCCTGTGTTGCAAATGGCCCTCAAATTTTGCAAGAAATGCCTCTTTCGCTGCTGAGCAGGTGCGATACATTCCGTTACCAATGCCTTTCTCACTACCAGCTCTGACAACTATCAGGGCCAGCAATGTTGCAGCATAGAGCAGCGCACACAAAGGGGAAGAGGTTGAACGGCACCTGAGACATGACGGCGATTGCAGCGTCCACGTCACCGGTGCAGACCTCCAACGCATTCATGGCCTCCTCTGGGCTGCACCCCGGTAGCTCGCGCCGAATCAGCGCCACCTTCTGCTCATCAGACAGGTCCTGCATCCCCACATGGTGCTCAAGACCCAGCTCTTTTTTGAATTGAAAAACAAACCTGCCCTTCTCAGTGTTTTATATTTCAAAACACAACCCTGCCCTTCTCAGTATTTTGAATTCAAAGATGAAATCTGCCCTCCCCAGCGTTTTGAATTCAAAAGTGAATCCTGCCCTTCTCAGTGTTCTGAATTCAAAGATGAATCCTGCCCTTCTCAGCCAACTCACATCCTCTGGGGTTCATATTTTTTGAGTTGGAGACATACCTTGAAGGAGTAGTCGACCGGCACTCCTGACACATCCCAGGGCTCGCCACCATTGGCCGAGGCGCTGTCCAGCTTCGTTGCCAGCTGTGACTGCGAGATGCTGCCATCGTCTGATCCACTTGAGCTGTCCAGCGTCTTTGTGTGGTCCACAACGTCCTGCATAATAGCACATTAAAGTGGGGCAAAAAATACCAGAAACCATTCAGATATTATGCTATACATGAATTCCCGGGCAGAGTTCAGGGAGAAACAACACAAAGCTCAAAGGAAACGCAAAGCAGAGTTTACTGCCCGTCTCCACAACATTACAGTTCTGTCATAAGCCATTGACTGCATCAGCAACACTCCTTCTGGACAGATTCAGAAACAAGGCAAGCTGCCCACCTGGAGAGCCATCAGCTTCTCAATGGCTGCCTCGGCGTTGTCATCGACGCCCTGGAGCACGTCAGCCACCAGAGCAGCGTCCATGCCAGCAAACATGCCCTGCAGAAACTCCAGCTTGGACTCCTCATCGGACGCGCCGCCACTGGGCGCTGCACTTGGGCCAGCGGACAAGTCCTGCTGGATTGGCTGAGGCCCATGCTTCAGGGTCTCCTGCGCCCCTGTCTCCTCCCACCCACCGGGCTCAAACTTGGTGGGCGGTGGGGTACGGGTGGCTGTGGGGGGCGGAGGGCTCAGCAGGTGCTGCAAGTGCAGCGGCAGAGCTGCCGGTTTCTTTGCTGGGGCGGCCATCTGGGGCTCTGGCTCGTCTGGATCAAGGGGCAGCGGCTGCGGCAGGGGCTTCCTGAGTGCACGCTTGGGGGTGGGCAGGGGCGCTGCTGGCTGAGTGGGTGCAGGCGGCATGAGGGTCTGCAGGATTGAGGGCGTCAGGCTGGCGCTGGTTGGTGTCGGAGGTTTGGTGGGTGACCGCTTGAACTTCTGATCAGGTGTGACTATCCTAGTGGGCAACCGTGTGGGCGAACACTGCGCCACTTGGCTGGAAGAGGTCTTTGAAAAACTGCCATTCACACGAGTGCAATCCGCTGTATTCAAGGCACTGTCCAGTGTTGCAAACCCAACTCTTGCGTCAATTGCATTGTTCACCAGCCTCTGCCCAGGCACAGGGCTCCAAGGAGTGCCACATTCTCTTGGGGGACTCTGAACAGGAGTCACAAGTGCACCAGAGCCTGAGCATCCAAACACGGACTGGATGTGCGCCTGAGCGAGAGCGGTGTCGCCCCCACACTCCTTGAGCACATCATTGACAGTGTCCACATCCAGCTTGGGGAATGCAGCGTGCAGTTTCAGGATGTTGATCTCCTGCATGACGTTCATTCGAGCCTGCACCAACGAGCTGAACTTGAGTGCTGGCATGTGTTCATGTTGTCCTGTTGGCAGGACTTGGCTGTGCCCTGTGTATGGGCCCCTTTACACACAGAATCAAAGTCAGCTGATATTGCCAAAGATCAGAACAAAGCAAACGTGCAAGCAGTTGTGGGCCTCCAGAAGCCTCCAACACACCAGGACAGGCTGTGCTTGAACTGCAACGGGCTGGTAACCTAGCAGACCCACTCGCGTCAGCTCAACATTTTCAACTGAACATGTCGCTGCATGTCTCTGCTGTTTATGCGCGAGTTTCTCTAGCATATACACTGTGAGACCTCTTTCGCACAAAACACAGATGGTGACTTTGACACATCCACGTGTCGGTAATCTACGTTCGACGGACGGCTGGGGTCCCAACATCTGAGCGCGTGCAATAGCCCTCAAGAGGGTGGAGACATGCCTTGGGAAGTTAACCACGAGAGTGAAACCTGTTGCGCGGGGCACGGGCTCGTCCACGCCCAAAAGGTACCAACACGGGAGCGCAGCGCCTTACCGATAGCAGTCCAGGATCCAACGGCTGACGAGCGGTTGCACGTGTGTCATTATGCTTCCCGTTTCGGCGTTCGTGACGCACTATCGGACTTTGCAAGTTTTGAGTGATCGAAGCAGCAGTCAAACGGCGTTCCTGGTGAAGAGAGCCTGCCGAGCCAGCTGCTGCAGAAGAAGAATCAAGACGCCCTGGGTACAAATTTGCTGGAGGTGAGCAAGACGCCGCCTCGTGAGGGACCAGATACACAGTGCCGTATCCTAGAATAAGAGCATCGGCATTGGAAGGTGGATTTGACTGGCCGACTGAGACTGCGTTGGGCGGCAACGAGGCAGGATGGTCAGGTGCGCACAGCTGGCACGCACCTGGTTGTTTCACTGGGTAGTATCCCTTGGCAATATGGTGCACCATTGCTTTGTATTTTTGGATATGTGGTATTTCCCCGTGCAGCCCTGATACAGCAGCACTGATGTCCAGTTGATTGATTTGGTGATGGTGGCACAGGCCTCTGGAGCTTGTTCGACCCTTCCTCACCGTGCTGCCGGATATTGAATTGCCTGAGAGGAGAGTTTCTTTTCGCGAGAAGGCAGCGTACACGGCGGTGGCCCTGTTCGTGTTTTTGGTGTGCTCTCAGCTGCCCCTTTATGGGATCAAAACCAACTCTGGGTCAGACCCTTTCTACTGGGCCCGCGTCATCATGGCGTCAAACAGGTATGGACAGGTTGCAATTGTTGTCCTCTTGTGCTGTTTGGTTGGTTGTCGTCCTGTAGCTTCTAGAATCGCCATGATGGTGGCTGGTGAGTTGATTATATTTAAAGGTCTTGAGCAAGCGAATTGCTTGGCAAATTCATAAATGTCACCACCGTACCTGATTAATGCGACAAATTGTTTGGTTTGGGTTTCATGTACCCTGATTACTATTTGAGACAGAAGGAATTAAGACAATCAAAGACAAACTCAGGGCCCTGACGTCCAGTTTGGCCATGCAGAACCTGAACTGGTGGGTATACGCATGCAGGGGTACATGCATGGAGCTGGGTATCAGTCCAATTGTCACGTCAGGACTGGTGATGCAGCTCCTAGCAGGCTCCAAACTCATAGATGTGGACAACAGTGTGAAGGCGGATCGGGAACTGCTGTGAGTCATTCCAAGATCCACGCCTGTGCAACTGTGTATATGAATGGTTTCTGCTTGTTGATGCCCTGCATGGGTGATAGCAGCTGCTAAGCAAACAGACACAGAGCATTGACGTTCGAATGGGCTGTCTGTACAGAAATGGAGCGCAGAAGCTGCTGGGTGTCCTTATAACCATCGGTGAGGCTGTGGCCTACGTGGTGTCTGGCATGTATGGAGACGTCCGTGAGCTCGGCGCCGGCAATGCTATCCTGATCATCACCCAGGTACCGCCATCCTTTCAAATCCCACTATCCCCTGGCTTGCTACCCTCACATGTAGCACAGCAATATGTCCACCCAACCTGCTGCGACTCTGCCGGATTGCCTCCAGGCCTTCCTGGATATCTGCACCTCATGCTGCTACACAACGGACTTGCGAGGCATGCACTGTCCCAATCGTTGATAAGCATTCGTGGCTTGCAGCTGTTCTTTGCCGGCATCATCGTCATCTGCCTGGACGAAATGCTGCAGCACGGCTATGGCCTGGGCTCGGGGATCTCCCTCTTCATCGCCACCAACATCTGCGAGAGCATCATCTGGAAGGCCTTCTCGCCCTACACCGTCGCCGGCCCCCGCGGCGTCGAATTTGAAGGCGCCATGATTGCCTGCTTCCACCTACTGCTCACCCGTGGGGACAAGGTGGGCTCCCTACTTTCTGTCAGATGTGAAGCTCCTGACGTTCGAAAAAACATGCGGGTATTGAACCTTAAGATGGGCTACCAAAGTCCACACAAGCAGAGAGTGAGCTTTTCTAGCTGTTGTGCGCAGGTCCGCGCCCTGAAAGAGGCCTTCTACCGCAGCAGCCTGCCCAACGTCATGCAGCTGATGTCTACCATCGCCATCTTCATGGTCGTCATCTACTTCCAGGTAGCCCCCCCTGCGCTGCATGCATGCTCTGCTGATTCCCTCCTTCCAAAGCGCTGAGCCGGCATGTAGCTGTGACAGTCCTGTTTTCCATGTGACTTTGGAAGATGTTTATTGATTGGGGCTGCAGGGCTTCCGCGTGGACCTCCCGGTGCGGTCGAAGCAGAGGCGCGGCGCGCAGCAGAACTACCCCATCAAGCTGTTCTACACCTCCAACATGCCCATCATTCTGCAGAGCGCACTTGTGTCCAACCTCTACTTCATCTCCCAGCTCCTCTACAAGCGTTATGGCGGGAATATTCTCGTGCAGTTGCTGGGCAAGTGGCAGGTGACCATTACTCCCACCTGCATCCTTTACATTATTTGTTTCTGCCTATGGACAGGTGCTGCCCTGTGCTCACTTATTATTCACTGGATCTTTTAGTCTAGTCAGCCAAAAAGGCGAATTATTACTGAAGGTCTGAATCTGATCATGGTCAATTCCTGTATTTCAGAATATTGTTAGTCCGATATTACGGATGTGGGGAGGTGTCCTGACAGAAGTGGGTGTGGGCTCTCATGACACAGGAGGTGGACATGTCGGGGCAGATGCACCCGGTGGGCGGGCTGGTGTACTACATCAGCGCGCCCCACAGCCTGGCGCAGGTGGCGGCCAACCCGCTGCACGCGCTTGTCTACGTAGCCTTCATGCTGGGCGCCTGCGCGCTCTTCTCCAAGACCTGGATCGAGGTCTCTGGCTCCTCCGCCAACGACGTCGCCAAGCAGCTGCGCGAGCAGCAGATGTTCCTCCAGGTCAGCTTGCCTTAAAATTGTGCCCTAGTTGCACTGTGGCTGCGTTGCTTTTTGCATTGCCCAGTAGATGCCTGCCAGTGGAGGAGCGCACTGTGATTGATTTACTTGTGTTTCCCTCTCTTGCCTCCTCCTGCAGCTGGTACAAGAGTGCATGATTTTTGCCCTGTTTTGGCTAGGTTGTTTACCGTGTAATTTTGGGGTGCACAGGGGCACCGTGACACTGTGCAGTCGTTGAAGAAGGAGCTGAACCGGTACATCCCCACCGCCGCCGCCTTTGGAGGCATGTGTATAGGCGCGCTGACCATTGTGGCCGATTTCATGGGGGCCATTGGATCAGGGACAGGTGAGCCAACTGTTGCTGCTGACGGTGTTTTCCTGATTTCCGAGGATAAACAAGATGTTTGTCCATGACCAGTCTTGAGGCGCTTGGCAAGGCCTGTTTCGTACATTCTTGCATCTTCAAAGCAGCACCTGGGCCTCCATGGATTGTGCCTTACTGTTAATCTGCCGTGCAGGGATCCTCTTGGCTGTCACGATCATATATCAGTACTTCGAGGCGTACGAGAAGGAGAAGGCGCAGGGTCAGAACCTCTTTTGAGTGCATCAGGCCTTCACTGTATGACCTGGTTCCTGCTCAGGAACTGCCGACTGTCTGCGAAAAACTGGCTTGATTACAGGAGGGGTGCAGTGTGTCATCGGTGTCAGGTCTGGTGTGCTCCAGCTGTACAGATCTGACAAAACTTGACTTGTTACTAGCACTCGGCCTCTTGTGGGTTGCTGTTGTATCGCCGTTGGTGCAGGGCCTCAACTTGAGGGAGGCTAGGGTCTTAGGGCAGCTTTGCAGGAATACTTGAGCAAATGGCTGTCACCTGCTCTTACATGGGTCGCAGCATGGGCAGAGGATAGGGAGTGATGTTTCATGAGTGTGTGCGTGGCGTTCTTAAGTGAGAGTGGGAAATACAATTCTGGATTAGTTTTGTAATATGATGCATAAGCATATCACTGGAGCAGCTACTGGAATGAACCGTTTGCGTTTCAGCATTGCATGGCCATGGCGATGCCGGACCCACCTGTAGAATCTGAGATTCGGCTTCCTCTTTGTATAATTGAGATGCCTCGTTCTGTTAAGATATATCCATCCATCGGATAACTCTCCCGTACCATAACTGCTGGAGCTGGTGCCAGCAGCAACACCATGTACTACAAGACGGTCACGTGGCTTTCTTGCTCTACTCGAAGACGAGTGTCCACAACGGCAGGCGTGCATTCACACTCCGCAAGTAATTACTCTTTTGGAATCAAACAGCCGGATATCGATTTGATATCAGGCTCACCATATCTGCTCTGGGTTCATCAGAAAAGAAGCTGGCTCGAGTAGGCTTCCCTTGAAATATGAATAAGTTTGGTAACACGCTTGCATTGATTCTCCTTGTCGTGTGTGTCCTGCTCTGGTTGAGGGCCATGTACCATCAGTGGCAGTACACCGCCACAGTGGAGCACATCTGAGGGATGCAGGTAGATCACCCAGTGCACCTCACACAGAATGTTGCATGTTTTCCTCCATCAAACCTGCTGGGAGATACTTGCATTCACATGCTGTGCTTGAGATTTGTTGCCTTGGAGAAAAAAGGGGACGTATGACAGAGCGAGTGATTGTTTTGTCACAGGATGGCTCAAGAGTATTCTCGAGCAATTGCACGGGTGATCGTGGCCCAGATGGCCCAAGGGGCAGGCTTTGAGCGCCTGCAGGTGTGCAAGACCTGTCCAGTGCCATTCCACCCTCGTCTCTGCAAGTCTTCAGAGTATGCCTGGCAGCATGTGGGCATGTATAAAGCAATGCAAAGCTCATCTCTGTGCTTGCAGGCCAGTGCTCATGAGTCACTGGCAGACCTGCTGATGCGGTTTGTGGCAGAGCTGGGCACTGCATCACATTCCTATGCTGAGCTGGCTTGCCGGACATCCACAAACCTCAGCGATGTGGTGAGCTTGTAGATCTCTGCATCAGTGATTGCTCTGGTTCATTGACAAGACTGCTCACTTCTGCATTGCCACATCAATGATACCAGTGTCTGTCCCTAATGTGTGCAGCTGCTGGCCTTTGAAGACATGGGAGTGCGAATGGAGGACCTCATCCAATATGCTAATGCTGAGGTGCCCGCTTGACACCATGCATTTGCTACCCTTTTCCTGCAGCTCTACGATCTCCACCTGCAGCTGCTCGCCTTGGATAACTGTCTCCATTTTGCTTGGTACAGCATGCAAAGTGGGATCATCCTTATGCTGCGTATGACTTTCCCTTTTCCACTCTGCAGGAGGAGGTCCCCTTTGCATGCCCTGTGGCAAAGTACCCAGTCAGCAAGCGACCTGTGACTCTCCCCACCTTTGCTGACCGGAAGGAGGTACAACAGACCGGCCCCTGTGGCACCAAACTTGGTTTCACATCTTTTCACGCCTGTCAAAAGTGCCTCAGGATCAAGTGTTCTTTTGTACCTGCTGCAGGAGCCGCCAATGCACGTCCCTGAATATCTGCCAGCCTTCCCAGACAAGCACACGTGCGATTCCCACCCAATCTTGGCCCAAACTCCAGCATGCGATCAATCATTCGTCAATGTCATCAAGTTCAGACCCCATTCTTCGCAGCATCGTATGTCATCACAGTCATGTACCCTGACACAATCAGGGAATGCTTTCAACATGCATATTTGTGTGATTACTGGCGTTCATGCGATCAGGTATGTGGCGACGCCCGCGTACGCAGCGCATGAGAAGGACGCTCGGAAGCAGCGCGCGGCCGCCGACGCCGCCAAGCGCAAGGCGGAGACCGCCCTTGTCAAGCTGCACCAGCGCCAGACGGCGCTGGAGGCCGCCAATGCCGCAGCTGAGCCCTCTGCGGTGAGCCGCACCTGCAAATTGACATGACCCTCCTTGCCGCTGGACACATGCTGCTTTCCGCATCGAAAAATCACGTTTGCCACATACCCCTGTCCCGTGAGGGTACTGCTGCTGAGTTGCCCTGTTTGCAACAATGGAGGATGTGTGCCTGCGAGAACTTTGCTCAAGAATGTGTGGCACACGTGCAGGCTGCAGAGAAAGTGGGTGCGCCTGTGCTGGGCGCAGACACGAACCCATTCCTGCTGCAGCCGCTGTGGGAGGACCAGCCCCCTAGTGAGGCCAGGCCAGACAGGTGCATTCCTTACCTTTTCCTTGAATTTGCTTGAAATATGCTGGTTCCTACTTGGGCGCTCCAGGAGCTTTTCATGTCAATTTCTATGGGCTTCAAGTCGAGATTTGTGGATGGCAGGAGTCTGGCAGTGTCCATCCCTGCGGAAGCGGCAGCGCCCGAGGCGAAGGGACAGGCTGACTCGCTGACACATGCGCTTGGCCTGTCAAAGGAGGACAGCAACAGGAAAGGTGAGCTTGGACTGCTGCCCATTGTGCCCATCTCTTTGTCATCCTGGAACTGCAAACTCTGGCAGAAAACTGAGGACCCTGTAGCCGCACTTGAAGGTGCCATGGACATTGATAACAAGCCTTGTGTGAGTGGTTCTTGCAGTGGAGTGGCTGGAGGTGGAGGCGGACGCTGCTGGCGCGCAGTTTGGCGACGCAGGGCCTGTGGCGCCGTTCTCTCTGGACTGGGCAGCTGGCGTGCGCGCCAAGGCTGTGGCATCAGCCTCACACCTGTGCGCCCCTTGCCCTGCCTCGGCAGCCCTGTGGAGCCTCCCGGCTGTGTGGTTGCTTTGCCAAACACAGTGCCATCGGGCCCTTGCACATGCCCGCTGGCCTTTTAGTGCATTTGAAAACGAAGATATGACCGGACTAGTCAGATGCAGGTGGATAGCAAACGGGTGCATGTGCATGTGATGTTCACTGAGAATTGAGGCGTTAGATCAGCCCTAAATTGGTCGGAAGCGATATAATGTGACTGAATGACAGAATGGCTGGCTGCGGGGACAGGGGTTTTGAGGATGCGTACGCGGCGCAGAAGGAGGCGAGTCCCGAGCCAACGGCTGCCGGCCGCAAGCGCAAGCTGACGGCCAAGGGCAAGGGCCGCGCGCAGGACCCGAGCATGCAGCGCGCAGAGCACATCCTGGCCATGGGCGGCCAGGTCGGGGCTGGTGCAGATGACATGGACATTTGATTGGCTGCACCATGTGAGATCCTCATTGGCCCGATGAAGTCTCTGATGCCCGGGCATCGGCATGCCTGCTGGGACTTGCACCCAGTGTGCTCCAAGGAAGTCCCAGGCCCCGGCAGCTTCAAGTTGCGGAAGTTCAAAGCAGCACTGGATATCCCGGGGATGGGCGGAGCTGGCCATTTGGACCAGAACCAGTCAAAGGAATTTTGTCAAGGAGGCTGTATTGGTTTACGCACAAATAGGGGCATGTGTTTTGGTGAGTGAATTTTGGTAGGTCAGCTGGACCTTAATACCCTTGAGGGTCATCGTGGAAGGGTCCATGTACTGCTGTAAAGCGCGCGATCCGATTCCTGGGCAATTTGTGAAATTGTCCTGAGTGAATATCATTCTCTTGTCCCTTAAAAACATCTGAGATACGACGCGGCAATGTCGCAATGCTAGTATTCTGAGATTGTGGGTGATGTCGGCATCTAGATCACAAGATGTCGGAAAACGCTAGGAAACAAATTTCATGAGGACAGTGTAATGAACGAAGGTATTCACGATGGAAAACTAAGATTATCTGGCAAATTTAAATGGTGATTTATTCACGACTTAAGAGCTCGTTGACTCCTTGAAAGAGTCACTTGACCTTTCATCATCTGCAGGGCGATGTGGACGTTACTGCGTTTGCGGGCGTGTCTACTGTTGACTACCACGACAGTTATCCTAGATGTGTGCAGCGCTACATACCTGACAGTGGGAGGACGCAGTGATGGGTTCGGGGGCCAGCTGCATGGGCAGGTGTCCTGCCTCCTCATGAGCAAGATGCTCCCCAATTACACATATGCCCACAGCCCCTTGCAGAAGATCGAGCACATGGACAGTTCTGGGGAAGACTGGGAGAAGATCCGCCAGATAGAGGCCTTTGTCAACCTGGGCTACGATGAGATCCTCATCAGCGAGGTGCCCAGTGATGAGGAGGTGGACACTCGCGTGTACTGCCACGAGTACACAGAGGCAAACCTGCAGCTGTATGACCTGCTCAAGGGAGAGCTTTTGCGCAAATTCGCTGCAAACAAGCGGTTGATGAAAGCCGGGCGCAAGGTGACAGGCGGCTTCAAGGTGGAGGTTCATGTTCACATCCGCAGAGGGGATGTAGACCCTCAAAGTCGCCGGTACATGTCCATGGGTACATACCATGACATACTCACGGCCATCAGGAAGGGGTTGAAGGTCCATGAGATCAGCATGGATGTGCACGTCCACTCAGAGGGGGACCAGGCAGATTTCCACAGGATGGTGGATGACTTTGATGCCGTGCTGCACCTGGATGAAGATGTGCTGCAGACTTGGTATGCCATGGCGCAGGCACAGGTGCTTGTGCTGAGCCAGAGCTCCCTGTCCTACACAGCAGGCCTGTACAACCAAGGAGTGGTGGTCTTTTCTGAGCCCAGGTTCATGCATGGGCCGGTGCCCAGCTGGTTTGTGTACCAGGATGACCCAGGGAATCTGGAGAGGAAATTTGCCGAGCGCAGGACGCGTGATCTGCTGCGCCACAGGGTGCAGAACGCTCGGCGGATCAGCTTTGCTGGGGTGATCAGTCGATTCAAGGATGATGAGTAGTGGCCTGGTCAATGATCATTGATGGTCGTAAACTAGTAAGTGTGGAATGAAACGGCAATGACATTTGGCATGCTGAAAATGGAACAGTCTTGTCTTCCAGTGTGATTCAGGAGCTCCTTTAGAAATTGCAATGTACAGGATAGACTGAACAAAAAAGTTACAGGTGACTGCCACCAGAAATGAAATTATCAATACATTTAGATCTGGAGTGCTGGGACAGTGTATTGCAGACTCTCTGCAGAACTCTGTCCGAGGGAGTTTTACTTTTTTAAGTTTGCCTGTATGGTTGCCGCCTAATCAGAATAGCTGTGTCAAAGTCAAGGGTGCTCACGGCTGTCCCTAAAAGTTGGAATACCAATGCAAGCTGTCTACAGGCCTGGGAAGTCCACTGTCTGAGCCTTGGGAGACAATGCATAGCTGACGCACACCTCACCACCTCCAGTGCCTGCCTGTACTCGCACTGGCACCTTAAAGTAGATCTCCTCAAACAGGCACACGTCCTGATCTTGGCAGAAGTACACTTTGCAGAATATCAGGATCCCTGAAACGCTGTCTAAAGTTGAAAGATTGACCCGCACATCTGCTGACAGCTCCTCTGCAGTCTCGGTCAGTCGGCCACTGGACGGCTGGAGAATGACTCCTGTGCACAGACAAGCAATTTCTCAGAGTCGGCGCACAAGCATGTTTGCATGATAATGCAATGCTGGCAATGACTTATCAGCAAAAAAGTTCTGACCAAGCAACATGACAGATGGCCATTGCTTCAGAGCAGCTCACGGTTTCTAAGGCACACTCACGGATGCTCAAATGATTGTGTCTTCCCGAATTTCTTGTCCAATAATCAATGCACTTCGGCACAAGAGCTGAAACCATCCCAGTGTTATGACTGAGGTATCACCTTGTGCTCCAGGCCCCAGGGCCGAGGCTTCAAATCTGCTATTGGCTCCCTTTGTCAGGTGGTAGCCCCGGGGAAGCTGGATCCGAACGTGCAGATTGGCAGAGGCTGATGCGATGGCTGCATCTGAAACCACCAAGGTGGCTCCCTTGGGAATGGCAGGGTCCTCAGCAGAGCCCGGGCTGTCGGCCGGGGCGGCGTCTGGTGATACTGTGGGCGGCGGCACATCCTTCAGCTCCAGAGTGCGCAGCGCTCCAGTCTTGGGGTCAAACACCCTGTCACCAGATGAAATGATGCTTCTGTCAGCAACCTGCTCACAGTGTAGCCTGCATTGCAGTATGCCTAAAATTTGCTGGTTCTGCCCAAGCAAGAGCCATCTAATCCGAACTCTGATTGACGGGCAGCATGTCAGATTATTTGACAGCCACTGCTCAGCAAAGCAGAAGCTGCGTTCTGCGCATGCAGGCTCTTTGTGTGACAATCAAGCCAAAGGTGCAGATGCAGGCAGGGACACCAACTGAGTGTTCTTTTGCTGTCTTCGTCTCAATCTTGCCCATGCGCCCCTCATTTTAGACATGCACAACAAGATGGGGTCGCACCGGATGGCGCTGTTGTTTGTGTCGGCTATGAACACCGTGCCGCGCGGCCCGGCGCAGAGCCCCCCGGGCTCTGACACCCGCGCGTTCCCTCCAGTGCCATCTGTCAGGCCAGCAGCGCCGCTGCCTGCAACGGTGCGGATGCTGTCCGTCGCTGGGTCCAGCAGCTGCGCAACCACCAAGTCTCTTCTGAAATGTGACATTCTTATGCTTGCAGTCTTAGTGCATGCAACCTGAACACTTGAATTCTATGCACCCTCCAGATCTGGCCAGTGCATGGCAGCAATTCTGTGTGTTTAGGCAGCGGTGAGGATGGCTCTGCCAAAGCATAAAGCTTGACAACCATCACTCTCATGGCCTACTTATGTGGGTTTGAGTCCTGAGGTTGCAACACTACGGCGCAGACAAAGGGGCACCTTGAGCCGGTGGTTGTAGGAGTCTGCCACGATGACATCGCCATTGGAGAGTGCCAGCACGGCCAGCGGGTGCTGCAGCAGCGCGCCCGTGCCGGAGCCGTCCTTGTCGCCGAAGCGGAACAGGTTGTCCGCAAACAGCGGATCGCCGCCCACATGCGCCTGCGCAGCCATCTGCCCCTCACCATCTGAGCTGTCAGGGGTTTCTAAACACTACTTGAACATCATTACACTTTCAATTAGAAACTTCTGGAGATGTACTGCACAAGATGGATGTCCTCCTTGACCACAGCGATGGTATACTGCCAATGGAAGGAAGGGGAAGGCGCTTGCTTTTTGTATCTGTAGAGAGAGATGTGGGGTGGAGGCTTGTAACTGCAAGGAGAAATGTCCCTACGTTTGAGCATGCGCAGAGTGGTTTACCTTGCCGCCGCCGGATGTGAGGTCCATGCTGCGCACGGTGCTGCTCTCGCTGTCGGCCACCCACAGCTCCCGCCCGTCCGCCGACAGGCTCAGCCCAGACGGCTGTATACACACAACACTGCTTGCTTTTGCATGACTGTAACCTGTACAGCATTTCATGCTCGTTTTGTGCCTTCTTGCATGCGGCAGTGGCAGACGGCAGTGACAAAGTGAAGAGCTGCTCTAAAATTCAGGGGACTCTAAATCAACTGCTTTTAGCAAAAGTCAGGAAGTATTCATCGTGCCAAATAGCTTCATCAGCAAGGTCGGCAAAACACTGCCTTGCGCGCAAAATCAGGTTATGGTACAAGTTAATTTTTAATAGTTCTGGCATGGTGTGAGTTTCCCTCCCCAGATTCAGAGTCCTGGGGCTCTGCAGGACTCTCTGCATGCAGGGTGAGCGAGATGCAACTTTTTCAGAATCTGCGAACCTGGGCCCAGGAGGTGGCCGGCCCGGTGGCGCCGTTGGCGTTTCGCTCGTAGCCGTCGCCGCTGAACGCTGCCATGCTGCCGCTCGCCAGGTCATGCCGCCAAATCTGGTGCTGCCCAGCCATTGCTATGTACAGGGAGTCCTCCTGCACACAATCTCCTCAGTCCAATTGGAAATGTATTATGCACGCAGAGTTGTGCTCTGGGACTGATAGCAGGCCCATGGATACCCAGTCCACAGTACTGTCATGTGGTAAGGAGCAGAAAGAGCGAGTAGAGGTCTTGAGGTAGTCCTGGTGCACATAATCTGATGGATGCAAGACAGGGTTTCCAAGTTGGTGATTTGCCTGCGCATTGAAGGCCAGGTCCCATGGGGAGTTGAGCCGCTGTGCTCTGCCAGAGCGGCCGCCCGTATAGTCCTGCTCTGCCTTCGCGCCGTCCCCTGCCAGCGTCCTCAAAGTTCTCGTCTTCAGATTGACCTGAAAGCAGCGTCATGATACGATCACTCTCCTGCAAGCAGAGCAGCCCCCTCTGACTCCTTAACGCAACAAGCAGGTGTCCACCTTGTAAGAGATTACTAAGGACACCACCACCAAATTAATTACTATATTGGGGACTATCACTAGTTTGATGTCCCGCTTCACCAAGCAGTAGCACAGAGGTACAAGCGGCGAAGAGAAAGGGAATCGAGGGCAGATGTACCTCTCGCAGGGCGTTGTTTTCGGTGTCGGCCACGTAGAGGCAGTCACGCCGCGCGCTGTAAGCGAGGCCCTGCGGCCGGTAGAGGGCGGCCGCCTGGTATGCGCCGTCGCGCAGGGCCGGCCCGTTTCCGCCAATCTGGTCCAGGAAACGGCCCTCCAGGTCGCACACCACGATCCTGCAGCAGGGCAATTTTTGAGCCGTGAACCCCCCAAGAGATGCCAGATTCTGCAGCAAAGCAACTTTTGTGCGTCTGAAAGCTTTAAGAGATGATCCAGCTTGCAGCTCGGAGTTTAAATTTCAGCCTGTCGGGCAGATCCCTCAACAAACATGGAACACAAAACGCAGGTGTATCGGCAGCAAGCTGCGATTCACGCATCCACTAGCAGCTGAAATCCTCGAATGCATTCTTGTGCTCTTAGCAGACCGGGTGAGGCGTGGAGTGCAAAAGGGCTGTTGCGTGCGCTGCGTGCCTGTGGTTGTTGCTGTCGGAGATGAACAGCCGGCCGCCGGCGAGGTCGGCAGTGAGTTTGCCCGGGTAGCGCAGCGGACTTGAGGCGGTCGCACTGCCTCTGCGCTCGCGCTCGAGTGTCATGGGCACTGGGGTGTCGTCCAGCATGCCGCGCTCGCCATAGTACTCCAGAGCAGCCGCCAGCATGTCGTCCACATTCTGCTGGTTGCCCTCGCCTGAACAGGCGACTGATGCTCTCAGCAACCCATTTGCTCTGAGTTGGCAATTGAGGCAAGGACCTGCCTGCTCACTTCTGCTCTGGTCCCTCAGGCTGCAAGCTCTCTTTGCTTGCGTGCAGGCTGGACAGCACTGTGATTATCAGATGCTTGTGAGCAAGCACATAAGCACAGTACCATTCTTGCCTTGGCTTTTGAGTGCTTCACGCAGAGACTAACAACCCTTACACTGTTGTGTTCTGCATGTGACAGCGACTTCCTTTTTCAGCAAGTCAGGCACATGTGTGAAGGAAACTAAGCAAGGATAGGCTGCTGTGGCACAAGATGCCCTGACTGCAATTCTATGCAAGCATCTCCTGCTGCAAACGCTCTTCACGTGACATCCAGGCTGGACGGCCCTAATCTGTTAGAATGCTTGTGCACACACAAGAAAAACGCATGACTGTGATTTGGATATTGAAACATCCAGGGAGTAGAGGGAGAGCCCACCGGGCAGGGTGGCAATGACGCGGCCGCGTGGCGACACAACGAGCAGCGTGGGCCACGAGGCGATGCCCAGGTCACGCCACAGCACCATCCTGGCATCGTTGATGACTGGATGAGTGATGTCATAGCGCAGCACCGCATTCCTGATGGCCTCGTTGTCCTGCGCAGTGAAAAGGTCAGTCATGCTTGATGCCAAATAGTCATGCAACCAGTAGCAGAGTTCCATGCATTGCTCAGAAAGTTACAATACCTTCTCCCTTTTGCCTCCAAACCAGCCCTCCAAAGAACAGCGCTACACACTTGCAATGTGGTCATGCATGCTCAACCTGGGACAGCTTCTTGTTGCGGCAGGTGCCTTCCCTTAGGCTGAATAACTGAGCGGCAGATTGCAATTCCTGTGGACAGTTCTATGTAACAGAGCCGGTGCGCGCGTTCAGACACACACCTTTTCGTTGTCAAACTTGGCGGAGTGCACCCCGACGACGGCGACGGGGCGGCCAGCATACTTGCGCTCCAGGGCGGCCAGCTCCGGCAACACGTGCATGCAGTTGATGCAGCAGTACGTCCAGAAGTCCAGCACCACCACCTTGCCCTTCAGCTCCCTGCAGCCGGGTGGAATTTCAATCTTCATTGTTGCTGCGAGCGACATCTCGGGCATGGCTTGTGGTGGACACACTGGTGCTTGTGTTCAGGTGCCCGCAGAAAGGATCACATCGCTCTTGAGTACAAGCTCTGGCAAACGAGATGCTCATTCGCCACATTGAAAAAGCAATGTCTCCTTTCTGGGGTAGGCATCTCAAGGACTTCATTTTCAATTGAAATCCTGCCTTTATTAATCAATTTCTTACAAATCAATGGCAGACCCACCTGCTGAGCTTGAGCGGAGGGGAGTTGAACCACTGAGCGCCGGCAGGGAAGTCTGGGACTTCCTCGCCGCCGCCCCTGCGCTCCACGCTCTCGATGAAACGCCGGAACGCGGCCGCCCTCTCGCTGCGCTCCTGACTTAGGCCTGTGGTCGGGGACGGCCTTGGCAGCAGCGCGTTTAATATCGCCTTTGGACTCGCAAATGACATCGCCTGCATGCGTGGCGATGCAAACCACGTTAGCACTCCAATCTGTGCATGAAAATTTGTAGCACCCTTCAGCCATCCCATTATCTACAATATGATTCATGCATGGGATTTGATACCAGCAACGATCTGTACCTAGATCTGCTTTGTTCACGAAGAACAAAGAACAAGACATGGCTCATCTTGGCGTGAAAATGCCGTTTTACGGAGGGTGTTTCTTTACGATGGAGATTTATATTCTGCAGGACAGACCTTGCGCCAGTACTGGAATGCAGAGGCGACATAAGCCACAATGCCCAGCTGGATGATGGTGGCAACATGATACCGCTTGAGGAATCTCCTAACGCGCACATCCCTCTAGGCAAAGCACAGTCAAGATCACACGCCACCTCGTGGCAAGACAATTTCATGGTGTTCCTGAAGTTCAACATGCACTGCTTTGGCCTGGGGCATGAGGCTTACCTTTGTGCGCGTCAGGAGAACATAAAGGGACCCCAGGCCTCCTCCTAGTGCCACCACCTTCAACGCATCTCTCCTTGTGGTGGAGTAGCCACCGGGCAAAGCAATTATAGCGTCCAAAGGTCCTGGCAGTCCCTGCATAACAGACACGTCACCCCGCAAGTTCCACATCTCATAGACCTATGATGCATTTCATAGATCCGGCCATAGCAGCACAGGCTACGTGCATGCCTGTGACTCTTACGATCATCAGCACATTGACCTCCTTGGGGTTATTTAAGAGCGTTACATGTCCTTCGAGGCTTGCCATTCTCCAATCCAGATCGCTTCCAACAGTCAACCACACTTACAAAAAGTACAATTCTAAATTGTCATTGAGGCACATCTGGTGTCAAAGTTCACATGGCTACATAGAAGTTCACTGGCTCTGGCACGTTCAAGTCCTCACATTATCCGAAGGGCCAGCCTCTTTGCCGCTGTTTGCTCTTTCTTCAGCTGCTGATTCATCTCGAGCTGCCCAGTGCAGGCCTTGCAGAAGATCCACACTGATTTCTGCAATTGTAGGCCTCACTTCGTCCGGTCTCTGGGCCAGCATGTCTTGCTTTGAGAGAGTCGTCGTCACTCCCACCACCCGCATGCCTGCGAAGACCAAGCAAAGGACATCTCAACATGCAGCTGAGAAGCTGAACAGGAGTTGACCATATGATGGCACAGGCTGAACACAGAGGAACTGATCAACTCAAAGTGACATTCCCTCACCTGCAGCTCGTGCTGCCTGCACCCCAGCAGCAGCATCCTCCACAACAATACAAGCGCTGGGCTCCACTCCAACTTCCCTGGCAGCTGCCAGGAAGATGTCAGGAGCCGGTTTCAGCCGCTCAAACAGATCTGCCGACACGATTGCATCAAAGTCTGCCTCAGCGTCAAAGCCGACCAGCTTCAGATTTGCATCCACCTGCGCGGCACTCCCCCATCAGTTCTGCTGGAATTGCTGCATGGCACTAGCACATGAGATCGCTACCACAGTACTGACCATAGAGAGATCAGGCCTCACCTTGACACGGTCAGCACTGGAGGCAACTGCCACCTTGAGGCCAGCTTCACGGCAAGCCTTCACCAGCTCAATGGCACCTGCAGTGTCAGTGGCATATTGAATGGGCATGCATCACGGGCATGCATGACTTCAATGTACGTATTTTTGGCATGCACCAGGATTCTGCCTCACCAGGAAGGCCGATGTCTTCTGTAGGATCAGCAGCCTTTTCAAGGTAGATACCATAGAACACCTCTTTGAGCTTGTCTATGTCATCAATCTGGATCCCATACTTGCCAGCCACACCGCTCAAGAAATATGCCTCTCCCATGCCAGCAAAGGCTCGAAACTCATCTGGGTCGACCGTCACTCCGTACACCTTCAATAGAGTCTCGGCACCCACCCTGACCAGAGTCACAGGAGGCTTCAGGAAACAGCACAAAGCAAACAATAGAGCATCGCAAAACGTCAAAGTCAGCCTCTGAGTCTACCTTTGCGTCATCTCTTCGCTGTTGCACAAGACACCATCCATGTCGAACAGGATGGCTTGCACAAGGTTTGATGCAAGCTGCCCCTCCCCAGCACTTGTCTCGAGGGGAGCTGAAACTGCTTGCATCCTACAATTGGTAGATCTTTTCATTCCTATGCTATTCGAGGTTGCATATGTAACACTCTTCTTCCCTCTTAAAGATTGAGACTGGGATAGAGCTCTTGTGCCCCAGATCGTCGGTGATCTGACAGGCAACAAGAGGTCTTGCGGGGTCAGACGGTGTCTCGATGCCACCGACATGACAGGTGACGGCGATATCAGACCTTCCAAGCCTTCTGCTACATTCGCTAATAAGGAATAATTGCAGAAGTATTCAATGGCTTTCAGAGCACATCGGATCAGCTAAGATTACTAATATTTGGAACAGCCGAAAGCACATTTCCGAAAGCCAAGGAATGGTGTTTTCCTGTTGGAACTGGATCGGGAAATGCCATCTGAATTGCAAGATTGTTTGAAACAAGTGATATAGTCTTTATTCTGTGTCTGGTGCCTGGTGTTTGGAACAAAAAAATTGTGCAGCCACTAGACGATCGCAATGTTTTGGTTTGGACGATGAGAACTTTCACCGATCAAAAAGTACCGATGAGAATCATTCAGCTTCAAGACTAGTTGACGCGCTCTCTAGTGCTGTATCGTTCGCGGGATTCCTAGAATGGCGGTTCCACTCTTTCAGCCTTTCAGAGCGTTGGGATACATCACCGACGATATACCCTTCGCAGTCCAAAGGTTGGGCAGAGAAGCTTTTGTGACTGTAAGCGCAGGGAAGGCTTGGCAGGTACGTGCTAGTAATGGTCCCATGGCTATGTGCTGGTGCAGGCATGGTTTGAGTCTTTGATCATGCAGCTTGTTCCGCTGCTTGACTTCCTTGGTTGTCGTGCCAGGTGTACAACTGCAGTCAGCTCCGGCTTTCTCTGGTTGGACCACAGGTGCGTGCTGTTGTCCAAACCTTGATCTGGTATAGTATGTCATCAGTACTGCTCGCTGTCCAGCTGGATATTGAAGCCATGTACTGTGCCCCTAGCTGCCGCACACCATCCAGGCGCTGGCTAGCAAAGGAGAGTTGGTGTTTGCCGCTGTCAAAGGCGACATCATCGCATGCAAGCGAATGCACAGGTGGGTTGCCTTGACTATATTGCTTATGCTGGGTACTACCTGAAGCGTCTATTCCGATGGGCGGGGTGTCTGCAAGAGGATGATCTTGAAGGCAGGGAGTATCTTTCGCAGGGAAGGCGTGTACAGCGGGCATACTGGAACTATCCTGCAGCTGCTGTGCATGGGGGACCATCTGCTGAGCCTGGGCAGTGATAGCAAGTTGCTGCTGTGGAAGATTGGTGATTTTGACAAGCCCCAGGTGCAGCACAAATCCACCTTTATGTGCATGATGTGCAGGAAAAATTTGTGCCAGGCATGTATTGGCAGTGCGTGCGTCCATGCGTCCAGTGAATACAACTTGTTGCAGCACTGTCAAGATGGACATTCAACACACGCCCGTTGGGCAAATGAAGCAATATGGTAGAGGACAATAATGACATGGCATGCAGGTGTCGATGGACCTGGGAGATGGCTTCAGTCCTGCCTGCATGGCGCACCCAGACACATACCTGAACAAGGTCTTGGTTGGGGGCGCAAAGGGCCGCATGCAGCTGTGGAACTTCAGCAAGGGAGTGCGCCTTTTCGAGTTCACTGTGGCCGACAGCGACGTCAAGTGCATCGTGTCCTCGCCTGCCCTTGACGTTGTGGGCGTTGGTCTGGCTGACGGGTGCGCAAACATCATTCTCCCAACCTAATAAGCATGAATGCAATTTGGTGCGTTGCACTTAGCAGGCATGTCATGCTGAACGTCAACGGCTGAGTGCCATGGATTCCTGCTGAACCAGGCGAGCACTGCTCCACAACATCCGCTTTGATGAGCCGGTGGCATCGTTTGCGAATGCATCTGGCACTGGCACCAATGATGAGGCGTTCCTGGGTGGCGGCCCCCGCAGCAGCACGGCCGGTGGCGCATGCACAGCCATCTCCTTTCGGACAGGTTCGCCACATTCCCAGTGCAGATTTCTTAGCAGCCACAGACGCTTGCCTTCGGTGCTTGCCCGTGCCCCATTTAAATTGCCAGAACTGGGGGCTTTGGGAGGTTGAGACTAGGAGCTAGTTACATGCGTGATTTGCTGCCCATTTGCCTGTAACCAAGTGGCTCTTGACCTTATCTCTCACTAGGGGTTTGCAGTTAGGTGATTTTTGGGAAACCCCCAGCGAAGTAGGCGCCGACCAGGGGTAGCTCCCGAAGGCCACACCCTATTCAGGCACCCAGGCTCCAGTTGCTCAAGGACGCTGCGTGGGCCTTGTAGGTGATGATCACCCGTAACAAAGCCGGTCCGCTCATGCGCGCAGGTGCCGGAGTGCCGCTGATGGCGGCGGGCGGCGGCGCGGGCGCGATCACAGTGTGGGATCTGGAGAAGCGGCGGCTGCACACGATCATCCGCGATGCGCACGACGCGCCAATCACGACGCTGCACTTCTTCCCGGGCGAGCCGCGGCTGATGAGCGCCGGCGCCGACAACGCGATCAAGCAGTGGGTGTTCGACGCGATCGACGGCACCGCTCGGCTGCTGCGCTTCCGGAGCGGCCATGCCGCGCCGCCCACGTGCCTCAAGTACTATGGGGAGGCTGGCACGCGCCTGCTCTCCGCAGGTGGCCTTTCAATTTCGCTATCTGATTTGAAATATCTCATACGTAAGTTGGATTTGGGTAAGTTGTACAGTAGGGTCAATGTTACTTGAATGCTGTATGTCATGAATGTCCACCTGGCCACGGCCTTGTTTCAGTCTGTGAAGTCTTGCCTGAGAGATCATCTCCTGGGTGATTGTCTGCCCCCATTACTAGTCTGCAGTAGGTGGTTGCTGTGAATGATTTCCTGGGGTTGGTAAGAGCATGTTGTGCTGTGGCATGGTGCAGGCCAGGACAGGGCGTTCCGCATGTTCTCGGTGATCCAGGACCAGCAGAGCAGCGAGCTGAGCCAGGGGCACATCGCCAGCCGGGCCAAGCGCCTCAAGGTGGACCAGCAGGAGCTCAAGCTGCCCCGCGTCACCGCCCTCGACGCCTGCCAGGTCACCTCCCCTGCCACATGCGCGCACCAGTCTCACTCATCCACCAACAACCTCCTGATGCCCATCCTGCTTTATTCTCACCTCGTATCTGCCTGGATTCGACTGCATGGGTTTTGTTGGAGAACTGAGGACATGCAACGCACTGACGCAGCCTCTGATCCGCTCTTGTTGCATGCTGAAGCACTTTCTTGGACACAATTGAAAATAGAAAGTGAAGGGGATTGAAGGAATGTCTCTGGGTGCGTGGCAGCTGCGTGAGAGGGACTGGTGCAACGTGATATCGGCGCACGAGGGTGACACGGCGGCGTACACGTGGCGGCTGAGTCACCTCTCGCTGGGGGAGCATGTGCTGCGGCCGCGACGCAAGCGCGAGCGGGGCGCAGACGCCGCGCCGGACGCCCCGGTGACGGCCGTCGCGATCAGCTGCTGCGGCAATTTTGGCCTGGTCGGCACCGCCGCTGGTCGCGTGGACCGCTATAACATGCAGTCCGGCCTGCACCGCGGCTCCTATAACAGGCATGCTGCCAATATTATTGCTATATTATTTGTTACACACAAGATGTTTGATGGTGAGCATGAATGCAAGGGAAAAGAGCAACCAGTTCATGCCGAGAGCGGAACTTCAGCAATGCACCAGGATGTCAGGTGGCGCTAATGGATTTTGGTGAAGGACAGGGTGATGGTGGGGCAATATGCGCGCAGGGAGAAAGGCAAGAATGCGCACGAGGGAGCTGTGGTGGGCGTGGCAGCGGATGCCTGCAACAAGCTGCTGGTGACGGGGGGACTGGACGGGCGGCTGCGCATCTGGGCCTTCAAGGGGCGCCAGATGAGGGATGAGATTGCTCTGGGCAGCCCCCCCACCCACCTGTGCCACCACGCCAACAGCGCCCTGCTCTCTGTCGCCTGCGACGACCTTGTCATCCGCATGTGAGCCCCCCGCCCTCCAAACTTGCCTTGTCTACTTAGAGGCGTGTAAATGGCATGCAAAACTGCACGGTTCAGGGCAACAGGGTCGCCAATCCTTGGAAATTGAGAAAGGGTATCTGTAGGGTCCTTTCTGCGCTGCATTTGCCTGCCTGTGATATCAGGCATGCAGGATGACAGGAGATTAGGCAAGACTGCCGGCATTATGTTTTGCACAGCTCATGATCCAGTGTGTATGCTGGTCAAGCACAATCATGCGCAAGGTGCAGAGTGCCTTTTGTGTTGGGCAGGTATGATGTTGAGGCGGTGAGGAGCGTGCGCCAGTTCAAGGGCCACACAGACCGCATCACGGACCTGCACATGAGCGCAGACGCCCGCTGGCTGCTGTCCGCCTCGCTGGACGGCACCGTGCGCGCCTGGGACGTTCCCTCCTCCATGTGCCTCCAGGCAAGCAGTACTGCCCGACTTGAGCAAAGTCTGGTAGCAGTGACATCTTTGGCCGTCTATCCCTAGAGGTATACTGACCCAATGTGAGGGCAGAGGTACTCACATTGATGCGGACCCTGGGAACTCTTGGAAAGAGATGTCTTTGAATTGATACCCTTGCAGGGAAATGTAAAGCTTGGATAAGTACGCTCAGTTTCAAGGTGCCTCAGATTGATGCTGGCTTTTGCTGAAATAAGTGAAAGTTGTCTCGGTTCCGCAGGTGCTGCGGCTGGGAGCACCGGTGACAGCGCTGAGCCTGAGCCCGGCCATGGACATGCTGGCGACCGCCCACGTGAACCGCCGCGGCATCTACCTCTGGTCCAACTCAGCCATCTACGGCTCCGGCGCCGACATCCGGCCGTCCAACAAGCCCGTCGACGCGCGCCTGCCCGCCCTCTCAGCCGGTGCGCACTCTGCCTCTCCCCCATGCTTGCGCCTTTGTAAAATAGACATTTGTCTTGGGATGGGTGCTCGCACCAGTGGAGGTCACCACAACCTGCATCTGCATAGGTACCAGAGGCATGGCAGCTGTTCAATTAGTGCTTGCAGGGCAGGGGCATGCTTGTGACATCATTTTGGTTGTTGCAGGCGCAGGCCGCAGCGAGAGAGATGCAGAGCCCGAGGCGGACGATGCACGCGATGCTGGTGGGAGCTCGGACGAGGACTACGGCGAAGATGACGAGGCGCTGCCGCGGCCCCTTCCCGACGAGGAAGCGCCTGAAGGCATGCCCGCACATATTCCTGCGTTTCAGGCATCTGTGATCAATATTTGGGGGGCTTTTGCCATGTATTCCTTTGGCCAGCAAGTAGATCACCTCCAGCAAGGGCACCCTATCCGAGCATGCTTGCAAGGAGTATAATCCATTTTTGCGGCTGCTGCTGCGCAATCTATAAGGGTCATTTTTATGGCTGGCAGATGAGGAGATGGAAGAGGCGGGGCCGAGCGGGCGTGTATCTGTGGTGGATGCCAGCGGGGCGCCGGTGCCGCTGCACCCGGCGCTGGTGACGCTCGCGCTGCTGCCGCGCAGCCAGTGGCAGGGCCTCGTGCACCTGGACGCCATCAAGGTGCGCCATTTGGATGTGCCAAATCCACCCACGATCACACACAGGGGAACACTCCTCTGGGCCTCATATATTGATACAGTATTAACAGAAAAATGTGTTGCTGCTTTGACAGCCTGGGCCATCAAGCATCCATCAACCCTGCCCATATGCTAGCCATGCGGTGTTGTAATTGCGTGCTCAGGAAGGGGCGCAATGAGTGTGTAAGCACAGGTTGTGGATAATTTGCTGATGGTTGGGGCTTTCTGATGTTGCAGGAGCGCAACAGGCCGACTGAGCCGCCCACAAAGCCAGCAGCGGCGCCGTTCTTCCTGCCCACCATACCTGGCCTGGAAGGCAACCCGGTGTTTGACACAGAAGCAGACGCCGATCAGAATATAGGTGGGAGACTGACCCTATTCTCTGTATTTAGCTGCTCAATCTCACACTTCCTTTTAGAGGAGGATGATTCATTGCAGGGTCTGAATGCCACGCCACCTGTGAGGCGCACATGTTTGGTTTGCCGACTGATCATGCATGAGCAGTCTTTGAGGATTCAGTTTGTCATTTCTGGTGCGGTGTCCAGGGGTGTCGAGGGTGGCAAAGAGGGGGACAGTGGGGGAGGTGTCGGATCTGGCACGGCTGCTGCTGGAGGGCCGCCGAGCTAAGGACTACACACCACTGCTGAGCTATCTGCGCGGCTTAAGTCCTTCAAAGCTGGATGGAGAGCTGCGTGCCATGCAGGTGCGAGCACTCCCTCACTTTGAACCAGGGTGGCTGCTTATACGCCCACGGCCTGGTTGTCTTTGCCCAAGAACATCCTTTCCAGATCTGTTCAAGCCCTTGGCGCTCCTTACCTCTTGGCCTTTTCTCCTTTGCATCAGAGCCATAGCTGCCATGGGGAGCTAGCTGTTGCTGTCACCACTGAGGCACCCCTTGATAGAACAGACTGAATGAATTCGGCGGATTCAATCTGCATTGGGCGGAGGCTGGGAAAGGGTTTCTGCTGCCTCAGATAGCCAACTGCTGTGGCATAGCTAGTTCTTCATGTCATCTCCTATTTTAAAAACCAGGAGAATTATATTGACCCAGTGCTGCATGTGGGTGCAGCTGATTGTGGGTATCAGCAGCAAGGAGGAGCTGCAGGACCTGTGCAGGCTGCTGGACTTCCTCACAGTCGAGCTGGCCGCCAATCGCAATTATGAGTTCATGCAGGCGCTGCTTCGACTCACACTGCAGGTGCGCACTAATACCTCTTTCATTCAAGCAGACCCTCTGTCAGCCTTAGCCCACAAATAGCATGCCGCACAGGAAAATTTGCCGGAGATTTGGGATGACCTCACCAGTTTGATACCTATATGCCATCCTGGGTGTGCGCATGCGAGTGGCAAGGCACAATATATTGTCCATCATCGGGCAAGGATCGCCAGTGAATGTGTAACGAGGAGGTAACATTGCAGGTGCACGGAGAGGCGATTGTGCAGGAGACAAAGCTGCGCAAGCGGGCAGTGAAGTTGGAGGAGATTGTCAGAAATCAATGGGGCCGTATGGATGACCTGTTCCAGACTACTCGCAGCACGTTGTCCTTCCTTGGTAATCTGCAAACGTAGATTGAGGAGAGGACATGAAACTACAACGCATAGATCGTCTCACGTGATAGGCCGTTGAGGGCCTACACATATGTATGCCATGCATGCATGCTTTTGGCGGACATGTACGGTTGCTTTGGACAACTGCATCTCAACGGTGGCTGTAAAGATTGTGATAAATTCAGTAGCTGGGTGGTGATTTCATACCGCTAGATCAAGTGATCTGCGGTCAAGCAGCACGTGCTGGTTGCAGAATTTAGTGTTTTTGGGACCCTGTGTTACAGTAGTAACAGCCAAAACCATTGTAGTGCTGCAGCTTTTTGTGACAAGGTAGCTGCGCTGGCCCTTTCGCCCCCATAGCCGGTCTCCACCTTGTCAATCGCTGCCTCGCTGCTCACATTTGCTCCACTATCTTTTGGCAGACGTCTTGACCTACTTTACAAGTGTTGAAGGAAGGAAGGAAGATTACATCACTCCAGCCGCCTAGGGCTGATTGGATGAACTGGCAGCATCCAAATAATCAAAACAATCCATCACAAAATGTGCAACACCAACAATGTCCAACTGCCACATGAATTGCTGCATCGTCACAATGGCTGCACCAAACAGCCCAGGATATCTGTCCCGAACAGATTGCAAGGCAGGGCACTCAAACACAAGGTGGCGCTCATCCCCAATAACCTGCTGGGCACAACGCATGCACAAACGCTGGGGCCGGGGAATCCTTGCCCAGCGGCCCGAGACATTGGGCAGACTATGACAACCCATCCTGAACTTCAACAGTATACGCAAGCAACGGGCACTCAAAGGCTGCTGTAAGAGCTGGCAAGGGTGGCGCACACAAGCTGGCCTAGCAAACCATCTGTGATATGTACACAAGGTGGCATTGCTGGACGGGCAGGTCCTAGGGCAAATGTCAATGTCATCCCAAACCTGCAGTGCTTGCGCATCTAGCAGCTGCATCACAGCATCAACTTCCACAGGAACAAGGGTGTCAAACCGAATAACAAACTCATACCCAATCCGGCGCAAGCCCCGCATGAAGGCCCAAGCCCAATTCTTAACATTACGGGTTATGGCATCCCAACAATCATCAAGGGCCACTTGCCTGTGAAAATTATTTGCAGGCAAGGCAGCCAAATTGTTCCAGAACTTGATAATGCGCCGCCACCACACACAATCAAGGGTCTGCTGATTCAACTCCTTAAGCAAGATGGCACCATGTACAGAGGTGGGGACGCCAGCAATGTCTCTCAGAATTTTCAGGTGAGAGGAGGCCAAGGCAGCCCGGCCCCGCCGGCTGTCGCCACCAGGAAGGCTGCGCAGGCCCCACACCTCACAACCGTAGGAGGCAGTCGGCGGCACACATGCATCATATAGGCGCAACAACAGGCCAGCTGACATGCTGCAATGCAACTTCCCATATTGCTGCCTGAGCTGTGCCCACGCACCCCACATGTTCCTGTGAAGCTTGCCAAAGGTGAGATTAATGCCTTGGGCACCGTCAAAAAGGGCACCCAGGTACTCAAACTGCTGAACCCAATGTAAAGGCGCACCACCACAAAGCCATTGAAAAGGTCCTGGCAAACTTGAAGAGAACACCACAATCTTTGTTTTGTCAACACTGATGACCATTCCCGTTTGTTCACAAAACTCAGCAGCTGCATCAATCAAGCGTTGCAAATGAGCAGGTGTGGTGGCGAGCAAAGCAAAGTCATCGGCATAGCCTAGATCTGGTACACAACTGCCAGGACGCAACTGCGGGCCAACCCCAGGGCACCTCTGCAGCAAGTGCCTGTGCAGGCCATCTGCAAACAAGCCAAACAGCGTTGGGCTAAGGGGGCAACCCTGCTTCAATCCTGTCTCAGAGGGCAAACTAGGACCCTTCCTGCTCCCAATCTTAATGGCAACCGTAGAATTGGCATACAAAGACTGAATGGCAGAGAGCAGGCGGCCATCAATGCCCAGGCGACGCAGACTCTCCCAGAGCAACACCCGATTCACTCTGTCATAAGCACCCTTCAGATCAAGAAAGCAACAATACAAGGGCTGCTTAGCATGGTTTTGCCGGTCGATAAAATGCTGCAAGGTGAATAGCTGGTGGGCCGTAGACAGTTTTGGCCTAAAGCCAGCCTGTGTGGCTGCACGCAATCCAGCCCCCTCTGTGTACTTCAGAATACGAGAATTCAATATGCCAGCATACAAGCGCATGATGGGCTCAGTAACGGCAATGGGTCTATAATTGAGCATGTCAAGCTTGCTGCCTTTCTTGTGCACAGGGGTGATCAGGCTACCATTCACAGAGGGTGGCACTTGCCCAGCCACAAATGCAGAGTTCAGCACAGCCACCAAAGCAGGCGCCAGGACATTTTCCGGAGGAGGCATGCCTGGCGCCCGCTCATCTTTTGCATACCGAAACAGCTCAGCTGGTAAACCTTGCACTCCGGTGGCACGACCATTGTGTAAACTTTTGAGCCCAGCAAACACCTCCCCAAGAGAGATGGGTGCATTGAGAGCATCAACATGGGCAACAGGAGCACTGGGCTGGACAGGGAAAGACAAGTGGGGCAGCTCAGCAATGAGTGGCAACTGCAAGTTTGCAACCCGCTTGAGATAGCCAGCCCACAATTGCACTGGCTTGAGCTGCTCAGGTATATCAGACTGCTGAGACTTGAGCCGCTTCCAGAAGGCTCGGGGGTCACTGTGCAAATCATCAAGCAGGCGGCGCAGTTGCGCGAGCCGGTGAGCGCGCCGTTTGTGGCGGACGGTGTTGTGGTAGGCACGCTCCAGCGCGCGCACTTCGGCTGGATCGCCCCCGCACCGCGCGCGGGCGCGGACGTCCCGTTTAAGCTGGCGGCACTCCGAATCGAAGAAGGGCGCGTCGGCACGCGCCTTGCGCTGATGGCGCCCGGTGCGGGCCGGCATGCTGTTCGCGGCTGCGGCCTCCCGGATCCCCGCCTCCAGGGTCTGAAAGGCTGCATCAAGTTCCCCAGCCACAGCATGGCCTGTGCAGGCGTCAAGACTTGCACTGGCAACATTGCGCAAAGCAGCAGCATACGCATTCCTAGCACTGGGCTGCCATTTCACTCGTGACAATGGCGCCCCAATACATGGTAAGGGAACACTGGCAGCCACATTCACTTGCAACGTCATCTCAATAGGATGATGATCAGAGTCTTTTCTACCAGTATTCACAACAAGATGAGAAATCAAGGGGAGCGCATCAGCGGAAACGAGAACATGATCAGGTCTAGTTGCCTGAGTATGGGTTCTGGCCTTAAAGGTAGGCACTGCTTCAAGGTCTCCTAGCACTCTGCCAGAGCATATGAGCATGTCAGTTTCCTTGCAAAAATCTAACAGGCGCAGCCCATGAGCATTGACACCTTCATCAGTGCAGCCTCGAGTATTGCTGTCATCAGCGTCAGGCAAATTTGACACACGAGCATTGAAGTCTCCTGCCAGGATCACATTGCCTTGAGCACGAGCGGCAACAACTTCTGCACATAAGCCCGTAAATCGACTGGTCAGGTCCACAGTCTGCAATTGCCGGGAACCCGCTGGAGGCACATAGCTGGAGCCAATCAGCAGCGGTGTAGAGTCCCCCTCAAACTGCACTTTCACCCATAAGGCACTGTCAGTGTCTGACACCCAGTCTTGTGCGTGGTAATCACGGTGCTTCCGAACCGCAACAACAATGCCTTCACCCGCCTTGCCCTCTTCACTAGCAGCCGTGAAAGTCACAGAGTGGTGAGGCAAGATCGAGTCATCCCAGGTCAAGCAACGGGCCTCAGTCAGAAGTACAATATCGAACTGGTCAAGATAGGCTGCCGTGTCCCACAAGGATATTTTGCTAGCATGTAAGCCATTGACATTCCAGGACAATATACGCAGCGATAGGCGGCTGGAGACTTCCTAGCGGCGCACTGCTTCGGCGTAGGAGTCGGCGCGGCCGGGGGAGGAAGGCGCGGCCTGAGAGGGCCCGGCAGTGGCAGCACCCGGGGCGGCAGCGGCGCCCGGCGCGGCAGCCGGGGGAGGCCCAGGCACAGGCATGTGCTCACGCACGCGGTCGCCCTCCCGGACGAAGAGGCGCTCCTCGCGCCAGAAGGGCTGCTTGCCGGCTGTCTTCAGGGCGACATAGTGTGGGCGCATGCTGACGCGGATGCGCTGCTGCTGCGGGGTGAGGTCGGGATCCAGGAAAATCTGGCGCTGGCGCAGGGCTTTGCTGTGCTTGAGGGCAGCGTGCTTGGCTGCCACGCCGCTGAAGCTGATGAGCACGGGGCGCGGCTTGGTGCGCGTGGCGCTGGGGGCACCGAGGCGGCGAGCTTCGCTGACAACAGCAGGGGGGCCGCTGTTGCTGTCAAACAGCGCTGCCACGCGGGCTGAGACATTCTCTGTGTTGTCCTCTGCCAGACCATGGCAGATCAGGTTGGCACTCCTGGCTTGGCGGGCCTGAGACTCCACGACAGACTCCAGATGGTGCACTTTGTTCACCACTGCTTCATCGTTGGAGGCGGCTCTGGTCTGCGTGTCCTTGGCCAGCTCAGCGCGCAGGAGAGGCAGCAGCTCTGCCTTCAGCTCAGCCACCACCTCATCCTTCAGCTCGGTTTTCAGCTCTGCCTTGAGCTCTGCCTTCAGCTGAGGGAAGAGGGCCCCAAATTTCTCGTCCAGCTTACTGTCAAGCTTGCTTTCCAGGCCGTGGATCATAGACTCGACCTTTGCAAGAAGGAGATCGTGGAGGGGCGGCTCCATCTCCTCATCTGACTGCCCTGGGCTGCCCTACGCTGGGCGCTTCGACTGACTTCTGGTTCCCTGACTCATCGCAGCAAGATCGCAGATCAAGATCGCCCAAGGTGGGCACACTTTTTTTTTTTGAAAGGCCGCCACTGCTCACATATGGGCACCGCCGTATGCATGCTCAGGGGACGATCGGTTACTACTCCACCCAGCCACCCAAGCTCCACCGTCATCATCCCAAAAGGCTCGAGCACGACACCATCAGCTGCCTAGCTTGTAGTACGGACCACCATGGGGGGACCCGATGGAAGAAGTCTGCATCGTACGCACAACATTGTGTGTTGGCTGCTCCCTTGGCATAGTCACGCTAGCTAGTAACGAGCTGACGCATTGGGTGGAATTGTCGTGGGGTCGAGGCGATTTTGCTGGGTTCTGCACATGATGGTAAACAAGGTGAGCATGAGAGTTTCAAAGGTATATGGTTGATGTTCTGAAGTCCTGGACCAAGCCGCCGCAGGAAAGGTGCATCCTTTGCATGCACTGATGGTGTTCCAACGACAACCTCTTTTATATGAGACTATACTTGATCACAGAGTATTTCTGTACTCCATTAATTTGAGGTTGTTAGACAAGCCGATTACGGCTGTTTGCTACTCAAAACCCTTACGTGTGTGTGTGCCACAGGCTATTGTGTTGTGGCCTTCTGGAGGCTAACCTTGCCGTACAAAACAGGTCGGTACCTGCTATATCAATTTTCTACATTTAGCCCTTCAACACTGCAGACGTCATATGTCTGACTGATGTCTAGGCACACACTGGCTGTTGAAGCCAACATGCCTGCAATGCAACATGTGCTGTAAAGAAATGTCGTAGAGCAGCCTGCATCTTCTTACTAGGCAGCAACAGGAGGCTACTTTGGCCTCATGCATTGAGAAGCTCCATGTGTTGCTCCTGCCAGTCCACAGTGCCTGAAGATATGGATGGTAGCGCTTCCTTTGAGGCTCTGCCTTCGGATTTGATTCAGCGCATCGCTGCCTTCATCCCAAATAACGGCGACAAAGACAACAGAAGGTGCTTTCCCAAGCTTGATGTTAAAGCTTGTGTAGAGTCAGCTCCTCTCGAAGTACGAACGTTCAACTGTAGACTTGGTTTTTTCTTTGTGGTGATGGGTGCAAGTATGCTTGCGAGAGATTAAGTGACTGTTGCAGCAATCTGACATCCCATACATTCATGCAGGGCCAGACACAGCCTACACTTGGTGTGCAAGCGCTTCAATGAAGCCCTTAGAGAGCCATGCGAAATGTGGGCATACCTGCAGCTGCATGCCAAACACCTCTCCAAGGTGACAGCCGGATGTTACATGATTGTGTGTAAATATGCGCAGACTCAGTGTTCATTCAACTGATGGCTTGGTTCTTGAATGTGTTAAATGGTGGCTGATGGGAGATCTTCTGGGGGTGCACAGTGCCAGCCCTGGTTTGTGAACTGGTTGAGACCCAGGGCGGCGGCCATCCAGACATTAGACGCCACATTCTCATCCGATGACTCTCACAGGCTGGAGCTTCTGCTATCTCTGTTGGGCAGGTAAGCACCGTCCTCTGTCTGCGCAGAAAAGATGACAAGTGAAGGGTAGTAAAGTTTAGCTCCGGGATAATGCTTGCAGATGTCCCGGGGATGAATAGTCTGCCCGATAACAACGGCCCTCTTCACTTTACCTCGATGCTAGTCTCTACGGCGCTCAAGGTCATTATAGGAGGGCACACCACCTTTTCCTTTTCCCCTTAAAAACATGCGCAGCCTTGCAGCGCGCCCTACAAGGCGATCAATTTCCATGGGGAACTTCTTCACACGTTGTTGATACTGTGTCACAGCTTGCACAGCTAGCATCTGTCATCTGAAGATTGATCTAGAGATCAATCTCTAGAAAAGTTGCTGCAGTGTAAGGACATCCGACGTCCCAGGCAGCTGGTGGGGCATGTTATATGCGGTTGTTGAGGGGGTATGGTGTGCCGGCCCTTCCTGCACAGGACACTGCAGGATCTGCGGCTGCGGTCGGACACGACGGATGTGGTGTTTGGCTCCAGCCACATCAGCCAGCCGGTGCTGTCCCACCTGGCGTGCTGCCCGCGCCTCAAGCGCCTCACCGTGTCCTCCGCGGAGCTCATGTCTGTGGACCTCGGCGCCTTGCGCTTTCTGGACCAGCTACAGGTGTGCTTCCTGCCCCTTCTGCTTTTTAGTCCACTGTGAGACACCCTGTATTTCACCTTGGTCATTCCATGTCTGGCCTGCCTGATCTCATTCGCTGTCCTTGCCAGCCTATTTTATGTCTACAGCGGCAACCAAGCGAAGGAAGCCGGTGGCAAGTGCAGCATTTGCTTGCAGGTAGGCAAGAGCATGCATTCGGTGGTCGGCATGCCGCGTGATCTGGCTGCTGTGGGCTTGGTCTGACATTTGCACATGTTCAAATATTTTGATAGATACCGCATCATGCGAGCTGTTCCTCTGTCTGGCTGTACCGAGTGGACGCTTCTGCAGCGGACGGATATTCACAGGCATGACACGCGCAGGAAGTGAGCCTGACGTCCAAGTACGACAACACACACCACTGCCTGCCGGAGCCGCTGCTGTGCCTGGGGCAGCTGCGCGTGCTGCACATCCGCTTTCCCTCCCTCACATCCGTCCAGGACGCAATCTCCAAGCTCACTGTCCTCGAACGCCTGCGCATCGAAGGCCTCCAGGGCGGCCTCTCCATCGAGCCCGGTGCGCTGCCACCTCCTGCTTCTCCTCTCACGCGCTCTGGAGCCCCATGCTCTGCCTGAAGATTGTCCACCCCACTCAAATAGAAGCTTTGGGCCAGATGTTTTGGCAGCAAGCCGTGTTGGCACTTAGCTTTTTGGGCCTGACACTCTGCAGCCAGGCGTCGCTTTGGAATGCAGACGGCAATCGGTCGATCCTGGAAGGCTGTGCTGAGCTGCAGGAGGAACTTGCTGCTCAATCACCAGAGGAGCATTTTATTGTGCTGCATGGATGCAAACAATGTTCATAGCGTTAACAACACTGTGGCTGATGGTTGTTGGGGGCCTTTTTCTGGCAGGCCTGGGGCAGCTGGGCAGCCTGCGCAGCCTGGCGTTCAAGGATTGCAGCTGGCTGGGGGACCTCAGCCCCAACGCGCCCTCCTGGTGCCCCAGCCTCTCCGGCCTCACCGCCCTCACCGAGCTCGTCTTCAACCACTGCCCCCAGCTCAACACCCTGCCCGATGCGGTGAGGCCCCCCGCCACCTTCACCCTTGCCACCACCCCTTGATTAGATTCCTTGTCAGGACCACCCATGTAAGTTCTAGAATGGCGCGCATGTGCATGCATGAGCTATTCAGGACCAGAGACTGAATGCCAACAGTGGCGCGCATGCATGCATGATAGCTCGTGGTAGCCAATGCGATGTTCAAGGACACAGGTGCTGGGGTGCAGGTGTGCGAGTTGAGTGCGCTGAGGCGGCTTGTGGTGAGTACCGAGGCCGGCGCGTGGGGTGGAGAGCACGCACGACGACGCAGCACTGATCTTCAGGTCAGTATCTCCATCTCCCTGGCCGTACATAAAGTGGGAATGTTGTCTTATTGCACAGTATGCCACGAGATAAGTGCGACCTGCCTTTCCTTCCATCACACTGAAGATCACTAAAGCGAATGTTGAGCGCAGTGTTCTGACTTAGCAATGAGGTTCTGCTGTGGTTGCGGCAGGTGCCAGACAATTTGGGGCGGCTGACGAATCTGCGCACGCTGATCGTGGGCCTGAAGACGGTGAAGGCCATTCCGGAGCCCATCCTGCAGCTGACGGCCCTGGAGAGCCTGGCCATCACCTTCTGCAAGCTGCAGCGCCTGCCCTGCGGCGTCGCGGCGATGACTAATCTGCGCACGCTCAGCCTGCAGGGCAACCCCGGCCTGGCGGTGAGTAACATCGTACTCATCTCACTCCGTAGCTGTGCCCTTCTTGTTGTGCTGTTCCTTTGCTCTTCCACCGTCAAGCAAGGCTTGCAGGTATTTGTGAGCACGGTGGATCTCTTGAGAGGTCGTTCTTGCCTGTGGATATAGCAGTTGTATGGTAGTGTCTGCGGCTGCTGTTGCATGCGATTTGGAGAAGTTGCACCAGTGCGCGAGCTAGGACAGAAGCCGCCTCATCAGGCAAACTGCTGAGGAAGTAACATTGTGAGCGTGTCACCGCAGATCCAAGAGAGCGAGGAGTGGGCAAAGATGGGCAGCCTGGAAACGCTGACGCTGTCAGACATCGCGAACCTATCGCCCAACTCTTCTTTTCTGGCGATTGCGCAGCTGCCCGCACTGAAGAAAGTCAGCCTGAAGGGTAGCATGCCGGCTGACTCAAAGTCGTTCAAGACGCTGCTGCGGTTGTCCAATGAGTTGGGAGCGCGCGGCATCCCTGTCGAGTCCTAGTCGTCCTTCATTCAGATGTGCTGAAGTTTTGCGGTGTGTGGGTCGGAACGCTATTGCCACCTTGTACAACATGTGTACATCATGATCTTGTTCTGGGTATTTTTAAATCTTCTCTTTTTCCTGAAAAGGTGATTAGCTAGGGAGTGTCTTGCCTGCCAATATTGGCAGGAAGTTGATTTGATACCAATGGTATCCCAGGTGCAGCAGGGCAAGATGATTCTCCCACCACACGCGACATTGAAGTGTGCGTGGGCTGGTCAGGATAATTGCAAGGTCATTTGATGGCCAATGTTGCAACACATGTGGTCAGTGCAACGAATGAGACTTCTTACATACGTTCATCTCCTTGGAAGACACCGTTCTGATTGCACCTTGTGGTCAGTCAGGCATCTTTTGGGCAAGAGTCATCAGTGGGACCGTCCCACTGGGAGGTGACCTGCAGTATACTACGTAGCTTCCCTTGGATTGTATTTTCTTATGTAATCAAATTCGTGGGTGACACATCCAGACGAGCACCTCGACAGCCCTAAGCGATTGTGGCACGCCAGGCTGGATTACAAGAGCTCGATCCAACTGGACTTCAGGTAAAATGAAGATGAGCGAGGCCAACTTGGCAAGTGCCGCGGACAGCATGCATGCCTGGCCATATGGCCAACAATGAATGCCTAGAAAGGCTCTCATGAAGCTTCAGCCATCTTCCTAATACAAAGGATGCATTACATATGGATAATAGGAATTGATGAAGCTGCCCGATGTGTTATGCTTCCAGAACCTTCTCACAGTAGCTCTAAGATCTGCCCTCTCATTGACATACCACCACATGCCATACCGACACTCATCTCGTAAGACTCCAATTACTCGGCTGCTTGACCATAACGGTCGTCCATGTCTGAAGTGGTGCGATGGCAAAAGAAGAGTGTTGCCGTGCAGTCCATTTTGCTAGGTATCATAGCACTCCAGCTATGTATGTGTCAGGCAGGAAAGGTTCTCGTGCTCACGACACCTCTGGGAGTGTCACACATCATGAACCTGAGGGAAATTGCAGAAGAGCTTGCTCAGCAGAGGGCCCATCACATTACTGTAAGCTCCTCTTCCTCTGACTTCCCTCTCAGTGACTTACATCATCATCAAATGGCACCAGCAAGCTCGAATATCGACCCTGGCATGTTGTTGACTCCTTTGTGCTCTGCAGTATGTCACCACGAACCTTGACATGAGTCCCCTGCAGCCTACCAACAATACTATATTGTCCTACAACATCCATGGCATGGCTGACACAGAGACACTGTCAGACTGGGTACTGTCCTCCAAGAACACCTCTGCGGGCGTGGCGAGCAGCTTCATGGTAATTATAAATCAGGCTTGCCTGGGCCTGATGAGCAATGAAACTGCTCTCACCCAGCTGAAGGTGCAACACTCTCATCTGCAGATTCTTGGTCAATCACTTTGCATGGAGTTTCGCTGTGATGCACGAAGTGCTTCGGCAGTCAAGCTGATTGAGCAGAAATGTGGTGTCTGCAGGACTTTAGGGCTGATGTCATGCTGGCAGAGATCCAAAATCCATGCACTGCTCTGCTGGCGCATGTTCTGGACTTGCCATGGGTCAACCATTGGCCGCTGGCCCCAATTGAGCATGATTTTGACCAGAGGCCGAGCAGAAGCACCATACATCTTCTGGTGAGCCTCACGCCTCAGAATTCAACATCCAGGGGTGCCTGAACAACACTCTTTGAGTGGCATGATAATGATGAACGCCTGCTTACATCGCGCCCTGCCAATACTGTCTGCGCAAGAGCAGGTCAATACATTAAATGCCACATTAGCGCATCAATTCTGGCACTCAGTGCTCTGTGCTATACCACAGTGCTTCTGGGGGAGGCTGAAAAGCTTTCTGGCGCACCAGCTTAATGGCTTGAAGGTGTGGCGGATGCACAGCAGCACAGGTGAATGGACCTGCACAGCGCTGCTCTGCATTTCACCGTGCATGCAGTCCCTACGGTGAGCTTCTCCACCTAAGCACATCGTCAGGCTTGTGTGCAGAGTCTCCAGAAGTCTCTTTATCACCAAGCCTGAAGTGCAGAAGACTTCATCACAGTGGCGATGGCTTGCGGCATATCCCTGAAGCATGCTGCACAAGACCTGCTTTCATTGAAGTCGCATTTGGTGCTGTGCAGCAAGAAGTACGACTTCAATCCATATGCGGCCGAGGAGCGCAGGAGGATGGTCCTGTCAATGTCACCAGTTGACTGGGCAGCAGAGTGGTTGCGGCCAATGTCACCCAGCTACAAGTATGTGGGTCCAGTGCTTGCTGGGCCGGGCAAAGCACTTCCAGCGGATTTTGAGGTCCGCCCCTGCCTGTGTATATGCAATCTGCGTTGATTCGTATGGGCCAAAATGTCGTGTGCGTTAAAGGCATGGTATAAGTGAACCAAACTCTTTCTGCTAGGAAGTGGCTGAGGCAAAAGCCAAGGCAAGGTGTCAATGCAAATAAACAATGTGAATCAATGCGTCTGACTGGGGAAGCGCAGTGATGAAAGGCTTGCGCCCGCAGGCTTTTATGACAGGTGCTGGCGATCAGGGAGTCCTGCTGGCGTCCATGGGCACGATGGCTGAGCTAGGTGCGCTATTCTGACGAGCCTGTCATCGCACCACTGAAGTCAAGAAGAGGGCCATTTGTTGCGACAGCACCCTTCCAGAACCTTGCCGACTGCCGCTTCACCTGCATCACTGGCAAGGCTCCAGTGGCGCTTCAGCTTTTGACATGAATCTGCGGCCCACTCAGTTCCTAAACGCCGCAAGATGTGCAGACCAGGAGGAGCTGGCGAGCATGGCTGCAGCATTTGCGACGCTGCCGTGCAAGGTGCTGTGGAGGCTGACGCCCAAGGAGGCGCCTGATGCTGCAGCAGTGGCTGCACTTAACCTGGGCAACAACACTTGGGTCAGTCTGGAGCGCGCCATCACCCTGTGACATCAGCAATGCCAGTGCATGGTCAGCATTGGTCTTAGGCATCCTGCAGCATGGCTGGCAAGCCGTCCTGAGGCATGTGTGGTTACGCAGGTGGTGATGCGGGTGCCCCAGAATGATGTGCTGGCGCACCCCAACCTGAGGGCGTTCCTGTCGCATGTCGGCATCAACAGCATGTACGAGGTGTGTGCAGATCTTTATGATGGCGCAAACATGTGTCTCTCGGTTTGCCTGCTCACGCCATGCAGGGCCCTTGCTATCCAACCAGCTTGGTGTAAAGTTGTAGAAGCCGCGGCGGTTCTGCAATTTTCATGCTCTCACATGCCATGTCTGCTGCAGGCGATCTATCACGGAAAGCCAGTCGTGGGCATGCCCTTGTTTGGCGACCAGCCCAGCAACGCTGACAGGGTCGTGGCAAAGGTATGCGCGCCTGCATTTGCCAGCCTTTAGGCTTGCGATGACAAGAGTGCGTGCTCCAAAAGTGCAATTGCTTGGGCTGCCTTTGAGTGAGCCCAGTGCCATCACTCTGCAAATCGCCCCTATACGCTGTCCACTGCTCATGTCAACAATGCTACTGCTGGCAGAACTGCACTTGAGCAAGACACTCAGAGCGCTTTTTATGCAGGGCTTTGGGGTGCGCCTGAGTCCTGATCAGGCCGGCACGCCCGCATTCAAGGAGGCGTTGATGGAAGTGCTGACAAACCCCAAATACACAGCGGCCGCCCGGGCCATGTCTGTCAAGATTAGAGCACGCAAGAACACTCCTGTGCAGGAGGCTGCAGGTGTGCATTCTTAGCTGCTATCGCAACATAGCAGCATTGCCCTGGCAGCCTCAAAAGTGCAACACCTGTTTCATTACATGAATCCTATCTATGCCTTGTGTGAATCAGATCTTGCACTGGGAACGCTCGGGCAAGGCGGCTTGAATTTCAGAGCTCTGTCACAGGTCTTTGCACCTATCTTGTGTAAGCCTTCTTCTGTCGAAGTCTTGACCTGTGCCTTGACTGATTGTGTGGCGCGCAGACTGGGTTGAGCATGTGATTGCAACCAAGGGGGAGCCCTACCTCAAGATCCCGGAGGACGAGATGTCCTTTATCGCGCGCAATTTCTTGGACGTCTATGCGATTATTGCAGCATGCTGCCTGTGTCCTGTGATGGCTGCATGGGCAGTTTTGGCCCTGCTCTAAAAGCGCTGCAAGCCCTTTCTGCTGCAGCTCAAGAGCGCAGTTCGTGGCTGCTTGCCAATTAATGAGAGAGCACACCAGGAGTGAAGCGGAGGAATATGTAGATTAGAAGGTCGGCATGCCGCAAAGGCGCCAGAGATTGCTCCTGTTCTGTTGCTGCTCGCACTTGAACGACAAAGAGTGTCTGAGTTGCTGGAATGAGAGTTTTAAAGCGCCTGCAGCAGCCTGCGCTGGGATTGAGATCATCTGCGCAAATGACGTGCAACTTGCAGTGACTTCCAAGAACTGTGCCGCAAGCTTGCCAATAGTTGACATGTACGTTTACGCTCTGTAGCTAGTAGCTGAGCTGACATAGTGGACGTGGCTGTGATAGAGGGAAATGGGGATCATAAAGCCTTGAGGGAAGGCATGGAATTTATGTATACCTGTCGTTGCTTCAAACAAGGCGTGGGTCCGCTGAAAACCCTGTGTCAACTCGCACAGCTGCTGACGCGAGTTTGAGCCGCACATGGGCTGCTGGATGGGTTGGCCGGAGAGCAATGACTCCAAGTACCTCTGGCGTGAGGGCGGTGAGCTTGCGCACCAGGCATACGCGAACGTGGCCAAGGCCATCTCGCAGTTTGAGCAGCTGTTCATGATCGCCAACCCGGGCAAGCCGGCTGCCAATGCGCGCCGCGTCTTAAGCGACAGCCCCAACGTGACTGTCGAGGAGATACCCATCAACGACGGCTGGACCCGCGACTGGGGCCCCTCCGTGAGTCCCCTTCACCCTCTGACCGCTTCACTTGGCTGGTACCTAGTGATATCAGGCGTCATGCAAAGTAAATGTCAGCGCATTGAATGGCCTCTTCTACCTGTCTGGCCTCAGCACAGCCTCTTTTACCTTTTCTAGACACTAGCAAGGAGCGCACATGGGGTGCCTGCCATTTCTGATTTGTTGATTATGAAGCATCTGTCAGTCAGTGCCCTGCTGACCCACGGCATGGATTGTGTTTGGATCTAAACCTCTCATTGTGATTGCTGTGCAGTGCTTTGCGCGTGACGTGGACGGCCACCGCGGGGTTGCGGGAGTGCACTGGGACTACGACTGCCACGGCGCCCCCAACAAGATCGCGCAGGGCCGCCCTGCTATGATGCCCAACTGGGACAAGAACGTTGCGGCCGGCCGCGCTCTGCTGACCACCAACGGGCTGCCGGTGTTCAAGGCACCTTTGCACCTGGAGGGCGGGTCGATTCACAGCGATGGGACGGGCACAATGGTGGTCACCGAGGAGTGCCTGCTCGACCCCAGCCGCAACCCCCACCTGGACAAGGCCGGCATTGAGAACGTGAGCTGCCCTTCTTGCCTCCTCTTCTGTATTTCACATGCTGCACTGCTGTAGATGCGAGCCCATGCTGCATTTGAGTACTCAAGCAGAGGCCCGTCCAAATTGTGTTGTTTGCAAAGGCTTTGGATCTGTACATGACATGAGTCATGCATTACTGCAGACCAGAGTGACAGTGCGTGCCAAATGAAACAAAAATGGTTGCACATGGCTGGAGTGACCGGAAGTGTCGGGCTAGGCAGATGTGGGGCTTTGTGACCAATTGGCAAGGGTGTTGTGCGCAGATCCTGAAGGAGTACCTGGGCCTGGAGAAGATCATCTGGCTGTGGCGCGGCATGGAGGGCGACACCGAGGTCGTCAACGGCCACGTGGACAACTTGTGCTGCTTCATCCGCCAGGGCCACGACGCCCTGGCCTGGAGCGACAACGTGGACGACCCTCGGGTGTGCGCCATGCTCAAGTCATGAGCAACTCCACGAAATGTGCTTTCATGCCCTCAAGTCAGGCAGGTTACGATTGTCCCATGTCGCATGTCTAGATCTGCCATTGGCCGTGCCCGCCAGGTGCAGTCTGTCAGTACCAGCATCCTTCTCTGTCATTCGCAGGGAGACATACAAGTTACTTGCTGGGCCTAGTACTGCCCCACGCAAATCCAGATTTGGCTTGGAAGTTGAATCATTACCCTGGGTGCTCTGGCATGCCAGCAATTCCATGAGGAAGCTTTATGGATCCAATAAAAGATGATTGCTCTGACATCTGCTGCAGGCCCTTTGCGATCTTGTAAATTATGTTTGCACTCCTGAGTTAAAGCAGATGGGGCCATCCTGTTGTCCAACTCGCTATGACTGACGATCATGGCCCATGACTCCGCAAGTGCACACACGCTATTGTAAGGAACTGCTAAAACAATTTGAAAACATATCGCAAGAGGACATATACAATTATGAAGAACACCATCTGCTTCCATTTTGGTCCAGCACCCCTGCAAACAGAAGGGGGAGCATGTCAGACAAAATCCCTGTAATTCAGGAAACCGCAAAGTTTTGAAACTGCTCGAACTACCTTACACAGCTAGACAGCAGGAGCTATTCTGACCCAAAACCTTGATTTCATCACCCTAGAGGAGTCTGATCAGTATCTGCAGTGACCACGGACGCTGCACCACATGTGTACAAATTACCTAATCGCGGTTGGATTGCACTGCATGGCAATCATGGCTGCAGGGTGCTCATGAAGGAGTGCTCACCCAGCAGGATCAGCTTGGCCGGCCCAAGGAAATTGCAAGCAGCCTGGAGAGTCCCGCATGACAGCACCCCGTGCATTGGCATTGATGACCTCTCCGTTTGCATCGATGATGACCAAGGCAGGAATGCCACTGATGCCAAATCGCTGTGCCGCTGCAGCAGCCTCTGCGCGGCTGTCAAAAGGCAGCGCCAGCCAGGGCATTGTTGCAAAGTACTCCTGGACAAGACATCAAATCCACGCACTCATCGGTGCTGCCGTTGAACATTTGTGGTGCTCGTGATGTACCGTATAAAGCTCTACTTGCAAAGCTAGACTGCTCTGCTGGATATTTAAGTTGGCAGGTGAAACATATAGAGCTCTGCAAGATGAAGATGCTTGCCTCAAACTGTTTGGGATTCTGATCTGACGAAATGAAGACAACCTCAAATCGCTTTCCAGTCCCTCTCACAGCAGCATACACCTCTTTCAATTTGGGTGTGAACTGGCGGCATGGTGGACACCTGCAATTGCAAAAGATCATTGTTCGCAAGTTCCCAGTATGTTTCAACATTAAGTGACGCTTGATCTGTGTGCAATTAGAACGATCGGCGTAATACACACCAATGCGCCGAGAAGTAAAGACCGACCACTGTGTCCTCCAAGCTTGTCAGTGGCACTGAGCTTTCGTGGCTCACGAGGAGGGGTCCAAGAAGCGACCTAAGATCAGTCTTAACACCTTCGTTCGTCATCTGCATAAGGGCTGATGCTTAGCGAATTGGGCGTATTTTGATCAGTCAATATGACACATCCGGCTGAAATGGCAGCATTAAACTCTTTTCCAAGTCCCTCACGATTCCCGAGGGCCTTCCTTGCTGCACTGTTTGACCCACGTGTGCAGATTTCGCACGTGCTTTACAGTCACGTGTTCAACAGTTGCCTGTATAGATCCAGATCACTGGCAGTGACCAACGGTACGAACTCATTCTCTCGACCTGACTTCCTCGGCCCAATACTGGGAAAAGTGCGATTTGCGGCGATGTAGAGTTTGTGAGCCTCCAGCATCCAGCAGGTGAACCGGGTTGGCTGCTCACGGTGACCACTTTCGAAGAATCTCGGGGCTTGCGGACGGCCATAATATTTTGATCGCGAGTGTAAAGAGCGTTGTTTAACCAGAGTGCGAATAGAATCGTCCTTAGCGGTGGCATCGGACGTGGTTTGCGGGGTTGGAAGAGCAAGAGAAAGCTATCAATTGTGCCGAACACACTCCAGGGTAAAACTTTACCTGCGTGGCTTCCATTTAGCTCTCAGCTCCTGAGGACCCATTGGAGTTTGTTATTCGTGTCTCACATATTTGAACAGAAGTTCTTTGTCTACTAATGAGTCTGACGATGCACTCTCCGGAAGGGCTGAGAGTTTGCATAGCAATGCCATCGGAGACTGATTGATGCTGGGGTTCCCAGCATTTTCTTGCCAGTTGCCTGGCATGAGGTCCCCTGATTTTATGCATTGAAACGTAGGTATTATCCACAACAATGGATCGGATGATGATCGTGCTTCTAAGTTGCATCCTGTTGGTCACGGGGAGCGAAGCAAGGAATGGTTTTGTGAGAGAACTCTTGCAGGTACGGTAACGGCTTTCCTCAGTCCTTCAGAAATTCAAATGGCACGTTGTTTGATTGTCCACAAAGACCGTGTTCTATAGAATTTTATGTACCTCTTACCTGTTCTTGCTACCCACTACAAGTGCGTAGCCGCCGCCTGGGCTTACTTCTTCAGGATTAGAGCTCAGTTCCATGGCAAACAATACTTTAGGGTAAGGTAGAGGTAAAGGGGTGCCTGCTCTGCAGACGGCGTATGGGGATAACGCAAGCAACAGCACCATTTCCGCAAGCAGCAGCACCACAAACTACTTTGCTCCACACTGGGGAGCCAGCTTCCAAGCCACGAATTACCCTCTCAACAATGGCGAATGGGCGCCAAGCAGCGCTCCTGCCAACAGCAGCGCCATCTTCTACATGGACACATCCAACGAGTGCGCAGCCCCTCTCTGCCCATTGTTATCTTCCTTTTCACGACATTTGTCTCCTGCTTCATGTCTTTATCGTTGTGTGAAGCGAACCTTGTCAGCGTTGGCTGAAGATGTGCTGCCTACAGAAAAGTCATTGATAGATGTGCTGATGGGGAAGTTGTGTGCTCTGCAGACTCAAGTACACAGTGAGGCTGCAGGCGCCCTTGCAGCCAGGGGATGCAGTAACGAGCGTGGTCCTGGCGGGCTCATACTCAAATGACACTGGGGACCGCCCAGTCCTTGCATACCTGTTCGGGCCCGATGCAAGCCTGGTAAGCACCCCTGCTTCTGTCACCCTACACTGTCAGCCTTGCTCAGACTTCGCACTTGAGCCCTGAAAAGGCCAGATAGGGCCCTGCTCATAAGATGGATGGGTCCTTTGCATCTGACATGATTGGATTCTGTGTTTGCAGCAAGCACCAGCGGCAGTGGCTGACGGCTCATCGCCGTGGGAGCTTGCCAGTGGCCTCTTGTACCCGGAGGACATCCTGGACGAGTCGCCATACCTTTTCATAGAAATCCCTGGGCGCTTGACCGGCAGCTACAGCGGCTACAATGTTGACCCCCTCTTTGTCATTGTAAGTCCCTTTGAAGCCATTTGTCATGGATCACTTTGCTGCTGCATAATACTCTGCAGGTCGGACAAACTTTGCAACTCAATCAGAAAAAAGTGTATGTCTGCGACTGACTCCAATTCAAATCTGCTGCAGGTGAACACACTCCAAACAAAGGAGGCATTCATTGCCGGGGTTGAGAACGGCCTGAAGCCTCTGAATGTAGCAGCTCTGAAGTTTGTGGACCAGGTCTGATCCTTCTTCAAAGCAGCTGCTTTGGGTAGCATCTTTGTCGTTTGCTGTGCATTTCTCACCTTACTGCGCCCAATCATGGGGAGATTCTTCTGCGACGCTCCAGACATGCTTATCGCTCCACTTGAGATGTGCAGCCCTCGAGAAGTGCGTCCTGACCCGAGGGACACTTGCTGGGCGCAGGACACGAGCATATTCAGGGACGCCAATGCTAACGTCACCTCGTCAAGCGGTGTCACCGCATCTGGCGGGAACGTGGTCACGAGCAGGGACCACGCGGATGCAGCTTCGCCGGCGGCCGCTCCTGCCGCCGCAGCCGGCCCGGCCGGCGCGGCGTCAGCCGTGGTGGGCTATGGGACCTCGACCTTCCACGTGGACCTGACGGCCTCGCCAGGCGTCTCCACCAACGCGACCGGGGTTGTGTACATCAACGTCAACCCTCAAGAGAACAGGTGCGCGCACATGCTCCCATGGGGATCAACTTGATGGTCAATCTGACCGGATCACACCGTGTTGTTTGCAGCGTCAGAGTGCCTTTTGCTGCCCTGCAGTCCCCTTTTCATTTGCAAAATTTTCACTAGTGTGATCTCCCCTTCGCACCTGCCTGCCCTGGCTGGGTGTTTCCGTTGCCATGGATCACACGTGTCTCCCTCCCTGCGATGTTATGTCGGGCTGACCTTCTCCTTTTGTCCTGTGCAGCTTACACTACAGGATCTTCCTGAGGGACCTCACGCCGTACGCGCTGGTGCGCAACATCAGCTGGATAGCCACTGACCAGGGCGGCCCCCGCGTGATCATGACCAAGAAGTTTGGCCTGCGCAACGGCCCCAACCCCAGCGGCGGCCTGGGAGTGCCCCCCGACGGCAAAATCTTTGCCCTCACCACGTGCGCTCTCTAGCAGCAAACCTAGATCCTTCCTCGCAGCGGAGCCACATTGCTTCATTTTGCAGCTCCACTCTGGTTTGCCAGAAATTTGACCACCTCAGGCCCACCAGCACCAAGCATGTGGCTCCTCTTGGACATATTAAACGCTGGTGTGCACTTTGCTCTTAACAATTGCCTTTGGACGCAGGCTGCGTGCTTGAGCCTCAAAGGAGGGAAAATTACATCTCCATGCCGCTGTAACTTGTGCCCCTTTGCACAGAGGAAACGAAGGGTCTGCATTGAAGCAATGCAACTCATGCTATCCTTGCAGTGATCTCATGGGGACAATTTGTGCTGCAGGGGCAATATCCCTGATGAGAATCTGCTGGGTGGCCTGGGCACAGACGACCTGGAGATGTACCGATACAAGAACATTGCACGCGCCCTGCGCTACAACGCACTCGTCGTGCGCCTCAACAGCGTGGTGCACCCTGAGGGCCTCCTGGAAGGCACCTCGCGCATCGGCCCTGCCTCCTCGGACTGGCCAGCCCCCAGCCTGTGATCAGAGTGTATCTGTCCACAAACACCGCCCTTCCACCGACTGGCATGTCCTCCACAGCGTCCTGCAGCACTTTTTGCTTTCACAAGCGGTACAGGGTGTGAGGGGCGTTTCCTTGTCACGTCCTTCCTCGTGATCGTAAAGGACATCACTCTAGGTGAGTCTGACCTATGCCTGGCGGCATGTGCAGCTGGATGTAGCTGATGATGGTCTCAGGATATATGAATATCACCAGAGGGGGGTTTTTTGTTCCAGATCGGCCTCTCTGTGGCCGAAGGATTGCTGCTGAGCGATCGCTGCAGAATGGTCTTCACAGGTGGCTCATGCGGCGAGCTGTTGTACAAGAAGCATGTGTTGTATGTGTGACAGTCTTGTAAGGGTGCTGGCCTGGGTTTGTTATCAAGCCAGGACCACAGTCCAGTGATGGCCGACCGACAGGGCCTCTCTTGCATGGGGCCAATCAGGAGGGCAGCAGACAGACAGACGCTGCTGTCCTGGAGTGTTAGGGATGCCGAGAAGACTGTGCAGTCTTTCGCTATCTCAAGGAAAGCTTGGAGATCTCCATGGTGGCACCTTTCATACTCAGGTGATGGGCGTGGTGCATGCGTTCCTCTCGCATTGGAGAGGGTGCAGACCTTACTAACTTAGGCCTATCACTTGAAGAACGTGTGAAATGAATATTCAGCTCTGTCTTATATTTGATCTTCCTTTTTGGGGTGGTTGTCTTCTCACTTCATTCAATGACTGCTCAGCTGGCTGGGCTTGTGGGGTTTTGTGAGGCGCTCTAGAGGCCTGTTTGACATGATGTTTGGCACCAACTTCAGGCTGTCCAGGCAGCCGTGCTTATTCAAATACATTTTACTTTTCAGATTGCACATATTAAACCAAAGCTGCTTTTAGGAGGTGACACATGACTGTGAATGGGGTTCCGGAACAGCCAAGCTGTAAATTTCCTTGCGAGATTAAATGTCTCATAAATATTCATACAGCTCGCGCAGTTGTGACACACATATTCAATTTGCAGTTGCGGATAGGCATACGTGCATGCGGGATATAGCAAGGACAGCATTGCATGGGACTAAGAAGAATTAATTGGCAATATTGTTTGTTGATTAATCCAAGTGCATTTGCCATGGGAATATTATGCAAATCACAATTATTCATGTCTGTATAGTGCATATCATGCCCTCATTGCAAAGACATGACTACCAGTTCCAGGCACATCTCAGAGAGACTCCATGTTGTCATTGAAGTACCTTTTGTCTTATTCAATTGGTCTGAAGAAACCATGCCCATCCCTTACACTTGCGAGCAGCTCTCAGATGCAGGTTCACATGCTACAAAGTCAAACATGCAAGCACTCAGGTCAGTGACTGCAGCTGCCCCACCAGCGTTTTGGCCAATAGCGCAGATCACACCTTCTCAGTGTCCGGCTGACAAATTCTGCAGACAGTCAAATGCGACTGTGGCCTGCTCCATGCAGTCATGAAGCATCCTGAGCACTCAACCCAGCTTCGTTGTGGTGCTGCAGCCAGCTTCTCAGCTGTCCACATGGCTTGCTCTTCTCTGCTGATAATAAACTCATGGAAGCACTGCGCCTTTTTGATCAGGCCTCCTATTGAGCCGAGAATCGCCCTAAGTCAGGCCCTCCTGGGCGTACCCTGGCGCCTCCATCTGTCCCAATCTTAGCAAAGCCAACGGAGCTGTTCAGCCTAGTCCTGAGGGGCCTCAACGGCTTGATAGAAAAAAGAAGACAACAGCATGACGTGTTCTCACACGCTAGGCGTGGAGCTACTGCTGGTGCTGATGCAGTTCTGGGTCTGGTACACGTAGGTGCCCAGCTGCTCGGCAGGTCCCGGGAAGCCGCCGGAAGTCAGCAGCAGCTTCCCGTTGGCCGACAGCTTGAGCGTGTTGCCAAAGTCCTCGCATGTGCGCTGCGTGGAGACGTACTGGTTGTTGGGGCACACCATCGACGTCTGGGGGGTCACCGTCAGCCCATTGGAGCCCTTTGCCTGCGCACAGTGAAATAACACTAGCCTCACGTAGCCACACATGTATGCACTTATGCTGGTCATTTGATGCCCCTGGGCCGGGAGATCATTGTACTGCTGCTGCATGATGTTCACTTGCAAGGCAGCCCTTTTTCCTCTCATCTCTGGCGCTCGCACTGCCTTCTGCATATCTCTTTCTGTAAATTGGAGACCAACGATCTGAAGTGCGGCTGTGCCCCCTGCCAAAGTGCTGCAGAGGCTCACAGAGCAACTGCACTTGATGGTGGTGGGCTACTTGAAGTTTCTAACAAACTCGAACAAGGACTTTTCATGCACATTCAGGCATGCCCACGCAAGGTGGGGTTGCAAATGTACACTAGACACGCACCAGCTTGAAGGTGTAGATGTGGCCCCCAATGTCGCTGGTGTTGCCATTGCTAGGTGCTTGGCTGAAGGAACGCGGGTAGGGCAGGGGAGCATGCACCACCACCAGCTGCCCATCGCCAGACACAGACACCTGCATGTCCCACAACACCTCACATAACTGATCCATACACATGCCGTTCATCTTCTTGCAACAACACAGGCTTCCCCGGTCACCAGAGCGGCTGCATGGAGGGCCCCAGATTACACATTCTGCCGCATCTGCACAAACAAGGTTGCCCGCACATAGGCATCCACATTACAATGCAGCGATTAAACGCATCGACAACCTTCTGTAACAAGGTGCATGGAGGCGTGCCTGCTGGCCGAAACGGCTGTTCTCAGGGGCACCGGCGGGCGCTGTAAGGTTTGCGCGCTCCACGTAGGCATTGTTCTCCAGCGTGTACACCTTCACAAACCTGGGGCTCGTGGTGGTGTCAGGTGCGCCTATCGCCAGCACCGACCCATCCGCCGACACATCTGCAACAAGAAAATACCTGGCCCCTTGAGTTCAATTTGTTTCTTTTCATTTCATTTACACTCTGCTTGTTTGGTAGACACCCCGCCCCTTCAACTCAGCTTGTTTGTCTTACTTATCAGCCTGCTTGCTTTGTGGGAAAACCCTCTGTTTTCCGCGGGTGCTGCACATTAGGAGGCAGTGCTTACCCCATTTGCATGGGAAAATCATGCACACGCACTCAACAGCATGCTGCAACAAGGTACACATATGTATAAAAAAGACTCCTAAGTCAAGTGTTGAAACAGACTGATCCTGCATGAAGCTTTACAGAGGACTCATGCAGGACTAGAGACCTGTCTTCGAGGGCCAGTCAAGGTCAGGAAAACATGTCACCGATGTCAGCGCCAAAGCCGGTGGCGGCGGAGGTGTTGCCCTGGAGAGTCTGCACGAGCTTGTAGGACTGGTTGTTGTCCTGCAGCGCGTACACAAACACCTGCCCGCTGGTGACGTAGCCCGGCATCGCTCCAAAGATGCCGCACGACTGCGGCCCGGAGACGGCCAGCGGATCCGACACCACCAGCCACTTGCCCGTGTCCGACACCGTCACCTGCGCGCACATGCCGGCATCAAGCCGCAGCATTCCCCCATGTGCCGCCCCGCCAGGCTGTCCTTCTCAAGATTGTTTCTTTGTTATTACATGCTGTTCCTGCCAAAAGGTGCATCTGCAGACAAGCTGCAGGGATAGGCTGCCACATATCCTAGCCCTTGTTATACTCTCAAGAGCCAACCAACCGTGGGCACGGTGCTCAGGACATCTTCTCAGAATATCCACACTAATATACCGTCTGGCATAAGGATCAAAGCACAGTTGTGGCCTCTTGAGGTGTCCTGCTCAGGGCATTCGCAACATCTGCCCCATCTGGCACTCTTACTATTGCGCAGTGTGATATAGGGAGTTGTGCACATGCCACACCTTGCGTCCAAAGTCGGTGTTGTTTGCGCCTCCCGGCGCAGGCAGCGTCTGGGCCAGCTTCCATCCCTTGCCATCCTCGCTTTGCTGTGGAAACCACCCCAATGTCTCAGCTATTACTTCCACAGCCATCTAATACAATCAGAGAGAGCTGTGCCTGCGGAGGCCCCTTTCCTCAGTAGTGAGTAGGATCCGCTGCGCTGTCGTTATTCGACATTTGCTGTCATCGAAAGTGGGACATGCATGCACGAACCTGGGCCTAGTCAGATGCCGCGGAGACTGTAAGCCACACCTTGTACACGAAGACAGAGGCGTTGCCGTAGAGGGCGGCAAGCTGTGGTGTGGGCTGGGGGGCCACGGGGGAGGCGACATAGACAAACTCCCCTGCCTGGGTGGCGGCCAGCCCGCCGCTGGCAAAGAAGGGGTTCTTGCTGTCAGAAGGCGGCATGAAGGGCTGGTCAGTGACTGAGTAGCCCCGGGTCGCCCCTGGCAGCTCCGGCAGCTTGTAGACATACACCTTCGCCAGCACAGCGATCAGGCATGCATGCTCCTTTATAGACATGCAGATGATAAATGTATGCCAGACTTTCCCTGCAGCTTGTCAGCAGATGCACCTTGCACACCGCCAGCATGCGATAATGACAAGCTAGCTGCTGTGGCAGCGCAAGGGCATGCATGCATGGCATAGAGGGCGCGCATGGGATCGGCAGCTACCTTGCCGTCGATGGCTCGGTCCTGGCCTCCATAGAGCGCCCCTGGCAGCACGCTACCTGCTGCTCCCACCAGGATGACCGAGGCGTCGCCAGAGAGGGCATAGGAGGAGCCCCACCTCAAGCCCGACAGGGGTGCTGAGTCCTGCACCACACCATAGCATGTGATCAGAAACGCTCGCGCAACAATCGACCCTTGAACTCTAAGCGGCCGGAAACGCAGTGGCTCACAGACGATGCCAGCTAACGCCCTTCAAAGACAGAGTGGGGGCTGCAGAGATGTGCCATGCACTGTACAATAGCGTGTGTCATGGCAGGTGAGGGCTGCAGCACCTTGATGGTCTGGGGGCAGGAATTGTACTGGCTGACGGAGGTGTAGAAGGAGTAGAGGTAGGCGGAGGCGGTCTGGCTGCCGGATGCAGGGCTGCCGCTTAGCAGCGCCACGCTGCCATCGGACGCCAGCGCAATCCCCCTGCCGCCCGCTCCCTGGCCAGGGGTGTTTGGCGAAAGTGCCTGCACCCAGCAGGCCGCTCCCCTCAGCATAAGAAGCAGATCGCTCCTGTCAGAATGGATGCAAGACACATGACCCCCCTCACTCGGCCATGTACGGTGCGTTTTACACCAGATTATGCAGCGCCCACACCAAGCTGGCTAGAAAGGAACGAAGAACTTCCTTCCAAACCTTCTGATGAGCAACGAGCTCTGCACTTCCCTGTATTCAGAAGATGATATGATGGATGAAGATCAAGAATGAAGGACTGCTGGCGTCACCTGTGAGTACTGGAAGACGCAGCTGCCATTGGCTGCAGCACCTTGGGATGGGGCGGGAGCTGCGGCCGGTGGCGAACTGGGTGAGTTGTTGGGTGAACCACTTGGGGAGCTGCCTGGAGAATAAGTGGGTGAACTACTGGGGGAGCTGCTTGGGCTAGAACTCGGCGAACTACTGGGTGAACCACTGGGCGAGCTGCTGGGAGAGGGCGACTGGGCAGCTGCAATGGCAAGCAACACCTGCACACAGGGCGCCTCGTTCAAATTTGCCTGGAGAATGGCCACACTCTGCAAATATCTTTCTGAGGACACTTTGCGTATGGCCATCCATGCAAGAGCCTCCTCTGATAGATATGTCTGGGTCTATTGGAAAGGCAGTCCCAGAGTCCGAACTCTGCATATCTATGAACATGAGGCACATCCTGGTGTTTCCTGAGCTTCTCCAGAAGTGCAGGGAAGGTGAAGCCCCACCCAAGCCAGTATGATGTGCTGCTTCCAGAAGCCTCCTAATCTCCATCGCCTTAGATGTGTGTTGCTTCTGCCCATCTGAAGGTCTGCTTGTTTCGTGTCCAGTGGCGTCTATGCGGAGAAGTCGAAGGCCTTCTTCAGGCACACTAAGAATGAGAAGTCGCTCACCAAGCAGAATCCTGCTGCAAGGCAAGCACAAAATAGCACATGGGGATAAAACGATATGTCATTAGTACGGACTGTCAGAAGTAACACTATAAAAGCTGCTTTCAAAACAAGAAAACATGGCAAGCCTTGGGAAATACACGGAGTGATAACATTGCAGCCCAACTTCACTGAACAATTGCTCTGAAGAGGTCTCAAACATCAAAAGATGGGACTTTTGGCTATCATCATCGCAGTGACCTTACTCTGTGGGATGTAGATCGGAGTGATCCCGAATGGGAGAAACGGACGTCCGACAGACGGGACCACCAGGGTAGCAGCTGGTCGTGATCGTCGATGAATCGATGTGAGACAATTTGGACGTTCACAGAACAGAAGTAGTTCCCAAGCAATGATTCCTAATGAATCTCCCTCCTGCTCTGTTGGCCAGGACCAGTCGCTGATGCCCTTGTCAGCTGGACGACAAGAGCCGCGAGTGTCGAACAGTGTGGAAAGTAAATTGTGCTCGGGCACTTTTGGGCAGATCAGGCCGAGATCGTATGTCAGATGCAGAGTTGAATCGACAGCTGGGCCTTAGGTGGTCGCATTAGCAACCCCACGACAAAGCATGACTAAAGCGACTTGCCAAACTTGGCGTGGATATCTCCAGCTGCAGATCCTCCTGAAGCTACAGGAGCGTCCACCTTCCGTACTGTGTTGCCCATAATAATAATAATAATAATATTCTGTATGAGTGGCGAACCCAGAGCCCAGAGGGCCATAGGGCATACACAGGTCCGTCTGCAGCCGGAACCCGGGGCCGATATGCACAGGCTTGCAGCCTTGTCAACTCGCAAATGCACCCTTGCAGCCTACATGTCTACACCCCCTTCTTACACGAATGCTGAGGGGCCGTCCCTAGCAAACCGCTCGAAACTTCGGGACGGATTTCGACAGCAACGATGCGGGTGTCTCAGGAGCGGCCGCATCGCCGAATGTACCCGAAAATCGATCCGAAAAAAGTCCCAGTGTTTTTCCTGGGGATCGAACCTGAGACCGTGGCGTAGATATCGTTTCATCTACCCCTTAGCTGTCGGTCGGTCGGTTGCCCATGCGTTTTACCAATGCCCCTGGTAGTGTGACAGGTGCAACTCCTCCAATACAGTCGTAAGGTCACTGCATGCCCACGATGAACTACAAAAAAATCAACTACAACAAAATGTGTCCGCCCCCGGCCGGGCCCGGCCGCTCCCGGGGCCATCATCATGATCCCTCTGGCATGGGACTCCATGTAGCTACTACAGTAAGTAGTAACGCGGGCACATCCCTATGACACGTAATTGTGCCATGCATGCTCCGCGACGGCTGCCATCATGGTAAATGATGATCATGCATATATATGCCTGTGACAGCCTGACAGCTGAGCTTACTTGAGCCGGCTAGCAGAGGACTTGCCAAGTCAGACTCCCTAAGTGTGCATTGCGCAAATACTGAGGTCGTGACCATCATGATGAAGGCACTCCGCGTCTGGACAGACAGCAATGTCACACTCACACATGCAGTGCTGTTATCACTCACGGTAAAGTTCAAGTTGCAGCAACACCATCTGACAAAACGCAATTGACAGTCTCCGCGCATGCAATGTGCTCATTGTAGCGTTTTGCGGACAATTCATCAGGTGCCAGCTGTTTGAAAATATCCATTCCACCTAGAGAAGTGAGTGTACAGCGCCATAGTCCTATGGCTTCTGGCTCTATCTGCGCTAATTATAGTACATGTGTAATTTGATGTACAATGGCGACGATCACATGTCATGCATGCCTTGCTTGGCTCCACTATCAGGACCGCGTCCCAGGAGAGGATAGACCCAACTTCAAGCTGACATCCATCCTCCTCCGCTTCAGCAGGAGCGCTGCCTTGTCTAGAGTACTTTTGCCCTTCACGCCCCCTCTGACAGCTGATTTGTTGCCTGTCCCCAGTCCACTCGCTGCTGACCCCCTGCCATTGCTGCCTGCCCTGAGAAGATGGGCTGATCCTTGATAGCCTGCCGCCTGTGTTTCCTGCTCGCATGCACACAATTCCTGCCTCAGCCCAGTTTTCTGGGAAATCTGAAAGGCCATACCAGTGCGGAAGGCTTAAGGAGTTCCAATATAAATACAACAGCTTCAGCACAGGCCAAATGCATACCTGTTGTTTGCAAATGCGCTGGCATCCCCAAATGACACAAGCGCTGCTGCTTCTGCGTCTGCACCTGAAGCTGGCAGCAGCCGCACTGCATCTGGCAACCCCAGCTGCTTCCGCTGCTCGTCCCTCCTCTTCTCCTCTTTCCTTGCACCCCTACACCAGAATTTTTTTAGATTTACTTGTCAGCTCCATGGATATAATCAAGGCGTCTCACAGGATCTCAAGGCACTTGATTCCTGCAATGATCCAAGGGCAGCTGAGCAAATGATCCTCCTGAAAAGGCAAATTGGCGAGAGGCAAACCTGAGCTGACGCCGCAGGGCCTTATTGATGCTGTAGTCATCCTTAGTCTTTGCCTCGCTGTCTTCCAGCAGCTCGGACAGTCTGTCTGCACCTTCGCGGCCGCGCCTACTGTCCTCCACCCGCCGCTCCAGCTTGGAAAACGGGTCATCTTTGGCCTGTGCCTCCTCAGAGTCCGGAAGCTCATGCGTCTCTGCATCCTGCGCTGTGTACGTCTCCGCCTGCATGACACAAGTTAATAGTCAGACAAGTTTCTCCTTCCCAGAGCACCTCAGACTGCGCTTACTCGACCAAGGGCTGCAGGCCTCTAAGCAATCACAATCCCTGGTTCCGGGTCAAAAAGATCAGTGCAGAGTATGCAACATCTACAGTGCAAGTGGATCTTGGTGACTTGCCTTCCGTCTCGCGCCGGCCACCACGATGTACTCATGGTTCTTGGGATCCGTTTGCACTTCGATGTGCTCGCTGCAGCAGGGTGCCGTCATGGAGAAGCTCCATATCTTGGTGGAGAAGTAGTTCCCGATCTGCTTCTTCTCAGCGTTGAAGCGCACGCCCTTGCCGATCAGGTGACCGCAGCCGTTGCACCACACATTGAAAGGCATCTCAAAGCGGATCACCAGGATGCCCTGGTCGAGCTTCTTTGCGCGCTCCCTCAGCGGGTGCTGGCCCTGAAACTGCAGTGCACAGGGAACACAGAGGGTGAGAGCTGTGCTGATAACGGACAAGTCATGGGTAGCTAATCAGCTGCACACAATTCTCCAACAACATCTCACCTTGTTCAGGCCCCCCTTGGAGGGATCCCATTCTGGAGGGTAATAGAAGTTGTCTGCACGAGCTGCTGCAAGCGTACTCATGTCGGCAACAGCTGATCAGCCTCTTGCCGAACCTTTCTAGACACAACGTAGTGCAGTGATGTCCACAATCATGGCTGAATGGCTAGCTAGACGATGCTGCAGAAGCGGTATGTTCACAAACTTCCAGAGTTATTCTGCGATATTTGGGCCTTTCTCACACATTCTCAAGACGATTTCAGGTGCCTCTTGATAATGGTGGACTTTCAAAAGAAGGTGTGGCTCTGTAACCACTGCACGGCTACGTGCAGCCCAGATTTGGTGATGCAAAGTTCTGCAGTCCTTCCTCTACGACCAGGATGAAACGCCAAGCACAGTGCCTGACCACTGGATCCTTTCTTTTCTCCCGTAACACCACTAGAACTGAGAAAAGAAGTCAGATTTTTGCGTATGCGTTCGTTTCTGAGCATCTCGAGCTCGTTGGTAACCGCGTAGTCACCCGCAGGGTCGTCTCGGAAGGACTTGGACTCTTGGACTTCAAGTGTGATCAAACCCTCCGTACAGCCGTACTGCACGCTACAGTAGTCAAAGGGAACGCTTCTAGTACCAAGCACCTTCTTCATGGTGTGTGAAGTTCTCGGGGGTTCCAATTTTACCGTTCCGGAATAACTTCCGTGAAGACGCAGCTCACAGAGTGCAGCAAACTAACAGTTCTGTGTCATTTGCATCATTGGAAACATGTACTATGATATATAATGCAACAACGAGAAGGTTACCTCTATAAAAGAGGTATTCTTCTATCCGCTTGCAGTGATGGTCTTGGAACCCAGAATGTCCTTATTATCATACCAAGACAAGTATTTTTCTGTAGTGTAAACATCAACTGTTCCAAACAAATGCTGTTGAATGCCTAAAAATGTACTGAGTGGTTGTCATGTGGACTGACCTATCGTTTAGCAGACAAGATGTGCACCTGGCCTTTCTTTCATAGTGTGCCTGCTGTGGGGCCAGGCGACGTTGTGAAGAAATGGAACCTGAGGTACTTTGTACTTTACACGGCACCCCAGCCCTTTATAGTGTACTACAGGAAGGTGAGTAGTGGGCGATAGCTGCCCTGTAGATTTCGGCATGAACCGGGCACCCAGCTGTTGTTGCCAATTCGAGTGTACCCATGAGCGATACTTGCCGTTGAAAGAGAAACAAGCATCTATATCTGTATCTGTGTCCCTCACTTGGGCAGGTTGGCGAAGCAGCCGCCAACACCCTGAAATTGAGCGGCGCAAATGTCACGGTGGGCCCTATCAACACATATATTTAGCCACGCTTATTGCCTAGTAGATAGTCCTTGCAATCAAAGATGACCTGCAGAGCTTAAATCCCTGGCTTCAGACAGCACATTCTAACTTGAATCGTCTGCACCAGGTTTCGAGCACAGTCAAGGGAGGCGCTCTGTTCCCATTTACAGTCGAGGCCAGCGGCGAGAAGTATGAGCTGGCTGCAACCACTCAGCAGGATCGCCGCAGGTGTGGTGGCCCAATTCTGAACTATATATCGCATAAATTCTCCAGAAACACCTGACAAGAGGTGCGTAAATGTCAAAGCTGCATGCTCTGAGGAGGTGTCTTGGCGGCATGGCAGATGGGTGGAGCAGCTCATGCAGGCCTCTGCCAGGGGCTCTCCAGGAGCCAGCGCACTCACACTGACGGATGCACAAGCCAACGGCCATCTCCTGGCTCCTTCCCCACTGGGTGTGCCTCCACTGCTCTTACAAAACCCCCTTGGCAAAGAAAGCAGCTTTTCTAAGCAGATTATACCTCTTGCACCTAACACATGGACTCTAAGGTGCAGGTCTGCGCAAGAGCTCCGACCATGCAGGGCCGCAGTTCCTTGACAGCCCCCCAGCCTCGCCATCTGCCCGCAGGCACACCACCGGACAGGTGCCTCCTCCACTCCCTGGCCCAATTTCCCTTGCATGACGTGCACTGATCTTTCAGTTGAGAACCTCCTATTACAGTACACATGCACACCTGCTGCAGCTCGCCGAATCCCCTCTGTCCTGAAGGCTAATGCCGTTCTGACGCACAGGAGGTATTCACATCGCCATCAAAGCTGCGCCGGATTGCTCTGGACTTCAGCAGCCCACAGCAGAGCCCACATGGCGCGCCGCGCAACAGCAGCCCCGGCATGCCGCGACGCAGCGGCACGCCGACTGCAGCTGGAAACCGCAGCCCCCTGCCGGACGGCCGCCTCGGCAGCGGCTCAGCCGCGGCAATAAGCGGCGAGTCACCCGGCTGGGGCCAGAGCTTGCGCTCCCCTTCTGGGCAGCACAAGCGCTCCTCTCTCCTTGCCGCCATCTCCTCATCCATAAGGTGCAGCACGGCCAATCTTCTGGACATGCATGACGCCCATCACAACAAATGCCACACCCACGATTTGTTGACAATTTTACAATCCTGCACAATCATGCTGACACTCCTGCGAGATACCATTCTTGACAACTCTGCTGATAATCTGTGCAAAACTACTGAGCCCCTGATGATATCTTACCTGGTCTGGCTCAGGAATGTCATCGTGCCGCCCGTGCCCTCGGACATTGCATCCAGCATGTCGGATGAATCACACGAGTCAGGGATGACGGCGTTCTCGGCCTACACGGCCAATTTGCGGCCCCTCAGAGGGACGAGTACGCCCACAGCCGGCCAGGCAAAGCCGGCCTTGGGCGGCAGCCTGGCAGCGGAGTCCCTGCTGGAGCAGTTTGACCGCGCTCAGCAGTACGTGGTGCGCCACAAAGAGGACTTCTCTGCCGAGCGCCTGGAGTCTCTGCAGGTGCCCACCTCTGTTATGCGGAGACTTGTTCGTGATTTAGAGCATGCCCTTACACCTTATCACTTATGCTGAGTGGGGATCCTGTTGCTAGCACGCCACGCGTGCGGACCACTGCTTTTGTGCTTTGCCTAGAGATTTGAAGGCAGTCTGACATAATATTGAGTTGCACAGGGCTGGGCCGAGGCGGCCAAGAGCGGCCAGCAGGGGAGTGACGGCACCCTGGCCGCCGCAGCCATGTACGTAGTGCAGGTCACGCAGGCAAATGGACTCTGGGCGTCCGAGCACGACACCGCCTTCATCAGGTATTGGCTTTACACATGCCTGGTGCATCAAGCACCACTGCAGCGCCAGCCTGTCTCACAGTTCAAGACTCAGTGGAGCTGCTGGAATGTAAGATGGGCTGATAGGGATATATGCTGGGCGCAATCCACTATTCCTGCAGCCAGACCATTGCACACATGGGGATCCCCGGAAGACACAAAGGGCTGAGATTGATGCATGCTGGTTGCAGCCCGGACGCAATGCTGAGGGATGTGCAGCGGTGCCCGAGCGTGCGGTGCCTGATGGACCTAAAGGACTGCCTAGACTTCTGCTCGACCTCCTGGGTCTCCCTCTTCTGCCAGCTGGGCGGCGCTGAACTCCTGCTCCAGGTGTTCTTTCTGTGGTGTCCTGCGTCAAGGAAGAAACCCCGAATAAAGAACGAAGCTTCTATTCATGCCAAACAATGCACTGCATTCCTTATAATCAGCATGGGGATGGATCGTGCATAGTGTGGCAGGCTCCTTGAAATTGCCCTTTTGGAGAAAATTTGCTCTCTGCAGATAACCTGCCTTCTGGAAATCGCGCTCCTATGTTAGTTGGGAGAGCTTGTGCCAGCGGGTTTTATATCTTGACAGCTGCTGCGTGCTCGTGCGTAATCAGGTGACTCAGTTCCTGCAAATGCTTAGTTGAGGGTGACTCGCAGGCGCTGGACGCGCACGCGGAGGCCGCGGAGGAGGCCGCCGGCGGAGGGGAGGCGCGCGAGGCGCTGCTGGCGTCGCTGCAGTGCGTGCACGCGCTCATGAGTGGCGCGGCCGGCATGCGCGGCGTGCTCGCAGTGGACGGCTGCCTGCCGCGAGTGTGCGCGCTGCTCGCGCTCTCGCACACAGACGCTGCCAAGCTGGTCGTGGAGATGCTCATCAAGCTGTGCCTCTTCTCTGCCGACGGGTACCGCCTGGCCGTCAAGGTGCGCCGCTATTGGCTGGTTCAGGTGTCTGTTCTCTGGTATTTAGGGGTTTTGCGCAAGTCCACGACTCCTTTCAGCTCCTGGGGTTGCATAACCCTCGGGCATTGCCGAATGCATAAGGTCTCAGGTGCCGCAAGGGTTCCTCCTTTCAGCACTCCTGCCCCTCAGGCATTGCAGATTGCATGATAATATTGATATAATATGATGATTTTGCATGATTGAGGTAATGCAGGTAGAAGTGTTGGCAGTATTGCAGGCTGAAGAGAGCATGTACACTGTCGTGCAGGGGCTTTTAGGAGAGGGTGCTACAGAGGTAGCCGCCAGCCCAGCAGAGGCGGCAGTCACTTCAGGCACAGCATCCTCACCAGCTGCAAAAAAAGCGCCGCCCTCTGCACCGGTCCCTCCGCCGCCGCCGCCGCCTCCACGTCCTGCCAAAGCCGCTCCCAAGGCACCGCCACCGCCGCCCGCGCCGCCCCCGCCACCTCTCAGGCAGCCCAGCCGTCCCGCACAGAGCCCCGGTGCTACCACAGTAGAGCCTACCAAGAAACCATTGCAGGCCAGGGAGGAAGTCAGCCGGCCGCCAGAGCAGGATGAGATTGCGCAGATCCATGCAGCTAGCGAGCATGCTCCGCTGCAATTGATTCAGCAGCCATCCAGAAGTGCAAATGGGCCTAGCAGTGGTGGGCCAGAGAGCGTGGGAGCATTTGGGGAGGGCAAGAGCACTCTGCTGGAGCAGTGCAGCTCTCTGATAGCCCTGCTCAAGGTGAGATATTTCTTTATTTCCATTTCAAAACTGTGCTGCATGGAACGTGTCAATGTGCTTTCATGGGAATTTCTGTCCAGAGTGTTGCTTAAGGATGTCAGCCAATGGCAAAACTGAGCAGGTGCAATGGTGTGGCATGCAGGTGGACAAGGCAGACAGAGGCGCAGACTTTGAGCTGTGCGACCACATCATCTCCTTCCTGAATGCAGCCCTCACCTCCCCAGAGGCCCAGGCCAACCTCCCCCTGCGCAAACGCTTCACCAATGCCCTCCTTGACAATGGTGCGCCCTTCCCACATTGCCTTGATCAGAACTCGCATCCATGCAAGTGACATGCACCGGCAACGCTACATATACTGTGATCATCTGCCAGTCTCATGGAAAGCGCGTGCTGCTTCAATCAAGTTGACCTTCCATGCAAGTGTCATGCACCTGCAACACTGGATTTATTTGCTTTTATTGCCAGTATCATGACAGACGCTTGTCTGGCCTACTAAAACTGTGCATGGATTGATTCACGGATTGTATGACTGTTTTGCAGCATCATTCTTAAATGTCTCTTTGCGCGGCACATTGCTGGATATGCCCAGATTTTCTAGGCACTGATAACATGTAACGAGAATATAAATGATAGCTTGTGTCATGGCAGGGCTGCTGAATGTGCTGGCGGACATCTACAGCCTGCTGGACCCATACATGAATGCCTCCATAGACATGCTGCGCGCCAACATCAAGGATGTCATCGCTGCACCCAAGCCCGCGCCTGCGCCGCCTCCGGCCCCCGCCGCAGCGCCTGCCAAACGGCCGGCACCCCCGCCCCCACCCCCCAAAGGACAAGGTATCCACAATGCTCTTGGCAATCTATATTAATACACGACCCAACTTTTGTGTCATCTTGCCAAGGCTTCGCATGCCTGACCGTTGGCTGTGTGGGAGTAATGGCATGTTTGCATCAAGAATCTTGCGAGAGCTATGAGGCTATTCCAGGGTCAGCAGATTGCAAAAAGACACTGTCAATGTCAATGTCAAAATCCACTGACGGAGTGGCATGGATGCATCATGAGAAGCGTGCAAGCCACGTGGGACAGAAGGCCTTTTGCAAATCCAGCAAAACGCCAAGGGACCCTGGAAGTTTGTTTGTGATGAGCAGGGCTGCTGAAGGGCCCAGGACGAGCACCACCGCCGCCGCCAAAGGCCCGCGTGGTTGCCGGGCCGCAGCCGGGCAGGAAGATGAAGTCCTTTTTCTGGGACAAGCTGCCCGACAGCAGAGTGGAGGGCACCTTCTGGGCAGCCCACCCGCCCGCCTACTCCTCCCTCAACCTCCCAGAGGTGGGCCCTGTCCTCCTTTAAGCATGCCTCCCAATTTTGCCTTGCAACGGTTGTCACTTGTAGAGATTGGGCCTTGAGGGCATGAAGATAGGTAATTTCCTCAAGGCTCTGTGGGAAACTGTCCTAAGTTCAAGGGGTCCTGCTTTGAGTATCATGTTCAAGGACGCCGGACTTGGATGTTATATGAGGCCTTAAGGCCAGGAAAATGCAGAGGTAGCACTGCCCTGTGTTTGTGCACAGTCATACACAAACTATCATCAGTGCAGTCCCAGCTGGCAGGGGCGGTAGAAATGCTGAGCACCGTGCCCACGGTTTATTGGTACTAGCTTGGATATGGCGAGTTTATCATGGGGTAGGATCCGTGGCAGCCTTTACCTGCAGCTTGTGTGCAGACGCACCTTGCCTCTGGCAGGAAAAGCGCTTTATGATAGGTACAGTATAATGATTATATCCAGCGCAGCTTGTGGATGTGAGGGGAGCCTTGATGTGGGCACAGGTGGAGGAGCTGTTCCAGGCGGTGCAGCTGCAGAAGGCGAGTGTGAAGAAGTCGGCGGTGAAGCAGCTGGCCGTGCTGGAGCTCAAGCGCGCCACCGCCATCGGCATCCGCATGGCCGGCCTCAAGTCTGTCTCTTACTAATCTTAGCTTCCTGCCCAGTTGCTACTCAACAATGGATACTGAGAGGCCAGGAGACTGTAAAATCTACATTGGACTCCCCAGCAGAGGTTCACCTTGAGACTTTGGATTGGGTGCAAGACAGTAACTCATGTCTCTCTCCCTCCCAAGGGCGCTGCTCGGCTTATTGCAGATGTATGGAAGTCCATGACCATGCAGCAGAGAGCTGACTGACTGTGAGTGATCAGTGTGTGATGTGTGCGTTGTGCCCAACTGCAGCAAGGTACAGGAGACTGAGACTAGGTCGTTATGTAGAGCAGAAGATGGCAGCACACGTACTGTGGCATCACATCTGCAGCCAGGGCTGAGACAGACCGAGCGGGTGCAGGGTGCACTGGAGCCTGACGGCGGATGGTGTCATGAGGTTGGACCGGCAGCTGCTAGCGAGCGCGGACGACGCGGCCGCCGTGCTGGCATGTGTGCCCACCGCGGAGGAGCGCAGCATGCTCGAAGCTTTCCTCCGGTCCGGCGGCCGCGCAGATGCGCTGACCGACGCAGAGCGCCTCTGCCTGGACCTCATGAAGGTGTGCTGCTACCTTCTTCTTGGCTGGTGAGGCAGGATTGCGGTTTAGCTGCTCTCACTATCTGACTACGATATCGATGACTGTGCAATGGCTATACAGTCTGCTGCCCTTGAGATTGCCTCTTTTCAATAGCCTTGATCTCTGGGATTGCCTTTATTTTCTAGTGAGTTGCCTTGCCAATCAGAATGTGCTGCTGGAGGCATTGCAGTCTTAACAATTCACCTCCACTGTCCTGTCGGTTTTTGGGTCCAGGCCATCAGTGCGCTCTAACTTTCAATGCTTGCAAATCAAAATTCACCGAAAGATTATGCTCATTGGGGTCATGTGTGCGCAGGTGCCGCGCATCCAGGAGCGGCTTGCGACGTTCGCGTCGAGTTTTGAGACGCGCGCGCAGCTGCAGGAAGCTGGCCGCGTGCTGGCGGCCCACCTGGCGGCTCACGCTGAGCTGGCGGGCAGCGGCTGCTTCCGAGCAGCGCTGACGGCCGCGCTGGCGCTGGGCAACTTCCTCAACCACGGCGGCCGCCTCGGCCAGGCCGCTGGCTTCCGCTTGAAGAATTTACCGAAGCTACAGGTGTTGTCTCTAGCTTCTTGCGCATCCTCAGCGTGCCACTTCTGTCACCCCACTGTCTCGCAAACTGCCTTCGATGGCTCCAGGTCTTAAATTGGGAGACTGGGATACTGTCTTGAGGTGGCTCCCACTTTGTCATCTCAGCATGTTCTAAGCTGCCAGCAGGGTTTGGCTGAATGACTGTTGACTTCAAAAGTCCTCGGGGCAGGATTGGGTTTTACGGCGGTGTTCCCTGGCTGACATGGGCTGTGTGTGCGCACACCAGGACACACGCTCGCGCGACGGGAAGATCACGCTGCTGCGCTACATCGCAGCGCAGCTGTGTACAGCAGAGCCGCCGCACGCGCTGCTCTCCGACGAGGCACCCCATGTCGTGTCTCCCGCACTGCAGACCTCCCTCTCGGTGGGACCCCACTTTACCCCCCTTACCAGACCCCCTATATACGGGGGTACCCCACTTCCCTGCCAAAGCTTTCCCCTCTATGTCGCTCTGCAGGTGTCCTCAGGCGGAGGTTGCTGACACATCCTGTCAATTTGTGTTGTGTAAATGAGAAGCTTCGACTTGAAGGTTGGACGTTTGTCGTATCATTCAAAATGAGAGCAGTATGTAATGTCTCTGGTGTGTGGCGCGATGCAGGAAGTGGCGGAGATGCTGGAAAAGGCGGGAGCTGCGGCGGCTGCCATGGCGCGCGAGACGGAGAGAACGCCCCCGAGCGCCAGGCTCTGCCTGCATGTGGCCGGAACTGGGAAAGACGAGCGAGTGTCAGTGCAGCTGCTCCCTGACAACTACCATGATACCATGGCCACCAGCCTCGAGGCAAGTGAATTTTCCTTTTGCCCTGTATACCGGCAGAATCCTCTCGGAATCCCGATTGCAGAATGTCAATGCAGTCATGGCTGCGTGCTGTGGACAATGCTACATTGACGCATGCTTCCAACAAACTTGCTCATCAAGAGGTGTCTGGGTGGTGATCTGTATCAGCTTTGCATCTGGGAGAGCATGGAGCGTCTGAGAACGTGATGGCTCATTGCAGGAGGTATGGAGTAATCTGGCGGAGGCAAAGAGAACGCTGCTGGAGGCCAGGGCCGGCTTCGGCAAGCTGGTGGCCTACTTTGGCGAGAACTCGGCCGCATTCGCCACCGACGCCGATTTCTGGCGGGACATCACCGCATTCGTGCACGTATTCACGCGCTCCCAGCGTGAGATTATGCAGCAGCGACAGGTGCATTTTCAAGCCTCTGCAGAGTTTCTACCTCCTCGATGTCATTCACACAGCTACACCAGGAATGCCATGGCAAGATGTTGCTTCCTGCATGCTAGGGATGCTGTCCCTTTCGTGAAGAGTCCTTTTTATGTATTTTGCATGACAGGTGAGTTGGTGTACATGTGCAGGAGCAGGAGCGGCGGCAGGCCAGGCAGCAGAAGCAGGGGGCGCGTCAGCCGCCAGCAAGGTGTGCCAAAGCAAAGCACAGCGTTGCACAGGCTGATCACACATCTTCCTCCGGCGTGCCTGCGCAGTCTGACGCATCCATTGCAGACAATGCGGGACAGCAAGGACTGCCAGAAGCAGGGACCCTCCAGGCTGCTTCTAAAATTGGTTATCAGGAAGCAGTAGGCTGCAAAGCTGACCATAAGGCAGCCAACTCTTCCTGCGGCAATGGCAAAATATTAGCAGCAGGGGGCGCGGCCAGCGGAGGGATACACTTGCATGCAACAGCGGGACTGTACACACATGAAGCCGCGAGGAGCTCTCCAGGCAAGGCTGCGAGGAGCATGGAGGGCAAGAGCGCTAGCGGCAACCTGACAGACAGTGCAGAGGATCTGGAATACCTGTTAGGGCAGCTGGTCGGCCGAGCAGAAGGCCTGCATGGCACTGCGGGCGCCCTGGCAACCTGAAAATGTACTCAAGCCATATAGATGTGATATGGCTTGAGTGCATTTTGCACATGTTCATACAGCGTAGATTGCTATCTAAGATTTAGAAGGCGCGATGACAAGAGGTGCACTGCAAACGCACGCTGCGATAGGGTGCTTTTTGAAATTTGACTGCTCTATTAAAACGCAAATAGGGAATGGCACAACGATATTGATGAGGGAATTTTGGCTTGAATGACTGTGCAGAGTCTGAATAGCTAATTGTATAATTTGCCAATCTCCACGAATGCATATATATGCTGTGGCTGCACATGTTACTGCATCCTATTGTGATCTCCAAATATATAGAATCTGTAACGAATTTGTGCATTGTAATCAGGGCACAGGTTACACACTATTTTGACCCTAAATACTAGTATACATATATGATTGAATCTGACGGTCACAGGAGCATGTCAGGCCCACGACTGCATCACTGCTGCCCTAATATGGACGGTTTCCATACGCTCAGCGACCTCTGCTGGTATGCTACAGTAGTAAAGTACATGTCCCCCTAACTTACGACACAAGCCACAAGTTGCCCGCAAGCTAAGCAGCTGCTCTCCTGAGCGCCCGAATCTCCTTCACAAGCCTCCCTTCCGCTTGATACACCAGGTACAGGGTCACCAGGAGGGCAGACCCGCCGACCGCCACGTGACCCACCAATGCAGGCCACAATCCCACAATCTTTTCCGCGCTGCCGTGGGGCAGACCGACAAAAATTCCCTTGGGGGAGGCAACGCCCCATGGCAGCCCCATGCCACCCAGGAAAACACCGTTGGAGCCTAGCACCACCGCAAAAGCTGCGGCCAGCGCCAGAAAAGTTCCCCTGCTGGGGAAGAGGCCCCGCAGGCTGTGGCCGGGCACGGCAGCAAAATGGCGGCCGATGAAGTGCAGGCAGTAGAGGATGCGCAGGGCCATGTTGACGCTGTCGGCGGCTATGAGGCCGACCGCGCCGTGCGAGCGGACCAGTGCTGTTGCCAGGGCCAGGTGGATCCCGGAGCACACCACCAGCCACACATTCGACAGCGTGATGTCCCTGCAAGCACAGAACCTCGCATGCTTTCTGCTGCATTGTCTCCCATTTGTGAGGGACAATCAAATTTTTAAAAATTCATTAATGCACAAGCAAGCAAGCCTGCAACCACAGGAAGCTTCATCTGTGTGTTGCTTGTTATCCAATCCTTGATGTCCCCATTCACGTCATTGCCATCACGGGAAGGCCAGATGTCTGTGGTCACCCTGCAGCCGTCCCTTGATGATATTGCGGTGTGCGAGTGAGGGTGAGAAGGAATGGACAGGAAGCAAGAGGTGCCCTGCAAACTGAAGCTTGGAACAATTCTGCCGGGAGCCCACAGACAGGGAGAGGCGGTGCAACTTGCCTGCTGCGGGCAACGGCGTGCACAAAGGCTTCTAGGATTCCATTGACGGCCAGCAGCAGGATGTAGGCGCAGTAGACGCCCAGGGCCTGCGGCGCGTCCGTCTCAGACCAGCGCCGTCCGTACACAATGCGCAGCACCACATACGTGTACGCCGGCCCGAACGCAACCGCCAACAGCCCTGCACATGCACCCAATCACGAGGTGCGGACTCTTCTGGCATGCAAAGGTATGCATGCAGCATTGCTCCTGAGCAAAGCAGGCCTTGGAGGCTGACAGAATCCCACACTGGGCTGGTGCAGACGCACAGCAGCAAGAAAGATAAGATGATAAGACAAGAGAAGTGTGCTGGGATGAGTCACGAGATAAAAAAGCAGTGGATGAATAAACGGATGAGATGGCTCACCCACGACGGTGACGCAGCGCACGGAGATGGCCAGGACTCGGGAGCGCTGTGCGGCCGCGTCCTTGGCGCATAGCCCAGGCTCCGCCCGCGAGAACGCCAGGAAGGCCGCCTCCTCAAACGGCTGCAATCAGCCACAAAATCCCATCAAACTCATTGCCCTGCACTTTCCTGTTCACCCTGCATGCAAGACCGGCGATGCACTGCTCTGCCTGACATACTCAAGACTTGCAATGCATACCTCCATCAGCCGGAGTGGAAAGAGTAAGCTTGGGACAACACAGAGGCAGCTGTGTGGGACAAAGGGGTGGGAATTGTGGGGAACAAAGGGGTGGCTTACCTGGAAGATGGTGCGCACGACGAGGGAGCCCAGGTTGGAGACGAGGCCGTAGACGCCCTGGCTGTAGCTGCTCTGAAAGGCCACCATCACCATCTTGGACCCCTCCGCCAGCAGCAGCTTCTCCAGCGCCTGCCCACAATCACACCACATGTCACGCATCATCCTATGCCCAATAACTTTCCTCAGGACAGAGTCTCCCAAGGGACGTCATTGCGGCAGTATGGAAACCAGCGGAGAATTTCAAGGAGGGTGTATTGCATCTGCCCCACCTGGAGGGTGAATATGGCGCACATCCACAGCACGTCAACCTGGCGGAGCGGCTTTGAGCTGTCCTTGCTGACATCATCTGCCTTCCCCTTGCCCCCTGGGTCTTGCTGAGGGCCGCCTGCACCCGAGGCGGATGCGGGAGGCTTCTCATGTGTTGAGCTCGACCCCTTGCCTGCACCCCGCTGCCGCAGACCCTGATGCCGCCCCGTGACATCCTTTCCCGCTTCACTTGATCCTGAAAGTCTCGCTTTCGTTGCTGCCAGCTCAGCGTGAGCAACCCCCGCGCGGTCGATATCGGGAGCTGAGCGCTTGCTCAGCAACTCCCAGCCCTCCGCACCCTGCTCCACGCTCAGGTCATCCTCATACGCGCCCTCGTCCTCGCAGGGAGAATTCTCCGCGTCCGCGGCGGCCGCGCGCGTCGGCAGCTCTGCCGCGACGGGCGGCGGCACGTCGGTGGGAGGGTCGTCCGGGGCGGTGGCGGCCAGGCTGTAGTCCAGCACTGCGGCCGCCTTCTGTGAGGCCGTGCGCGCCGCCGTGCGGCCGGCCTGGCCGCCGCAGCAGGACAGCAGCTCCCAGCCAAAGTGCCGCGCATACACCAGTAAGGTCACCGCCGCATACGCCAGCTGCAGAACACTTTCGCATCCCACATCAGACTCTACTCCTTATGATCATCGATCACGCGCATCAGATCCGTGCCGGATGCATGGCACAATAGAATGCGCATGCGCACGGCCTATTTTTGGCTCGAGACATGACGGACATACTCTACAGTAGAGCTTGCACACAGTACAAACTAAGGCCAGGGGTGACCTGTGCGAGCGAGAGCGCGATGCCGACATTGCAGGTACCGGCCTTGAGCAGGGCGAGCGTGAGAACGCCCCGGACCAGCGTGGCAGCCGCCTCGGCGAGCACGCGCAGCTGCAGCTTCAACCGCACCTGCGCCAGAATGTACAGCGGCTCGCTCACCAGCTCCACCATGGCCGCCAGCCCTTCAGCGCACACACAGCAGTTGCTCTTTCGACAAGAAATCGTACGTCGTGTCACTGAGAGATAGTCTGCTTGCAATGCTCTCCACTGCTTTCAGACCCAGGTCATTTGGCACAGGGCTCCCCATTGCTGTACAGCATTATTGCAGGTATTGCAGGTCCAGTCCTACCTTGCAACAGGATGGCCACAGCGTAGGGGTCGGCCAGGGAGGAGGCTCCCCTGAGGGCCACAGCGCACACGCACAGCGTGACAGCCGCCCCCAGAGGGATGCAGTATGCCGCGATGCGCAGAATGGCGCCCGGCCCGGAAGCATCCTGCAACTGCTGCGCGCGCAGGCAGCCGCGGCGGAAGCCCTCCCGGCTCAGAAACAGGATGGTGGTGTTTATCAGGTGGAACTGCACTGACGCCAGCTGCACCCAACATGAGCTGTTAGACCGCACTTCGACACTATAGAAGAGATCATCTCAGTCAGTTAAACCAGCATGATGTTTTCCCAGAAGGCACATGGCAATGTGTCATACCCCATAGGCATCCACCGTCAGGATGCGGGCTGTGAGCAGGTTCAAGAAGAATGTAATGAGTCTTGTAGAAACCTGGGACACTGCACCCACACGTAGTCTCCTTTTAACCGTCCTTGTTCCCCAACCGAAAGTAGCGAGTGCAAAAACCTCGACGATGAACAGCACAAGCAATCTTTATACAAGCTGATCTGAACAAAACAATTGTTCTAATGGTATTCCTTACCAACAAGATGCGAGAAGCCCTGCACAAGCACATTTGCGCTTCCACCCGTCATGCCTCTGTTTACATTCCCTGCTGTGCAGCCCCAGTATCAGGTGCAAAGGCTGGGATCGGATATGCGCACCACATCAAGCATTTTCTCAATTTAAGCACCGATTCTTGTGCGGTTTGTGCAACAAGGAAGGAACCTGGCAGTTTCTGACAGGGATTTACAATTTGAACACCACCCCTGATACGCACGTGCTGCAAGCTTTACTAATCTCACGGCACCACCCTGCCAGCCGCCTCGCATTGGGCTTCACAGTGTGCGTCTGAAGGTTGAGCAAGGGCACGTTTGGGCTGTTCTCCAACAACATGGCGGAGGTGACGATGATTTCAATGCTGTTCTGCTTTGGGCAGAGCCTTATATTGCAGGATGATGTTCAGAATGTCTGATGTTTGTTCCTTCTCTGACGCTTTCTCTATTTGTGCTGCAGAAGGAGACTCAGTCAGTGCAGACCTTTGGCAGGAAGGTGAGTTACGGATCGCTCAACTTGTGAGCCTGGGGCTGATCATCTGGGATTTTTTAGATACTGCACACTAACTCTTTCCTGCGTCTAACCTTTGTGCTGTCGGTCTTAGGCAGCTACATACTTCAATAACATGAATACGAAGCATTATCAAAATGATTGTGTGCGCGCAGAAAAATGCTGTCGCAGTGGCATACGTGAAGAGGGGAACTGGACTGCTGAAGCTCAATGGTGAGCACCCTCAGGCAGCAGCTTGATAGGAGTCAGGTCACACTATAATACTGCAGATATTTCCCATGTCCCTGTGGAAAGCAGAACGTACTGTTCCTACATTCACAGACATTGCTCAAGTTTGGCGCTCTGTGATGAGCTGCCAGATTTGAAGGGCCTGGGGGACTGTTGTGCAGGGTCTCCTCTGGAGCTCGTGCAGCCCGACACACTGCGGTGGAAGGTGATGGAGCCAGTGCTGCTCCTGGGCAAGCAGCGCTTTGAGGGCGTGGACATCCGCATCCGCGCATCCGGTGGCGGCCATGTGTCACAGATCTACGGTGTGTGCAGCTATTTTGGATCTGCTGACAGTGGATACGTTTTGCACTAGCAGCTGTATCAGATCTGCTGATAGTAGTGGCATCTGCTCTGCTAGCTTCAGTTAATTTTGTGCATTGTGCACAGAAATGTGCAGCGTGAGCTGCTGCAATAAGAGAGTGTGGCTGAGCCTTGTGTGCCTGTGCTACAGCAATCCGACAAGCCATTGCCAAGGGCCTCGTCGCTTTCTACCAGAAATGTAAGTTCTTCTGGCTGGATGCATTCTATGGCGGTGTCCTGCATGCATTCTTCATGCTGATCAGGAACAGCACATTGCCCAAGATTGTGCTGTGGAGGGGCCTGGAACACCTGAGGGGTGCTGAGAAGTGTCTGGGCCTTGCGGATGTGCAGATGTGGACGAGCAGGCAAAGAGGGAGATCAAGGACATTCTCCTGACCTACGACAGGACTCTGTTGGTGGCAGACCCCAGGCGCTGCGAACCCAAGAAGTGCGCAATTTTTCCATTTATGTCTGTGCAACAGGCTCTGGCGTTTTGTCCATATGCATGGAACCCATTGAAGCACCGCTCAGATGAGTTTGCTTTGTCTGTGCAGGTTTGGCGGTCCGGGAGCCCGTGCTCGCTTCCAGAAGTCTTACCGTTAGAAGCAGCTTTTTGGATGCTTTGGGGAGCCAGGGATCAACAGCTGGCTGTTCAGAGTATTTGGAGGCATGTTGGGCTCTTTCAAGCATGTACCACTTATCGCTCAAAACTTCCGGAAATATGGCATTGCTCCTGAAGTGGATTTGAGAGGGACCTGTGTGTAATAAATAGCAGTTCAACGTCAATGCAGCAAATTCAACAAAAGTCTCAGCTAGCTGCGCTGAAACCAAATTGCATCAGTGACTGCTTTGGCACCATGTACTCTTCTCTCTCACATGGAATTGTTCCTGTTCTTCCTAATGTTACAAATTGCATGCCCAAAAAGGAGACCGAAGTAAGTGTGCATTCATCCATGCGCCCCTTGATCAAGAATCATTGTGAAAGTTCCCAAAGGAGGTTTGAGACCCATATCAGAGATCGAAAGAGTTCACAGTACAGTTCGACTAATGAGTTCCAGCATAGTCCAACCTGCGCATGATAGCTGTCCTGAATCCCAAGACAAACGCCAGCACATGTGCTATCCAAGAAGACTTGCACACAATCGCCTGGTTCAGCATTGTAATTACTTGCCCCTCAGAAACTATCGAAGGTGCATTGATAGCGGCAAGAGCTGCTCTCCTGCAAGGCTGATATTCCTTTGCCTGTGCCTCGAGACACGGCTTGCAATCTTCTGATGTCAGACAACTCACTGGTCAACATCCTTTATTGTGTCCCCACTCTGTCAGCGGTGGTCCCACAACCCTGTGCCTCACAAGACCTCCTAAACACCTTTAGTACCAGCCTGGTTTCTCGTGAAGCCAGGTGTTCCTGGTGGTGGGAAGCACTGGTGGCAGTGACTGCACTTTCAATGCTCGCACTTGACTCAGCACCAGGTCGTGCTCTGTCTGCTTGAAGAGCTCCAAGACACGTGGGGTGAGCTTTCCTTTGGCTAGAACTGCCTCGAAGACTCTGCACACCAGCTCCTCTGGCAGACCCTCCAAACTTGAAATCCTGGTACAAATGTATGATAATTACACTTCAAAAATCACAGTGGTGGGCTCCAGTCCTGGTGTTGTCTAACCTCGGCAAGATCTGCAGAATTTAGGTAGGCTTCAGTCATTTTGATGCGCAGTGACGTACCTATCGATGATTGAGGCAACTTTTTTTACGCTCAGGTCGGTCAAGGTCGGTGATCCTCTTTGTGAAATACTCATAAGTCGCTTTCGTTGTTTTGCGATGCACTCATTTATGTGTTCTTTCGACCTGCTATCCTGTGAAAAACATGCCTTGCACCAACCAGATTGACACCCTTGTATTTTGAGAATTGATTACACGAGAGAACTTGTCTGGAAGAACCTCTGCTCTGATGGCACATTTATAGACCTCAAATCCCTTGGGCCTGCAGCTGCCAGAAGCTGCGACCTGTGACGCAATTCTCACCTACCAAAATCTGTTGACATCAAATTTATTGTACAACGCATGCACATGTACACAAAGCGCTCTTGAATGCATTTCGTTCTCATTGACTCATTCCAGAAGGGGCTCCTGAGCAATGTGGCTGTGCTGGTCTTGGTCCTTGGTGATCCGCCACATGAACTCCGTGTGCTCGCGCGTCCCAATCATGTTTGCAAACCTGCAGCAAAGAGTCACCCTCAATCACTCTAGCACCCAGCGTGGCACCCACAAGCGCCCAGCGGGCGGTGCAGGCACCAGGAAGGACAAAAGGGTGCATGCATGGAATTATGCTGGTCTCCCATGCATTTCCTCTGGACCCAGATGCACCAGATTGCTCCTTCGCATGCAAGAGAGCAATACAAGACGAAAGGACTGGACCCGACAAGGGGGAGTCAGCCATTTGAGTACATGGTACGTAGACAGGACATGGGCAGAACTTCCATCCGCTGCATCCCGCAAAATAATACATGAGCGCACCTCTCGTCGTGGGTGATGACCACGAGCTGGAAGTTGGCCTGGGCGGCACGCTGGGCCATGATCTGGCGCAGGGCGTCGGCCAGGGAGGCCGAGTTGGCCTCGTCCAGGTTGGTGGTGGGCTCGTCCAGCGCCAGGATGCCGCAGTTGAGGCAGAACGTCTCCGCCAGCGCCAGCCGGATTATCAGGCACGCCAGCACCTGCACCCCAACCCAGTTCTCCTTGATGGCCTGAGGTGAAGTCAAAGCAAAGCAAGGAGAATAGTCAGACCTGCCCGGACCAGGTCTGGGCACCCAAAAGTGCATGAAGTGCACCCTCAGAGCAGCTTATCAAAGTCCCGAGCATGTTCCCAACCAAGCCTCAGACAAGTGCATTACTGCCACATGGTGCAAGAGGGCCGCAGGGATCATGACAATGAGTCAGTCAGGAGCGGTAGTAGGTTTAATGCAACACCTTTTGGCCGGCGGAGCAGCGGCCGCGCATGTCGAGTTCGGCGCCGCCTGCGACCATGGTGACGCGGTAGTTGTAGGAGCGTGCGGCCCCATGGTCGGCGTCGGCCGCGATCTGGATGTAGTCGATGTCCTGGTTGCGGTACGTCTTCTGCCACAGCTCCTTCACGATCTTGTTTATGTCCGCCATCTTCGCCGTGTGGAACGCCAGCAGCGCCTTCTCCAGCGCCTACCAAGGGCATGGAATTACTGAATTACTCATCTACCCTTTAGAATTACTTTTCCAAGTGACCCTTTTTTAAAGCGGCATGTTCGACTGGGTGCCCCATCAGGCAAGATTTTTGCAGGCGTATCATCTACTGTCCCATTTTTGGCATACTTTGTCTCCTCAGAGACCGAGCATAGCCAGTCTTCATGCATCCCTGCTTTGCATATACCGGTAATAGAGTGCCGCATCCAGAGGTCATTTGGTGCCTTGAGCTCCATTGGAAGTGTGTCAATAACATGCACATGTATCACTTTTTAGCAGAGGCCCCACCTTGTGGTACTTGTCCAGGTCGGAGGCGGCCATCTCGGTGGTCTTCAGCTCTATGAGCTGCTTGCGGTGCCTGTTGTCAATGTCGCGGTACTCCTTGGCAGACAGGTTCTCCCTGGCCCGCTTCAATCCTTCCCGCACTGTCCCCAGACTCCCCCGCGCCATGTCCTGATTTTTGCAGAAAAACGGCACACATGGCTCATCCCTTCTGCACACTTTCAACAGATGCAAGGCACAGAATTCTTGCTCCTATCTGAGGCTCTTGTGTTTCAAAGATTTGCAATATAACTGTCAGGATGGGCCCTCGGATGTCACCATAATACTGTAATGTGGCTTCTGGTGGCATCCTAGCATGCTATTGAAGCTCACCTGGTCCCGGCAGAATTCTTTCTTCTTTGCCTCAAGCTGGTCGTGCTCATCCTTGATCTTCTCATGATCACCCAGATTGCCCATGTCGGCTGTCACCTGCAGCACATACAAGTATGCCAGTCATCCCCACATGCCCGCCATTCTTCTCCTGCACGCCTGCATGATCCACGAGCGGTCCTTCGAAGGCGCGCGAGACTCTGTTGATGCCAAGTGTGGCGCTATTCATGATCTGTCAAAATATCTGTGGTCCTGCTGCATTTAGACAACCAGTGCGAAAGAAGCCGACGAGAAAGAAAGAAAGAGGAGACCTTGGCGTGGCGGGCTTGCAGCTCCTTCTCTATGATGAGATTCTTCTGGTAGGCCATGCACTCGTCCAACTGGCGCTTCAAGTCATCATGGCCCTTGACATCCGCCTGCAGCCTCCCAATCTCCTCGCTGATGGCCTGCCGCAGCCACAACACACCCCTGGTCAGTGAAGCAGATTAGGGAACCCTGAGCGTAGGGACTGCAGGCATTCTCAATGCACGCATTATCGCCAGACCTCACCTCAGCAAATCATTGGTTCTCAGATTGTTGCATAGACTGAATCAAGCATCCCCGCTCTGATCAAATGAGGTGGTGCCCCAGCTGAAGGTCAAGCGGGTGCCTACAGGACCAGCAGATTGCAAATAGAGCAGAGCAACAGACCAGCAGTTCTAAGCTACGAAGTCACACACCTTGACACGCTCAGCATTGGCCTCCATCCGCTGCTTGCTGGCCTCCATCCCAGCGCCAGCCCGCTTCAGCTGCTCCTCCTTGTCAGAGGACGCGTACTCTTCCACCGGCCGCAGCTTCGCGCGCAGCTCTGACGCAGCTGCATTCGCCTCGCGCAGCCGGCCCTCGGCCTCAGCTTCCCTCGCCCTGGCAGCTGTGCGCTGCTCGCCCCGCTCCCTGTTGTAAAATATGCAACCTCTCTTGAACAATTTCGATTTTGTTTGGAGCACCACTCCGTGTCCTCAGAGAACCGTCATAGTTCAGCACCGCCTTATAGGCATTGAAGACCATCATTGGTGCTGGGTCAGGGGACACAGTGCCTCTGATGACAATGATAGGTACACAGATCCACTTACGGCTCACATATAGCATCAGTGCTGCACTCAGCTTATTTGATGACGCACATGCATTCTGACACCTTCAATATGCTGCACATGGTTGGACCAGATTTCACCGGAGAACATCCACCGAGGCAGAGAGAGCCTCACTTGGTGCGCTGCGCACGCTCGGCTTCCAGCGGCTGCATCTGGCGGCGCAGCTCCTCGATCTGGCGCCCGGCGGCCGCGATCTGCGTCTCCAGGTCCTTCACCTGCGCGTCCAGCTGCGCACGCCGCTCCGCCGCCGCCACCTTGCGCATGGCCTCCTCCCGCACCTGGTGCCATTCGTGCGTCGCGCTGTTCACCTCATTCCTGCAGGCACACGAGCAGCTCACCTCAGCGGAGTGACACTTCACTTCTAGCATGACGTGCAAATATGACGTCCTGCTGACCGCAAGAGAAAGAGGCTTGCTGCATCTCTGAGACCAAAAGCAGGGAAAGAACGACATCTGAAACAGACGGCTCCATTCTTGTCAAGGCATGCATGTGGATGGGGTGCATGCAAGCAAGCGTCAGAGCTTGTCAGCAGTGCACAGGGTCGTGGGCTTTGCAGCAGATTAATCGCAAATTCCTGCATCTGCCACCAGATCTCAAGCATTCAAGTGAATAGCCCCACCTGAGGCGCTCCAGCTTGCGCATGGCGGTGTCCTTTTCGCGCTCGAGGGCGGTACGCTGGTTCTCCAGGGCCTCCATGTCAGTGTCCACATCACCGACGGTGCGCGCGAATCCGCTGGACCGCGCCTGCGCCGTCAGCTGCGCCACGTCCCTCTGAGCCTCCGCCAGCTCCACTGCCAGCCTGTCGATCTGCCACACCACCTCTGCATGCAGCTTCTGCGCTTCCTGCACACCCAATTTTTGAGAAATTCATCAGGCCACATCTCCACAAATTGACGAGGTCCAACGGCCCGCCGCTTGCCAACATGTATACTTCAGCGGCATGCATGACAGCTGCTTCACATTGGTTGATGACAAGTGAGCAGGGGCACATGCATCCCCCAAAAATATTCAAATAGTATTTCTTCAAAGGGTCACTGCTAGCACATTGGGTAGGTTACCTGGAAGGCGTGCTGCGCTTCGGCGGAGTCTGCGCTGGCGTGTTCCAGGGTGTCTGCGCCGTGCTCTGCGGTGGCCTCCAGCTCCTGCAGGCGGTGACGCAGCTGGGGGATGTCTCCCTGGGACAGCGCCTGACAGCGCACCGACGTCGGCTGCAGCTCGCGCAGCGCCTGAAGCCGCGCACCCACATCGGCCAGCTCCCTGTCAAACTGCGCCGTCATAGCCGGAATCTCCCTGAATTGGTCGTCCTGCAGAACGCATCACATGCTCAGTGATTGCACTCAACAAGCAGTAGTCATCAGTCTGCAACATGCCATCCTGCAGGAAATTGCACGGCAACACTTGCTGACTGGGTGCACCCAAGACGCACCACACCACCAGCCTGTAACATGACATTCTGCAGAACACAGAGCATCACCTGTTGCCTAGGTGCACCCGGGGAACAACACATTACCAACTCAATGCTGTGGGTGTTGCACAATTCCTCTCAGGCGACACACAAGATAAATATTGAGACAGGGTACAGAAGTGATATTTGCTGTTTCACGGAAGGAGCGCGCCTGGTATTGCAGAAAGTTCTGCAGTTCTTGCTGGCTGAGGGGCCGGTTGCAGATCTGGCACTTGTGCTGCTCCACGGCCGTCTTCTTGAAGTGCACGATGTTGACGCTGAGGGCGGTGACGCGGGCAGCCTTGGTGCTGGTGTCCTTGTGCTGCCGCTCCTCCTTTGCCATTGTGTCCACGAACGCGCTGTCTTCCACATTCTGCAAGCAGGGCAGAGCACGTAATCTTCAAGATAGTCTATGATTTTCTTGTGCTGCGTTTGTTGGCTACCCTGCATCCTACAAATTTGAGCTGTGGCACATTGACACTGTGAATACCAGCAGTACACCACATTGGAAGGACCACCACCAGTAAAAGTCTTAATTAGTCTTAATTGGAAGAAACAAAGATATACCAACATTACAACTTGGTGCAGCCACATGCCTGGTTGTACAGCTGCGCAAGGCCCTGCTGGATCTTCTGCTGGAGCCTTTTGCACTCGTCTGAAGCTGCCTGCAGCTGTGAGCGTGCCGACTTAAGGAGGGCCTCCGTGCCGGAGTGTTTGGACTGTGCGGCCCGCAGCGCAGCGGCCTTGCTGTCCACATCCTGCTTCAGGTGCTGCAGCGCCACCTCGGCTGCTGCCTTCAACTCCTGAGGCTGTGGCAGACCTGCAGTCACTGAAAAGAGTCAGACGACATATACACATACTTTCCCAGCCACAGAAATACACCTTTGTTGACAATTGTCTTGACGTTGTATGGATCTGACAAGCGAAGCAATGGCCAGCCACTATGCATGGAAGGCAAGGCGGACAAAGCAGGATGCAGCACCTCTGCCTCGGCACTTGAGGAAGGTTTCCAGCCTGCTCTTGTGGCTCTGGATGAGCACGTCGAGCTCTGCCTCCTTGGCATTTACATCCTGGCGGCGCATGCGCAGCCTGGTCCCCTTGTCAGCTTCCACTGCAAGCCGCTCCCTCTCCTACAACACAACGACCGATTGGGTAAGCCCAATAGCCACGAGTGAAGGCATGCATGCCTTCATTCCATCACACCCTCACTTTGTGAATGGCAACTTTGAAAGCAAAGATGAGAGATGGGAGAGCAACTGACCTGTCTCAAGCCAGACGTCTTCCCCTGCAGCTTGGTCAGTTCGGCGGACAGGCGCTGTATGTCCTTGTCCAGACCGGCCTTGTCCAGAGCGGCCTGCCTGGCGGACACCTGGGCCTCTGCTTGGTGTTCCCTCTCCTTCACCTCCTCCAGCATTGCCCTGCTCACCGCCCGCTGCCCGCCGCTCGATATCTGGACAAGCACCAAACACAGAGACCCTTGGGACAGATCTGCAAGGCATACATTATCGAAGTGATAGAGACCAACCACAGGGTACCAGGAAGACATGGTCCCCCAAGCACATTGTCAGGTCAGATATAGCCAATCATGGGTTATCTGGGATATTTAATTTCTGGGTACCTTAGCAAACAGCACATGGTCCCTCCACTCTGAACGGTGAATATGTGAATTAAGATGGGATGTTCAGATTTGTGAGTACCTCGGCCTGCAAGCGGGAGATGGTGGTCTCGCTGGTGCGGATGAAATCCTGCTTGGACCGCACGCCCTCGCGCGCGCCTGCCAGCTGGGTGGTCACGCCGTCCACCTGGCGCCCCATCTCATCATCCCTGCCGGCATTGGCCGCCTTCAGCTGCTGCAGCTCCTGCGTGAGCTTCGCCTCGAAGTCCTGCATCGCCAGCTTCATCCTGCAACATGCACGGGTGCACTCTCAGGACACTCCTTGGTGTGGGATGCACTCTTCTGGCGCGGGAAAGTGTGCATTGGTGTTGGGAACCATTCACCACTTTGTTTGCACGAGAGGAAGCACAGTGCAGCAGCCTTGAGGAGCGTACGCGGCAACATGGCCAGGTGTCAGGGGGCCGTTGGCAGGGAGCTGCATAATGCCGTTGCGCATGGCGAGTTCTCGGATGAAGCGGTCTCTGTCAGCCACGTTGCGGCTGTGTGCCTCCGCGCCGGCTGTCAGGCGGCTCAGCTTCTGCATGGCTCTCTCATGCTGCTCACGCTCTGCCTCCACATTCATCCTTGCACCCTGCAGTGACACCCATACACATTCAGCGACTGGATCACGGCTCGTTAACAGGCCGTCCATATATAATCACCAAAAGCACTTATGTAAGGAATGGCACGTGCAGACTTTTTCACCTGCAGGTCCACTTCTCGTGTGCGCAGCTTGTTGCGGCTGTCGCGCGTTGTGGGCTCCAATGTCTTGGCAAACTCCTCCAGCTCTTCCAAGGATGACTTGAGATCCTCCTCGCCATATGCAGCTGCCAGCCTAGCCCGTGTCTGCACAGCAAGCACACTTCCAGTCTCAGCCACTAACAGGAGCGCTGAGTGCTTTTCCAGAGCTTTATACCAGATGCACAGCCTTCTGAGCTCTCTGGCGTTCTGGCAAATTTCTTAAATGGGCCTTCAATGGCTTCTTGCTCACCTCAGCGTTTGTCCTCGCTGTGACCTCAAGCCGCGTTTTAATATCTCGTTCCTCATCTGCGCAGTCGGCAATGCGGACAAGCTGACTGTCCAACCCATCCATCACCTGTGACAACTCGGAACACATTCATAAAATTCAAGGTGTCAGTGAGAATGAAGCGTTTTAGCTTTCAATCTTTCCGCTTCCAATCCCTCACAAATATCTTCCAGAGTCTAAATCCAGTGGCCACCTACATTACCATGCATCCCATGGAAGCATGGGGGGCATGCATGCCTACGCAATTGCTGGAAGACTCAACAGGTGGCATCATACCTGTTGCAGCTGGGTCAGCTGCTCGTCAATGGCACGGATGTGATCCAGCAGCTTCCGCTCCTGCGCCTCTCCTTCCTCCACATCCCGCCGCAGCCTCGCAGCGTTGTCCTTGTGCGTGCGCAGGTTCTCCAGCCGCAGCTTGAATTCCTTCACATCTGCCATCTTCTCTGTCCTCAACTTCCTGAGTGCCTCCAGTGCCTGCACAGCTGCTGATTTCTGAGGACAGGGGGCCAAAGAGCAGGCATAAATTAAGGGTCTGTGAAGGATGAGCAGCGCACCTTGGTGTACTTTGTGGCTGCAAATATGTCGTCAAACCTCTTCTTCAAGATCTGCCCTTCTGCCAGCGGCCAATTTGAGTCTTCTTGGTGCACGAAGATGACATTTTCCAAGATCGCCTGGAGGGCAGTAAACATGGCCAATTTGGTCAATCAGCCAGAGTACAGTCGACACAGAACTTGAAATGCCGCACTGCCCAGTGAATTGAAGCAAAGGATCACCTTTGATACGCCCATCAAGGAGGGGACTATGCGGTCCATGTCTGCACACCGATAGGACAGAGCTTCCTTCTTGTTGGTGTCACGGTTTATTGTCTGCAGAGTCTGGTCCAGCGCCTTGAATTGCAAGGCGGTCTTTTTCTGCGTCAGCTGCAGCAGAGCACGCAATCGTGTGAGTGGCATCATACCAAGAGTACTTCAATTCTGCAGAGAATCTCACAGACCAGTAGAGAGGATGGTATCTGACCTGAAACGCTCTAATGATCACCACAGGCTGCCCAGTTGCTGTCTTGAAACGCAGCTTGATCTGTGCCTTGACTTCATTCTCCCCAGCGATCTGCACGCAGGGAAGCTCCACATTCAAAAGATGCTAACAAGTATGATGGCAACGACAGGACGTGATTGGACCTCCTCGCTGCAATGTTGATGACCTGAAACTCCTACCTTGGGATCGTGGATGAAGCTTTGCCCTGACCTCGTATTGGGTGGCAAGTCTCCAGTGCAAGCTTGCTTCAGACACTCTATGATTGTCTGCATTCAGACAACGATTATCACGTGTGGAGCAAAGGCCAGACCATGCGTTGGTGCACTGCAGGACGTTAATTTGGAACATTGGAGGGTATGCTCACCGTTTTTCCAGCACCATTGTGCCCAACGATGAGCGTAAGAGGTTTATAGAATTCTATGACGTGCTGATTGTCGGGGCTGAAGCTCCTGATGCCCTTGATGAGCATCTGCAAAGAATGCCAGAGTTTGCATGCGAAGGTGTTTTGGAAGCTTATATCCATTTCAATGGCTCGTGGTTATGTCTGCTACTCCTGGATCTGTTGAGAAAGCCTTCGGGACTTCAGTACACCTGTGCTTGAGAGTTTCAGAGCCTGACTTACCTTATCGATCGTGCACATCCTGCTAAGATTCCTATCTAGTTAGTTCTGCAGGGTCTTTATTCCTCTTTGCTGGACATAAGATCACAATTTGCTTGGGGAAGTAAGGTCCTAAGAGACCAAGGCAGTATTCATCACTCAGATCGTCAGTGTACTGTTGGCTTAATAGTTGCGTGCATTTGCATCTCGCCAGCCCCAATAGCTGTTTAAGAGCATTCAATATATAGTGTAGGCCTTTCCGTGCATTTATGCTGCGGTTGATCGTCCCTTTAGAACAGGAGATCGTGCTGTGCATGCTTCGGCTCAGTGCCAATTGAGGCAACTGAGACACAGCAGCGAACGAAACAGCCATTTTCTTGGGATTTTTGCTCCCAAATTTCACATCACATCGGAATATCTTCCAGTAACAAGCACACTGACTTGCTAGCATCAAAAGGTCCGTCTTACACTTCGTGACAATGATGATCTTGTTGCTAACTACTAGATAGTATCCAGGAACTGGATTCCAGTTGCTTCGAATACGCGTGCTCTATAGTAAGCTTAATTAAGCTGCTGCAGCGGATGTCATCAGGTTGATCGCTCTTTTGTATCATAATTAAGCTGAAAAACCAGCACAAGACTCCGTTCACTATAAGACTTCGCTTCTGATCACAAGCTTGACGCTGAGTCCATGAAGTAGCCCCAGGAATCCAGACGAGCGCAGTCAGCTTCAACTTGACACTTGAGTCACTTATTCTGTATGGTACAGGGTACACTACTGTACTCATTGACTGCCTGAGATACGACACTGGCACTGACGCCACCAGAACTGAAGAAGTTTACAACCGTGGCAATCATAATTTGCCGCAGGCACAATGGGGATATCAAGTGAGCTGCCAGGCTGCCCCCAATGCTCAACAGCTTGGGGGCAACACATGAGCAACTTCCATCATGGTGCAACATGCTGGGTAATGGGTATCATCATGGCATTCATGCAAACATGGCACAAAGCATCTCACGCCGAAGCTGGGGCCCTCTTCAGACCGACACGTTTGTTTGAGAGGGCGCCGGGCCCCAGATTACTCAGGATGACATCAGCCACATCCGCCAGGCCCACCGTGAAGGTTCCAATCTGTTGGATGGTCAGCAGGCTGATGACAATCCTGGGACACCACTTGCTGAGAGCCCAGTGTGGCAGCGATACCTCAGCCTCCTCGGTGAATGTGTGCAGGGCCCCGGCAGGTGCATTGGCCGGCTTCTTGTCTGCTTCATAGAGGACACCTGAGCATACACCATGTTATCCTATTACCGATAGATTTGCTGGAGCACGTCACCCTGAATTGTCATTACTCATTGTCATGGTGGCTGCGCAAATACAAAGGGACATGGTATACCTGGGCAGATCAGCGACCAGTCCAGCCCTGCGGCCTTGTCAGAGAGCAGCTCTCCATAATTCTCTGTGTGTATCCTGCTTTGGTGCAGACAAGTCAAGGTATTTTGCGTTTGAGCACAAAAAGCGTTGCACTGCATTTATGGGTACCGACCGTGACATGTGCAGACAGCGTACCTGTACGGCGTTCGGTACAGCATTGGCAAATCATTGAAGGACTTGAGTTTGTCTGATGAGCCTGGCACGTCCAAAGCTGTGACACCACCCAGCATCCACAGTTTCTTTGGAGGCTCCAAACACTCTGCCACTGCCTCAACAATCCCTGCGCTCAATCACCCCGCCTCTTGTCTGTGGCTTGCATGAGAAAAATGGCACTGAAGCCACCAGTAAATAGGGTTGCAGATGTCAGTACCCTTGAAGAGAAGATGAAATTGTTGGCCGTCCTTTGCGTGCCCAGCTGCATTTATGGCAACAGAATGGCCGCGCACTGCTTGTCTCACTGCAGCGCCATCCATGGCATCTCCCTCTATGACCTGGGGAATCAGCACATATTATCTGGCATCAATGTTTCGTCTTGCATGACATCTTCCCAGGTCAGTACATGAGGATTGGCTAAGGTTCCAATCGTGTCACACACCCTGCATTGACTGAGAATCTCAGACGGGAGGAGCCCTTCCAATTTCTTCTTGTTCCTCACAAATAATGTGACATCTTGCTTATCCTGGACGGCTGCTTTCGCGATGGTCTGACCCACATTCCCCGTTGCACCGAAGATGATCAACTTCATTGGGACCTTAGATGTCTCTCTCAAAGGTATTGTGCAGAATGTCTATAACGCTTTGCTAATCTAGAGGCCTTTTATGTTGTTCTGCACCTGCTATGGACCTTGCCTTTCAGCTTGCCTCAAGAATCGGCAGATCTGCGGGACTGAATGTCCCCAATCTGTCTTGCAAGTAATGTATCCTCAGAACCGACGTAAACACTGCCCTTTCGAAGGAGACAAAGCTGAGGGGATCGAGATTTCGCGATCTCCATTTCATCGGACTCCCTTGTGCCAAATTTGTCTCCATGAGACTTCAAACTTCAAGATGCAGGATCAAATGCTCGGATCCAAGAAATCCAAGGAAATGTCACAAGTGCTCTACAAAGGGTGATTCTGGGAAGCTTTGCATCTGTGCCGCTGAGATATCTTTGGACATCACCTTGTATACCTTTGGGGTGTCCATTAGAACATCTTGCTAGGAAAGGCAGTGGATAGCTGTCCGACTCGCACCTATTGCCTTATAGATCATCTCTTGGAAGCCTCGGCGCGAAGATCAAGAGGAGCAGACAGTCAGAATGTGATCATTGTCGAAGACTCCAGGTGTACGATGGCCAAGCAACAAGCTGCTGCCCATCTGTTGATGATCGTTCCTGTGGCAAGCGCTTGCACAGGCCTTCTTCTGTACTCAATATACAATCACAGAGCACAAGAAGCCAGTCAAGAGTTGATCTGGCTGCTGGATGGCAACAAAACTGAATTCAGGCAAGCAGAAACACACTTGGGCTCATGAGAATTTTCCTGCGCAAACGAGTCATTGCATGGAGGTTTCTGTTGCACGTTGTCCTGCCAGAGTAAAAGCATTACGCTAGATCTCGTTCTGTTATGCAGGCAATTATGTACCTTTATAAGTTCAGCATTTTGTGGTGCTGGCGTACTTTGTCTGCTCACTCTACTTGGCACTGCAAGGCTTGCACTGCGGAGAAGAAAAGCTAAAGGCTCATGGTCTCTGCATCCACGAAAAGAGCCACATCAGCGTGTGGCGCCTGCCACTGCTGCTGGTCTGTGCATTATGCTGGGTCTGGCTGCTGTTTGTGCCATGGGAATGCTGGCAGGAAGCTCAATGCTGACAGCAATGGACCACACTCTCAGTGTTGCGCTTGGTCGGGCTACAACGGTGACAGTCTTGCTTTCTTTCTCTGTTTCTAGATACCGTGTGATCATTCGTCCCAGTTTATCCTAGCAAGGATCTTCCCTGGCCAAAACACACATAATGTTTCATCAGATCTGCAACCTGCGCAGGTCTACACGACTGCTGAGGCAGCTCTGCTTGAGGGGCAGCGCGCACTTGAGCTCAGTCTGAAACCCCCCCAGGACCTACAAGATGCTTTGTCCCATGCAAAGGCATCCCTGCCACCGCCTCCAGATCCGGTTCAGCAGGTCTTGGGCGCCTTTGCAGATTCAACTTTGAGCAAACTATGTGAGATACTTTCCAATTACCAGCAATCAAGCTTGATGAAATTGTACAAGAGATATTCCCCAATGAAGATTGGGATAAAGCCCACATTGGATCCATGCAATGGGCTCACAATTTACATCACATGGGTGACAGATTCTGGTGTGCATTGCAGTGCAACCAGCAATGGATGGAGTGCAGCAGGCAGTGAAGGAGAACATGGACAGGGGTGCAGCGAATCTGACAAAGAACAACACAGCACTGATTGCCCTTGTTGCTCAGTTGGAGAGGCTGCAAGGGGCGCAGCAGCCAGCTGGGGGCGCATGCCTGGAGCCCTGCCTGGACCTGGGGAAGTACCCAATGCTGCACAGCTCTGCATGTGTCTGCGCACACCAGGCTCTAAGCCACATGCATGACCTTGCGCTGCATGCGCGATACCTGGGCGCTGTTGCAATAGCCGGTGCGCTGCATGCCCTTTCTCCGAGAAGAGATTACATGTATGAGAATAAGTGATTTGCAAACTCTGGAACCTGGAAGGATAGTTTCTCTTCATCGGTGTACAGTGACTGGCAAGTGGAGGGCTGATCACATTTGCTGTGGCAGGATCTGCAACGGTGGCAGTGGGCCTTGTCTGGCTTCTGGGACACGTGGCATTTTGGCTCGGCGGGATGCATGCCAAGCACATGATTGTGCAGCCTACTCTTTCATATGAGCATCTCCCACTGAAGAGCGCCATTGCTAGGGACATCAGTGAAGACAGCCTCATACCGGCCGAGATTGAAATGGGAAGCACCCTCCCCCAGGACTCCATGCAAGGTGAACAGAACAACCTTGACCTACTGTGACGATGTAGCATCACCAGCGCTGCAAGGAGGAATACTGAAATCACACAAGGTGACATCTTCGGATGCCCCGCAGGAACACCGCAGGGAACACAAATGGCCGAAGTTGAATGCTAAAATGGCGACCAGTGCCATCAGAACCTTTGGCCAAGCTGTTTGAGGGTAGCTTGGTACATCATGCATTCATGGCTGCGTTTGATTTTGGAAACTGTACGGTTTGCATGTTGTGTTGAACCGTTGCATTTGATTTGTGCTTACAGTCGTATCCACACTTGGTGCCACCGTTGTTTAGCTTTTGCTCAGGAGCCGCACTTTGACGGCCAATATAAGTTGGCTCTGTATCAATGGCTGAGGTTTGCCAATTCCAATGGCAGCATGCGCATCACTAGCCACGCCTATAGGACTAGCTAGTGATTTCAGGAAAATCCCTGTTTGTAGCTAGCAGGGGTGCTTCACCTGAAACCAGCTGCAGCGCCAATGTATGATTTCTCTGATGAAAAGGAGGGATCCTGAATTTGATGATCCTGGATCTGAAGTCCTGCTGAAATTCCATCTGCCCGATCCTGCCCAACCTCCCAGCCTGCCCTTTGACCCTGTGATCGAGTAACGGCCAAATCCGATGGTGTCAGCAGGCATGTACTCGCATGTCTCTTTAAGTGACGCATTTTAGGATGTGTTGAGACAGATAGTAAGGAAACTGCAATATTCGTTTAGTGAGCTACTACTGTCTAGTACACCCATTGCCTTGTCCATGCCACATTTTGTGGGTTTGTCTTGTCCAAAGATTAAGATCGGAGTCATATGACTCCGTGAAACAAGTATTGAGCTGATTTGTTCTAAAAAGAAACTTGGATCGCCCGCCAAACAGAAGCATCGGCATATATACTAAGATGATGTAGCAGCACAGAACTATGAATCTGCAACGACGTGTGTCCAGCAGGGACTGTCCGATTGCATCATATTATTGCGTTTTGATCAGCACAAAGGCTTACCCTAGGACAGACTAGGAAGCCAAACCTGAGCGCAATAGCTTGTATCCAGAAATGGAAGTGGTGGAGCCTGGTTCCCTGGATGCTGAGGTGAGGAGGCAACGCGGCAGGTGTCCATCAGAGGCACCTAGCAGGCAGTCTATCAGATTTGGTCAGAGGCAGGCCTTGTCCAAATTGCCACACCACCAGAATAGCTCACAGCTGCAGGAGTGTCTGGACCCTGTTCGGGGAGTGAGGGATGCACTTCGAAGGTGATGTCATCAATCAATTCCCAAGCTTAAGGTCCATACAGGACAAATTTACAAGTGGTGCACTTAACTCTGCCAAGGAGCGGCACATGTGCAAGCCAGCGGATGCCTTCTGTGCATCCATCTACAGGCATGCAATGGTGCACTGAAGCTGGGTAACGATGTGCAGGCAGGGCATAAAGCCGGTCAATCATGCGCAGAACAATGTAGCAGCCATTCAGGCACAAAGTGACAGGATTCGGACATTGAAAAAGCAGCAAGAGGAGGCAGCCGAGGCAGCGCAGAGATCCAGGCCCACATCTGCAGCCTCTGTGAGGAGCAGTGGATATGCCAGCCCACACTACACACCCAGGTGTGAGCACCTTGAAAAATTCAGTTCAAATAAATGATCACGTTCATTCAGCGATTGCGCGCAGCGTCACGCACAGACCGTAAGGGATGCTCAAATAAATACTACTGAATAGCAGGCAATCTTCTGAAAAAAAAAACGCTGATGGTTGCTCATCAGGCGCGCCTCATTAGGCGCAAAGCAGAGCGATGCACAGAGCGAATTTGGGCGCAGCAGCTCACAGGCCCCTGCTCCATTTGTCCCTGTGGTCAGAGCGCGCCCCACAAGGGATGATGGTGATGCGTGGCTGAAGAAGGATGACTATGGCTGCGTACCCCAGTATCTCATCCACCGGCAGCTAGAAATGGCTGCCGCATATGCTGAAGAGCAGGTGTGACTCCAGCATTGCCATTCAGGCATTCACAAAATGACACTTCACATGCACACTTCCGTGCCCTTATCGTGAAGGCACTTTGAAGTGGGTGAGGGCTTTTAGATCAGTGGGTGTGCGCAGGCTGAGAGAGAAGCAGCGAAGATCCCTGATGGGATGCGGCTGCTGCCTGAGGAGGAGCGCCTGGAGATGCTCAGCCTCCTGGAGGCCAGCAGAGACGAACTAGAAGCAAAAATACGGGTATGATCGCCACAAATCAGCATGTTACTATGGTGGACGAACGGTCCCGATGGTTACTCAGTACGCGCCAGTAGTGCAATCTCATCGTTTGAACATGTTGAGAGGAAGCCAAACAATGCTGTAGCTTCAGACAGGCAGGACTCTATGCGACAGGCGTTCCCTTCTGTGAGCACATGCCTTGGTGTGTGCAATGCAGGCACTCCCTTTCATTACAGAGACTGTCAGCCAGAAGAAGTACAAGGCCGGCCTGGAAGCAAGGCTGACGGAGGTTGAAGCAGCAATGGAAGCGTTTGAACAGCCTCATGTTCTTGTGCCCATGTGATGGCCGGCCCAACTGACTGTTGGCCTAACTGTCATCAGATCCTTGTGGGTGGCCAGGGAAGTGAACTAGATATCTGTGGTATTACCACAGTTGGGCCCCATTCCGGGAATGGTGCAGTATTACCGATTTCCTTCACATTCGTCTTGCTCGCATTTACCCTTTTGACCATGGTCATGGGATTTGGGCAATTGTTTGGGCAATCATTGCTTCTATTGTCATTGCGGCATTGCTTGTATTTTACCGAGGACAAATTGAAGGCTCTCTTCAAGTTGCATTCAGCTGAGGACAATTGTTTGCAGGCATTCTTTGCATGCATTTCTGACAGCACCAGGCTGCTGGCAGCAAAATCGGCTCTGTTGCTGATCTCAGTCCAGGTGTAGCAGTGTGGCCTGTATCTGTGCCAAGGAGCGCTGCTTTGTCTCCACCATGAGCGCAAACACAAAGATCGCTCCCAGGACATTCAAGACCTGCACATCCAAATCTCACTCTTGTCAGTCAGACCGGAAGCACCAAGTGGTTGAAGCTGCATCCTTACAACATCTGCAAAACACCCTGGCACATGCCTTGGCGGCAGAGCAAAGGGAATCCAGAGCGCTCACAGCGTAGACCAGGTAAGCGCCGCCGAGGTGCAACAGGGCGAGCATTGCTGGGAAGGTGAGGCCCACGATGAGGTTGCTGAGCCAGTTGAGGCTGGTGCACAGCGCAGCGGCGGGGCCCTTGATCTCATTGGGCAGCACCTCGGGCAGATACACCCAGGGGATGGGCCCACTGCCAATTGAGAAGCCCAGCACAAAGCCCATCACTGCGATCAATGACACTGCTCCCTCCACCACCCTTGACACTGCGAGCATCAGCACATGCCTCAACGCAGTAAAGTGTTGGCCGTGAAATTACAAACACATAAGTAATGCAGGAGCAATCCCAATAAGATATGCACACCCTTGCAAGTCATACAGATATCCGCTGATAGCTGCAAAGGAGCTCATGTGTTCCTGAGCGCAAGGGCTAGTAAGGGCAATTGCAGGGGCTCACATGGCAAATATGTTGAGATAGCGAGCGCAAAGAGGCAAGCGGCCATGACAATGTGGCTGGTGAGCAGCAGCTGGCGACGGCCCGCCCTGTCCATCAGCGTGGCTGCCAGCAGGGTACCAGCAACATTGACTGACCCCACTATGATGCTGCCCAGGACGGGTGAATCCAGGCCTGCCTTTGCAAAGACCTGCCCAAACAGTCACACATGTTTTCAGAGGAAATCACGCAGCAGCTTCCAGCCACTTGCTAGCATATTTTAACCGCAATGGCTTTTCGCAGAAGCAGTCTGCGTTGACATCAAGATCTGCACGCAGGGGGGCACTCACATCTGAGGAGTAGAACACAACGGTATTGATGCCTGATGCCTGCTGCAGAATGGGGAGGGCAGCGGCCAGGATCATGATTCTCCTATAGCGCCTCTTCAGCAGCGAGCCCCATCCACCCTCCAACACAGACTGCTCCTGTGGATTTAGGCACAGCCAATAAGTAAGCACAAACCTTGAAGCCCCTGCCACCAAGTCTTATGACACATTTCATTCTGAAGAGATGCATTGAAGGCTATCCTACCAAGCAAGATCATGGGGTAACACACAGATAGAGAGATTGATCTTGTGCTACTGTGCAATCTCACCTCTGCAGCTTCCTCGCCTTGCAGAGGCTCCTCCAGGTTGGATGTCTGGTCCACCTCACCCTCTTCCCGCCACAGAGACCCCAAGAGCCGGTGCTCATTGTAGAGGGCCGTGGCCCGCCTGCCCTTCCAGTTCAGCCACACTGGGCTCTCCGGCGTGAACAGTAATCCCACTGCCTGTTGCAAAAATTCCAGCACACTTCAGATCAACATGCTTTATAACAATAATGATGCATAACGCAACCAGCAACGGAAAGGGACTAGAGAAGTTTTGACGCCCACCTGCAGAAATGCAGGGATCATGCCGAAGAGGAACATGACGCGCCACCAGGAGACAAGGTGGGACCCCACGACGACAGTCTGAGGCTTGTTGTGCTGGTAAGGCAAGCCCACCAGGTATGCCACCAAAATTCCAACGCAGATGAATGCCTGAACAGCACACCAGTTTTGAGAAATTTTTAATGAGATCAAAGTTCAATCGCCAATTTGGAGTGATGCAGAATTCTTCAGTACTGTTCGATAAGGCACAAGGGCAGCTGAATTGGCAGACCTGGTTCAGTGTGGCCAGAGCGCCCCTGATGGAGATGGGTGCAACTTCCGAGATGTACCGAGGGACATACAGTGAAGCCGCTCCCGCTCCCACTCCTGCCAAAGCACGGCCTGCATGGCAAGCCACAGGAGCATGGCTCAGCATTATAAGTAAAAGTTGCAAACGCGCGTGGTTTGGCAGGCTGGTAACTGAAGATCATGTATCCCTTCGCAGTAGCTTGCCTGCAAGGAGTCCCCAATAGCCCCCAGGGGCGGCGGCACACAGAGCTGTCCCCACCAGGAGCCATGCATTGTTGATCAGCAACGCCTTCTTGGGTCCCAGCGCATCTGCAGCCTGGCCAGCAAAGAGGGAGCCCACAACTGCGCCCACCACCACTGCAGACACCACCACTGCTCCCTGGCTGGTGAAGTCCAGGCCCAGATCTTTGGTGACCCAGAAAAGTGCTGTGTTCAGTATCCCGAGGTGGTACCCTGCGAATGCATCGCCGATGACACTGTCAAGGAAAGGACCCAGCTACGTGACTTCCCTGCAGGTACAAGGCTGTGGGGCCTACTGTCTAGGAAACATTGCAGCAGTTGACCTGCCATCAGATGGCAGCATCAGATGGAGGGAAATAATTAGAGACAGAAAGCATTTCAAAATGGCGTTCAGATCTCCAAGCGAAACGGCTTGCAGAACTCGGCGTTCATCACACGGGGGAAGTTGTCTTGGATGCTCACCAAATTGATAAGAACCTAGCAGGGCAAAGCATACGGTGATCCATAACATCGCAGGGTATGCCATGATGGATTGTTTGGGATTGCGTCTCGACATTGCTACTTGCTTGCGGGGCAAAGTCCCCCTAGCAAGGTGAGCACCTCAAGGATTTGCACGCTTGATCTATGTTTCTAGGTTCCACATCGACAATATCACTACAATAGCGTGTCTGGGGGATGAGCACAGCAAAATGAACGGGACTTTAGTTTTGCTGGACTTCGTGTCCAGTTTTATCGCACCCCTTGAATAGAAGCATGGGAGGGAGTTGGCTAAGGGCTTCAGAGGGCTCCTTCGCGCCAGGCAATCCAGGGCGTCTTGGCTTTGTGTGCCTTGCAAAAGCGTCTTCAAATTGTGCAAGTCAATCTTGTCGTGTCATTGCTATGCACAAGTGACTCCAAGGGGTCATATACAATGACATTCCACAGCTTCTTGAGCTCTGCTACTTCGACGTGCGGTGGATCTTGGGCTGTCGGACTTCTGCTTTTCGTGGGTGCTATTCAGGGTCTGAAAGCTCTTGTTCGCTTCGCCTCTGGCATATATGTGTACTACCTTAGACCTGGCAAGAACTTGAAAAGGCTAGGACAGTGGGCAGTGGTGACTGGAGCAACGGATGGCATTGGGAGGGCGTATGCTGATGGTCTAGCCAAGAAAGGTGAATCCTTGAAATTATACGATTAAGTTGATGATTCCAAAGTGCCTTGTGAGGTGCATGATGTGCATAGTGACCAGAGAGCTCAACTTGCAACGTGCACTTGTGACCCTTGTTCTTGTGAATTTCTGGGTCGTTGCTTTCTAAAGCTCACATATAAGTTGATCCAAAAGTTGTTTTTGTATCCCCTACTCCATTTAATCCCCACCTGCACCTCGCCTGAATCCCAGTTTGCCTTTCACACAAGAAAGTGGCTGCCTCGACCTTGTATGGGGAGGCATACCTGCTTGTCTATTTCCCAGCATCCTGCATCAAACGTGTCAAAGATGAACTTTGTGACAGTTCTTCAATTTAGCCATGCATGGACGTGAAAGAGTTGTCAGCCTGCAAGGAGATCCTCCGTTGCACAGCTGCTGCGGTGGCTTCCCAGCCAGGGTGGCTCGCATCTGAGCATGGTGGCACATGCATGAGCACATTGGCAGATACAAAAAAAACGATCCGTTCATTGCTGCTGCAGGCTTGAACGTGGTTCTCATCTCACGGACGCAGTCTAAGCTGGACACAGCTGCTGGGGAGATAGAGGCCAAGTACAAGGTGAAGACCAAGACGCTGGCTGTGGACTTTGGCAAGGCCGACGGCGCCACCTGGGCCATGCTGAAGGCTGAGCTGGCGCCGCTGGCTGTGGGGATCCTGGTGAACAATGTGGGGGTCTCCTACCCGCATGCAGAGTACTACGAGGCCATCGATGACCAGCTCATCGATGACCTCATCAACATCAACATCCAGGCCACCAACAAGGTGGGCACCACAGCCTCAGGCTTTAAACCTCCCTGAGATGCAGAGGTTCTGAGGCTTGACGTTTTACAGTACGATATATGCATTCAAAAGCCATGACTCTGTGAGAAATGACCTCGGTGCTGCTGGGCACGCATTCGACTGGTGGAGGGAATGCAAGAACAACCAAGTCTGGAAAGCAATAATCACATCTTGCTTGACATATTTAGCTCTTAAGGACTGGAAAGCGTGAACAATGTTAAGAATAAGTCAAAATCCACCATTGGTATCAAAGCCTGGTTCCCCAGAGAGGGTGAAGATGGATTTGTGTGTGGGGGCCAGATGACGCGCATCGTGCTGCCGGGCATGAAGCAGCGCAAGAAGGGTGCCATCGTCAACATCGGCAGTGCAGCGGCCACTGTGGCGCCTTCTGGGCCCCTGTACGCGGTGTACGCCGGCACCAAGGTGCGCCCTGCTCCCTGCCTGCCTGCTTCAGACAAGACTGCGCTTTATACTTTATGCCTCTGTTTGTGTGATCGCCTCTAGAGCGAGCAGGGTGCTCCTGCCGGGGGGTCTATAAGCATGCAGGGTTGGTTTGTGGGTGCTGCCGTCGCCTGCCAAGAAATGCAAGGTTGCCTTAGCTCCTTGCAATGGGCATGTAAATTGAATCAGGTCCTCATTGTGTGAGGGGTAGTAGCAACCCCCACATGAAAGGCTCTAGAAGCTTTCTTGAGCGGAAGTGGACCCCCAAACGGAATGATGTGCCGTGGCATTCATGTCATGCAAGCCTGATACTTACATGCCGGGCTGCAGGCGTACGTGGACATGTTCAGCAAGTCGCTGGACCTGGAGTACCGCCAGTTTGGCATCAGCTGCCACAACCAGGCGCCCGCGTACGTGGCCACCAAGATGTCCAAGATCCGCAAGCCCACCATGGACGCCCCCTCGCCCGCCAACTGGGTCAAGGCCGCCATCGCCCACATCGGCTACGAGGTCACCCAGTGCCCCTTCCCGTGCGTCCCTGTCCCCTACCCCTCTCATCCTATCTTGTAATCCAGTGGATCCACAGGCACTAGCCAGACCTCTTGTTGGTCAGCCATGTCTCTTCCTCTGCACATCATCAGTTCTGTGGTGTACTGCCGCTACTAAAAGGTGCTCCATATGGTGTTGTCAGCGCGCAGTCTTCCAAGCATGCAGTCCACGCACAGAAGAGGTGTGACAGGCTGCTCCAGGGAATGCATGCTTGCCAGTTGCCAGAGTATTTTTTTTTCTGTGAGGAGAATTCGCTGTTTGAAGGGAAGGCGATGGATTGCAGGTACCACGGTGCGATGTGGGGCATTGTGAGCAGCGCGCCGCTGTCTGTGGTGAACCTGTACCTGCTGCACTTCCACCTGCTGCTGCGCAAGAAGTACTACAAGAAGCTGGAGCGCGAAGCCAAGGCCAAGGGCCAATAGACTCGTATCGTCAGTGGGAATGAACAGTTGTGACAGCATGTTCAGCGCTACTTTGCTAGATGCAATCACGGCAGTGGCGAGCAGGCACTCAGCACTGATGATGTGCTACACTGAGAAGTTGATCACCTGAAAAGGAGGAAGAGGTTGTGCAGGATCTACTGGACACTGATCTGAGGAACCTGGAGTGTTACTTTATTGAATTGGGATCTTTGCATCACTTGAGAATTGAGAGTGGGGCATTGCCATGGCAGCAAAAGGGATTGACTCGAATGTGCACCTGACTGAGAGTCAAACCTTGTCCTTTCAAGGCAAACCTGTACTCTGCTGGCGGCACTGACGTCGGTGTAATCATGTACTATGCTGGAAGATCTTCAGTGCATATTATCCCACAGCATCGGAACTGGCAACCTTGCATACACACATGCACCTACAGCGCTAGCATTGACGAGCATGCCAAATGAACCCGGTCCAAAAAAACAGCAGAGCCTCTTGAACAGCCAATAGCAGCTCTGCCGTATGCTGAATGTGTCACCAGGATCTAATGCCGCGCAGCATTTTATTCCTCCTCCCCCATTTGCACAACCATGGCAAAACAACTCCGCTGCACATAGCCCAAATAGCGCAGCAGTCTTTCCTACACTTCTATGTGTCAGCTGCCTGGTGCCCAGCCGCAAGGAGAGAAGCTTCCAGGAAACAAACTGAAACTGATCAGGGCCAGTAGTGGATGTGGAGGCCGCGGCTGCGCAGCTTGTGGAATGACTGCATGGCGTCCTCCATGGATACCTGGTCCTCCAGGTTGAAGATGTCCTTGCCAAAGTGCAGCTCGTAGAAGTACTCGGCCACGTACTTGGCGGCACCGGCCTCCTGCAGGAAGGGCTTGAGCATGCCCTCCTCCACTGCCACATTCCCCTCCACATCCATCTTCACCACTATGAAGTCGCCTGCACCGCAGCGCTCACACCATAAACCTGAAAGCTATGAACTATAGCCAGGCGTGGTTATATGAAAGCTTTTAAAATTTTTTAATATGGAGTCTGCCCGGGCCTTGCCTTTCACTGCTCGGGGTGATTGAGCGCCGCAGAGACAGAGTAAGAACTGTCTTCAAGCAGCCCTGCTTTGCATGTCAGTTCCAAGGTGCCAAGTTTACAGGTCATCAGAAGCCTTGGAAATATATATGAGATTCACTAATACACATTGCAGTCACATTGCACACATCTGCAGGAGGGGGGCTCAAAGGGCGTTGCTTGCTGGCCACCACTTCTGAAGGGTCTTCACTCTGCTGGAGAAGGACTGGCAAGAGCTTGAAAGCGGCACACCTGGCTTGTAGACGCTGCGGATGATGTTCATGGGGTAGGAGGGTGAGTTGTGGTTGCCGCTGATGGCAAAATTGTAGAAGTGCAGCTTGGGCTGCATCTCCTCCGGCACATACTTCCAGTACTTCTGGTAGGGGTCCTTGGCAAGCTGCAGCAAAGCCCCACAGAACAAAAACTCACGCATTGATTGCTTCACACACAGTATTCTGTCACATGATCACTGTAATTGGAAAGGAATTTTGTGTTATTGCCTCCACTGACTGCGCATTATTTGCACTATTGAAAGACCAGAAAAGTAATAATTAAGTACAAGGTTGGTAGCTTACCTCTGGGGACACCTCCCAGGCCCAGATCTCATCAAAGTCAACGCCCAGCGCCTTGTAGCGATCGGTGACCCATGACAGGCTGGTGTTGTAATGGGATGTGCCCAGGTCGAACAAGTACCTGCACAGAGAGCAGCTAGATTTATGAGTTGGGGGCTTACACCGCTTGGCATCCTGGCCATGAAGCATGCAGACAGAGTAACACAGCCATGGTGAAAACATTGCACAGGATGTCAAACGGGTCAAAAAGAAAGGCGCGCACTTGCGCCCTGGGTAGACAGCCCGGAAGAACTGGGATGGCACCGCGTTCATGATCAGGTACTCCCGATCCTCGACTGGCACCTCCTGCAGTTTGCACCACACGTCAGCTGAGGTGCTGACCCCCTGCCACAGCGCGGCGGCACTAGACGAATGGCACTCTGCAATCTTGAGGCCAGCCAGACCGCGGATATGTGCCAGAGAAGACAGATGAGCCTGCATGCTGACCCAATGTGGTCCCTTGGAACCCAAGGTGCCAGCTTGGCCTGTTTGAAGTGACAGCACCTGATGTCAAGAGGTGTTCAGAAACATAAGAAAATCTGGCAGGGATCAGGATGCGGACCTCCTTGGGTTTATTGGGGAATGGGCAGGCGCCCCAGTAGGGGTTGCGCAGGTGGCCCACCAGCGGCTCCATGGGAACCTCCAGGCTGCGAGGCAGCCCGTTGCTCGGGCACACATTCCTGCGCACAGCAGCACCAATGCAGCTGTACTGTCAAGGCTGACATGTGCACACGATATAAAGGGTTGTGACTTGACTATAAAGGCATGTGAGACAAGTGAACAGTAATAGGTGCACACGGAAAAATATTGGCACATGCCCTAGCATCTGGTTGCGCAGATGAAAGCACTCAATGCCTCAATTTTTTGTCAATATTATTGCACGTTTTCCAGTCCTTAAGGACTATGTACATCAAGCAACACCTGAATAATTGCTCTCCAGTCTTCTCGGTTCTTGCACTCTCTCCACCAGTCATAAATGCCTCAACATATGCCTTGACAAGTGAACAACATGTACAGAGAACCTGCATATGCTACGGATGACAGGTAGGTGTATGATCAGGGAGAGATGCTGAGCTGCACCTGTAGACGAATTTGGGGAAGGTTGTTGCGTTGAAGGCGGAGAGAGTAGACTGGGAGGGTCCAGTTTCGTTGTAGCGCTGTGCCATGGCCATCCAGTGCTCCACGCGGTCGGTGTGCTTCTGCATTGTCTCGCAGATCTTGGTGCTGTACTCTGACGCGTGCAGGTGCCAGTCAGCCTCCCAAGCGGATGGCACGTACTCCTGTACATGTGGAAAGTGACATTTTCATTCTTTTAGCTTGGATGGCATAGGGTTCCCATCATCAGATACTTTTCAGGAAAGTAACGCTGCTCAACGCATAGCAGCATGGACGTCAGCACTTTTGCAGTTGCAGAGATATTGGATCTTTCAAGCCGTGATCTGCTACGATGAAATGAGCAGTGGGAGTAATAAGGGGACGTTGTTCCTTTTGCAGACGAGCGACCTATGCCCTGCAAATGACCCCTATGACACGAAGGCACGTCCTAGGAGACTTCTTCTAATAAATTGGGTTTCGGAAGAATATATCGTAAGCAGCGCACCACAAACTCGTACGACGGGGCAGACTTGTGGCAGCCCCGCTTCCCTCCAGTGTATACTGATGCTGCTCCGCCGGCAGGTAGTTGCACGCTGATCTTATTCGGGTTGTGCCAGATCTGGGAACTGCTGACAATAGGAACGCTGTTTACGGCACAGAGCACAAGCGCGCATCTCAGAACGGTCGAGCAAGAAGCCATCCTGTGAATCTTTGCCAATCACAAGTAAAGTTTGATCAAGTAGATGGGTTATTCCATTTCGATGCTTATTTTATGACGTGTGAAGGTTTGATACATTGCTTGTATCCGGAAGAAATGAAAGTGGCCGCCTTTGGGACATTTGTTCAGTCAGCTGTTTCTGCGCGCTTTCATACGCTAGACGCCCTTTACTCCTATCTAGGCTCCTCTACCTCTCCAACTTGGCGAGTAGATTTCCATTGCATGCGCGAGCTTGACATCAACAACATCAATCTTGTAACACTTAGTGTTACGCGTAATCACTTTATTTGAGCACACACGCCCCCAATGCTTGAAGCCTAATAGCTGATATCACCAGTCCCTTACACAGATCATCTGTGTAAGGGACTGGTGCATGAACAGATGCGGCATGATGCCGCATCTGTGCCACAGATGCCGCATCTGTGCCACCAGTGGTCTCACACCGTGTGACACATGACATGTGCACAACAGTTGAACTTCAACTTGGAATTGGACACACATTCGCCTGGGACACAATTGAGAAGACAGAAAAGGTGTTCCGTTGCGGTTTGGTGAAGCGCCTGCAATTGCCACAATGTCACTTCCCCAGGGCCTGCATATATATTCCCAACTTGCTTGAAGCACGCTCAATGCTGCATGATGAAAGAGAATGCATCCATTCCACCAATAGTCCCAACGCTCAGTTCAGGCCTTTTTGACTGCACAGGCTCAGCTCGCAGAAGTACACACACTGCATCACGGGTACTCGGTCGCTTCTCCTGTCTCGCCCGGCTTCTCCCGCGGGTTGGCCTGCCTCCTCCTCTGCGCCAGCTCCTTCGGCAGCGGCGTTGCCAGCCCCGGTCCGCCAGCCTGCCACACTCACACAGCACCGCTTCAGCCCTCCTCTTGCGCTATACACCTGCAACAGTACTTCATCTCCCGCGCCCTATGCACCTCATCATTACACACGCGTCTGCAGAATGCGAGCAAGCATGCAGGAGATACAGCCGCAAATGAGCCCAGGGCAGCACCGTGGCGGAGCCGCCTCTGCCCCGAGAGCTGCCGCCGCCCCGCCGGCCGCCACCGCGGCCTCGGGCCGCGGCTTCGGACTGGGCCATGCGCGCGTTGGCGCGGTGGACGGCCTCGGCGTAGGCAGCCGGCGCGGCGCGGTTGTTCATGTCGTGGGCGATGACGGTGATGAGCGGCTTGCGCTGGTTGTACGCGCGGCACTCCCGGATGAGGCCCTCCTCCACCACTCGCTCCACTGCTAGCAGCGATGCGTCCGGCCCCAGCCGCATCACTGCCGCCTCCGCCGCCTGCCGCATTTCACACATGATGCAGGCTCAGCTGCAAGAGCTTTCAAACATGCGGTGATAGCCCTTCCTAATGCCCTCCACACGCCCAGGACATGCCCAAGAGAAATGTTTGCATCGGGCAGTACATCCAGGAACATCACCAGAGGTTTGCTTGGGCAAGGGAGATTCAACAGCAGCTGAGCTTCTGCAAGAGAATGGCTACAAGAGATGTCATCTGATATGAGGACTCACCCGGCACAGTTCCTGGCCAAGGCGGCCCTGATCGGTCCACATAGCGAGCGTCTTTACGCGCACGCGCGCGTGCAGCCGCTGCGGCACGTCCCCGGCCTCGGCGCCGTCAGCAGCACCCTTGCGTGGCGCAATGCGCCCCGACGTGGACGCCTGCCCCTGCGCAGCCGCTTGCGCTGCCGATTGCGGCGGGCGCATGACGGCCACGTCCGCGATCACGCAGCCCTCTGTCGAGATTGTTGTGCGCTCCTCCAGTGCCATCTCCTCCGAGGTTCCCGTGCCCTGCTCCCAGACACAGCCAACAAATATCAGCAGCCAAAGATCTGCAGGGGGAGTAGAACACACTTCTTTATTCTTCACTGATCAGTCTCCATCTGCAAAGCCTTCACCTTTGCCTGACCATACTTGACACTTGATGCTGCTTTCCAACTTGCAAGGTGATTTGATGGATGTCTGCTACGATATTGTGGAATGAACAGGGCTGGACACCCCAGACTCTTTGCATCAGCGAGCGCGGCAACAGCGCCAGAGAATAGAGCAGCAAAGCGCGCACCCTGCCGCCATCGTTGTAGAACATCTGCAGCTTGGCCTCGCCAAGCAGCTGCATGCTGCCGGTGGAGATGGTCTTGCCGTTGCGGCGGGGGGAGACTCCCAGGTACTGCCCGTTACGGATCACGCTGGTGTCCCTGATGCCGATGTCCCGCGCCAGCTGGGCGTGCGCGCACAGGAATGCATACTCCCCGTGCACCGGCAGGAAATGCTGCGGCTTCACCAGCTTCATCACCTCCTCCAGCTCCTCCCTGGAACACATTTGCACACCCAGCGTCATCTCATGCACAAGCATTGAGCTTTAGGGGCTTATGATAATCCTTACAGCTGCAGCAGTATCACATGCGATTCCCTGCCAAAAGAGGCCAGGTCAGACTGCTGTGCAGGTAAACGTCCTAGCCGTCCTTGGGCTTGCCGGATTCAAAAGGGACCCCACCAAGGGGGGGGGGGGGGGGGGCACAGTGCTCAGGATGAGGTTTCACAAGCACATGGCATGATGTGTGGGGGATGCTATTGAAAGGGTGTGGATGGTGGGATATGCACCTGTAGGCGTGGCCTGATGTGTGCAGGTTCTCGTTGCGAGACATGGCAATCTCGGGCCCAAGGCGGCTGATGTTGTTCATCATCTCAATCACGCGCGTGTCATTCCCAGGGATGACCTGCAACATGCGAGGTCATCACCACAGCCAAAGAACAGAGAGCCTTTCTTCAAGGGGATGACCTGCAGCAGGGCAGAACTAACCACAGCTAAATTAGATGAGCTTTGTTTCAGCTTGCATGGCGAGGCCAGAAAGGCACAAAATGCGCTTACCTTTGCTGAGTAAAGAATGAGGTCGGAGGGGTCCAGTCGCAGGAGGGGTGAGGCCCCTCGCGAAGCCAGGGACAGCGCCGCTCGTGGCTCAGCCTGCAGCACAACAACTCTCACGCCACAGCAAAGCATGCTATAATTCCAGATTGCTTTCACATGACGGATTTTCACAGGCGCAGATCCTCTCTGCTGCGCAGCAGGGGCATGGTGGCCTCATTTCAGCTACTTGTTGCAGAGATAGTGCGGTGGCTGCCTGATGTTCAGAAAGAATGCGGCAGAGGCAAAAGCAATGCATACAAGAGTCTGTCTCAGGAGCTCAGTCTGGGCATGGAGGGAGCGCTACCTGGGAGCCTGTGGTGACAACAAGCAGCTCATTGGGATCCATGCCATCCATATCCTCCTGGCTGACCAAGTCCTTGGGGTCAATGGGCGCCCTGCCCTCCCTCTGCGCTGCCTCCAGGTATGTGGTCAGACTCATGCCAATGAAGCAGATCTTCCTGCCTGCTGCATCTGCTGCTGCCTTCACGCTTGCTAGCCTGAATATCCAGGAAGACAAGAGCATTCAGGAGGCACTCTTTTGGCTCCAAGCAAGTCATGCAACTTTGTCCACCAGGTACAGCAGAAGGAAGCATAATGACGGTCATGATATTTATTACATGGTGGCCCTGCCTCACCTGTGCAAATTTGAAGCGAACTGTGTGGTGATGATCCGCCCCTTGCCTTGATGCCCCATAACGCGCGTGATAAGGGCATCTCGCACTGTGGTCTCGCTTAGCGTGCGGCCAGGCGACAGCACATTTGTGGAATCGCTCATGAACAGAGCCACTCCCTCTTTGCCTGCGAAGACATCCCTCTGCTGAAACTAGGACACAGAAGATTGCATGAGGTAGGTTTGCATACTTAAAAACGGGGTGGAGAAAACCCAAAAGAGGAGGTGAAACTCACTAACTGCCTCAAATGTGTTGCGGTCGAATTTATCCCCGTCCATAGGATCCTCATCAATCTTCCAGTCCCCTGTGTGCACTATGTTCCCATGCTCGCTCCTTAAAATCATGCCACAGCAGTCCGGAATAGAATGCGTCACCCTGATTGGTTCACACCTGCACAAGCAAGCACTTCTCAGACACTGTTGGCAAGTGCTTGATGAGTCACAGAGACTACTCAGAGACCGAGGGAGCGGTGCTCACTCAAAGGGCCCCAGTTGGAAGCGCTCATTCATTTTAAAGGTCTTGAAACGGGACTCGTTCCACAGGCTGTACTCCTGCATGCGCCGCTTTATGAGCTGCATGGCAAAGCCACCCGAGTAGATGGGCGTGTCTGGGTCAAGAGCAGGCACCACCTGCAGAGACACACACAGGCATGTCACTTCATGTGTGAGCTCCACTTTCTGTTGGGTAGAACTTGTGTAGCTCATCCCGGACACAACAAACTACTATGCAAGAGGTCTAGATGAGCGTTTGTTTGCTCACCCAGGGCATGGCGCCAATATGGTCCTCATGACCGTGAGTGATGATGACTGCCTCAATCTTGTCCCGCCATCGATGCAAGAAGCTCGTGTCAGGCAGGATCTTCTGCATGCCCAGGTCCGTGAAGCTGCACGTATAGCACGTTTGTTTCAGATCTGCTTGTGAACACGCCAAGGGATATGAGCACTGAGGCGAGCATGTTGCGATAGAAACGTACTCAGGGAACATGAGTCCTGCATCAATGAGGATGTATCTGTCTCCAACGCCGACGAGCATGCAGTTCATCCCGATCTCACCAAGTCCACCGATGGGCAGGATCCGTAAGGGTGGACCCTCATCTGGAGGAGGCCCTGGGAAGGGCCTGTTGCTTGCAATATCACCACTTTAGATCGCTTAGTACACACATGCATGCAGAACATTGTACACATTGCAGAGGCACGACATGCACCTGTTTTGAAGATGCGATAGTGCTGAGCCAAGATGCTGCACCCCATCGCTGCTGATGTACTGCCTCTGCCGTTTTTTCGCTGCAGCATCCAGTCAAACGTTATAGCAGCCCAAATCCATTGAAGGCTTACAACTGCTGCAAACTTTAACATTCTTTGCTTCACACAATGAACAAGCTTCCCCAAGACGTAATTGACTTCCAACAAGGACCTTTGGCAGCAAGTTTTGCAGTGGCGGACCTGCTTGACAGACAAGGCTTTTTCTGGACCTATCTGTGGTTTGAACAGGGCAACATCTTCCTCCTCTCCTCAGAAGTAAAATTGAGCTGCCTTCCCTCGTCAGCAAATGGCTGCACTGCAAATGGGGTAAGAGTGCAGCATTACAAAACGTCATTAATACTTTCTCGTCAGCTCAATTTGCCCTACCGCAACATCCCAGATGATATTTTAGAGTGTATAAATAAATTGGCATGTATTGCAATCGCATCCAAGTTTCTGTCCTTCCAAAACTTGCAGAAAAACAGAAACAAGCAGCCAAAAGTTCATCTTCTGCCAGCGTGGCTCTGGGCCCTAGTCCAGTCAGCTGATCACTTCATGAAACCCTACCATGCATTTCTTGGACTCACAACTACCTTGGGCGATCTTGGGCGATCTTGGGCGAGCTTGGGCGATGAGTCAGGGAACCAGAAGTCAGTCGAAGCGCCCAGCGCAGGGCAGCCCAGGGCAGTCAGATGAGGAGATGGAGCCGCCCCTCCACGATCTCCTTCTTGCAAAGGTCGAGTCTATGATCCACGGCCTGGAAAGCAAGCTTGACAGTAAGCTGGACGAGAAATTTGGGGCCCTCTTCCCTCAGCTGAAGGCAGAGCTCAAGGCAGAGCTGAAAACCGAGCTGAAGGATGAGGTGGTGGCTGAGCTGAAGGCAGAGCTGCTGCCTCTCCTGCGCGCTGAGCTGGCCAAGGACACGCAGACCAGAGCCGCCTCCAACGATGAAGCAGTGGTGAACAAAGTGCACCATCTGGAGTCTGTGGTGGAGTCTCAGGCCCGCCAAGCCAGGAGTGCCAACCTGATCTGCCATGGTCTGGCAGAGGACAACACAGAGAATGTCTCAGCCCGCGTGGCAGCGCTGTTTGACAGCAACAGCGGCCCCCCTGCTGTTGTCAGCGAAGCTCGCCGCCTCGGTGCCCCCAGCGCCACGCGCACCAAGCCGCGCCCCGTGCTCATCAGCTTCAGCGGCGTGGCAGCCAAGCACGCTGCCCTCAAGCACAGCAAAGCCCTGCGCCAGCGCCAGATTTTCCTGGATCCCGACCTCACCCCGCAGCAGCAGCGCATCCGCGTCAGCATGCGCCCACACTATGTCGCCCTGAAGACAGCCGGCAAGCAGCCCTTCTGGCGCGAGGAGCGCCTCTTCGTCCGGGAGGGCGACCGCGTGCGTGAGCACATGCCTGTGCCTGGGCCTCCCCCGGCTGCCGCGCCGGGCGCCGCTGCCGCCCCGGGTGCTGCCACTGCCGGGCCCTCTCAGGCCGCGCCTTCCTCCCCCGGCCGCGCCGACTCCTACGCCGAAGCAGTGCGCCGCTAGGAAGTCTCCAGCCGCCTATCGCTGCGTATATTGTCCTGGAATGTCAATGGCTTACATGCTAGCAAAATATCCTTGTGGGACACGGCAGCCTATCTTGACCAGTTCGATATTGTACTTCTGACTGAGGCCCGTTGCTTGACCTGGGATGACTCGATCTTGCCTCACCACTCTGTGACTTTCACGGCTGCTAGTGAAGAGGGCAAGGCGGGTGAAGGCATTGTTGTTGCGGTTCGGAAGCACCGTGATTACCACGCACAAGACTGGGTGTCAGACACTGACAGTGCCTTATGGGTGAAAGTGCAGTTTGAGGGGGACTCTACACCGCTGCTGATTGGCTCCAGCTATGTGCCTCCAGCGGGTTCCCGGCAATTGCAGACTGTGGACCTGACCAGTCGATTTACGGGCTTATGTGCAGAAGTTGTTGCCGCTCGTGCTCAGGGCAATGTGATCCTGGCAGGAGACTTCAATGCTCGTGTGTCAAATTTGCCTGACGCTGATGACAGCAATACTCGAGGCTGCACTGATGAAGGTGTCAATGCTCATGGGCTGCGCCTGTTAGATTTTTGCAAGGAAACTGACATGCTCATATGCTCTGGCAGAGTGCTAGGAGACCTTGAAGCAGTGCCTACCTTTAAGGCCAGAACCCATACTCAGGCAACTAGACCTGATCATGTTCTCGTTTCCGCTGATGCGCTCCCCTTGATTTCTCATCTTGTTGTGAACACTGGTAGAAAAGACTCTGATCATCATCCTATTGAGATGACGTTGCAAGTGAATGTGGCTGCCAGTGTTCCCTTACCATGTATTGGGGCGCCATTGTCACGAGTGAAATGGCAGCCCAGTGCTAGGAATGCGTATGCTGCTGTTTTGCGCAATGTTGCCAGTGCAAGTCTTGACGCCTGCACAGGCCATGCTGTGGCTGGGGAACTTGATGCAGCCTTTCAGACCCTGGAGGCGGGGATCCGGGAGGCCGCAGCCGCGAACAGCATGCCGGCCCGCACCGGGCGCCATCAGCGCAAGGCGCGTGCCGACGCGCCCTTCTTCGATTCGGAGTGCCGCCAGCTTAAACGGGACGTCCGCGCCCGCGCGCGGTGCGGGGGCGATCCAGCCGAAGTGCGCGCGCTGGAGCGTGCCTACCACAACACCGTCCGCCACAAACGGCGCGCTCACCGGCTCGCGCAACTGCGCCGCCTGCTTGATGATTTGCACAGTGACCCCCGAGCCTTCTGGAAGCGGCTCAAGTCTCAGCAGTCTGATATACCTGAGCAGCTCAAGCCAGTGCAATTGTGGGCTGGCTATCTCAAGCGGGTTGCAAACTTGCAGTTGCCACTCATTGCTGAGCTGCCCCACTTGTCTTTCCCTGTCCAGCCCAGTGCTCCTGTTGCCCATGTTGATGCTCTCAATGCACCCATCTCTCTTGGGGAGGTGCTTGCTGGGCTCAAAAGTTTACACAATGGTCGTGCCACCGGAGTGCAAGGTTTACCAGCTGAGCTGTTTCGGTATGCAAAAGATGAGCGGGCGCCAGGCATGCCTCCTCCGGAAAATGTCCTGGCGCATGCTTTGGTGGCTGTGCTGAACTCTGCATTTGTGGCTGGGCAAGTGCCACCCTCTGTGAATGGTAGCCTGATCACCCCTGTGCACAAGAAAGGCAGCAAGCTTGACATGCTCAATTATAGACCCATTGCCGTTACTGAGCCCATCATGCGCTTGTATGCTGGCATATTGAATTCTCGTATTCTGAAGTACACAGAGGGGGCTGGATTGCGTGCAGCCACACAGGCTGGCTTTAGGCCAAAACTGTCTACGGCCCACCAGCTATTCACCTTGCAGCATTTTATCGACCGGCAAAACCATGCTAAGCAGCCCTTGTCTCGCAAAGGTGAGTGCGCAGACCTTGCTCGGAAGAGTGCCTGCAGCAGTGCCTGCTGTTGTGATGCACAATTTGAGCGTCGATTGCCTCTTCCATACAGCAAGCACTGGCGCTCTTCAGAACACAGCGGATTTTGAAGATTCACTTGGAGCTGGACAGCGCCGGCAGCAAGCTCATTGCAGAGGTATCAGCAGAGAATGGTAAGCTCAAGACACAAAAGTCACCCCTGAGACATCGCATGTACAGGAATTTGTCTGCCCCTGAGGAGTGTAGCATGGACTCTGAAGCGAGATTCAGGGGTCCTGAATGTCATGGCGATGCATGCAGGTCTGGAGAAGCAGTACAAAATCCCCTGCATGGATTCTGAAATACTCCAGACCAGCGTAGACAAGGACACATTCCCCACCTGTGTCAACGCTGCTGCAAATGAGCTGAACAAGTGAGCCCCGTACCCTGCAAGGCAGTGCCTAATGCAAATCAATAGGCATGCAGCACAATCGTGTTTATTTCAAGTAGGAAGAAGAGTCAATGTGCATGCAGGTTGCTCTCAAGCTTCCAGTACAATTTGGAGGAGATCACAATCATTGCAATGCCAGAGGACTTGGAGGATGGGGCACAAGGGAAGCAGGGGAAAGCAGTGCAGCTGCACAGCTTTGTTGATCCTGCCAAAGGTCCGGCTTTCCTTTCAATGTTTGGCCGTAGTTTTGGGAGAATTTCACGTTGTGTTTCCAAGTATCAAAGAATGTGCCGGTTGATTGCAGGGCATGCTGACAGAGCGCTGCACACCCAGCTATCTGTGGACACACATGAGGTCTTTCTGGACTATCAGCATAATTCTCTTGAAGCCAGCGATGTCACCTTCAACCTGAAGGACTTCAAGGCCATGCTGGTTCTGTGCGAGGGCCTGGGTGCAAACGTGACCATTTGCTTTGATCAGCCCGGCAACCCTCTGCTCGTACAGCCCTTGTTCCACAGCAACAACCCATTGGTAGGCCTCTGACTTGATCACACACAATGTGTAAACAATCCTCGCCCATTTCTTTGTTTGGACACATCTCTGTGTCTAAACCCCTGCATTCCCTGCACTGGTGTGGTTGGTTCTCAGAGACATGCACAGTATGACAACCTATTAATTAGACCAGTTGGGTATTGGGAGGTTGAAATTTGGGAAGCTGCTGGGAAGTCAGGGAGCTGAGATGAATTTACAAGGAAATTGTGTGCAGGAGGAGTATGTGCGGGCCGAGCTGGTGCTGGCAACGCTGCTGGAGACAGCGCGGCTGGGCGACTCGGGCCCTGCCACAGTGGCGGCCAAGGCGCGCAGGCGCGTGGACACTCCCGGTGGCGGCCAGATCCCCGGAGACACTCCCTGGCGGCCTGGTGACTATTCAGCTAAGCAGCTCAGGGACTGTGGGATTGTTTGTGGCAATCAGGAGGCTCATGTCAACAGCCAGTCATGATTCTGGCAAGTCAATCAGTATGAAGCCTTTGCCAGCAGACAACTGAGATTGCTTGTTGCAGATTGGTGTCCAGGCGTCATCTTAGATGCATAGCCAGGCATGTTACTGGCTTACTTTGTATATGAGGAAGAGGGTTGTGATGATGATGCTCATGCTGGGCAGCTGTACATGAGTGATGGCTTGTCTATGGGTGTGTGCAGATGGGCAGGCAGCTGGCTCCCCTGGCCATGGCAGACTGCAGAGCGTCAATCGCTCTGGGGCGGCAGCAAACACTGGACACCAGCCGAGCCGCTTCAAAACCCGCACTGAACCCCCACGGTGAGCAGGAAACATCTTGACTGATTCTTTTGGACGCCTGCTGCATCTTGGCTCTCGTGCGATTGAATCGAAGACAGTAAGCTGTTTTTGTGATGCGAAAGAATCTCCTGTTGCAGGGCTTGAGCAGAGATTTCCTTGCTATTTTGGTATCACCTGCTATTTTACAACATTGCAGGTTTCTGGACTCACCCGCACAGCCACCCTCAGCAGCAGCTCATGGGAGCGGCAGAGAGCTTGATGATTATGCTGGTCAATCCAATGGAACAGCAGAAACAGCTCGAGGACATGGTGGGCCACCCCTTCGACTGCTTACAATCTGACTTTTCTGGAAATGCATGTTCACTTTCACCCTGACAGAATGAATACCAACAATGTCTTCATTGTGTCTTACTGCTGCATGTCATGAGAGTCACCACGATGTGGCTTTTCACTGCCTGCCAGGGAACGGCCTCACACGATCGCGTCACACCCCTCTGGGCAGGCGGATCGATGCGGCATCGGAGAGGAGCAGCTTGTTTGGTTCAGGGCTGAACAGTGGTGCTGCTGAAGGCAATGCTCCACCTCTTGACATTTTCCCTTTCCACCCATAACTTTTCTGCAGCAACATTTGCCAGAAGTATGTAGGAATTTCGCCAATTGATGATAGCTTGATGCTTGGCCAGGTGACAACATGGGGCCCAGCAGCCGTCCTGAGGGGTGCTCATTGCACGGGGGAGGAATCGGCTTGATAGATGATGGCGGCTCAAGGCCAGAGGTGCACTACGAAGATGCAGGCTACCACAGCATGCCTGTGGATGAGCGCGGGCGCCAGACCATCCCATCGGGGCTCATCGATGATGGCTCGCACAATCCTTCACTCTTCAGCAACGAAGACCAAGGTGGAAATCCCTATCATGCATCTCTGATGAAGTCTCTCAGCGCAGACACTTTGGTGCTGTTGGCATGCAGTCACTTACATCCTTGAGTGAAAAACACTTGGATGCTGACCTTGGGATTCTTTTGGGATTGCAGCGTTGCCATCTGGCCTTGAGGGACGAGACAGAGCCAGGCCAGATCCCCATTGGAGTGGCAGGGTTGCTCCCAGCGCAGCGCATCAACACATTGAAGAACCAGTTGGGCACCAAGGGCATGCAGCTGGTGCTTATCAGGACAGCGAGTGGCAAGATGGTGGGCCCATACAGCGCAGATACCTTGCAGCTGAGATGTATGACGATGATGAGGAGGACATGGATGATGATGAGGCAATTCCAGGGACTCCATGATCTGAAAATTTATATCCATCATTGCGCAATTACATGATTGACATGCTTTGGGCCTGTATTTATATTGTTGTTGCAGCTGTAAAGTGCACATGAGGTTCCTAAACACATCAGGATGATCCTCCTTTGGTATATTCAGTACATTCACATGCGTTCCGGATGATCCCACAGGTTCCAAGCAGCTGCGCGTCAAGTTTTGGGCACATCATGACAGCCCTCAATTGCGAAAATGAGCGCCCTGAAGGTCTGCCAGACGGCCGTATTGTTTGTGAAGCACATTGCCCCGCCACCACGGAACAGCTGCGCCTCCATTCGATTCATGTCCCCAAAGCACACTGCTCCCTGCCCTCCATTCCAGGATGCATTCTGGTCCGCATTTGGAATTGACACACTCCACTTTGAGTGATCGACCGTATTGTCCCAGCCACGGTTGGCTGCTCTGATGTACACATGCCTCACATTCAAAGATTCATACTGTGTGGTGGGCGGGCACTGTGAGGGAATTGCATTGCGCCCATTCAGCCAGCTCTGGACCTCCATGCCTGCCCCAAAGTGTGGCTCAATGACATCCTCATATATGCCGAAGCCATGCAGCGGCGTTGTTGCTTTGGCAAACGCCATGAAAGGCTCCCCTCCTGAAGATATCACAGGCTGGCTAGCCTGTGCGACTATTCCTGGATATCCTGCATTGACACTGTGCTGCTAATTCTTGGGGCTTTGACAAGCTCTCCTGTACAGGCCCCCAAGAAAATCCCAGGAACCAACAATACTTGCCCGGATAATGGACAGGAGCAAAACATCATAAAGAATATGTGGCATTTTCCTTACCTCCAGTGACAAGATCTGCCATTGCCGGATAGGCGAGGGTGCTCCAGAGCGGCAGCTCCCACTCATAAAGGAACAGGGTTGGCAAGCGCAGCAGTTTCGCCACATCATTGAGTGCAGCAGGTCTCATGCTTATGCACATGAAGTTCTGGCCCTCCAACAGTTGTCCCCAAAACTCCTCGCAGCATATGCCTGCTTTGCAGGTCCTGCTTCGTCAATTGCCCAAATGTTGCTCATTAATAGCATTAGCCTGAATCTCAGGCATTGCCACAGAAAATGAAGGATCACATCAAAGGGGGTGCTGCACCTGTGTATTCACCATCGCTGGGATTGTTGGGGAATTTGGGTGCACTGTGGACCAGCCAGAATCCGCCATCTTGCTCAAAGCCGAGCACGCCTGCACAGAGATCCTGTCATGCAACAGCATCATGAGGGCACTGGCACAAAAGTCACCCTGCACCTGCTCACAGCAGCTCACCTTTGGCGTGCGCAAGATGGAAAGAGACGGTGCCGTTTGGCCACTCGTCATTGTACATGACATAGCCTGGTCCCCCAGAGTACAGTGGCTGCAAAGTCTCGGCAAGGGCGTTGCCCCTAGTGCCTTTTAAGTTACTTTGCAACATCCACTCAAGACCTGCGGTGTGCACGCATCCTGTTTAGCAGTGCAGGGAGGGATCCTGGACGGCAGCAGAAAGCAAGGAGGGCCTTGGCATACCTCCCAAGGGACCTGCGGGATAGGAGCTGTCGACGTATACATACTGGCCGCCATGCGGAAGCTTGAGGATCAGCCACCTGAGCGGCACATGGTGGAATGAGTACGACTGCAGGTGCATGGCATGGGTCCTGCTGTGTTGCAGAAATGAAGTCTTCGAGAGGATACTGCCGTGGAGGGCGACTCACCAGTCAACAGCGTGTTTTGAAGCATCTCTGCAAGTGATGCTCTGTCCCCTAGAAGAGGTTGACAGGAGCAAAGTGCAGAGGATGATCGAGATCACCGCCATCATTCGCAGCAAAGCCTTCCATATGCCCGTCAATCAGTCACTTGTCAATTACCATGAACATCTGAAGACGTGGGTGCAGAGTCACAGCTACAAAGACCATATTATCACGTCGTTTGACCTCTATCGGACACATCAATGGCTCCGAGAGGCGCTCAGGAGGACCGCTGAGGGGCCCACGACGGTCACATGCAAGCCATAAAACGCGAAAGTCGTCGTTGAGGCACCACGATCGCTTCGTTCTCAACCCTGCAGGCTGCTTTCGGAGATGTGTCCTGCTGATTGTCCTGCTGGCAAGAATTTGAGGTCAAGGGTGATTGCTGGGTGCCAGCATGGAACCCTTGGAACCCTGGCAGCGCGCTTTCTTTGGTGCTTTCTTTCTCGAAGCTTGCGACTGGACAGAGCGCTGACAACTCGTGAGGAGGATCGGAATCGGAAGAGTGGCCCAGTCTCAGACGTGAAAGGGGTCATTGTTGCGGTGGTGTCAAGAAGCCATGCAGCAGGGACATAGGTGACCTCTCGTATACGGTGTTTGCGAGCGAGCAATCATCGACACACTTCATTCGGGACTGTAGCATACAGCGAACATGGCCGTCTCAGCGAACAACGGCTGGGTCGATTCCTACCTCGAAGCACTGGTACGACTCCAATTGTGGCTGGCAATCTAGGTCGTTGTGCAGATATGCCTTTATATCTCCGGACGTCACGAACAGGACTGAACTGCCTGTGCTTGTTGAATATTTTCCAACCATGTTGTTTCCTTTTAGTGATTAGTCGTGATGGTGCATGGAAGCTGCCTGCCTCTGAACGGCCTGCTGCATGGGGGTACACATCAAGTTGTCAGCTTGCTCTTACCGATTGGTGTGCTTGCAGCTGAGCTATGGGCTGTCTACGGAATACTCCAAAAGCCCGGCGAATGCTAAATCAGATAACATCGACGCAGATCGGCAAATATATGCCAAGTACTATGTGTCCCAAATCATGCAACTGGGAGAGGAGGGCATCCGGGATGCTTGGAGCAAGGCAAGCTGCCCCTTCCATGCGCAGTCATTTCTTGTCAGTTTTAAAGCGGAGTGTTCCTGAGGGGTTCAGCAGCAGTTGGATTTGGCAGTAGCTTCTGACCACCTTCACTTCATCAACATCTGTGCCTGGAGAAATATGAAACGATAAATTTGGGAGCAGGAATACGGCCCAAAATACTGAAGTTTGTTAGGAAGCATACTTTATCGACATGCCCAGCGGACAGATTGGTCACTCTGGTGGTGGAGAGCTTCATGTTGGCTCCTGAGCGGAGAATCATCTCAGAAGATGCCATGCGCCTCCAACCCCTTGAAGAAGGGTGTGAAGTGCGCTGAACACCAAGAGTAGCATGGAACTGTGGCAAGAGCCAGTTCCAGCAAAAAGGATGGGCAAACACTTCCCGACATACTCCAGACACATGCAGGCGACGTCGGCGAGGCATTATGGGGAGAAGGACGCGCGGCTGGAGTACCTGAGCTGGCGGGTGTGGTTCATGAAGCGCAACCGCGCGCTGGCCAAGGCCGACGCACAGCAGCGCGCGGCCGCCGGCATCGTGGATGACGTCAGCCGCCCCCACGCAGATGACGAGACATCCGACGACGAGCAGTTGCTGCCGGCCAACTCCACCGGCTCCAAGGGCGTCTCCTTCAAGCTGCCCAAGAAGGAGCCTTCCCTGCAGAAGGTGATATTGCTGATCCAGTGCCCGTCGTACCCATGCAGCATTGATGGGGGGCCTGCAGTGAGTTTTTGGATTATATTGGGGTGGGCGCACAAAAGTCTGTGTGTTATATTTGTCTCATTCTTGATTCCAGTGAGATCATTGGTCCCTTGTGCTATTTGCAATAGGGATGCAGTAGGCTGAGGGACACGTGCATGCGCAGGTGAAGGAAGGGGAGAAGTATGTGGACGAGGGGAAGCGGCCGCCGTCGATCCTGACAAAGCCAGTGCAGAAGGACCCCTCCGTGGACTTCCTGGCGCAGGAGTACGTCACCAGCCCGCCGCCGCCGGACTCCGACAAGGACCTGTTTGAGGGGCGCGTGGACGGCCTGTACCTCGTGCTCATTTCGCTGCACGGCCTTGTCCGTGGCGAGCGCATGGAGCTTGGCGCAGACCCCGACACCGGCGGCCAGGTGCACTTTGCATCCCAACTGGTCAAACTTTGAACCTGCAAAGTCCAATGCGGAAGGCCATTCTGGCAAGCGGACCATTTGGCATTCTTGCAGGACTTCATGCAATGAGGTGCGCATCAGCTGGGGCCATGCTCAGCTTTCATTTAGCACAGCAGTGGGCGAGAGCATGAAGGTCATAAAAGGGGACCAAATTTCTCTGTGCTCAAAGGTCTATATATAATTCGGGTGGTCTGATGCGCATCTGCAGGTGAAGTATGTGGTGGAGCTGGCGCGCGCGCTGGCGCAGCATCCGGCGGTGTTCCGGGTGGATTTGCTGACAAGGCTGATCCAGGACCCGAGCGTGGATCCAACCTACGGCGAGCCCGAGGAGGTGCTGTGGAAGGCCCCCGACGACCACGGCATGGGTGGCGCGTACATCGTGCGCCTCCCCTGCGGGCCCCCCAAGACCTACCTCAGGTGCTTCCACCCGCCACTTGTCTTCAGTTTGACTCGTGCCTACTGACACTTGAAGTTGAGAATTGCCTCATGAACCAAGCCAGGCCTTGCTTTCGCATCCTTTCTTTGGCCATGTGATAGCTTTCAGGCCCATCTGGGTTTTAGCGTCCAGGGGTATCATTTGTAGCTGATAGCGGCCGTGCAGCAGTGGAAGCTGCTGCTGCACGTTAGGCAGGTCCTGGCGGGCATGCAGTGGAGAAGGACAGAAGTATAGGTCTTCAAAGCTTGCTAAATGCGAATGAGGATGTAGTGTCATTTGGGAAAGTGCACTGAGCGGCTGGGCTTGTCATCGTGCAGGAAAGAGAAGCTCTGGCCGCACATCCGGGAATTTGCGGACAGGGGAGTGGCGCACACCAAGCACACGCTGGTGGCACTGGGCGAGGCGGGCACCCCCTGTGAGCTGTACGCGGTGCATGGCCACTACGCTGATGCGGGCGAGGTGGCCGCGCTGATGTCATCCACCCTGGGCGTCGACATGGTCATGACCGGCCACTCCCTGGGCCGCAACAAGCTGGAGCACTTACTTGGTACGGCCTTCCAGTGCCAAAGGCTTCCTGAGGCACCCACAGATCATGTCTCCAAAGAAACAAGCGTCGCATGCTGTTTCCTGCACTGATGCTGTCTGATCCAATGAGAGGTCATGAGCAAGCCACTATGTAGATGATTCCAGGGACCAGGCGTGCAGACTCACTACTTTGGATGACAACTCTAAATAGTTTGGTGCAGCAATGGCTGCTATCAAGTGTCTGGGTGACAGCACATACCCTTTCCTACAAAGAGTTTAATAACCCACATGCTGGACCTGCAGGCACCATGAGCAAGAAGGAGATTGAGGAGAACTACGCCATCAGCCGGCGCATTGAGGCGGAGGAGCGCGCCCTGGAGACAGCCACCATGGTGCTCACCTCCACGCAGCAGGAAATTGACGAGCAGTGGGGCCTCTACGATGGGTGACCCCTTCACCATCTCTCCACAATTACCATTAAGAATCACTGTTTTGCTGCTCCAAAGCATGTGACTAATGTGGTAATGACATCATAATGTGTCATAATGAGCAAGGTGAAAGCCAGTGAGATTGGCACCTTTCTGTGGTCTGTGAGTGGTATTTGTGGACAACTTGGGAACGTCTGTGTGTTGTTGCTGCAGGTACGATGTGAAGCTGGAGCGGGTGCTGCGCACGAGGCGCAGGGTTGGGCGGACGATGCCGCTGATCAATGTGATCCCCCCGGGCCTGGACTTCTCCTCCCTCAAGGTGGACCTGCCCAAGGACCCCTCCCTGGCCAAGGGCCCCCCGCCCAAGCACGCCTTCTTCTCTCAGCAGTCCAACGCCTCCTCCAACCCCACCTCCCCCCTGGCCGCCAGCGACCCCACCAGCCCAGACAAGCCCCTGGACAGCAGCCCCTCAGGTACCGATTTCATTCTCCCACATCTCAGGACCTTGAGATTCAGATGAGCGTCAGATGTGTTCCACAACATGGAACACAGGGATGCAAACCATCTACCTTGTGAAGCACATCCCTGGAGGTGCATGCATAGCGACAGACACAGCAGTCTGCCTTCGTGGTGGATGGCATCGCAGTCCAGGTGAAATGAGAGTAGCAGCAGCCATGCCCTGATTCAGTGAAGTGAGGGTGCCCTCCCAGAAGCTGGGGGGTGCTCTTGTCGTGGTGAAAGCAGCATGGCAGTGCAGGCTCAGCATTCGAGCGCGCGTGTGCAAAATTCGGTGCCAGCACCCCCTCCTCGAGTCCCTCCTCCCCAGGCCCCTCGCATTCCACCTCTTTACACCACCAATCTTCTGGTGAGTTACAGCAGTTGATGATGCCTGCGGGCCCTACCGGCCCACCACCTTCTGCACGCTCCTGCCAGCAGATTCTGCACCATGCAGACCTCTGCTGCAGGCCGATCGTCCTGTCCCAGCCAACAGAAATTTGTTTCTGCTTGGTCCAATTGCTGGGCTCACAGAGTGTCAAGCTCTCCTGCCTGGCTGCTCCACCGTGCGGGCTGCACAGAACGTTCTTGAAAACATGCAGGGCTCACTGGGCCAGATGCTTGCGCAGATCTGGCGAGCGTGGACGAGGATGGCAAGGAGAAGTCTGTCACCAGGGCGTCCACTGCGCAGGGCCTGTTCCCCTTCATCAATGAGGAGCCCCACATCTGGCAGGTGGGGTCTTGACCATGCTAGGCAAGAAAAATACCATGCTCGTGCAGCTGTGCAGATGACAGAAAGAAGGATGTAAATGTCCATGTCCATGCTTTCTGGATTTGGTATTATATCGACTTGTTGCAAGTCAGTGTATTTGGGGGTCTTGGCATAATCGTTTTTGTGCTGGTGTGCAGGAGATCTTCCGGTTCCTGCGGAATCCGCGCAAGCCGGCCATCCTGGCCATGTCGCGGCCGGACGCCAAGAAGAACATCACCACGCTCGTCAAGGCCTTTGGCGAGAACCCTACCCTGCGCGAGCTGGCCAATCTCGTGCTCATCATGGTGCGTTCCTTGGGCCCCTCACAACCTTGCATCCATGTCATGGCCTAGCAGCTCTTCTTGCTCATGCAGCATGTCACCACCTGCATGCATGATGGGCGCCCGGATGCAGATCATGTTGCTGCGCAGCTCAAAGCTTTGCTGTTAACTTGTCTTGTTGCCCACCCATGGCACTCATGGGACCAGACTGACCTTGAGGAACTCCCAAGGCCATCTGCTGGACATCTGGAGAATGCGCATCTGAGGGGTGATCTGATGCATGCGCAGGGCAACCGCGAGAACATTGACGGCATGGCGCCGGGCAGCCAGAAGATTCTGACGCAGGTGATGAAGCTGATCGACTCGCACGACCTGTACGGCAGCGTGGCCTACCCCAAGAAGCACGAGCAGAAGGACATCTCCGACATCTACCTGCTCCCCTACGCCACCCGCGGCATCTTCACCAACGTCGCCCTCCAGGAGCCCTTCGGCCTCACCGTCATCGAGGCACACATACTCTACTCTCACATTCAGCTGCTCTCACACCTCACGCATGTGTGCTTCAGTGTTGACAATCAGACCCACGCATGCCAGATGGTACCCATGCAGACTCTAGAAGCCTGCACTGTTCAGGCAGTTGTTGTTGCAGCCAAAAGCATCATCAGCTGTGCCGTGCTAGCCCGAGACCACACGGCCTGATGGCAGCCGCAGCAAGCTCCCTGAACTTGCACTTACCTTGGCCACAAAAGCCCTGAGCACCAAGGACAGCCTGTCGTTGAGTTGCTCAACATGTCATAAAAGGGTGTTGACGTGGTGGGTGCAGGCTGCGGCGCACGGGGTGCCGACGGTGGCAACGAAGAATGGCGGTCCAGTGGACATCATGGCAACGCTGCACCACGGGCTACTAGTGGACCCCACCAACTCCAAGCAGATTGCGGACGCCCTGCTCAAGATCCTCACCAACCCCGAGGTGTGGGACGAGATGTCCCACAACGGTGCGCCGCCCCCGCTCGCCACGCTAACTGCTCATCCTGCTTTGGAGCATGCTCTTTGCCTTGGAAGCATTGACAAGCACGCTGTGTGTCTTGTTTCTTCTTGCAGCTCTCAGACCGTGCCGACATGCACGACACACTGTGTGCTTGTGAACTCTTGAACCTGTCACACAGAACGCACTGGCAGCAAAGAATTAGTCTATTCTGCTGTCTGGTGTGCAGACCTTTTTCGGTGCTGCATGTGAAAGTGCTGTTTGCTGGAGTAATGTGATTAGGGAAATGGTGGGTGCAGGTGTGGCCAACATTATGGCGTACTCCTGGTTCAGCCACTGCAAGAAGTACCTGGAGGCCCTGGAACTGGAGAAGCGCTTCACCAAGACCCAAAAGGTGCACATTCATTTGCTGATCCACTACATCCAGCATGGCACCGAGTCAACACGCAAATTCTCAACCAGTGTAAGGCGTGTTGGAAGTCCCTTAAGAGTTGCTGGGTATGGATGCCCACTGCCGATGCTCCTATGCATGCAAGTCCACAAGAACAGCTCATGCAACTTGGAGGAGCTCAGCTTTATCATGCGCCTGCCACTGCTAATCCTTTTTAAGGTAGCAGTGGATTTGGTGCCTCGCTGGCATGTGTGTTTGAATTATTATTGTGGGATGTTAATTCAGTATGCCACCATCTTATGGAGTGGGCGCTGAGCCTCTCGGGGAGTTGTGACCGTTTGGCTGAAGTTCCCCTGTGTGCGCGCGCTGCAGAGGTTCCAGAGCCGGCTGAGCGGGAACTGGGACGCGAGCACGCTGAAGCTGGACGAGCTGGTGGGCAGCCCCACAGGCGCAGAGGATATGAGCCGCCTGGCCAGCATGCCAGCCGGCCGCAGCCCCAAGGGCGTCCGCCGCGTTCCCTCCAACTCCCAGGTCACCCACCATCTCTATAGCTGTGGGCTGTTGTGGCCCTCCTCATGCTGCATGTTGCAGCTCACCTCAACACTGCGTTGTCTCCCACTTTACACTTCATCGTATTCAAATCATTGGACCTTCTCATGCTGTTCTGTTGTAGCTCACCTCTCACCACGGCGTCCTCCAGTTCACACTCATGCGTGGTCTAAATTAAATGACTGATCTGGAGATCCAGGGTATGAAGGGGAACGGCTGTGAAACAGATCCTTCTTCGTGCAGGTCGTGCACGCCTCCGACGACGCCGGCCTCACCGGCCACTCCTCCGAGGACCACTCCCATGGTGCGGATCTCTCTTCTGCATGCATCTGTGCAGCTGTAGGCATTCTCGCTCGACAAGAAGGCTGTGAGTTTTGGCGGGAAGGGACAATGTGGTGGTGGTGATGGTGGCTGTCGTTGTCCTTTCTGGCAGCAATTCCTGCATGAACCCGTGCCAGATGGTGAGAACGAGGGCCCCTCCGGCCTGAGAAACAAATGTGGGCATCGCACTCAACCACGCGCCCCGCATGGGAAAAATAATGATGAAAACTTTGAAAGGGGTAGATCGGTGATCATGTCAGCTCTAAAAGATGATGAGTAAAGGGCGCATGCGTGCAGGGCAACCTGTGGGCGACACGCGCAAGCGCTTCACGGCGGTGGCCCTGGACGGCGAGTTCCGCGTGTCGGCCGTGGCGCCGCTGCTCAACAAGCTCATCAAGATGCGCAACGATGCCGGCGCCTCCGACCTCGGCATCGGCGTCGTCAGCATGCTCGGCTTCTCTAGCACTCGCAAGGCGCTTCAGGTGCTAGTTGCTCACTACATCAGACATCTTTCGTCTCAAAAGAAAGAGGCTGCAGCTGCACAGAAGCAGTAAAAAATCATGCATCCATTCATGATTGTGCATACATGTCATGGCCAGCAGCAGTGACCGTGAGGATGAGCATGAACACCAGGCCTTTTTAATTTGGCACTGGGGACTCACAGCTGGCGCTCGCGTGCAGGGAGCTGGCGTGCCGCTGCAGGAGCTGGACTGGATGGTGTGCAACGGCGGCGCGGACATCTGGCACCTGCTGCAGTCGCGCAATGGCAAGGACCCCACCTGGTCCCCCGACGAGCACTGGGACGCCCACATCACCTTCAGGCAAGGAGCCTTCGTCTCCTTAGTTGTATGAGAGCCTGATGCTTTGTTGATGCACCGATTGCCACTTCACAATTCATCAGATATTCACGCCACACTGCACTCCAAAGAAAGAGCAGGTGGCATGAAGTGGTGGGGCTGCGCCAATATGCTTTCTGGTTGAGTCATGTTGCAGCAAGCCACAGATGCTTGACGGGGCCACATTCGCGCGCAGGTGGGACCGGGATCCTCTGGCGCGCGCGGTGACAAAGCTAGTGAGCAACGACAAGAAGGAGACACTGGCAAGCGCGCCGACGCTCCAGAAGGCGCTGGCGCTCATGACCGACGCGCGGGAGGAGCACCACGTGCACCCGCACCACATCATGCTCCCTCTGGACGCGGACGCCAAGTCCATCCTGGGTGCGCTGCCCTCCTTGCCAATACTTTTGTCTGAACGCTGCAGGGCTCGGGCGCCATTTAAGCAGCTCTGGTAGAGCAGACAGCAATGCCACAACCTGCAGATTGCTGTAGCTTGCATGTTAATGTCGAGGTCGATATTGAATCATTTTACAATTAAGAGAAGCTGATGCTTGGGAGGGGAATCAGATGGTAATGTCATGGTGCTTGGGTGCGCGCAGACATGGGCCCACGCGCGACCGGCAAGGACGCGGTGGCGACAGTGGTCGTGGACAAGATGCGGAGACGGATGCGGCAGAACGGCTACCACGCCCACATCACTCTGCAGGTGCACATCTGAAATGTCTGTCTGCCTGCATTCCTCTTGGTGCCGTTCAATTTCCCGCTGCAAGTTTGGGATTGCAGAGGCTGACTGGAGGTGTGCTTGTCGTGCACTGCAGATGGTGGTGGAGGATGAGCAGGTGGTGGCGACGGTGCATATCACGCCGATGCGCGCCAGCCGAGCACTTGCGCTGCGCTACCTAGCCACCAAGTTTGGTGCTGACATGGAAAACATCGTGGTGCGCACATGCACTGTCCTCCTCTGCTGCGAAGACCCTCTCGCACCTGGAGAAATAGACATATGTCAGCAGACATGCCGCCAGTGGTCAGGGAACAGTTGCTCTGTAAGGTCGCGATGAATAGATAGACGCATAGATTGTGCCTGGAGTGGTGCTGACAATATGACATGTGTGGTGTGTCTAGCTGGTGGCGGTGGCGCCCTCGCTGGAGAAGACGGGCGAGGTCACAAAGGTCACAGCGTACACCTCCGACCTCATCGAGCTCGTGTCAGGAGTCAGCCCGGTGAGCCCCCAGACCTGCATGCACAATCGCCAATGTACGCCTCCATGCTTTCATATGCAAGTGGCTAAGCGGGGGAGCGGACGGGGCAAGTCCTTGTCCGCCCTTAAACAGCACTTCTCCCATTCATGCTCTCGGTAGTCACTTGCATATTAGCTGTTCATACGGCTTCAGTCGTGTGCAAAGCAATCCTCCTGTCCAGCAAAGAAGAGATGGGGAAGTGCCAGTGATCAAACTGATCATGTCACTTGCAGGTGTACATCATCGGTGCGGCGGCGGACGAGCAGAAGGCGGAGGGGCGGGCGGCCAAGCACGACAGCTATGCGCTGGACAAGATCTCCATCCGCGTCTCGCCCAAGGTCTTTGGCGCGCGCATCCGCTGCCTGCCGGACGACTCCGCGCTCGCGACCGCGCTTGAAGATATCGTGGCCGGCCGTGTGGCCGGCGGCTACGAGGGCAACAAGCCCGGCGGAGCCCATGACGACGATGACTAAGCAGGAGGATGACTGAAGCGGACGACTAAGGCAGCGCTCGACTGAGATCACTTTGGCTAGAGCCACCGTTTAGCTGGGAGTCCGTTTGGCGGGGAGTCCATGCAGGTCGGCTGCGCTGCTGCCTACAGGGGGCAGGCATGTTTGAGCTGCAGGGACTTGCTCGAGGCAGCACTGGCTGGAGGCTGTGCTTTTCAGCTGTCGTGTTCATACTGGGCTGCCTTCTGGAGGTCAACACTCGCTCTTTCCAGGGTTGCGTGGGTCTGAGAGGGCATTGGACTGATGGGTGACCAGCATGCACTGCTGCAAGCTTACCCGATGCAAAGCCTGCAGCATACTTATGCAGACAGCTTTGGTAAGAGCATGGAGATTTGCTGGCTCATAAAATAATTTAGGATAGCTAGTAATGCGTTATTGCAAAATAGCAACTCTCGGATTGGAGGCGTGCTTGGTGCGGCGCTTCCCACACCTTAAGTTGCAAGGAGGCGCTAGTGACTGATCAGATTGTTAGGTGCATGTTATGGGTTGCCAAGTGTTGTGAAGCAGCTAGCTCAGCAGTCCAAACTCCAGTGGGACGTATTTGTATGCCGAGCTGTGAAGTTTGGAGCAGGCACTTTATAGCATCACTGCTTTACTGAGCCCAATCAATAAATACTCGGGATGATGACACATTCTGCTTGGCACTTATTAAGAGCTGGGTTACCCATTTACCCCATTTTACCATGCAGTAGTGTTGGCCATGGCCGCAGCACTAGTTACTTTTTATGATGTGATGCAGCAGGACTATCTAGACCGTGTGACAGGAGTTGCTTGCAAGCACCAGCTGAGAATCTGCAGATTTCTGTTTGTAACCGAACTGTTCTTCCACCGGCTAGATCATGCAGCTGCAAACATTTGAGGAGCTTGATAATAATTGTGCAGATAATAAATAACACATGTGCACACTGAAGAGTCCAAGCTTATGAATGTGATCATGAGTTCTTGCGCAAGCAGCTAGCTGCATTATTAAGCGTGATGGTCATGAGGCAAGAATCTGCTGTGGTATCGGCAGGCACTGCATTGTTCAGAGAAGAGCATAGCTCCCGACTCAGCCCTTATAAGCTCACCTGCGCGGTGCTGTAGCCAGCCGCTAGCTCGTCTGTTGACAGCGCTGTCTAGATCTAAATAGAAGTCTTGGCAACAGAAAGGCATACTGGACTCGGGCGTCCTACTCACACAAGCAGCCTGATGCTTAGGTGGTACTGGAGCATTTTACTTCTTCTTCGACGAGGACATTTTACACATGCATGGCATTGGACAGCATGAAGGTCACTACCTCATGCACCCTCTCTCCACCCTTGATTTGCATGCGTCTTTCGTGGTTTCTTCTTTCATTTGTTCCAATTGATTGGAATCAAGTACTCAAGGAGAACAATGATTGAGCATTTGGCGCCATGTGCCTGGTTGAAAGGCTTTCGAGCCTTTCGTCTGACCCCAGACAGAAAGGCATCAGAAGCACAAGCGCTTCAACGTGGCCTCAGCGGCATGGTATTTCACAGACGGATCACAGATGTTTCTTACTTGACTGGAAGACCACTTACAGCCCTCGAAACATCGGAAAGGAGTGCAGGCTTCTCGGGCAGCTGGAGGTGAGACTATAGTATGAGATGAGGAGGTTGGGGAGCCCACTGTCGTTTTCCGTGTACTTCTCTGCGAAATAGATACGTAATTCTTTACTGTATTTTTCCAGGAAAGACAAAGAACTGAGCGATTCGATGGACGCGCCCTGTGAGTTGATAAAGCTTCCTTGGATCTACAGAAAGGCCCTACTGGTGCTCAACAATATGGAGGTGAGAACAGCATTGACCCAAAGATAAATCAAGTAACAAACATCTCTGTATATTCAGGCTTGTCCACCTGCATGGATCTCACCATTAAAAATCTCCCCCAGGTGGAGGACAATGAGGAGTATATAAGGACAACTCTCAAGGCTGGAGGCCTTATGGATGTGGTAAGTGTCACTTCTGATGGAAAGAAAATCAGTAGCACTGTAATCCTCCGAAGTATCTGTCGTGCAGCAAGATTGCTACTGGAGAAATACTTCCCCAATCGCAGTCAGTCTCACAACTTTGGAGCTTGCGCTGTGTGTCAGGTTGAATGTTACCCGTGGAGCGGAGAGGTTGTGAAGCACAAGAGGCGTGACAAGCGCAAGGGTCACCACATGGGGCGCGTTGTGCGCACAGAAAAGGGCCCTTGCATTGAGTGAGGTTCTTCCTGCAGCTGGCAACCCAAATTGGTGATATCATCGATGTTGCCTATCCTTTGATGTGCAGCACGCCGCCAAGCAGATGCACGCATGCTGTCTTATAAGACGATGTGCATATGCTCACAAAGTACCACTGAACGCGCAGGGTGACATGGGAGAATCCTTATGGAGGAGATGGGACCGACACCTTCCTGCTTAGCGAGGATGGGCACACACTAACACAGGTGCAGATACTTTCCATGTCAGCAGATTCTCACATCAAGCATCACCGTATCTGTGTCCGTCGGGGCATAGAAATTTGAGAGGGCAGAAATGTGTCATGCAGGTGACCGACATGACAATCAGGGACACTGGAGAGAGGTGCCACTACAGGTAATAACCATTGCATTTCTTACACAATGGGTCATTGCCAAGATTGCAGTGCGCATGTAACTTGAAGCTGACAAAGCTCTTGTCGAACTGCTCTCAGGACGGTGTACCACAGAAGGCAATGACAAAGAGCTTCGATCAAGAGAACTGGAGACAGGACACTTAGGGAAGCTTGCCGGCACTGTGCATGTGACATTGACATCAGATCGATATTGGCTGCCTTTTACTCCAGTACAGCGCACTACCGTATTGTAGATAAGATGTACTATATTTCATACTTCATAAGATGTACCACTAGCAGGACTACATCGTTGCTGACAGCCAAAGCCATGCTGCTTGTTGGTGGTGCAAGCCGCTTGCTGACATGGCACAATTTCATTATTCAAACAAGACGATTGTTGCAATCCAGCGAGAGCATGTTGCTATGGCGACAAAAGACTAGGGTAAGATTGAAAACGGTCAGTGGTTCATTTAAATTCAGCTATGTGAAAATAAGGGTAGCTTCTCAGAAGAAACGGAATGCACGTACATGGTCACTGCGCATACGGTATGTACAGTAGATGATCGTGAGTTCGCGCAGGTAGATTTAGCTAAAGGTGTGCTAGTCTAGACACAGCTGCTGCAGTTGCAGTTAGCAGCTGCAGTAAACCTCTCAGGGATACTCAATTGGTGTGCCTGTTAGCCTGCAGGTGTTGGTCTTCACCTTAGCATTCAAATCAGGTTGCCACTGCCAGCACCAGTCTTGACAGAAATGTTAGCTTAGATCAGCTCATGAAAGCACTCAGTGATTGAGGCTCAATCTACATCATATGATATGCTCATTTATCAAACAGCGAGCTCGATGAATCAAAAGTCCTAGTGTTGCTAGGAACGTTGGATCATCGGTGCTGGATGCGCACAAGCGGGGCATGCAGTGACTGTCATCATGATCAGTGAGCTCAGGATTACTGCATGCATCAACCGGGCCGGCCGCGGCCTCTGCAGCCGCAGTCCACCATCATGGGACCAGCACGCATGCATATCATACCTTATGACTCATTGGATGCTACACTGGAGCGTACGAAATCCATTCTATTTGCTTGGAGATTGGCTGTTTAGAAAGCCCACTGCTGGGGACTAGCTCTGGTGGGTTCTGGAATGAAGGGGGACTTGGGTTAGCCACTCCATCCATAGATCCACCCCTGACTCTCATTCACCATATTCATCTCGATCTGTGTCAGTGCTCCTCCATCTGAATCAATAGCAACACAGCTTTCCCTGCTCAGAACCTCCTTACACTGGAGAGCGTCTTCACGTAAGACCGCAGGCAGGACGAGGGAGCACCATCTTTCGCTGACAAGACTTCAGAATTTGCTCGCTTTCCTTGTGCGATGACGAGAATACGCGCATCATAGGGTCACCGCCAGTCACGAAGAAGGCAAGGATTATGGGACCCCAGGTGCAGATGCCTACCCTCCAGACGTTCTAGGTCCAAAACCTTTCCTTTGAACGTGTAGTTTTCCATGGTGGTTGGTGGGGAGACAGGCACCTGGAATCACACCAAGTTGATCCGATAGCCGTTTTTAGTTTACAATTCACATTAGAAGCAGGTATTTGTGCTGTCTTCCGAACAACTGAACCGTAGGCGAATAGCAGAGCTCATGGTCCCAGGACTATATCTCAAGTCACTGATTAACATCTTAGAATGTCCTTGACGGCGCATATTCCTCCACTTCATACCTATAAGCATCTTGGCCAGTGTTCCGGGGGAGAATCAGCTCTTCCTTTGGCATATAGATGGATGGGTGTCACGGGTGAGATGGAGCTTGCTGTTGTGCAGCTCATGCAGGAGAGTGCAGCGATGAGTAATGGGGTGCACCACGAGGTGCCGGAGTTCCTGGGATCAAAACGGATGATAAATAGGCAGGAGTACATCCGGCTCATGGAGCAGAGCCTCCACCGGCTGGGCTTCAGCGCCGCAGCACAGCAACTGGAGCGTGACTCGGTGCAGCCACTTCCTATTCTCCTGCCGGATTAGTGATCCTGGGATACTGTCCAATGTCCAAGGAATTTTCCCAAGGATTTTGTGCTCCAGAGACAGAAGCACATCCTTTCAGTCGAGGCAGCTAGATTCACCAAGAGGCTGTGCTGCGTGTCAGCAGGGCATACAAATGCAGCCGGTCACCGTCACGCAGTTCCAGGATCACATCTTCAATGGGCGCTGGGATGCTGCCCTGGCTTTGCTGCCACGCTTGACTTATGACCCAACCGTCGCCTTGCAGGCATGCTCCTTGTACCATTGCTATTCGGTCTCGGTGCAGGCATGCCCATATTTACTGGGGCAAATGCGTCATGCTGTGCTTCACTTGCAACAAGGCAATGCTGTGCTTGCGGCAGGCTCGCTTCCTAATCATACAGCAGAAGTACGTCGAGGCTGTGGAAGCAGGCCACATGAGTCTCGCGCTGCGCACCCTGAGAAAGGAACTGACGCCCCTGAAAATCAATGAGCCACAGCTGAGAAAGCTGGCAGGTACAGCACCCATCACCTTTGTGCATTAATCTGCAAGCTTCCCTCCTAGCTCTGTGGCTCTTCACTGCACAGGATTTGCTGATGACGGTGTGTCACTCCATCTGGAATGCATCGCACACTCTTGAATCAACATGAACGTTTGGCGCAGGTTGCTTACTGCGGCAACATGACGACCCAGTCAACCCGCTGATAAAGGATTTGGAGTGGGGCGTGCTGGAGGAGTGCAGCCGCGCGCAGCTCATCTGGGCGCTGCAGCAGCGGCTGCCGCCCTCCATCATGATCCCAGACAACCGCCTGGAGCAGCTGGTCGAGCAGGCCCTGGATGCTCAGGTACCCATCTCACGCTAGCCTTCTTACAAGGCGAACAGCTGATTCCGAGCATGTGCCTGTACTGACTGGAGGCCACACCCCTGGAGAATTTTTTTGTGGTGGAGGTGGATGTCCTGGGGAGTAGTTGAATAAAACATTCCTCCTACATGTTCTATTTTTGTTTTAAGTGTTGGCTGTGGGGTGGGTCCAGGTTGCTAAGTGCCCGTACCACAACACGCAGCACTTTCAGATCTCGCTCTTCAGCGACTACCAAGCAGGCATAGAGCAGCTTCCGACACACCCAAACCAGGTAAGCTTCCAGCATCAGCACAGAGTGCCTGCTTGCATTTTCAGTTCCTTTCTTGTCTTGCACAACTGATCAGTGCCTACCAACATGTCCTCTGCAGCCAGGATACACCTGTAACACTGATTAAGAAGATGGTCAAAGCCAGGACACTGATCATCTGTGCTTGGTTCTGCAGGTGCTTGAGACGCACAGGGATGAGGTGTGGCACGTGCAGTTCTCCAACAGCGGCTTACTACTGGCGTCTGCGTCAAAGGATGCCACGGCACAGATCTGGCGCATCGGCCCCACAGGGGAGGCCGTGCACATGCACACACTGACTGGACATGACAAAGCGGTGGCCTTCCTGACGTGGAGTCCTGATGACAGCCGCCTGCTCACCTGCGGCAGTGATCATGAGGTCATGCGCCAAGGCTGATGCCCATCCAGTTGCCGGCCATTGCGCCTTGCAAAAGGTTTAAAGAATTTCCAGATTTTGTCACCAAGCAGAGAACGCCCAGTTGATGTTGTGTTGTTGTGCGCAGGTGCGGTTGTGGAACACAGACACAGGGCACTGCGCACAGGTGTACAAGCACCAGCAGAACCAGGTGTCCTCCTGCGCATGGCAGCCCGACAGCAAGCGCTTTGTTGTTGGCACAGCAGACAGGTGCATATCCGACTGCTCTCTCATGCTCCTGCCAGTAATCCATCCAACTCCAGAGCAAAACATCTGAAAGGTCCAAACAATGCCTGCCTTACAGTGAAATACAGTATGCGAGGAGCAATTTATGCAGGATTACAAGTGCTGGCTGCGGGTGCGCAGGATTATGTACACGTATGATGTGGAGGGCCAGCTGCTGCGGCGGGTGAAGCTGCTGCGCATCAACGACCTGGCGCTGACGCGCGACGGCACTGTCATGGTCACCGTCAACCAGGAGAAGATCATCAAGGTCCAGCGCGTGTCCGACAACAGAGAAGCCCGAGAAGTGGGCGCCCCTCCTGTGTTCCTGCCCTTCACCTCATGCTGCCTCACATGCGGAGAGCAAGACAGGGAGTTGTCCTGTCAAGGTTTGGGGTTGTATCTCTGTGGGACTTTGACTGTTTGCTCAAGGGCACCCCGATTTACCTTTGCGAGGTGGCCCCCTAGAGAGCAGAAATACACGTAGCGGCGGGGGAATTGCACAAGGATCTCACTGGTTTTCTTGTCTCGTGTAATCCCTTGTGCCTGTGGGCGCAGATGGCTGTGTCGGTATCGGAGTCGGTGGCCATCATGAGCATGGCGCTGTCCCCTGACAATGCCTGGATCCTGGTCAACCTGTCCTCGCACACCATCCACCTGTGGCCCATGGAGCCCATGCTGCGCCAGCTGGACGCCTTGCACAGCGGCCAGATCAGCCCCGGTGTGCATCCTGCCGCCTAACTTTGCCGTCAGTGATCGACTGTTCACCATGAAGGGCGGCAAAACCTTGGCATCTTTCTTGACATGGCATGGCAGCTGCAGTTGAAGCTGTACCAGGTGTACTTGCATGTTGTGCTCATTGTTGTGCTCATTTCAAGCGGACGGTTGCTCATGGTAGGCATGGTGGCTGGCTGCAGATGAGGCGGTGCAGTGCATGACGGAGCCGGCGATGGAGTACAAGATGGACCCCAACCGGCAGCCGCGCTTCATCATCCGCTCCTGCTTCGGCGGCTCCAACGCCTCCTTTGTGGCCTCCGGCTCAGAGGTGAGCCGCAGCCACAGTCACAGCCTCTTGTTCAAGTGCCTGGCGATTTGTAAATGGGCTTCCGGTGCCTTGATCGCAATTGATTTTGCTGATCTGCGGAATCTGACTGGAAAGGAAGGCTCTGACATGTGGCTGGGTGATAAGAAAGGTAATTTGGTCCCTACGGGGTCCACCTTCCTATCAGCACTTGCTGAGATGTCAATCTCAGTGATCTCACAGTCCCGTTGAAAGATACACTCATAGAAGGTGCTGATGGTGTGGGCGAAGAGTGAAAGTTGCTGGGTTGTGCAGGACTGCCGGGTGCACATATGGCACCGGGAGAGCGGGGATCTGCTGGCGCAGCTGGAGGGCCACTCCGGCACAGTCAACAGCGTCTCCTGGAACCCCACCAACCCCTTCATGCTCGCCTCCGCCTCCGACGACAAAACCGTGCGGATCTGGATGGCCCCACTCGCCCTCAACCACAGGCCTGCCAGCTAGCGGCCGCACCCCTTCTTCTGCAGATCTTGGCACAAAGACCGACACCTGGGGGCCCTAGTCTCTTGCGTGCAGCCCTAGGAGATCTTGAACACAGGGGCCGGCACGGTGCCGCACAGCTATTAGTGTAAGATAATGCAGGTGATTCAGAGAAGTACTATGATGCAAGTGCAGCTGTTGAGATAGCATTAATGGACAAGGCATGTTCATTCAGCTCCTTGGCACAAGTTGACACTCCGAGATGAGGGCACATAGCTGTGCTGGTGCTACAGAGCACAGTGCACATGGCTAGCTCTGGCGCAGGAGCAGTTGTTGTACATTATTGAACTGTAGACTGGTATGTACAAACGTGGCGGAGGAGACATGCTCGGTGACTGGAATGTCACCTTGATTTGACGTCCCCGACTGTTATGGTAGCACAGATGCATGATTCCCGTTGATGAACAATTTAGACTTGATTTATTGTGCATGTATTCAGGAGACCGTGCAGGGAACCATCTATTAAAATGCAAAGTGCTCAGCAAAAACTAATTATTGTTCCCAGCAAAGTTTGGGTTGTAATCATTACATGCATACAATGTACCGTAATGTGGATGACTCCTCGGATGGTCATGCTTGGGGCGAGTAATTTACACCATTCTATATGTCTTACCCATAATTACCATGCAAAATTGGAATTCAACTCTTTAGAATATTTTTTGGTGACTCACTTCGTCGGACAAAATGGCTGATGTTCCGGTACCGGTATACCGCCCGGGCCGGTATCTGCATGATGGCATGCGCATGGCAGTGCCCTAGGGCCTCCATGGCTATCGTGATCAGATCCGCCGGCCTTTGCATCTACAGCTAGGGCTCCTTTAGCTGCCCTTTACTATACTCATGCGCACTAGTCCTTGTCATTGAAATTTTGCCCAATGCACGTGATTGCCACGCGCAAACCACATGCTGTTCATGTGAACATGATCTCATTCGGCTTCTAGCCCAGCAGCATTCGGAATTGGTATCAAAATCCGCCTGAGTTCCTAAATTCTTTTCAAAAAATATTTTGTACAGATGCGATCTCAGATTGGACATGGGTCCCGTCTGACAGCTCAAAATACTCATGCTGTTAGTCAGTCGAATGAGAGTTCCTAATTCTGAAAGGCGTCTCAGAAACGATCTTACTACAGAAATGCTTAGTATACTTGTCATTTTTTCATTCTTCTCAACTCTTCACGGCTCAGATTCAACTGCTCAGGTGAGGCAACAAGGTTGATCTGACTTGGGTTTGTAGGCGATCTGATCTTTGTTGGGCCATCAATCTGCTGCTATATGACCAGAATCGTTCATATTATGGATTAACAAGACACTCATAAGGTCTGTGATGCGCTCCTGTGCGGGCTTCAATGACACTTTTTAGAGAGCTGTGTTGCAATTGTCAGAACGCCCCTGTACGCTTCTGGATAGAGGAATACGCATTTTCAGAGGGAGAGACCACTTTGCTTAGAGAGCAGATAGAGGTAAGAAGAATTACACCCGTTAAATTTTCTCAAATTGCCAGGGCGATTCGGGCTGCAGTCTTTGACAGTTGTGACATGCAGGCATCCAATGGCGCTGCCATGATAAGTGGCGAATCGTGGACAGAGTTTCTGTCCACCAAGGGATTCTTTGTTCCTGACAAATGGGACGTGTACTGGGCCAACAGACGGGTGTGCATGCTCTGGCATGATGATGCTTGCGGTGGGCCTCTCCCGGCCTTTTTCAGTCTCCTTTTCCTCAAATGGCTAATAATCTTGCTTCCGCAGGCATGCTTGAAAGCACTGCCTCACAGCCGAGCAGGCCAGAAAGTGAGCTGCATGCCAGGAATAGTAGCGCTTTCAGACAAGCGTCGCCTCATTGAAACTCTCACTAGCGCTTATGGAGAAGGGGCCTTCACCATTCTGCCTCGCACCTTCCTCCTCCCAGAGTTGTACTGGGATTGGCGCGTCTGGATACATGACCAGGTAACGCAATCCTACTGTGCTTGCTGCTCACCTTGCACACCCTTATAGAATTAACATATCTGTGCAGTGCCCAAGCTTGGGGGGCTTCTGTAATGACCCACTGTCAAGAGAATTTTCTGTGTACTCAGGCAGTGAGAGAGGGCGTGCAGGACAGGCTGTGGGTGTTGAAGGAGAATGCACACAGGGGGCAGGGGGTGGTGGTCCTCCCAGAGAAGGAGGCTGTGATGCGAGCCATCTCGGAACGAGGCAGAGATGGCGGTGTCCTCTACGAAATGTCACAAGCCTACATCGGCAACCAGCTCACTGTTGCAGGCAGAAAGTTCTACCTCAGGTGGGCTAGTGCTTCCTGGACAAAGCTGCTCAGATCCACTCAGAACGATGTCTTCTGCCTAAGTACATATCAGAACATAGTACCAGGTACTGATGATGAATTTTTCCTACGGCAATTGGTGTTACGATGCATCAAAAATTCATGCTGGCATTGCTTGGGCGTTGCAGGGTGTGGGTCATAGTGACAAACGCGGAGCCGGTGCGTGTGTATTTGTTCAATGGGGGTGTGCTGCCCTTTGGCTCCCTCAAGGAGGAGGCTGCGGCAGCCGGCAAGGAAGCTTCCTGCTCTGCAGAAAGAGGCCAGGAAGAGGGAACATGCGAGGCCTCAGGCACGCAGGATGAGCTCATCGTCAATCTGTGGAGGAACAGGGGAGAGGCTGTCATATGGAGCGTCGATGACCTCCGGCGGCATCTGACAGACACAGAGAATGATTCAAGCACAGCCTTTGACAGAATCTGGGCTGCCATCCAATTGGCAATAGGTGTGCGCGTTCCCCAGCCCGAACAGCGAAAAACAACAGCTCCAAGAAAGTATGTTGAGATCTAATTTCTCAACAAGACTTGCATGCAGGGCTCACTTTTGAGGCAGCGCAACCAGAGCTCAGTGAGGCAGCCAGGCAGCACCCCTCACCACAGGGTGTTGCATTTGAGGTGCTGGGAGTGGATTTCCTTGTTGACAGCAACTTGCGGCCCTGGCTCCTGGAAGTGAACGCTGTGCCCTCCATGGCACGGCAGGTGCGTGAGTGCCCCTTCTGCGCAAGCTATATTGGCTGCTCTCGGTGAACTCTTTGCTGATGAATTTGGTGCAATGTCATCCTGCAAGAGCTGTCTCAGACACCTGTATTTATGACATGTCTGCAAGGAATGCAGGTTTGAAGTTATTGTATGTGGAATGGTGTGCAGGTTCTAAAGTGCGCAGACTCGAAAGAGGGGTGTGAGAATACAACGGTGAATGCATTCGATCAGCAGAAGGCAGCTGTGGTTGGAAGCCTCTTCCAGCTGCTGCTCGCTACTGCTGGTCAGGCCACCAACAGCATGAAGGTGAGCTGCCTCTAGAATTGGAACACTATTTGTCAACTGAAGTACTCAGTTGATGGAGCCGCAAATGTTGTATCATCCTCCACATATGTTGACTTATCCTCCACATATTAGAGCGGCAGTGTAGGCAGAGGGGCGTATGTTACAGTAGCTCCCTTTTGAAGGGGCTTGAGGAAGCAGGATGGTGCACAGGGAGCGGGGGAATCAGAGATGCAGAGCCTTCTCAGTCAAGGAGCTGCAGAGATGGAGACTGCGCGCAGGGCCGGATTTATCCCCATCTGTGCGGCAGCAGAGGCAGCTGCGCTGTCAAAACGGCATCAGCCGCCATCTGTGGTAGGCAGTGGTAAAGAAAGCAGCAGTGCAGCGGCGCATAAGGACTGGGTTGCACGGGCATTCAGTGCCATCAAGGAGATTGGTATTCACATAGGGGAGTGGTGGTGGTCTGGGGAAAGGATTAGAGGAGTGTGGGTTGCCCTGGAGTGGGCGCCACGCAAAGTGGCACAGTTTCTGTTTTGGGCTGTTCCATCTGAATTGCTCCTTGGTCTGGCGGAAGGCGTGCCTGGAGCAGACACTGCGATCTTGTCCATGAAGAGACTGTCGGAAGACCGTGGCTGGGTTGCCGGCAGGACGTATGCTAGGTGGCAGCTACATGATAGCAGCACTGATGTATTGCGATGTAAGTGAGTGAAAGTTGTACTCTCTTTGAAGCAGGAAATTCGTTTGGGATCAGTCAGAACTGAGGGGAATCAACTGATCAGAAAAACATCGTAGAGTCCAAGGAAGCACAACATCGGCACGCCGTCGTCTTGAGGCTTTACGAATGTTGGTGCACAACACCAGCGCCATCAACCATCTAATAATCTCAACTACTGTACTACCCACTGTGTCAGATATTGTCAGATATGAACTCTGTGGTCTGAAGGAACATCAAAATACATTTATATCTATTCTTTGCATCTCAAGTGTTCTTGGCGTATGCCTTTTTTGTATTGACGCTCTTATGCGAAGGTGACCTTTAGTAGAGTGCTCAACACTTACCACTCAATACACAATGAGTTCTCCTGTAAGGCAGAGAGGATCTAAGGGTGCAACTGCCAAAAGCGAAATTGATGATCTGCCTGTTAGCAAAGACCTTCGAGTCAAAGGCTCAGAACCAAGAATGATTTTGCTCTTCAGAAAAGCAGCATTTTCAAAAATGGATCAATGGGACAAGGTGCGCGACTTGCTCCCTTCGCCAGCACAGAGAACTGAGCAATATACTGACCAACTTGACTGTGATCAACCGATGGAAGTCTCCAGCATGACCAACCGAGAACATTTGATAATCAGGAGGATCTCCTGGACTTGTTGTATTGGATGCGGCAAGTAATTGCAATACTGGCTGGTATAGCCTGGGGATTGGTGCCCCTCACCGGCCTCTATGCTTTCCTGAGGTGGGTGCCGTGCTGCTGTTGGAAATTAGCTACAATGAGTGAGGTTTGCACAGTCTATTCCCAAATTACCTTCCCACGGCAGCTGACTTATGCTCGGCTTGCAGCTTCATGGTGGTACTACTTGGAGCGCCGCTCCTATGGTATCAGGCGCAAAGGTGAGCAAATGCTACAGCTTCTTCAGCAAGGGCTGTTGGTCTTTTGTTCACCCCGCTGATCTACTGAGCTGGATCCTTGCGTGCAGGATTGATGAGGAGGAGTTTGGCGGGCATCAGAGTTTGGCAGGGGAGGGAACTGCACCATCGATGGCCCTGTTCCTGGTAGGCAGTCGCAGGCACCTCGTGAATGTTGTTCTTTTTCTTTGTCTTGCCACTCAGGAAGGGACCTTTCCAGCATAAGTTGTACTGCTCGAAGGCAGCTCCGCCAACAGAATCTTGAATTTGGCGTCTCCACTGACTCGCAAATATTGGCTGTGTGCTGCAGCTGGTATGGATTGTCACGTACACATTTGTGCACGCTGGCTGAGCAGCATCCTTACCACATCTGGCGATGTGGGCCTCTCGATGCTACCACATCATGGGTGCATGATTGGGTGTTTCCGATCATATCCGAGGAGCGAGGTGTGCTGGCATGAAGCTCCAATGAAGTGTGAAGTCAGAGTGCTCAATCCTTGTCCAGAGGACGTGTTGTACTCGTGCAGCTACTGCCGCTCTGCTGCGGTCGGGGCGTCTGGTATCAGCAGAGAAGCAGGTTGGCACAGGTCAATTTTAGATGCTAGATTCTAATTGGCAGCTGTGATCTCCAATTCATGGCGCATAAGTCTGCACGTTCAGTAGAATTGGTTGCCGGCTGCCAGCGGACTGCTGACAACGTGCATTTGTCAAGTTCTAGACATGCTTCATCTGATCCGGCTGATAGAGTTGGGACTCGGATTGCTGTGAAGGTAGGGCGTAAAAGTAACATTCCCATTTGATGGTAATTTCCTGCATTAATGACTATTCACCATGCGCTGCATATCATTTGCCATAGCTTAGCCATGTTTTTGGTTGGAACGCCAGCTGGCAGATCTAGATGCAATTTGCAAAGGCTTACCATGCATGCCAGGTTCATGGACACTTTTGCCCATGCGCGGTCATTTCTGATCTGCATGTGGAGTGCTATAAGCCTGAGCATACACTCAAATCACTGAGCAGCCACCTCATTGGAAAAATTGAAAGATATCAGTCCTGTCTGGTCAATGGTGGGGGTCGCAGTGCCCAATGGGCAGCCCAGTGCTGCTGCCCGTAGTGTCCCTTGGATGAACATGCTAGCGATGTGTTTGAGTGAAGCAGCATTGCCAACTCAACACAACCTTGCGGTCGATAATCATCGTTTTAGGCAGCGAGGATCCGCTCGAAGCGGTGGCTTTGTTAGATTTTAAGCCTAGTTCTCGATGGGGCATCTTGTCCATATTGAATCTGATCACAGTAGGTGACAGGGCCAAAACAGTTCATACTACATAGAATTTACAGAACGATTATTTATGCGTAACAAAGGAGCATGCCTGCTCACCCACCAGACTCTCCCGCACCAATGATCTCAAAAGTGATCCGCAAGACATGAAGGCCTTGGCCTGTATCACTATTTCAGGAGCGTGACTTATTGTTCAACTTACAATAATATATGCTTGAGTTCTTTCAAGGCTTCCAAGGCTCCAAGCAGAAAGTCGAAACGCTCGTCCTGGGGAGTGATGAAACTGCACCGGGACGGTAGCTCTTCTATTTTGCAATCGAGAGGGTGCAATTATGTCAAAATCGAGTGATAAGCGGTCGCCGAAAGCAGCGAAGGGGTCTCTCAAAGGCCAGAACGTTACCACCCATGCACCAACCTCAGCAGAGACTGGGACCAAAGCCAGCTGGAGCATGAGGCATGGCCAGAGCAATTTGCGATGGGGAAAGCACTTGCTGATCTGGTGCCTCTTTCCCGGGCTGACCATATTGGCAGCACTTTTGCTCACATGGACTCAGAGCACACAGGGTACAAGCCACCTCATGCAGCATCATAGCATGCACTTGCATTGCTGATTTGCCGCTGAAAGACAGAAAATTGGAGACTAATTGTGTTTAGTGAGCTGCAGGTGTCTGGTTTGATTGGGGAGGAGCCAATAGAGGGGCTGGGCAGCGTGTTGGGGTGGCGAATGGGGTGTTTCCGGCTGGCTGCAAGTGGCGCGATGTGCAGCATGATGGCGGTGAGAAGGATTTCTGGGCCGTGGAAGAGTACGAGTACTGGGATGAGGGCAAGCAAGTCTGGACGAGCAAACGGCCCCCTGCATGCATTGTTCAAGGCCATGCAGGCTCAAATGAGTGCGCCCACATGCATCCTTGTTTATTATGTTGGGAGCAAGGACGATCATGCATTGCATGTTGCAAGGCAACATTATGAAGACCTATGAGACGCATGCAAAGAGCAACTCTGAATGGAAATTTGCTGCATGTGCTGCCAGGTGGGAGACTGAGAGGCTGGGCTCACCAAGGACAGAAGTCAACTGTACAGTCACGCACTGCGTCTACCAGAATCTCTGGTACAACAACGGCCGTTTCTTTCTGCTGGTTGATGGCCCTGATGCAGTGGTAAGTCACTGTCACCTTCATTGCAAAGATCTACTGTGCGCAAGAAGCACAATTGCCATCATGGCTTCCAGGAGCCTTACTTGAATGCATGTTGAAGTCAGTCTGATTTGTGATCAGACTGGGTGGAAGATGACGCGGAATCAGGATCTCAACATTCTGCATGTGGACAATGCAACGGCGTTCGTTGACAACCTGCAATGGCGCATGGTCACCAATGACACCCTCCTCTTTGACTTTGTCTACTTCCTTCATCCGGTGCGACACGAGCATCGCCTGTCAAGCCACAGTCTTGGGTCGATGCCTTTGTCTTACCAGAGAATCTCAGGAGCCTTGCTGGCTTCCGTGCATGCCTGAAATGAAAGTTTGCAGCCATGTTGTGAACTCTGCCTGTTGCTTTGTTTGCAGACTGCCATTGGTCATTGGGGAGAGATGATGTTTCCCCTATTTTCAATCCTGAAACGGGAGCCCCACTTCCAGTGGCCGCCAGCCCAGTTTGTTCTCCTGCATTTGAAGAAGGTGATCCTCTGCCGAGACTTTGCCAATTTTTTCTCATCTGTGGTCCAAGACTGTTCCAGTACAACTATTAGTGCCGCGTCGATCTGGTAAGCTGTATTCAGCTGGATGGACTGGCATGCACAACAGGTACATCTTTTGGAGTGGGCGCGAGCTGTGATTGCAACGACCTTGGGAGTGTTGCCTTCACGTGCCCTGCCACCACTCCTGATGCAGCAGGAGGTGGACTCTGTCTGGGACCAGATCTGTACGTCATTCTCACCCCTGGCAACATCATTGACCTGCGGGCAGTGTGTCCAGTGTGTCCAGTGTTACAGCTGCCCTCTAGCTGCCATCATGGTGTCATCACATTAATGTGGATTGCACATTTCAGTGGTAGACAGGGAAACCATTGGATTTTGGCACTGGCTGTGCATGGTATGAATATTGATAGTACAGGATTGTAATGGCAGCTCGACTGTATGGTGCAGTGTCGCCGCTGGAGGGGTTTGGGCGGAGGGAGTGGGTGTGCTTTGAGAGGGCTCTGGTGGTGCGCGACATGTTCCTGGGCGGAGAACGCACATTCCTCAATCAGGAGGACGCCCGCGCCTTCCGCTCCATGATTTACGCCCTGTACGGTGAGGGAGTCACACATGCAAGCAGAGGAAGTATCTTTCTCTCTCTCTCTCTGAGTAGAATATTTTGTGAAGAAAGTGAGTCTTTGTCTTGGTAGCGCTGGGCTTTTTGGTAAACGTGACGGCTCAAGGCTGCTTGATGTGCAGGGCTGCCGCCGCCCACCGAGCGGCCGGTGCCGCGCGTGATCACTTTCCAGCGCAAGCGCGCGAACCGCCGTGTGGTCAACGAGGAGCAGCTGATCAGCCTGCTCAAGGAGTTTGGCGAGGTGCTTACTGCCTCCCTTTCCTGGCAGAACGACCAGAACATTTCTCGAGTTATGCTCAGTATAATGCACAGCATCTGTGATCCCACAGTGGGTCAAGGTGACATGGGCTGGGGGCTTGAGGTTGCGCGATGAGAGGTGCAACCTCGACGGGTGCATTGAGGTGTGTGGTGCATGTGGCAAGGTGCATGTGGTGGAGTTCAACTCGTCGACACCGTTTGAGGAGCAGCTGCACACGATGGCGGGGACAGGGGTGTTTGTCAGCGTGCACACCTCCAACCTGGCCAATGCACCCTTCCTGCAGCCGGGCAGCGCTGTCATTGAGATCATCCAGCGCAACTGGATCTGGGATAACCTGGACAGGTCCTTCCAAGTGCGGTGCTGCAGCATGCATTCATTTTAATCGTGGAAATTCCACTTAGTCAAGAGGTCCCATGGAAACGTTGTTTGATTTCGCATGATCTGCAGGGCACCACGTGTTCCCTTGAATGAAGCAGAGTTGTGAAATTTGATGCATGCAATTTTGACATTTCTGCAAATGTAAGTTTATGAAACACCAAAAGAGGGGAAGCTGCTCGCGCGCAGTTACAAACGGCAAGGATGGGGGACATTCACCATTTTGCCTGGCGAGCCCGCTTTAGGAACCAGACCATCTACATCAACAAAAGGGACGGGGAGCGCTTTGGGGATTGGGAGCCTCTACAGTGTTCGGTATGCTACTGTATGCTGCCTGTAGACTCTTCACCAGTGCCACCAAAGAACTAATGCATGCTGAATTGTTTCATGCATCTATGGTCTTTTCTAATAAATGGATTTAATGGGACGCATGTTGTGCTTCAGACGGAGGACTGTGTGGAGGCGCACACGAATGTGGATGTGGTTGTCAACCTGGACGAGTTCAGGGCCTTGCTGGAGAGCCGTCTTCCCCTTGTCTATGGTGGTGCTAGCGTTGATGAGGCTGCACTGCCCTGGCCACCCATAGAGTAGCTAGAATAAATTACATGTAGGCCCTTTCAGATCTCCGTACAAGATAGTGTGGGTGAGGTAGAGTTTGTTGCATCCCTGGCAGTCTGGAAACTTGCCTGGGGATGCTTCTTCAACATGTACAATTGGACTTCCAGTATATAAGGGGTGTCCGGATACTACATGAAAAGCATCAGCTGATCTGAGATGTAAGAGCAAGCTGGCTGCACATCATTCCCTGACTGCTACAACGATGTACAAGAAAAAGTCTGCGCTGTGCAGATTGGCATGGCACCAGGCGAGTGGCGCGTCCAAGTCTGGTGAAACACCATTGATGAGGGCTTCTGCAGGCCTTCCATTCACCAGCAGATCTTTCTCTTGCATGGTAGCACTGCCCCCCTCAGGCTTTTCATTTGTGCTGCTGACAGCTTCTACGATCTCTCCTTTGACTTCTCCCTCAGCATCGGCTGCATTCCCATCCTGCAACCATGCAGCTCCACTTAAGAAACAAAATGTTAGCATTCATGTTCCAGGAAAGAGAGGCAAATGCAAGCTATGCAGAACAGAGGCAAGTGCGAGCTATTCAGCGGTCATCTCACCAGTTTGTCTCGCTGCTCGGAGCTGCTGACAATGCCAGCTGTTGAGTTCGTGGCTTCTGGTTTAGCACACAGAGCGGACAGCAGCTCCCTCAGCACCTCCCCCAAGCTCCTCAGCGCGCCAGTCTCAGTCACCGTCTCCACTGGCCGCGATGTGTACTGTGTGGCTGTGTCCAGGCTCGCCATGTACCCTATCACCAATCCAAAAAACCCATCATATCTTCAGGTCCAGCTGTATTATATGGTCTAGTGATAACAATCATGCCGCACGCCACTCTCCCTGGCCCGAGCATGCTGGACATGCATGCTGATCTCTGAAGGGGAACTAGGTCATATTCAGACGTTTTACCTCCATGAGACTGTCGGATGTACAGCCTCAAGGGCACTGAGGGCCTGCGCTCCCCTCGCGCCTTAGGGACCATCAGCAGAGAGCTGCAGACGGATGCATACTGCTCTGCATCCCCCTGCATGAATAAAGAGCCTTGTCATGCCGGCTGTTCCGAACAACTCAGCCAGTTGCAGAGATCAATTATGCACCAGGCACATGCGGGTGCAGGACGGCTGCTCACCGCTGTGACAGCATTCCACATGTCATTCTGAGCCTGCAGGGCCATGTCCATGACGCCGCGGGCGCTGCCCTGACAGATGTATGCAGCTTCCTGCGAGCAAGTAGTCCGTGATGAGCAGAAGCTTGAGAATTATACAAGAGCCACCACCCGTCACAGCAGCTCTATGCTTACCAGCACCATCGTTACCATAATCTGCTAAGACCAGCATGGGTGGCTTGGCTGCGCACCTTCAGGGAATTGAAGTAGGCTGCCCTCAAGCTGGAGTCCCCATCCCATCTGAGCAAGACATCTGATGGAAAAGCTCGGAAGTGGACCTGTGCCAGGTGCACACTCTGTCACAAACGCGCATCTGCATGTGGTCCACAACGTCCTGCTTTGAACAGTGTGAGAGACCTGACGTCCAGCAGCGGCAGCCACCACTAGCACATAAATCAAGAAGACAGGCTAAGAGCAGCGCACAGTGAGTCGCCAGGGCTGCTCGTGATCGCTTGTCAGGAGGTCGTACAGAACTCCCACTGGGACTTGCCTGCACGGGTACAGCACCTGGATCTGATCAATTCCAAGTTACGTGCAGGGTACTGTCCCTTAATGCTATGCATGCAAAGACACATGTGGGCACTCTCTGGACTCACCAGGGCAGAGGAATTCGCTTGTATTCAAACCAAGGACTATCTGTTCCCGGTGGCAGGACATCCTGGAAGCATAGAGAAAGAGATTGATGCACAGAGCTCCTCTAACGCATCACATGCTAAGGAACCAACCAAAGGTGACCCACCTTGAAGAATTCAAGAGCCTGTGCTGCAACCGTGGGTAGGTATCCAAGCCTGAAAGCCAGTGCCTGCCCAGGAGACACCAAGCTCAGAGAATCAGGACAAGGCGCTTCATTCGATGTGTGAGCCGAAGCGATTCATAAAGAGGCGTTGTAAAGATCGCTTGTCCTCTATGTGACTTACATAAAGCGGTGAAGGCGTGTCCAGGGACGTTATTTCGTTGGAAGCCAGCACAAGCTTCAAGGGGATCTACGTAACAAATGAAGTGTAAGGACGAAAAAACCAATCTAATGGGTTATAAGCAGCAGGGGGACATTTTTGAAAGCTTGATCAAACCTGTCCAGCCCAATTTGCTTCTCTGATGGCCTTCTCTGAAGCCACCATTGGAAATTTCAGTGTGTACCAAAGTGTCCCTAATCGGTTCGGGTTTGGGGCAGATTTGTTGTGGCTATTTGAAGACGAAGTATCATTGTCTCGATCGGAGAGAACGAAAGTATTCAGTGCACCTCATGTTCTCCTATGGTGCATCAGAGTCTGGAGAATTGGATAGAAGGCGGCTTCACATGTGCATTCTCTTCTAAAAATAAATAACATCTTAGAGAAATGAACGTGATGCTCCTAAAAATCCGTTCGTAAGATCTGTTTTGGACAGGTGCCCGCAGGTGACTCAGACTGACTCAGCACAGATCTGCACAGCAATCAATGCTGTGTCTGGCGTGAACGGATGTTCCATTTCCCTTCATGTGATGCAATTATGCATTGAGAATCTTGGTTTATCTGTATGCGAGTGAAACTTGTGAATCCCCTGTGAAAAAGCCAGTGGGATTGGTCAGCACGATGTTTGCTGCATTGGTTCGGAAAGCAGGCTTGCGTGATCAGTTCCATCTGGTGAATAGATTTTCAAGCACAACTGCAGATGCCACGAAGGTGAGTCCTAGGTAACGTGCACCTCACAACCAGATCACAATATTGAGAGGCATGGCACGGACTCGCCACATTCTGTGTTCCTTGCTGATGGCAAGCGCTGATCACTTATAAATTTGCAGGTTGGATTTATAGGACTTGGGGCAATGGGAACTCGAATGGCAGAGAACCTGAGAAGATCAGGCTATGGGTTAGTGGTGCACGACACCAGTATTGCTGCATTGGACGCCTTCTGTAAGCATGAGGGTGTGGAAAGCGTGTCAACTCCCGCTGCTGTAGCCGAAGAAGAAGGTAGTCTGTGAATGAGTCCTATAAACCTGCAATTTCCAGATGTGATGTGTCGGAGACATGACAACTTGCAAATGGCAGGTGTGGCAGTAATCATCACCATGCTGCCATCCTGCAAGCACGTCATGGATGTGTACTGTGGCACAGAAGGCATTCTTTCAGCAGAAGGCTCGCCCCTTGCTCCTCACTGTCTCTTCAACAGGGGCTGCTCTTGCAGGCTGATCAGTCTGAGATTGCTGTGCCAGTGAGGTCAAGATCACACAAGTGCTTGTTACAGGTGGGACGAGACCATCATTGTTCATTGACTCATCCACCATCAATCCTGTGACTGCTCAGAAGCTGGCCCAGAAAGTTTCTGAAACATCTCTGCACCGCGAGTCTCAGCCCTTTCCTGGATGCAGCGCTCGCAGCCCCATGATGGTGGATGCACCTGTGTCTGGCGGTAAGCTGGTGACGCCCATGGCCTGAAGATGTCTTATCTCAATGCAATGCATTGATGTCATGCCAACCTGCGCTCCTCCATGACTTGTCATATTGCTCTTGGCATTTGCAGGGATTACTGGTGCAAGTGCAGCAACCTTGACATTCATGGTGAGAATCATTTAGAAGTTGTTCCGCTTTTTAGACAGCAGAGCGCTGACCTTAAAGGAACAGATTTGGCAATGATACCCGTTTTATTCATTGCAGTGCGGCGGCGATAGGAATGCCGTGAGTGCCGCAGGACCCTTTTTAAAAAGTATGGGAAAGAAGTCGTGGCATTGTGGAGCGGCAGGAATGGGACAGGCTGCCAAGGTCATATTCTTGTGAAATGCAATGTAATGCTGGAAACTCTTGTGAAATTCTTCCAGGGCATGAGATATTTGTTTGCGGCTTTAAATTTGAACTTATGATGCGTAGGTATGCAATAATCTAGCGCTAGCAATACAGATGGTCAGCATAGCAGAGGCTGCAGCGTTGGGAGGTCGGCTTGGCATGGATCCCAAGCTACTGGCAGACATATTTAATTCGTCCTCTGCAAGGTGTTGGACCTCCGACTCATATCACCCTGTCCCGGTGCGAGACCTTCGCCATATCTATACTCTGTGCAATATATCGCAGGCTGAAATTCAGTCGTTTCTGCAGCGCTCTCTGCTAGCGAGCAATGATGGTGTTCTTCGATCTATACAGGGAGTCATGGCTGATGTGCCAGCATCCAAGGGCTACAAGGATGGGTTTGCCACTCGACTCATGATCAAGGACCTTGGTCTTGCAATATCTGCGGCAGAGCATGCTGGCTCAGCAACGCCCATGGCCAATGAAGTTCTGAAGCTGTACCAAAAGGTAGGTTTGGTCGAAATTGCTTGCCGGGCCCTGATGCGCATCATACCTTTTGCTCAAATCTGAAGACAGGCAAGTATGCTGAGCTGAGGGAAATGCCTGCCATTTTTCAGGTTGCAGAAGATGCAGATGACCGCCTGGATTTTGGTGCAATCTACAGATATGTCTATAATGGAGATGCAGCAGATGCCAGTGGAGGTTCTTGAACGCAAAGTTTGAGGTTGCCCAGTAAAACTTGCAGGTCCACCCAAAACTCACATAGGATCCCTGGCTGCAATACAAATCCAGATCCTTGAGCTCCATTGTCAATTGCAAGCGATTTGCACAGCTGTCAGCAGTTCGATGATGTACAAACAGTCACGATAGCCTCTGAGAGAGATCAAACTCTGGAAAATTCAAGACCTGAAGCTCAGGAGAAGGATTTCTCTCTTGTTTGATGCTCCATCATCAATCACATCCACGACCTTCACTTCAAATGTCCCATCCTGCTTTACAAGCCGAGTAAAAGAGGCAGTGCCACCGCCTACTCCAAAGTAATAGGATTTTGCGGCTATCCACGCCTTACCCACATCGGGCTTCAGACACTGTACAAACGCACACAACATAATCAAAGACCTCTGTACATTACTTGATGTGTTCTGCATGTGAATGGTGTCATTGCAGCCAAGAAAAGTACCTGTCTGATGCAATTGAGAAGCTGCTGTTGTGAGTCAAGGCTGTACACAGTCTCTGCAGAAAGGACAATGTCATATGTTCCCAGGAGACCTTCCGTTTTCAACAATCTGGGCAACCCAGCCCAGTCACCTACACCAACCTCAGAGTGGTCAGCATCCAGCGGGCCAGTCACGAGCACACATAAGGCGCAGACTTTTCAAATTGTCGCTCTCACATGCACGGAAGGAGAGTCACCTGCAAAGAATCGTGAGCTGGTCGATGTACAGTCCTCTGCATGTTCTCTACCAGCTGCTGTATTTGCTGCGACATTGGGAGCGGTGAGGGCCCTCAAAACTTCCCCATTGTAATCCTGCAGCAGTTTCTCTCCAGTGTAATCGAGCATGCATCCGTCAAATAATGCTGCTATTGCCGCTTTGTACCAAGATCCAAATGGTAGTAACCTGCAGTTGCTCACCTGGAAGTGCACCTCGGCACCAGCCCTCAAGAGGAGTATTCCTGGTATCCCTTGACCGCAACCCAGTTCCAGTGCCCTTGGCCGACCTTGCAGCTGTGGGTAGGCATGCTGGTCAAAGTCTTGCAACTCAAAGTGCTGACACATGAAGCGCGCCAAATCTACTGCACACTCCCACAGCTTGAAGCCTCCTGCATATGTATGTCAGTTTGAATATGCTTGTCGCCAGCAGGAAGGAAATACACCAAGCTCTGTGAGTGTGCTCTACGCCATAAGGAATTACCCTCATATTTCCCAGGGATGAGATCGCTGTCTGCCAGACCCTCTTCTTGAAGCATATTAGATGCTGCCTCGCTCGACAACCTACCCTGCCCATGCAAGCAAATCTTCAGTTGTCGGCATCAGGATGCAAGTAGCATCCTGGCACAGTCGCATAGTAATGAAGTACTTCCATACCTTTTGCAGGCTCAATCCCGGCGCTATCTCCACAACATCAGTGAGCAAATTTTCTCTGAGTGAGTGCGGACCGCCTGTGGAGGACTCTTCCCTGCCTTCAGCTTCCTGCACGAGGTGCTGTTTCCTGAGATGCTAAAGATCTTAAGGGTTGTTGCTCTACTTGTGCAATCTTCCATCGGTGACACGAACAGTGGACTTTGTGGAGCAATATGCATAGTGAACCTGGCTGAAAAGGAGCAATTCTTCTGCGGGCAAGGCTGCATCGTTATCTTTTCCTATAACCTGGATGCGCTCTGGGGTTGTGTCATCGCTGGCAAAATTGAATCTGAAAGGCTCGTTCTGCTCAAACATCATGAAATACGATCTGACGATCATGACGATCTGTCAAGCACAGCAAAGATCCTTTCATTCCAATCCCACACACATCAATAATTTTGACATAGAAATTCAAGTAAATGCAAAGCGATCGACACTGAAGCAGTTGTACTGGTCCCGGGACATGAGTTTAGGACTGCTTCGTCATGAGATGACGTGGCAGTGACTAACCTCCGCAGGCGGCCCACGCTGCTGTTGCTTTCCCCCACAGGAAATTCCAATACAGCCTCATAACAGGAAGAATTTAGTACATTTGCATACTTGCTGACATTCTACAAAAGTGTGCGTGACGATCCTTAAGTTATCGTAGTCGCCGAAAAGTGTATTTCTAGTACCCAAGAGTGCAAAAACGCGGGTCCTGTATTGCAAGACCTTCCACGACTGTACACTAGTTTGATATTGCTTATTACTTAGGCAGGAAGATCGACAGAAAAGGCTGAGGGCAACCGCCCAAAATGGTCCTGTATAACTTCAAGACCATTCAGGTGGTGCCCACGGCCAAGGACTTCATCGATATCGTCCTTTCCAAGACACAACGCCAGACTCCCACAGTCGTTCACAATGGATGGGCAATCAATCGTATCAGGCAATTCTACATGCGCAAGGTGAGGTTCACACTATTTCTCCAGAAAAGCCTCCTTTGCTTCTGCTTTTGCAGGGAGTTGTGAACATGGCGGAGGTGATCATGTGCTTACACTCTGCGTCCTTGGCGCGCAGGTCAAATTCACACAGTCAAATTGGCATGAGAAGCTGTCAAAGATCCTGGACGACTTTCCCAAAGTGGACGATATGCACCCGTTCTTCGGAGACCTGCTGAATGTGCTGTACGACAGAGATCACTACAAGCTGGCCTTGGGCCAGCTCCACACAGCACGCAACCTGATTGACAAGGTTTCCCAGGGTGAGTTGGCAGCCTTCAGTCAGCAAATCCGCAGTGTTTATTGAGAAAATCCCGAGAGGAAATGTGTGTACCTGAGCGCCTCCATTGACTGTGATGCCTCTTTTGCTGCAGACTATGTGCGCTTGATGAAGTACGGCGACTCATTATATCGATGCAAGGAGCTGAAGCGCGCAGCGCTGGTGATCCTCAGGCGACTTCACTTACATTCGATACATTCCGAGAGCATGACTCTCTGCTGCAGTCCAGTGTGTGGTGGTCACAAAGCTTCTGTGGACTTCCAAATGAGACGCAAATGTCTGGGTGCAGGGTCGCATGTGTACCATAATGAAGAAGCAGGGGCCCAGCCTGGCCTACTTGGAGCAGGTGCGGCAGCACATGAGCAGGCTACCCGCCATCGAGCCCAACACAAGGACGCTGCTCGTCTGTGGCTACCCCAACGTGGGCAAGAGCAGCTTCATGAACAGTGCGCCTCTGCCCTCCTGCCTTGGTTGCAGATGGTGTTGTTTGCATTTTCTAGCTTCAATCCTCACAGTTTCTCTATAAAGAGCTTGTCCCCATTACCGTGGCAAGTGTGTGACGATGGCGTTGTCGTGGTGGTGCAGAGGTCACTCGCGCAGATGTGGATGTGCAGCCGTATGCGTTCACCACAAAGTCGCTGTTTGTGGGGCACATGGACTACCGCTACCTCAGGTGGCAGGTCATCGACACACCAGGCATCCTGGACAGGCCCCTGGAAGAGCGCAACACCATCGAGATGCAGGTCTGTGTGCTTCTTCACTAGGGCCCAGCTATCAATTCTTCTATGCACGGTTGCCGTTGACGATGCCGTCCATTCGCAAACTAGAAGGTAGTAGAGGTTTATGTGATTGTTTGGCCATCTGTGCCACTGTCATTGACATGTGGTTCTGGCGGGCTGCAGAGCATCACAGCCCTGGCGCATCTGAGGGCTGCAGTGCTGTACGTTATGGACGTGAGCGAGCAGTGCGGGCACACGCTGGCGGAGCAGGCCGCGCTATTCCACTCCATCAAGCCCCTCTTCGCCAACAAGCCCCTGCTCATCGTGGCCAACAAGACGGACGTGACCTCAATTGACAGCCTGTCAGCCGAGGACAGGGCCATCCTGGACGAGATGGTCAGCGAAGCCGCAAAGATGAGCGGTGCGAGTCAATTCTTTATGGGCACATCTCCTTGTGCTCGGCGACAGTGCAGACATTGATGCTCTGAGATGATGACGAGCAGGGGATGCTAGCTGTGGCTGACGAGGCAGTTGTGGGCGGTGCAGGTGTGGCACCCGGGGACGCCAAGCTGCTGACAATGAGCACACTGACAGAAGACGGGGTGATGGCGGTCAAGCAGATGGCCTGCGACCGCCTGCTCGCCTCCAGGGTGGAGGCCAAGCTGCAGGTCAGCCTGCGCTATTTTCATGCTCTTGCAGCTTGCCAATGCCTGTTGTTGTCGACTTCTTGCACCTAGTTCGTGAGTGGCACTGAGGGAGGGATTGGGCCTTTAAGCATGGCATTATGTTGCTGCGGCAGGGCAAGCGCATCCAGGATGTGGCCTACCGGATGCATGTAGCCACGCCGGCGCCGCGCGACAGGCAGGCGCGGCCACCCATGATCCCGCCCACCGTGGCGGCTGCGCGTGCCCGTGCCGCCGCCGCTGCCGAGCCGGCCAAGAAGAAGACCGAGAAGGACCTGCAGGTGCCGCTGCCATCCTGGATGATACATTTGTCAGCTCCTGTGAACCAACGCTGCCTTGTCGCATTGCCGGGCTGCCCTGGGGGTTGTTCATGCATTTTCCTGCCACTGAGCCTGGTCTTGGAATGGGCCAAAAATGACAATGGGCTGATGGGGCTGCGTGTTTGGTTACGCAGGAGGAGAATGGTGGTGCTGGAGTGTACAGCGCAGACATGCGCAAGAGGTACGCGCTGGAGGATCCCTCGTGGCGCTACGACATCATGCCGGAGATCATTGAGGGCCACAACGTGCTGGACTTTGTCGACCCGGACATCGAGGCGCGCCTGGAGGCCCTGGACCGCGAGGAGGAGGCCATGGCCGCCGCTGCAGAGCTGGAGGTGCGCTCCTGATGCATAATTCCGTTTGTCTCATTTAAATAGCCTTGCAAACTTTCCAGATGGTCAGGGCTTCCACTTGTGCACACAATAATTTGTTATTGCATGGATGGCTGCATGTCAGAGCTACCTTAGGAGAGATATTTCTTGAATGTAGTGACTGCCGTCAGTGTTGTCCTGGGAGGAGTTGGTAAGTGTCCTGCTCCACTGCACTGATATGTTGCTGTGTGCTGCCAGGGCGATGACATGGATGAGGACGATCTGACGCCGGAGCAGAGGCAGCTGCTGAAGCAGATCCGTGCGCGCAAGACCATCGTGGTTGCCGCGCACCGCCGCAAAAAGAGCGCCGCCAACAACGCACCCGTCAAGCCGCGCCGCCTCGACGCTGACCGGTCCTCCACCACAAAAAACATGAAGGCACGACCTCTCCATTTATGTCCATTTGTGTTTTCGATTCTCTAGGTTCCGTACTCAAGACCCATACAAGCATCACAAATCACCCAGAGTCGAAGGTATCTGATATTGAGCATGTGCACTTTGATCAGCAGTTTCCCCCTGTATACCTCTAGTGCCATGCTGTTTGAGTGATGCCCAGGCTTGAATGCCACTTTGCTGAGGCAATAGCAGACGAGGAGAGTGTGCTGACAGATTGGGAATTCATGGTGCAGGCGTCTTTGGCGAGGGTGGGCGTGGATGCCAGCGCAGCAGTTGCGCGGGTGCGCGCGAGGAGCGTGAGCAGACAGGGCCGCAAGCGTCTGAGGAGCGCCTCTGCAGCAGCACCCGCAGACATGGAGGTGGACGGCAGCCAGGCACCCCCCAAGAAGCGCATTCATTCATCCAAGTCCAGGTCAGCACTGCACCTCCTTGCTCACGTGCTTGGCATCCACTGCTTTGGTCCCTTTAAAACACACGGCACGCCCAGCTTTAGCTGCTTCCCACTGTTGTATTCGAGCATCAGGCAGACCTTGGCTAGTCACCATTCTTAGGAGATGCAATATCGACTGGGATCACTGGCTGAGGGACCGTTCTGATGCCCAGATGGGGCACTTTTTGCAGACAGCCGGCCAAGGTGTGGTAGTTGACGTGGCTTCTGTGGGTGTTGCAGGTCCATGTCTCGCGGCAGGGCGCTGAGCACAGCCAAGCCGATCGAGGGGCGGGGTCTCAAGAACGAGGAGCAGCACAACAAGGCCATCAAGATCCACGACAGGATGCAGTACCGCATGGGCAAGGCTGCGCGCAGGGGAGAGGCCGACAGGCACATCCCAGACCTCAAGCCCAAGCATCTGTTCTCCGGCAAGCGCGGCATCGGCAAGACAGACAGGCGATGAGGCTGTCTGCTGTGTCACACCATGCCGTTGTTGTGTCCTTGTCTGTGTGCATCTGTGGTGCACGTCTGGTCCAACTGTCTGAGAATATCCTGCTTGTCCTGTCATGCAGAAAAGTAGCCTTATCTAGAGCAGAAACATTCGCCAATGAAGAAAGTGCATGACCATAATATTTCTACCTAGACAAAAGAATGCAGACATCAAGGCAGAGCAAGCTATATAAAAAATAGTTGCTTGACAGAAGCTGACCGTTGATCAGAGCAAGCCAGGGGCATGAGTAGTAATTTGTGCAGAGCGTTGTGCACCTTGTATGCTGCATGATGAATGAGGCAGAGGGTGAAGGCGGTGTTGAATTGCTTGACTGACAGCTCAATGTGCTGTGATCCTCGTGGCAAACGATTGAATGGAACACGCCAAGTGCAAAGTGAAAGACTCAAGCTTCAACGCCATTTTTACAATTTTGCACTGCAATCTTCAATGCAAATTGATGCTTTATATATGTACTTCATTAAATATTGCCATACTGCTTTTGGAAGGAGCTGCTCACTTATTGAAAAGAAATCCCCAGTGAAGAACAATTGGCCCACATAATCAAAACAACGACTGCACTGAAGAAGAGTTGTACACGCGCCAGATGGTCTCCCCTAACAAGTTGGCCACCGAAAGCACAGTGAGCTCAGGGAAGGATTTCTCTTGGGGCACTGGAATGGTGTTTGTGACAATCACTTCCTGGAACACCCCTGAACTGAGGCGCTCGACAGCTGGCGGTGAGAACACCGCATGCGTGGCGCATGCATACACCTCCCTGGCCCCCTCTGCATGCAGCACCTTTGCCGCATTTGTTATCGTCCCTGCAGGCACCAGGCAGCACAAACCTCAGCACATACCCTTATATCACTCATCCAACAACCTCCTTGCAGCTAGTCATCACAGGCCTGAAAGCGCACTGCTTGGCACCAAATCCCTCACAGGCAGCAAGCACTGTTCGATCTCTGTGCTACCTAAATGCTTCCCCAGGGTGGCACAACCGGCTGCTGCTTTCGCAAGACATCAACCATGTGCCGGTAGATCTATTATGTACTTGTCGAGCACGGCAACTCTCTTTCGGAGTACTATAAGCGTTCATGCGCCAAAGGGCGCACCGGCGGTGTCGATCATGTCGTCCACGAGGACGGCCACCTTGTCCTTCACGTCGCCAATCAGGTTCATGACCTCGCTCACATTGTGCGCGCTCCGCCGCTTATCCACAATCGCCAGCGGCGCGTCGTTCAGCTTCTTCGCGAACGCGCGCGCCCTCGCCACGCCACCCACATCCGGCGACACCACCACCTGCGGCAACATCGCACATGCACTCCCTCAGCCATGTCCAACCCCTTCACTTCTTCCCATAAATACCTGGCACAAGCATGTTCAGGCGGATCTCCTTTGCCAAAGTAGTGGGTTGTGCAGTGAGCTTGACTTGCCCTGCAGGCACATCACAGACTGCAGTGTTGAGAGGCAGATAGGACGGTAGTGGTGGTGGTGAGGAGCGCACCAGGTCTCCAGTGCTGATGCGCTTGGAAGCGAGGTAGTCGAGGAGGACTGAGTCCCCATAGACATGGTCGACTGGGATGTCAAAGTAGCCCACGCACTGCCCCGAGTGCAGGTCCATTGCCAGCACGCGGTCGGCCCCTGCGGCCAATTAATACAGCCTTTAGGGTGTTTCGTCCCGGTGACCCCTCACGCTGCTGACCATGCACCCGCAATTGTATGAGACTCTGTAAACTCCCAGCCCCAGCACAACAGACGCCTACAGCGTCTTGGTGGAATCAACGACAACCCATCTGATGATGCCCTGGAACACCATGGCCAAGGCGTGTGAGCAAACACGCTGGAAAAGGGATGTTATTGGCAGGTCAGCAACCTTGCAGGTGTGAAAGGGGGTGGGTGATGGAGCGGCCAGGGGCATGCGCGCGCACCGGCCTCGGTGAGGAGGTTGGCGGTGAGCTTGGCGGCAATGGACTCGCGTCCGTGCGTTTTGCGGTCGGCGCGCGCGTAGCCAAAGTAGGGCACGACGGCTGTGATGGATCGAGCGCTGGCGCGCTTGCACGCGTCGATGGTGACCAGCAGCTCCATCAGGTGGTCGTTCACCGGCGGGCAGCTGGGCTGCACCAGGAACACGTCGCAGCCGCGAATCGACTCCTGCACGCACACAAAGGTAATTGCTGTGTCGGTATTTTTCAGCCTGCAATGTTCTTCTCTTGGATGGCCAGCGCCGTGCCAATTAAGTGCAACTTTGAATTTCATGGGAACTCAGCGGCATGGGCCAGAACGCCAAAAGGGGTGGATTGCCTCCAATGTTGAGGCCATATGAGCCCCTCCCACCCACTTCTGGCTGCTCAAGTGCAAACTGGATCTGCCGGTAATATCCATGCAAGAATGCAAGAAAATCAGAGGGGCTTGCGAGAGTCACCTGGACCTGGACGTAAATCTCTCCATCGGCAAAGCGCTTGATCTTAATGCTGCTCAGGTCCAGCCCCAAATAGCACGCAACTTCCTGTGCCAGAGCCTGCGCCCACAACCCCCACAATCTCGCTCCAAGCCCCATCCAAGAATATTAACGATCGATGAGTGTCCACTGTAAGGGTAGTACAAGACATGTGTACTGTACCAAGCTCTTCAGCAGCAGGTTGAAATGAAGGTGACAAATGGCCCCCATTCAGGAAACATGGGGCATCGCAGTGGTGCCAGGGCATTACCGGGTTGGAGGTGCCAGAAAAGATGCGCAACCGGTTTGGAGGCGTTGGCATCTTGGGCCCCCTGTAGGGCTGCGTCAGCTGGGAAGCCTGGCTGAAGGTGGCATCCCAGGCGTGAGTCTCTAAGATCGGCTTGGCCATCGAGGAGCGGCTCACACCATTTGACGACGAGGACTGCACCCCCTCTGCCAGGTGGGTTCGCCGTTGCCGCCCTTTGCTCTGCCGCTGCAACCAGGGCACACCAATCAGTCCAAGCAAGACGTGCAGCCAGCAGACTGCCAATATGTGCATTCTCCCCCATATCATACTCCCTCGAAAATGTCTGTGCCCCTTTCTATCATGGTGATGCTGCCCCAACTGCCACTTTGTGTCCTGACAGGGTAGCATCTTGGCCAACTCCGTTGACAGCAAGTTGTGGTTTCAATAAGGTAACTGAAGAAACCAAGTGAAAAGGCTATGTTGGTGGGCATCAGTGCAATTCACACCTGCAATCTTCTTGTCTGGTGCCAAGAAGAGGTGGAGTGTCTGCTGCCTGATGTCACCCAACATAACCAAAAGTTAGGCACCAATTAACATATAGCTGCCAACTCCCACGGCATGATGGCATCGTCATCTGATGTTTCACGGCCTTCATTTACACTTTTATTGTTGATGCTCGTCCCAACTAAAGAAACATTCTCACAACTAGCTAACACCTCCCGACGCCGACTATGCAAGAAGGGGCATCTACCAGATACAGATGCCGCAGCAATCGACATGGATTGTTCCAGGACGGGAGACCTCGCCATTGGTGCCGTCATCAACCCCTCGAAGGCACACACCCGGGCACAGTGGCTGCTCTGTTCTATTCACTTTCGAAAACAAGCTGACCCATCTTGATCAGATGAGGACGGGAACTAATCGACCGAAGATGCTAAAGCACCCCAGTGGTACCACCGAACGCTACAGCTTGATTTTTAGGGAATTTAGAGGGGCACAATTGCATTTTCCTTTGTCTGTCTGGAAACGTGCTGGAAACCCCTCTGCCCGGGGTTTCAAGAAAATCGAGGGGATTGTTGGAGGAGGGTTCGGTATCTGCAGCGTTCAGCTTCTTCACATGTCTTTTTGCACTTGCATGTACCATTCTAGAAATTGAGCGGTCAGACGCGCATATCGTGACAATATCTGCTGCAAAGGTTCCCGGGAGAGTCTAAAATTTTGCGTTTGGTGGCAGACAACGTACATCAGTTGCCTAGTACGTAGTAATTATGCAGGCTGAGGGAACGAAGAGCGTGCCGCAATGGCCAACAGCAGCAGGCTTTCATAGCAGAGCTGCATCTGTATTTGGATCCCTGGAAGGCAGCAGCCTTGGAGGGGCTAGTGGCAGTAGTCAGCCCTGGTCATTAAGTCAGGACCACGTCTTCAGGGCTGGGAAGGCCAATGATTATAGCAGTGAAGAAGAGGAAGATGCCCAAGAAATCGATCGCAGGCAGAGGGAGTTCCTTCCTGGCAGCATGCTGGAGTTGGAAGGTAAAAGCAGACACCCATCCTTGGGAAAGACTGTTATGACGGGCAGCAAACGTCACCTACTGTTCCTACCTTTGTACTCATATTTCGTTTGACGGATGGTGGGTTACGCTGAGCAGGTGACGACAACGAAGACGAAGTCTTCAGGCCTAGTGCAGCCTTCTGCAAGGCGATGGACAAGGAGCAGGAATATGACGACACTGATGCCATGGCGATGGGTGAACGGCTTGAAGATGTTGATGGAAGACCGGCAGGGAACACAGAGGTGTGTTGTCCAGTTCCCAGGCTTGTGTCCATGTGCGTATGACCCTCTTGCCTGGGTAATAGCTGAAGCACCGGTGCAAAGTGCAGGTGCTCGAGGAAAATGTGTATGAGCAAAGGAGCAGGCAGCATGAAGCAGGAGCGCAGTTGGCAAGCACAGAGCCTGCAGCGCAAGAGCCAGAAGACATGCAGGTGGAACCTAGCACGGAGATTGTAGCAGAGCATGGATTGCCAGATGCCAGCACATCTGGCGCTGCTGCCAGACCAGGGACTGGGAACACAGCCGCGCAGAGCGCACCCGAGGATTTGCCAGTCAGCACAACAGAGCAGGCCAATGGAGATGGATTGAACAGCAGCGCACCTCCTGAGGGGCAGGATGAGGATGAGAAGGGCAGGATCAAGAAGAGAGTGAGGTTCCAGGAGCCTTGGGTGCCCCCGCACCGCAGAGATGACGAGAAGGGCGCTCAAGTGCGGTGAGGATCCGAGTCGTCCGCATCCGACAAAACAACGCATTCTTGTCTGCTCTCGCGCATTATGACCTTCAACACAAGGTCACAGTTGCACTCTATTATGAGTCGTTGGGCGTCCACTGGCTAGCAGGGGTGCAATTTCATTCCTGTTGCAAACAGATCACTTCAATTGGGCAGGGAGTGATAATTGTTTGATGCATCTGCGAACAGGAGCAGGCCCACCTCTGTGCAGCGTCAAGGTTTGCCACCACGCACCAAGTCGTATGTTGCAGATCATGTGAAGAACCCTCAAAAGTACACTTGCTACACGCTAGATGAGCCCATCCTTGTGGGCGGCGGTGATCAGGGCAGCGCTGCAGATGGCGGCCAGGCGGACATGGAGAGGGTGAGGGGCTTAGCTGCTCGATTGAGTACTGACTCTTGCTTGCACATTCAAAGTTCCTCCTTGCTGCAAGGACAGCTGTTGCAGGGTTCTTTTAAGGGTGGCCGTGCTTCATATTATTTGACAGAGTGCGGAACTTCTGCAGCAATCTAATGTCTGCACCTTGCCATGCAGGCAGCTCGAGCAGCAATGAGTGCAGCTCATTCCAGCTCACAGCCAGACCAGCCAGGAGTGGTTGCAGTCTTGCCTGCCTTCGGCAGTGGGATTGAGTTCAGACCGCAGTCAAAACGCAGTAAAGATGCCGTGCCAAAATCCGAAGTGGCAGACAAGGCGAAAAAAGCCGGCAGTGTGGTAGGGCAGCTCATGGAACAGGAAGACCTCCATGAAGATGGACAGGTGCTACATGCCATCCCGTGGTTCCAGCTTTTGCCAGATGAGAATACTGATCATGCTTTCATTGCCCTTGTGTAGACCATCCCTACAAGAAGAATCACCAGGCCTGAATGTTTGCCTCTGGACTCCACAGGAACCGATGGAAGTGGTGGCTGATATGGAGCGAGCAGACCCTGCTGCTGGGCAGCCACGCAAAACAAGGAGAAATTTCCGGGCAAAAGCAGCTGTTGTCGAACAACTTGAATGAGCATGGAATGTGGCATAAGTGGCGTGTGCCATGCACATTATTCCTGAAACAATTGAGTCCATGCGCGCATGCACAAAACAAGGAACAATTGGAAGTAGAATATTGGGAATTCAGTGAGACCTGCAGACATTTTCATTTTTCGTGAATAGGATGATCATGCCAGTGATGATGCCACTTTTTTCAGAGATTATTTACATCTGACTTCTGTGGCATTCTGCCCGTGCTATTACAAACGGTATAATGGTGATGGCCCATACCGGGTATCAGAGTGATGTGTACCGGTCACCGTATGCAGACAATGTGCCACCAACAAATCATGTTGTTAGCTTACAATGCCCATCAGCAGGACGCACACGTACTTTACAGGCACATTATTCACATTGCAAGTGAAGCTTAGTTCCCAAATTCCGTTTTATGTTCTAAAAGAGCTTTGTGTACCGGTATAGGCATTAAAAAGGAAGCCTCACAATGTCAGCCATTGGCTATTGCCCAATGACCCGGGTATCTAATTATCTATCAACGTTGTACCACCTTTGCATGCAAATGGACTGTCTCCATTGCGAGGCCTTTGGCAAACTGCCAAAGGTTTTTGTCTGCTTAGACTGCATCAACGTCAAGATCACCCATGCCAACCTCCTCTTCCTCACTGTCATCATCACCTGCAACCTCCTGGTTTGCCTTCTCCAGATCCAGCAGCTGCTCTGTCAGGAGCTTGTCATCCCTGTCACTCACCTGCAGATCACAACACCTCCAATCAGGCCACATGCAAGTGACACCCAAAACGAAGTTCTGGTAGGCACCAATTCTGAAGGTGTCAGGCAGGCAAGCTGCCGTCCTACACAAGGTGATTAAGAATATAGCTAGGAAATGGCACGTACCACGCGCGCTTCCTCCTTGACAATCATCCTGCCCTTCTTTGCTAGAATGCTCTCTGCGCATGCTGCGCAAGCCTCCTTGAGCACCTCAACACCCTTCACCTTCTCCAGTGTCTGCATAACAAGCTCATCCGTCAGTTAGAAAAACCAAGAGATGTACGCATCTGTAGGTCTTTGAATGCCAGGCATCCCAGTGAGGATGAATTTCCAGAGAAACAAGAAGCACTGGCGGCCGCACATTTGTTGTGAGCACGTAGAGCGGTGGCGCAACAAGCTTCATCTTGACTGGACAGTCCTCCGTGCTCATCTTCTCTGCCGCTCTCATGGCATCCTGTGCATGCCAATACATTTCATTAGGCCTCCACAGGCAGATTTTCACAGCAACTTGTCTCTCTTTGCAGTGTGCAGCATGCTCTCAGACATGCACATGCTGGGCTGCACCTGTATATGGAGGACGCCATCATAGGAGAAACAGGTGAGCTCCACATCTGCTCTGATCTTCAGCGGCTGCGGTGTCATCCTGCGCTTGATGTTCTTCACGATGGCCTCCTTGACAGCTGGCGTGAGCACATCAATGGGCTTGCCGTCGTTCAAGTCATCCTGCAGCTTCTTGAAGATGGCATCTGGGTCCTGCACCATCGTCTATTGCACAACAGCACCCAGTGTCAGCACTGGGCATCAGAAATACATCTCGCGCACTTTTGTCTCGACTCTTGCACCTGGAGAAGAACTGTCAGCAAGGAGATCAAGCACTGGGTGAAACAGGGCGAAAATACCTTAAAGGCGTCGAAAGCATGACCATAGGCCTTGTACAGGGGCCAGGCTACCCATTTGTACAGCTCCTCCACGTCCTGTCCTGTGGTCTCTGCCACATGCCGCACTATGCTGTGCACCATCTTGGACTTGCTGAAACGCTCGTCGCAAGCTGCCACATCCTCTGGCGACACTCGCCTCTTGCTCAGATCAATGTATCCCTTCTCCTTGTCCACACGCAGCACCATCACAGGTTCTTGCCTTCCAACCTGCACATGACAACCAAGTGTCATTTTATGACTTGGAGGCTTCCTGCCCAAAACTCTGAATGCCCCTGCAGACTCGAGGAGATGTGCCTTTGCTGAGTCCCGTTAATAGAAACCTCTGACCTGATGCATGCCCAATCATGCTGAGTTATTTGTGTCATTCATGTCAATCAATCTTTCACGCCTTTCGTGTGACAAATGAGCTGTTACCTTGATAAGCTTTGTGATGGATCGTATTCTTCTTCTGGACAACTCTGACAGCAGGATCATGCCCTCGATGCCGTTGTATTCCAGCAGCGAAACGTACGCACCCATTTCTGCAATGGATTTGACCTGGACCATGACAACATCATCCACATCTGGATACTTGCTCTCATACATGCGGCAATCAGCGTGAGACGTCATAGTGGCCAGTGTCTTATGGACTCTCACCAAGTGACGAAGAGTTTCCTTCAATGCAATACAAAGTTCGGTGCAAAGCAACCTGCTTGAAGAGGAACTCCGCAAGCCGCCCAAGCAGAAATGAATTGGCCTCGCCAGGGTTCACCCCTAGCCAAGGGGTCAACTATATTCAGAGATTGGGTTCCGCGCTTTTGGATAGGAAATCTTGGTCTTGCTTCACTTTGCCATCTGCTAGCTCAACTGCACCTTAGCTCTCGCCGCAGCTTAGTTCCTGTTCAGCAGATCATCATGCAGGCTGTGTGCTCAACCTCCGCGACCGCCTTCAAGGGCGTGTCCCTCCCTCGCCGTGCTGCACGCACTGGTGCGTGGCTGTCCTGCAGTTCAGCAGACTGTTTGTTGCCCTTGTGTCCTGAGGGAGGCTGACTGGCAAGCCATGCTGTTTGCAGGTGTTACAGCTGCTCGCCCTGTGCTCGCTGGTGAGTATTGAGAGCTTGATGTGCTTTGATCAGTGCAAGGCATCTGTAAGTACAAGTATTGTGGGACACGTACTCTTACGTGGCATCGTATTTTTGGAGTGCATGGTACTCTTTGGTGCAGAACAAGGACAAGTTGACGCAGATGAGGCATGAGAGGGACCTTGTTTGGGTCTCTCTTGCAGCTTTCTGACATGCGTGTATATCTCTGCAGCCCGCGTGGCATGCAAGGCCGAGGCGAACCTTGCCAAGAAGGTGGCTGCTGCGTCCGTCGCTCTCCCTGCCTTCGTCGCTACTCACCCAGCCTTCGCTCTGGTACGCAACCCCGAGCCGGATTCTTCGCTTGTAGTCGATTTGCTAAAACCGAGTCCAGACTGGAGGCGAATCAGTGTGAGAGCGATGAGAGGAACATGGAGAGGAGGAGAGACAGAGAGTGGAGAGCGAGTGCACCAACAAAGGACTCCGATCATACTTTGCTGTTGTTCTGTTACCTGATAGCCTTGGTGTGCCGCCCCTCTCGGCTCCTGCAGGTTGACTCACGTCTGAATGGCGATGGTACTGGCAAGGCCCTCGGCATTGATGCCGGCATTGAGGCCATTGCTCTTTTGGGTGTTTTCACTCTGGTCTGGGCGCTGTTCTACAGCTCCCAGCGTGACCTAGACGCCGGCCGCAGCGGTGGCGATGACTCTGGTTTGAGCTTGTAGAAGGTGCTTGAACGTCACCATGCAGGCCCGCCTGCCCGGCCGCTCGCTGCACACACCATACTTTGTTGCTCAGTTGTGCTGCATGCAGGTGCAATGTCATCGTCGTGGGTAGACCCTTCTAGATTTGTTTTCCTAGATGCTTCTCACATGCTTGTCTTGTGCAGGTGTAGCAAAACCCTACTAGATATAGCAATAGCCTAGATTCCCATAGAAGACGTAGATCTAGATACTAGATATAGACATAGAGAATAGCATAGCACAGCATAGCATAGCATAAAAGACACTACTCAGAAGCATGTGCTGACATTGGAAATGTCTGTATGCAGGTGGACTCGCGGCTGAATGGTGATGGCACTGGCAAGGCACTGGGTGTTGCAACTGGTGCTGAGGGCTTTGCGATACTGGGCGTGTTCACTCTGATCTGGATCCTGTACTACATTGCCACCAAGGACGTGGGCGAGGGACGGGGCAGTGGCGACGACTCTGGCCTGACCTTGTGAAGGGGCTGTGCGTTTCCTTAGTCCTACCACTGTCTGCAAGGGACCCTGTCAGTCTTGCAGCGTTGCGCATGTGATCGGTGCAGCAAGTGAATGCGGAGCATTTTCGCAAGCCGTGCAGCACCGTCACAGCAGCCGCACAGGGTGCATGTTGTACTATAGGGCAGTTGCAGGCCTTACTGTCCAGATAACAGACTTCACGCACTGTGAATTGTTGTCTTGGACGTAATCACATTGTCATATTGTGGGGACATTGAGAAGATTATATCATAGACAAGAACTTCATTGGAAATTATTCAAATATTCTAAACAAGGTTGTTGGTGAGGATTTTTGAAAGCTGATTTTCACACAGCTATAAGTGCTAAAATTGACACTATCCTTCTTGCGATGTAGCCAACCAAAAATATATTTTCCAACCTCCAAACATGATCATGAAAATCATCGATGTCATGTGGTGTCCTCGCAAGTGTCCAGAACAGCCTTGCACGGAGGCGTGTGTGCAGGCTTCTGAAGAAAGCGTCCTTCCACAGCGCATGCGTAAATATTAACCTGAAGATCTGGCACAAAATCCAATGCGTGGTCGATGAATTGCTGGAAGCTACTGTTGTGCTTCTCAGCTTTCCTCAGTGCTGTGAGCCCAAGCTGCAAAATGATGGCAAATCTCAATTTCGATTGATCTGTCTGCGTATCTACAAGCATGTGGCATACTCTTGATTGTTAGGTGCTGCATTACCGAGCTCAACGCTCAAGCCTGAAGGCAAGTTTGAGTCACCTGGACCACATTTATGGCATCATCTGCATGGCTGGCTGACTTTTTGCAGCCTCTGAGGCTTGGCTGCTTCAAGGTTTCAATGGCCAGCCTTGGCACCTCAAGCTCTCTCCCCCTGCACCCTCCGCTTGGTTAGTCAATACCTGTTTGTGTAGGCTGTACACCCGGGGCCCCTGCAGATGCTATTGCACGTGTGTGCTTGGATCTTGATCCTGTGAGTAGTTGGCCCGCACCTATTTTGGGAGATCAGGTTCTGCATCAACAGCGTGCGCGCCTCAATGCAGGAAGGCCGCAGATCCAAGCAGAGCAGCAGTAGCCGCTCTCCTGTCATGACGGACAATAGAATTACAGAACCGCTCCTGGTGTGCAACATGCGTGTTCTGGTGCTCCAGTCAGCGGGCGCACCATCTTCCAGCACACAGCGGCGCCCGCGCCTACCATGCAGCTGACCTTGTGGGTGCTTTAGAGTACACTCCTTTGCTTTCTGCGATCCCATGCAATGTCAATACCATTGTACTAATGCTGCCCTCAGAGACCATGTTCAAGTGACTAGGTAGATGGGCAGTGAAGACCTGCAGATATTCACGATATTTATCTTTGGGATCGACATTAGAGTCCTGAATAGATGCAGATATTCTCCTAGTTGATACGAGGGTGCGCTGCGCTGATGTTAGTTGATGATGCTGCCTTTCTAATCCTCCAATCCTCCCGGAAGGAGCGCAGAGCCTGCTGCAATACATTCAGATTGCACTACATCTCCAATCAAAGATGACAGAAGTAAACTATCTCTCCCGATCTTGCTTGAATTTGTTTCGAAAATCTTGTCCACATGACGTCAACATGTCGAGTCAACCGGCAAGGGTTGATCTGATCTTCCTTCCTTTCTACTGCCTCAAAGGTAAGAGTGATGAGAGCTCAAGAATTCTAAAGACAATTTAAATGCTAAGATGACTCTAGTTGCAATACAACGCGGGACTTCCAGCGTGTTTGGCCGTGATCTCTTGAGGAGATCCTCGCCGTTTGCCCATGCTGTTTCTTATTTTGTACCGTTCCAACCCGCATCTTCAAGGCAAGAAGCAGAAAAGATATGCTAGTTTGAGCACGAGCTTGGTAATCGCTAAGACCTGGCTCTGATCAACGTTTGAGGTACATCTGTGTCTACTGCAGGTCAGCAAAGCTGAAACAAGGATCCAAATTGAGGTCTCAAGAACTACTCGAAAAGGTAGTACTCTGGATGTAATGGCGTTGTCTCCTGTCATATACCTTCTTTTGTCTCCTTGACAGTGTGTCACATGCGGTTGGCAGGTCCAGACATGCAGAATCAACAAGAATGGACGTCGTGTCATCAAAATATCAGCAGCAGGGAGTACTGCGGACGCTGCTGAAGCCTCATCAGAGGGCGCTGCCTTGTCAACAGCTTACACCGTACTGGCAGCAATCATCGGTGCAAGCGGTGCAGCAAGACTGGCAGCCCCATCACTGTACATGCAGCTAGCTAACAGCGCCTGTCCAAATGCAGCGCTTCAAGCGCTGCTGCGCCTGACAGGGGCTACCTTGCTCCCCATCACAGCTGCCTTCTGGGTGCTCAAGGTGTCCCTTCCCAAACTTTTCACACGGGTGCAACGGATGCTTGCATGCTGAATCAACATGCTCTGTCCTCTGAATAATTAAGCATGGTCTCTTGACATCTATATGGTGGCAGGGTGCAGCAGAGCACAATCGGCTCGGATCCAACACCTACAGAAGACTCAACTTGGGGCTGGTGGCGTGGGCGGGAGTCAACTTGGCACTGCTGGCGAGCGAAGCCTCCGCATTGACCTCCTGGTGCCTCAGGTGGACACCCGATTTTCTCTTGCCTTTGCTGCGAAAATGTCAGTCCTGTTTAGAAGCACCTTCACAGGGCCAAAGCATTCCTTTATACCCCGTGCATGACTTGGACGGCATTGCGCCCGCAAGTCTTGCAAACCCAGGGATCTGAGAGGATCGCGCATGCGCATGCAGCATTCAGGTGGCGTTTTATGCGGCTACTGCAGCACTGGGGGGTTATGCCTGGGCCAGCAGCTCAGGCTTTGCGCCCACAGGCCGCCAGGTCATCGACGGCTTCCTGGCAGATGTGCAGTCCCTATTCAGCAACAAGACGATCCTGAGCGGCCTCCTTGCGCTGCTGTCCGTGGCCTCTGTCGCTGTGGGCTCGCTCATCCTGCACCAGCCCCTCACCTACTTCCAGCCATCTGAGTTCAGGTGACAGACGCGCACATCTTGTAGACATACCGGATTATGGGAGAATTTGTTTGCATGATGCACAGTTGTATGGGAGTACTGATGGGTGGGGTGCAATGCAGGTTGGGTGCTGGCTTGCTTGGCACCTTGGCCATGCGTTCCTACGCAGCAAATGTGCTTTTTGCCGCAGTTGTCTTGACCACACTAAAGGTGTGCACCCTCATGCATGTGACTGTGAAGCATAGCACTTTTACTCTCTGTTCGGAACAATTGAGAGTTGCTGCGATGCTTCTGAAGATTCTGCTTCGATTTTTTTGTGGTGTGGCAGGATGCTCTTGACAGAGGCAGACACACCGCAAGCACTTTCAAGACGTTGGGGAAAGCCGCTGTTGCAACTGCCATTGCAGAAATAGCAATCTTTGCGAGCACAGGCTGCACATCAGGGATAATCAGAGAGGTGCTGTTTGGAGTGATCATGACATCCTATCTGTTGAAGCCCAATTGGTTTGCAAGGTCTCGTGAAGGCTTCAGCATGTCCATGTGTAGTTAAAAAGTCAGTGCAGATTGGTGAAGCCTTCTTCCTCAAATTCGGAAACTGGACTGTACAGAAAAGCATGCTGGTTTCTCTGTGAGCGCGTTTTGCAAATTTTAGGGCAACCGCCCATCAGTGTATTAAATGTGTACATGTCCAGAAGAGCAAAGACTGTGAGCCACATTTTGAGATTGGTAAAATAATTCCTCATGTTGACATCAGCAAATTCAGTGCGCCCAAGCTTCTGCTGCGGGTTTGGCATCACACAGAAGATGTTCAATTGCAAGTTCAAGTGTCAGGTTCCTTCATGTTTTCCAAGGCATCAATGAGACTTTGTAGCAATTCAATATCGTCAGCCGACACAACATCCATCTCTCTGCTGTCTGCATCTTCAGCAACTCCGAGTGCATAGATGTGAAGTCGATTCAGGTTTGTAATGCAAAGTTCCATGGCTGCCCGCGCACTCTCCGGTCTTGTGCCTGCAAAAGCACCAATGTCTCCCTGACCCAAAGGACACTTTTGCATGGCAGTCAATAGAAGTTTCTGTGAATCAATTGTTTCTGCACTTCTCCCCAATTGGAGCCTCTCAGCAGAGCATGCCTGCAAACCACGCAGCGCAATTGCAAAAGGGTGTACGGTCCAGTCAAGCACCTGCTGCAGACAGGGAGCAGCTGCGCAGCTCAGCACAGAGCATGCGTGCGAACAGCTCGCGCATGTCGGCGGTGCATGTGTCTTCGTTGTAGCAGTGCAGGTTGCCCAGGATCTCAAACACCGACAGGGCCCGCAGTGCAGCCTCCAGCTCCATGTGGGCCACCTGCACAAGCACACCCTCATGGTCCTGAATGCATATCCAACCTAGAAGGGTCCCATGCACGCCAGCAGAATAGGGCATACCCATCTGAGCTGCACATCTGCCCAACGGGAGCAAGAGATGCACCACCCCATTGCCGCAGCTGACATGCACCTGGACTGATGCGTGATAGCGACAGAACATCTTCAGAAAGCATGGGAATGGGACTGCGGGAACCGGAGAGGACACCTTGGCGCGGGTGGCAGGTGCAAGGCTGGCGAGGTCGTCGCGTTTGAGGAGGCTGGCGAGCGACTCCAGGCGCTTGATGTGCTGTGGCGCCATGGGCCCCACCATGATGGCGCGCCCGTCGATGCTGAAGTCCGAGCGGTGCAGCGTCCTCGCCTCCTCGCCTGCATCCCCAGCTGCCGCCTTTCACAAAATTTTCCTACTCTATCCTTAGCGTCAATAGCGTGCGTCTTGCAGAGTGAGTTCAATCCCGGTAGCCATGACCATGATTTACCTCTTTCTTGAGCTGCATACCCTTAAGTCCTCATGGCTCACCATCAGGCAAGTGGCACCTGCCGGGCTTTATGAAGCTTGGATCCCCCATCACAAATAATAATTGCGGGAGGACGAGGGGTTGCAGGCGCATCATGGTTTGCAGAAGTGGAGGAGCAGCACGGTCTGGGCGCGAGAGGGCGTCACCTGCGCACCAGGCGGACTCGAAGTCAGCGGGTGGCATGGTGAGCATGGCGGCGGCAGGGCCGGCGACGCAGCGCATAGCCATGCGGCGGAAGTTGCTGTCGTCTGCCAGCACCTCCAGCACCTGCACCGTGGCTTTGCTTAGTAACCCAGCCCGACTTACCTTGGTGACAGACAGCCAGAAGGCTAGCAACACTCCCACACTGTGTGTCCTGAAACCAGACCAGACAACCTCACAGTCAAATACTGTAGCGTGAGATCTCCACATCATCTATATGGGACTTTCACCTGCAGCACGTTCACCGCCAGCTGCCCCTCACCAGGCGACCGTACAGGCCACCGCCTGCTCAGGGGCCGCTGCATCACCAGCCCTGCATCACATGTGCATCAATACTTCCACGTGGTATCACAGTGGAAGCTTATATTGCTACATACTTATCAGTTCTTCACCAGCCCTGCAGCCATCCATGCAGTGTTTTTGGCCGCAGCATTTTTTGTTTGAATCCTGGTGCTGTTGTAGGCCTTGAACAGCACTTGTCATGCCTCTTTTGGAGCTTTATTGCCATGACCCGTGCTGCAAACAATGTGCAAGAGCATTCTCAATGGTAATCATCCGGATGAGGGCGCATGACAGTAAAGACAGAAGAAAAAGGTGGCACCTGCCAGCTGGCTCGCCTGTGCAGCCACCTCAATGGCCAGCTCTCGGGTGTCATCGTGGGCGATGGTCTGGTCCAGGAATGAGGCCTTTTCATACTCTGTCAGCGAGGTCATCAAAGCCAGGCTCCTGGCCACCAGGAGCTCTATGGTCCCTGCCAAGGCATCAGAGCATACGTCAAGACCTCCGTCCCAATCAGATCAGCAATGTTCATTCCAACGTCCTTCTTGTTGCATCTCAAGGGTCCAGGTTGGGTGCACAGTTGGTAGGAAAGGCCCACACCTTCACCATCAGCTGTGGAGTGTGCCTGCTCGAGCCAGTTGGGGTTGCCATCGGGGCTTGCAGCATAGGGGGGCACCGTGAAGGGCGGACGGTGCAGATCAAGCCCGGCTGCCACGAGCCGCAGTGGACCTGCCAGGCTGGGGTCATGCTGCGCTACCCTGAACGTCAGCATACAACGGCATGGTGACAGGGAGAACTACTGCATTCATTCACGTCCTCGGGCATGTGAAGGGATGAAAAGTCAAATTGTGAGAATCCATCCACATTACACATGGTAGGAGCAGCTTTGCAACATTTGATCCTTATGATGCCATAAAGGAGATCCCTCACCTGTGGTAGAACAGGGGTGTGCAACACAGTTCTGTCAGCCATTCCATTGACAGACCTGCCTGGAACGCCAGGCCAGGAAGATCATTGCTGCCCTTCTCCATTGCCACTCTGACCTGCATTGCACGCGAGCAATGGGTATGTTGCACAGGTCAAGCCTTCCCAAGCAAGCAGTGCAAATGATTCTGACATAAATTGTAGAGCGTCCTGCTTTGGCACCTCAGTAATCCTTACAAAGAAGTCAATTCATGCAACAAGCAGGCAAAACAATCCCCGCACAACTCTACCGTTGGCCTCTGCAAAATTGAGACCAGAGCCATGAATTGAAGCAGTGAGGCCGCGCACCATGCGATAGATGGTTCGGACGGCGTCGAAGACAGCGTCAATGAAGATCACTGAGCGCGGATGCACCAACAGGTTGTTGCAGAGACTGTGCCAATGCCTCTGCTGCATGTGGATGGTTACGCTGGCAGGAAGGAGACCAATGGTGAGAGCGCGTAGGGCTGTTGGCACAGTGGCTGCACGATCCAAGGCTTCCTGTGAAATCAGAGCACGCTCACACTGTAAACCACCCAATTCATGTCAAGGAGTGACTGAGTGGCAGATGCATCTCAGGTGAGTTGTCCAGTCACCTCTGTTCTGCTGAAGTCCGCTGCTGATGCAAGGTTGTCTGCCACATCTGGCCCTGCTGCGCTCAGCAGCACAAGCACTACTACATCCAGGAGCCTCTGTTGGAAGTCTGCACCCTGTACAAGGGCAAAGGGTCTGTTTGCTGCTGCTCAAGCATGACCTCCAACTGTACAGCAGTTCTGGCAGAGTCAAGCATGCCAAAGTCTAGAAGGTTGAGCAGAATGTACCGCCACAAGTCCGGCCAAAGGCGACAGCGCTCCTGACAGAGCGCACAACGCTATCAGCAGCCGCAGGCCCTTCACCACATGACCATGCCAGCTGACGGGTGTGAGCCGGTACGTTGTGACAGACCTCACCCAATCACCTGCGACAACAGAGCATCGCATGCTCACTGTGCGCAATGGCTTTGACCCTACAGTAACACTCAATCAAACCACCTTGTGTGCACCCTGCAGGTCAGCTTTGTAGTGATGGTGCAGACAGGTAGCAGCCTACCATTCTCTCGGGGCTCCTGTGCCAGGATGCAGGCCATGAGGTGCAGGGGCAGGCGCGTAAGAAGCTCCACAAGGTCCGCTTTGAAGGGGAGGAGCTTTTCCAGGCGTGGCACTGCAAGCATGCGTTCCCTCTGCACCAGCTTGCGCAGGGACATGGCATCCAGCTCGTTCAGACGCTCCACACATTGGAAGACGTCCAAGATCTGCAGCGGATCCAACCAAAACTGGCTAAGAAAGCTCCCACACCCGCAACCAGCTGTTTGCCATGCTGGGATGACATGCATTGCACAAGGCTATTGGCAGATTGTCAACGGCTTCATGCAATTACGATTACTGCTTTTGCCAATTCCAAAGGCATCCAAGGAAATTTACCTTTTCCTTCTCACGCAGGGCTTCCTCCTGCAGTACTGCTCTTTTCTGCAAGGAGGTCCAGAGGCAGCGTCAGCAAAGAACAAAACAAATACTACAATTAATAAGTGAGGGGTAGAAATTCACACATGTTTCATCCAGATATGCAGGATCTCACTGGGCTAGCCTGGCACCTTTCGTTCAGAAATGCCCAAAAATTCCATGAGCGAGCAGGGAACGGAAGTGATCAATTTGCATAGGGAAGTTTTTGTGTTTGAAAAGCTTTGTAAGCTGCGCAGTTGTCCTCTGCCATGTGGTGGCAACTCGCGCAGAGACTTCAATTTGTTATTACCATATCAAATTTTCCTGCATCCTGGTCAAAATTACTAACGGTGAGACTTCAGCTTCCCCCTTTTCTCTACGTTCTCAATCACATCAATTCGACACAATCTAATAAGTTTTAATTTACCTGTCCTCACCTCCCCATTGAACCTGGAATATACGCTCTCTTAATATTGTTGGTGAGGCGGAGCTGATTTTGAAATCATGAGTCCTGACTCAGATGCACATGTGTTGCATACTCATATTGTGTATCGAAAATCACCAGCATAAGTATATGAAAGGGTCTTGGTCGGTCTACTTCTCTGACGCACGTTACGAAGTACTCTGAATCTGTTGGAAGGTTTGCACCATTCACTAAAGCACCGTCGCCTCAGCTCTTTCTTAAGGAAGCCAATAATTGAGATTACATGTAATTTTCTAAGAAATCACCTTGTACATCTTGTATCATTTTTGCTTCAGTCTCGGTGAAAGACTAGGCAAGAAAGCATCAGGATGCCACGAAAGCGTCAGCAGAAAGTACTAGCTCCTGTCCCAGAGGACGAAGAACTCGTCGAGGATTCTCCGAAAGAAGACTCCAAAAGCTTGGACGAGAATGTCATGCAGCTCATTGATGCTCTCGAGCAGCAAGGTTTGCTCATTGCGTTGTGCACTCCCTCTGCTTTGCAGCATTCTTTCTAAACGTTCTCTTGTTGTTGAGAAAAATTCTTTGGTGTGCACAGTCCAGGAGCGTGCAGAGAGCTTGTTGGACGCAGCAGAAGCAGAGTGCAGAGAGATACTGAACCTGTTTGCTGTCCAGCTTGTTAAGTTGCCCAAAGCGGTAAGAACGAGTCTGGCTTCCAATTGGCCATCCACGTGTTGAGAACTCATTTATAAACGTCGGGCACGACTGGTCTGCAGGTCAGAGAAATGCCTCTCGGGCAGTTTACAACCGATTACGGGAGCGATATTAACGCAGTCTTGCTGGAGGACATCAAGCGCCTGGCTGCACCCCAGGCACGTCTACAATAGGACTCACTGGGCGCTTGACAGTTTACATCAACAGCAGCTTTGTCTGAGCGAATTCTCAGCAGCTCGATCCCCCAACTGTGTCTTGTATGACCCCAGGCTGCTCCTGTGACGGTGGCGAGAGGCTCTCGTGCAACGGACAAAGCAGTGGCAACAGTCACACGCACGACAAGGAAGCGAAGAGGCGCCAATGAATCACCACCACACGACTCCGTAGCCACGGTGCTGACCTCTCAATGCTCAACCTTGGAGGATCATGCACTTTATTCACTCTGGAAGACTGACCCTGAAAGTGTGGGAACAGCAACATGTTTTACGCTTGGAATTCGCAGGAGATGAAGGCGAATAAGAAGGGCAGGGGTGCGCTGGAGCCCCTGAAGGAGAACATGGTGGCAGGAACACCTGCTGCTGGGCCCAGCAGTCGAGGCGTTCCCTTCACTCCAGCTGCTCCAGCCACCCTCATGCGCGTGCCCAAGCTGGGCGAGGTCTTCTACTCGCAGAAAGGTGGCTCTTTGTGTCAATGTCTGTGGTGGCAATATCCCGATGCATGTGAAGTCGGTCAAGACCTGCTGAGAATGTCTCTTGCGCAGAAGAATACAAAAGTATAGAAAGTGGCAGCAGTGTGATCAGTGCAGTGACTGAACATGTCTGCAAGAGCAGACAATCAGACAATCTATTTGAGCGGCTGTACTGCTGCTCAGTCACATAGAAACGTGTAAGATACTCCTGCTGCAGGACCCTCGGTTTGGCTGAGCTGTAATCCAACTGATATTGTCTCGTGCAGGATCTCCCTTGGGTGTCTTTGAGCAGGACCCGCTCACACAGCAGACAGTCCTCAACACAGTGATGAAGGGTGGCACCAGCCTCACAACACCCATGCCTGGAGCTGCAAAGAACTCCAGCAACATGGTGGCCACCGTGCTGAACCGCAAGAAAGGTGACCTCATGATGCCATGCGTCCACTGGCAAATGTATATAACGACAGCGCGAACTCAAGACTGCAAGCTTAGAAACATGAGCTGCAGGTGATGATGGTGTTCATCTCATGATGTGCAGGATCTAGAAAGGGCGTGGCGGATTCCATGTGTGTGACAACCAGTGATGGTGAAGTTGTGACCGTGGATTTGGCGAGCGGCCTCAAGAGCGTGCCAGAGCAGTACCGCAAGGAGGTGGCTGAGCAGCTGGAGGCCCTTCGCAGCCTGGCGACTGTCGCTCTCAATAATGTCACCAAGCGCAAGTGAGATTGTCAGTGTGATTCGCTGGTGGTGAGGCAGCTCCGAGACGGCTTTTGAGCTCCGGGGTGTTTTCTGTCAGGCAGTTGTCTTATCTTATCTGGAATTGGAGAGCATTTTGAGGCATATTCTGGTTTCATTGGTACCTAATCTGGGTCAGTTGACTACAAAATCCTGAGAGTGACAGAGTTGATGTCAGTTGACTTACCATTACTGGGCCATGGCATGTACTGGCAGTTTATGGACCTCGAGGAGCTCCTGTATTTGCGCCTCTGGAAGAATTTGTCACGGATTTGCCACCAATTCTCCTGCAATTGCGTTTGCTTGGCAATCCAGCCAAGCTAAGATGCCAGCTCCTGCATGTCGAAACTGCCACATGCAAGTGTTATCTTCAGTTTGTTCCGTAAGTGTGCCGTAACGCCTGGCACGCGTTACGACCAACATGCTGAGTACTCCGTCCTCCTGCAAAGTATTTTCGTCATAACAGCCGTTATTTGAGACTAATGGCAGCTGTCGCCAGTGATAACGCCTGCTCGACGGGACTCTATATCTTGGGCGAAAAAGAACAGGGTGATCTGGGTGCGATGCCATTCAAGATAAGTAATTTTTTTCCTGCGCTATGCAATTGGCTCTGAACATATTTCATTAATACTTTGAAATTAATTGATGCACTGCAGCATTCAAAGAAGGAAAATACTCGGAGGCTTTAGTAAGCTACACATTGGCATTGGCCCGCAGTCCCGACGATGTTGCTATACTACTGAATCGAAGTCTAGCGGCGCTGAAGTCAGGTAAGAATGTTCAATAATCCTGCATATTTTTTGGCAGCCCCAAGGTGTCTTGTTTTGTTAGTTCTGATCAAATTTCAAATGTCATGCCCAGGGAAATCACAAACAGCTTTCAAGGATGCAACACTGGCAGCGAGAATCGTTACATCAATGAGGACACAGGGATGTTCTTCATTGGCTACTCTAGTGCAGCTTAGCAAAGCAAAATTTAGACGAGGCTTGGCACTGATGCAGCTTGGGAGGGCCGAGGAGGCGATTGCCTCCTACAGATCCTGTGCCAAGGTCCTCAGCAATGAGGACCCAGTCCTTTCACAGGAGAGGTTGAAGGCAGTCGAGCATTGCACATCACGATGGGTGGCACTGGTATGCCTTAATCGCATGTTCAAAGATATGTACTGATAGACACTGTTGAATTTCTGGCCTAGTCATAACAATCCATCCATACTGTTCACTGCTTGTGCCCTTTTTATGTGCTGCAGCATTGGGCAGCGCTTATTGAAGATGCCCAGAAGCCAATTCTGCTCTCCAAGCGGGATGGAAAGCTCCTTAGACCGGTGCCCTCAGAGGTGCGCCTGTCACCCGACAGGCTCGGTCTTTGTTTGGCAGCAGCTCTGGAAAAGAAGCATGTGGGAGCAGAAGCCCGGAGGCTGCTCTGCAATGCTTGGAACAGAGGTGAGCGCACAGTCGCTGGTACACATGCGTAGAGAATCTTATAATCTTCTGACCTGCAAGATTGACCTTCAGTGCGTCCCTAATCTGTCATGACATGGCAGTGGGTTGAGCAGGCAGACACCTCGGACGTGGCGAATTGGCAATCATGCGCGCACGTGCATATTTGGAAGCCTCCAAACCGGAACAGGCATTGAAGGTGGGGACCTGCTCAAAGTAGCTGTTGTGCAGCTCAAACAAATTGTGATCTAATTGCCAGCTTGACTGCACATGGGTGTCTTCATGATGGTGTGCAATAACTCAATGCAGGATGCAAAGGCAGCTCTTGCATATGGACCCAAAGATGGAGACTGTAGCATCTGGGCGCATGCACATGGTGTGCACTCCCTTGCACTGGAAAATTCAAAGGTACTCTGCACTATCCGTGGACCAACGCATGCTTGCCATACTTTGTCCAAAACGTTCAGCTGAATGCTCTTGTCACATGCCCATTTCCTCACAACGTATGAAGCTGCCCTCTTGCCCGGCCAGGATTTTCTCATGGCTGCGCTTGCCATGCAAAGAGCTGTGGAGCAGGACGGCGATGAGCCCCAATGGCTGCAGGACAGGGATCGCCTGCTGCTGCTAGTAGCTGATCGCCCAGCAACTGTCTTACAGGTGAGGAGGTCAAGCAGCACCAGGTCTGACATATCCTGTGACTGTGAAAATGAGCTGGTGCACCACTTGACCTTTCAAGAAAAAGCAGCAGGAGTCTGCTGGGCAGTCAAAAGTAGGCTGTGCTGACTCGAGTCTGCGTTATCCTCGGGCAGGAGGAAGGCTCAGCAGGCCTGGAGCGCTGGCTTGCTGCAGATAAGGAGCGGTCGCTCCCAGAGTATCAGCGCAAGCGGCCCAAGTATTACTACTACTACGAGTGGATGCGGCAGCGCATTGCAGACCACTGTGGTGCCCTGCCGGAGTCTGTTGTGGATAAGCTGCTGAATGTGGAGGCTGGGGAGCTGGACACCCTCCTCACCTACCCTGCTGGCGTCCAGGCCAAGGCACGCTCTCATGCAACATTTACCGTAATAGCATACATTGTTCAGCGGCAATCTTGCAAGCAAAATTTACCGTGTTTGCAGCGCAGCAGAGCATTGTGCGATTTCTGATCCAACGGACCTGCGCAGTGTCGGTTGGTTGGAGCCAGCATGCTCTTGTGGTGCATCACAAGAGAGCCCAAATGTAATAATTATATTTCTGGCTGCTGCAGGCAAAGCAGTTGCTGGATATTTTCGATGAGCATGGGGCGGAATATTTGGAGACCTGGCGCTTGCCGCCGCTGACATGGACTGAGCTGCAGGAGCTCAAAGCCCAGGCAGGGGTGCCTGCAATAGAAGGGTCCAGCCCAGGTGATGGCATTCACAAGCAGCATATTTTTTTTAACGCTGCCACACTAACTCCAGCAGTCTGCTTGCTTGAACTCCCACTGCATGTTCTGGCTAACGCAGCCTGTGTGCTTGTGGCAGATGATGCCAGGATGATCATGGGCTGTGAACAGTGCCAACCAGCTGCCTTGGAGCCGGCTGTAACAGGGAACATGAGTGATGAGGATGCCATGTGTGAGGGAGATGAGGAGGACTTGGACGCTGTGGATTGAGTGCTTTGCCAACTGGTTCAAGTGTCTGTCCTGTACGTACAGTATGGTATACCAATTGCCCTGGTGCCACCACTGTTGGCCTGCCAGTCCGCAGTCTAATCATTGAAGCATGCAAGTGCGTCCTTGTGGCATCCTGTAAAAGCAATTATGATAGTTCAACTGTTCTCATTGATGTTCTGGTAATGATCTTGACTAATCTCAGCATGATCCGGAGAGCAATTCTTTCATCACCCTGAGTCCAGTCAGCCCTGATTAGGCTGATATCCGAGGTCTGACATGCACTCGAACCTTCTTCCTCTTGTCCTCATTGTGTTCTCGATTGAGGTGACGGCTCCTGAAAAGGGATGGCACGGCAGCATCTGGGGCTTGCAAGGTGCATCTAGCTGCCTATGACTCTGCCAAGGTCTTGACGAGCTTGAGCGCTTCAGTGCAACAGCAGCACAAGCCGTAGCATGCAGTAAGTCCACAGAATTCCTCAGAGCAACCGTTTTAGAGATCGGCAGAGATGGGCTGCCCATCGTGGGCGATCGGTGTGCTATGGGCCCTTTGCGCAAGTCTCCACGCCTCGGGGCAGATTGATCAGACGCCCTTTGGAGACGGCGACAAGAGCTTCAAACAGCAAAGTCAGCGGAAGGACGATCGGATCATTGACTTCTCTTCGTGGGGCAGGGTCCTTCAACAAGAGGTCGTTTGTCCGTCCTTCCAGCCACTTGGACAAGATCCACTGTGTTAATGCATGCAAGTGACCTGGCTTAAATCACCCTCACCTTGTTGATCAGAATATAAAGGCGACAACATAGCTATCAAATCGGCTCCCAGGGACACGGACGATGATGTGCTGGTGTCGCAGGGAACTGTAGCGTCAGCACCTGCTCCGTCGAGCAGCCTTGTCCCACAGCCTGTGGCTTTCTTTCCTCTGGCAGGTATCGTGACATGCAGAGCTTTCTGTCTTTTCCAAGTTGACCTGCATGGCGTACTTATTTGCTGCCGCTTGACAGTTTGAACAGCAGCTCTTGAGCTCACAGCTCCTCCAGGAGGCTGCTATGACTAATACATACTTGGACTTTTGCTGGCAGATGGAGTCTTTCAATCCACCTATGGCTCCTACAATGGCACAGGCTACAATGTCACCTTTCTCCAAGACGACGTTGCTGGCTATGCTGCGCTCCAGTGCTCACAGGCAAAGAAATAGCCAACCGCCTGGTCATGCATCAAACAAGCTTGATCTTTGAAACACCTGCATGTGTTGTGCGTGGAATGCATGATCGCCGCTGCGCTTCACTGTGCAGGCCGTGGACAGCACTGTGATTCTGGACCCTGTGCAGTATGGCACCAGTGGCCCATTTGCTATCAACATCTGGTTCAAGGTGGACAGCCTGAATGGGAATGTGTTTGAGTACATCTACTCTCACAATTCTACCTCTGGTGAAGCCGCCAGCTGGGGACCCGATCAGGCATGCTGCACCAGAGCCATCTAGAATTTGCAAATTGGGGCTTGCAAGCATTTGTGCCTGTTGCCAAGGCATGCATGATCGGCATGACCAACCCTGACAGCCACAGCACTCTGCATGCAAGTGTGCGTCATGTCTCTTTCTGAATCCTGGAAGCTCCTGCTTAGGGCATGGATTCCTGACCCATTATGTGATTTGCTCTCCTCACAGGTGCAGCTCTACTTCCCAGAGTTTGGACACCCTGCATACGGGGTTGTGCGGGCCATCGTCAAGGATGGATCTGACACGTATAGGGGCCTGCCCTCTGTCACCTTCTTGGACTCTTCTGGGGAGGTGCGAGGTCACCTGAGAGGCTGACCTGTCTGGTCATCATGATCCTGCTCTTTGAATCTTAGGCAAAGAAGAGTTCCGGTTCGTGACATGCACCTGGACTTGTGGCAGTCTTTTTACTAAGTGCATGCATGCATGTGTTCAGGTGTCGAATCTGGCGCGCAATGCCACCAACCGAGGGCCGCCCTATCCAAGCCTCCAGGACATGCGTTGGCACATGCTCACCCTCACTTCACAACCCGACGGCAGCAATGGCTATTGCATGTATGTGGACGGCAAGCTTGCAGGGCAAATGCAGGAGAATGCCACCTACATCGGTACATATCCTTCCTCTGCTATGGAGCACATGCATGCTCTGAAGTTGTCATCCCTGGTCAACCATTTCACCAGCATTCATCATGCATCTCATCTTTCGTCACTATGGCATTGTTTTATCCTATGCCTGATAGTCCTGGCACATTATGTGGTAGTGCTGCAATGATTGCAGTAGTTTGGCAGCAATAAAATGAAACACACACTGCCAGCTTCAGTATTCTGCACTGATCACCAAATCATTGCAGGCAGCGATGGCATCAGGCGCACAGTGGACGGGGGACAGCCGATGAACATTGATGGCAGCATTGTGCTCTGCGGCCGCTCCGATGGGGACAATGCGCGGGGTTACAGCGGTCAGCTTGCTGAGCTGGCTATCTGGGATGAGAGCCTGTCAGAAGCGGCCGTGGCCAAGATCTACAGTGCCGTAAGCCTGCAGTCGAAATTTGCCACGAGCATTCACCCTCGCAAAACCTCCTGGGACGAGCAGCGTTGCTGATGCACAGCTACCCTATGCATGCAGACGAAATCAGCTTGTGGGACTACCTGCATCCTCACAATCATATAGCTCCTCAGCGCTCATAATGCATGCATGCATGCTCATTTACAGCATCAGAAGAATTGCTGACATCGTCTGAAATGTGTGCACTGCTGCAGGGGCTTGGGTTTTCAAGCAATCAAATGGCATCCACATCACCATCAGATGTAGTGGATACCGCACCTCCTGCGCCCGCAGGTGATTGCAAAATTAGCGGTTGCCATTCTTATGTCGACCCAAATTTCTCTTCATTCAAGAGCGGGTGGCATGCATTATAGATAAAACGGGCCAACTGCTTGCACCTGCGCGCAGAGCCACCGACAATCACCCCTTTGGCGTCTGGAATCGCAGCACCCTCCTACTCTAAAATTCCCGTTCCAGTTGCTTTCTTTCCGCTGTCAGGTAAGAGCAGCAGGTGGAGTCACATCTGCAGCTGTGCATGTCATTGAATATAAAAGCAAGCAAATCGTGAAGAGTTGTTCATGGGAGGTTGGTAGCTTGGCTGCAGGCTACCACCTCAACTCAGAGCCCAAGCTGGCCTCTGGCGGAAACTTCAGCGGGGCTGGTTATAACATCATGTGGATGCCTGATCCAGACGTAGGCATTGTTGCTGAGTGCACCAAGGTACGCGACATTTTGCTGCCATGTTTGTTACTCCCAATACTTATTTTGTTGACGTTTCTTTTGTTATCTGACTCAATAGGGACATTCTCGGTGATGCTGGCACAGGTTAATGACAGCACCATTGTGCTAGACCCTGTCAGCTATGGCTCAAGCGGACAGTGGGCCATCAACATCTGGATGAAGCCTGGCAGTCTGTATGGCAGCAACTTCCAGTATATGTTCTCCCATGCTCAAAGCAAGTTTTTCCAGACTGGATGGGAATCCAACCAGGTGAGACATTGGCGCTGACACCATCAGTGCCTCCCTGCAGATGCATGGTATGTATCGCTTCTTTGGGCATGTCGAAGTCGTAAGTGAAGCTTTTGCTGCCATAAGGTTGCAAGACTGACACATTGCGGTGTTTTTTGCTTCAGATCAGGATGTTCTTCCCTGAGCTGCTGCATCCTGCGTTTGGCGTCATCCGCGCAATAGCAAAGGACACAACAGACACTGAAACTGAAGACTCTGCTGTTGTCTTCCTGGATTCAGATGGCCTGGTAACCCGAGAAGCACTGGAGTACAAAATAGATCTTCGATGTTTAGCCTTGCGTTGCAGCTTGAAAATATGAGGTCCCCTGTTGAGCTTGTGCGGATGTGCCAGGTTGGCGCCTTGACCCGGAACGCGTCAGAGCCATCGCCGACAGATGCAGGCAGAGGAATTTTGCAGGATGGCAAATGGCACATGGTCACACTGTCTTCCCTCTATGATGGCACACGGGGCTATGCAATGTTCATTGATGGGAGGCTGACAGCGGTCCTGAATGGAAACCAGAGCTACACAGGTGCGCAAATGTCTTGCTGACATCTGTCTGGCTTGGTGATGCCCACTAATGTGTCAGCCAAGATAATGCTTCCTCTATATGGCACTGTCTCAGATTTAGAAAGCTTCCCTCTGCAGATGCCTCAGGCAACCCCCTCCACATTGATGGTGGAGGCCCCATGCAGCTTGATGGCCCCATTGTGCTGTGCGGACGATCAGACAACGACACGCTGCGTGGCTACAACGGGCGACTGACCCAGCTGGCCATTTTTGACACATCGCTGTCTCCCTTGCAAGTGTTCTACATCTACAGCAGGTGAATCTTGAGCACACACGGCTTGTCAAAACACGAGTGTCTATGTTTAAAGTTTTGCTGATGTTGAGGATGCTGCCGAAAGGATTCAGGCATCCTGCAGTAATGTTTGGCATCAACCTGAACAGGGTCTTCCCACAATTGCGTCTGCTGCCCTGGCTCCTGGAGCATACTACCCGGAATCAAGCAATGCATACAAGCTGTACGAGGACAGGACAGCGTGCTGGCTGGAGCCTACCCGCTCAGGTCTCTTCATGCCCATGTGATATCTGCATGTGCTGGCGTGATGATGCATGCATGCCACAGTTGACTTACGATGCATTCACTGGCAGGCGACCGAGCTCTGATTTGCTGTGCAGGGGGACAGCTGCAGCAGTGCCGTCCGTACCAGGTTTGCGTGGCACTGTCAGCTCAGGAGATTGGAGACAATGCTGACACGCTTCCAGATGAGGTGCAAGTTGGTGATGTGGGCATCTGCACAACCCCTCTACCCAACGGCCTGCTCCTGCCCAACGCCAGCTATGTGCCTCCAGCACGGTGTGGCAATGCGCCTTCATCGTGACAAATCTCATGCGCTACCAGTTTGCTGCAGGTGTCAGCTGTGCTGCATGCATGTATGCATGCGGGTGATGACTGATGGGGCTGGTGCAGGGCGTTCTTCCCTCTCACAGGCAGCCTGGCCTCCTACCCGCTGCCCACCTTCACAGGCGCAGCGATCAACACAGAGCCAGTCTCAGATCCCATCTTTGGCAGAGCGTTTGAATGCAGTCAGGAGCAGGAGTCACAGATAATCCTGGACACCGTGCCATATGCTGAGAACGGCGACTTCTCGGTCAATCTGTGGTTCCAGGTTTGACAATCCTAACCTGTCATATGCTGCTTATGCATGTCCAGTTGATGCCCCTCCTTCCTGTGGCAGAGGTTCGCTTTCTCCACCATCTGCATATCTGTCTTTTGATGTACAAATCCTTACGCTGTGCTGGTGGCAGGTCCGATCAACGGCAGGCTCTGACATGGAGTACATTTTCACCCACACAAATGCTGACCCAGTCAACTACAACGACTCCAATGCTGCCTGGGGTCCCAATCAGGCATGCTCCCTAACGAAATTTGTATCACATGTCTGAGGCAAAAGTTCATATACACCATCGCATCCTGTATCCATGCAGCCTTTTGCCATGCCTGTGGTCAAACATGGAGCCCTGTCACGCAATGCAGGTCAGCCTGTACTTTCCAGAGAGTAGCCACCAAGCATTCGGCATCATTCGAGCGGTCCTAAGGGACAGCACCGACATGGACATTGGTGATGTGTCTCAGGTCAGTGATCCTTCTACACAGTCAAACATGCATTTCCGCAGCAGTCCTGGAACTGTGGTGTCAGGCTCGAGCACCAGGAGAGCCTTTCTAAGCAGCCTGTAAAGTGCAGATGCATGAGCGGACAATCGTTGCAGCCCAAACACAGTGCCATGGAGCTGATTGCAAAATGCAAAAACAAATTTATCAAGCATGCATGAAATTAGAGGCCCTGATTTTGTTGAGATGCGCAGACATGGGTGGACTCAGATGGCAGGGTGGCTTTCAATGGGCGCCGAGGCCCTGGCCTCACTGATCCACGCACCAGCTCTATGTCTACCGCCGACACCTCCTCCCTCCTGCTTGATGGTCAGTGGCACATGCTCACCCTCACAACCCAGGGCAACGCCACAAAGGGCTACAGGTGATGCAGACATGCTCCTGCTCTTGGTCCTGTTCCAATATCTTTGTCCTGATCAGCAGTGTGCTCACTCTGCACATACAGTTGGAGCAGCCACGCTTTGCAAGACAGCAGATGGCACTGTTTGATGGCTGCAGCAGGAGCATTTTCAGGGCTGTCCTCCCCTTGCATGCTACAGGTGGGGGTTGGTACATTCTGACGGGTGGCAAGTTTGGCTCAGGCTGTATGTGGATGGCACCATGAAGGGGCAGATGGTGGAGAACGTCGGCTACATCAACGACCAGGGCGACAATGCGCAGATCACTGGGGGCAAATCTGCCGACCTGTCGGGTCCAATCCGGCTGTGCAGCAGATCCGACAACAATGTCACCCGTCACTTTGGTGGTCGGGTTGCGTACCTTGGTAAGGCCCCTATAGCCCACAGCCTTATGATGGAACAGCTGCGCTTACCTCCTGCACTTGAAAAGGGCACGAAACCGATATGTGACGTTTGCAGTGCTGGCTTTCCCTTGGTTGAAGTGGTCTGATGGCTAGGTTTCAAGGGGAATTTGTGCGCGCTATGTTGTGGCATGCAGGCTTGTACGACATCAGGCTGACACAGGCGCAGGTTCGTGTGCTCTACCTGACAGTGCGGGCCGCCAATGCCACCTCCCCCTTCATAGCAATCGGCAACTCTGAGGCTCTCCGCGTCCCCTCCCAAGCCCCACGCGTCTCTCCGCCACCCGTACCACGCTCCAGAGCTGATGTAAGCTGCCACCCTCACGTTGTTGTGTCTTGGCTTATGATCCCATGCTTGCTGGATTTTGTGAAGTACAATGAGATTATTTCAGGCTATTGGGTCCACTGTAGACATGCTTGACTGCAGGCGCCTGCTGTTGGCTTGCCTCCTGTGGGAGGCCTGGTATCCATCTCTGGGAACAGCTGCTACGTGCCTTTGAAGTACAATGGCACCGTCATCAACTCCTGCGTCAAGATCCATGGCAACGATGAGCCAGTGTGCTGGGTCAGGAATGAGGGCTGGCAGGTGAGGCGCTCAGATTTGTCATGCACGCCTTTCACCCTGAGGACTGAAAGAGGCATTGTTTGAGGTCCCTTACGATCGATGATGCGCACAACATAGCGCCCATGATATGAATGTTTATGGTAGCAAAGGTCGAATTGGAACCACAACTCGGTGCAGCGCTCGAGTGTGCTCGTCTAATTGAATTTGAAGACATGTACGCGATGTCTCTGATGTGCTGCAGGCCTGCATGACCAGTGCACCCGCCATGGCGCCTGGCTTAGTTGCCCCTGGGCGGGCCTCAATCAGCCCAGACTTCATCCAAATCACAGCTGCTAATCGCATGACTCGTGGCAACCACCCATGCGCCCTGCCCTTCGTCGTCAATGTAGGGACATTTTATCATCTATTCTTGAGCTCTTTGATCTGTGTCTTTGCAGTCAGATAAAGTGCCTTGCAAGGCATTTTGATATGGTACATAGATGAGGGCTGGAAGTGCTGAATGTTCCTGCTTGACATGACCGGCTGACCTGCAGGGCGAGATCTTCTCTGACTGCCTTATGCTCAACACCACAGAATGGTGCCCAGTCGTCTCAAGCGGCTGGCTGCAGCAGTGCGCAGTTCCTGTGGGTTCAGACCTGTCATCAACAGGTGAGGACCTGTTGTGATGCTGTGGGCCTCTTCCAGATTGGTTACCATTACAACCAAAACGTTACTGCAGCTCATGCTGAAATATGTGCATCTGCATGACACAGGCAAGCAGCACCAGGGCACAAGTGGAGGAGGGCACCCCAATCACAGCGGAGCAATAGCTGGGGCAGTCCTTGGAGGCATTGCTGCCGTTGTTCTTGTCATCGTCGCAGCCTGTGCATTTGCGCACACACGCCGGCGCAGGTTGGGCACTGTCACTTGGTTCCTCTCGGCCATAGCTGTCCTGCATGCATCATTGGGCAATGTGTCTGATCGTGAGAAGATGGTACCATGCGGGCTACATGGCAGTGTTCTGCTGTCCAGAAGAGCGCACATGTGCCCCAAGAGGTCGATGCTGATGTTGTCTGGTGGCAGGGTGCACGGGCCTGTGTCCTTCCAGAAGTACAAGGACGATGACGGCGGCCTGGGCATGAGGGACAGCGCCTACTATGCTGGCAGCCACGGCATCTCCCACAAGAGCGGCGAGCTGGAGATGCACCACTCGGGCGTCTCAGGCACCAGGACCAAGGCTGGAACCAGCAGCCAGGGTGAGCAGCCTTCAAGCCTGGAATCACGCTTGCCTGACTCCAACTTCATACAGCGCTTGGTTCGGCGCCCAGAGCCTTTACGTATAACTGGCAATGGACCTGTGTGCAGGCATCAGGCCACAGAATGGAGGCGCTGGTGCTGCTGGTGTCAAGATCCCCAACTCAAGCTTTGCCTCAGAGACAGCCCAGGGTATGCAGGCTCATCATGTCTCCTTGTGCTGTTCGTACTTTGATTGTTTATATGACCTTCACCCTGCAAGAGATCAGACTCACTTGTATTTGCTTCTTCCAGGCAACAGCCGTCCCCTCACGCCGATGAGCCTGCCGGGCGATGATGCCGAGGCGCTGTCCTACCCCACCACACCCTCCTCCTCCTTCCAGAATGGCCTCAACAGGCCCAGCATGCAAGTGCCCCTGCGTGCAGGCTCTGAGATGTCTGCCCCTGTGTCTGATGACATCGAGGTGCGGCGCTGGAGGCTCCCATGAATGCACACCTTGCATCTGGCTGCTCTGTACTGTGTTCTGCTGGATTTTGCCAGGAGCTTTGCAAAGAGCACCATCTGGAAGGTTCATGTCACTTGTTTGTTTGCAGGTGAAGAGTGTGAAGAAGAAGAGTGGCCGCATTCCTGGCATGCGAGCATCAGAGACGCGCATTGCAACCTCTCCAGAGAAGGGCACTGGCATGGGAGATGGCAGTGAGCGGTTCTACTGACAAGACCTTGTTCCAGACATGTCACGCGGGGTGCATTGGAATGCACTGCTGCTGATGCCATACTCTTGTTCAGGGTCGTGTCTTGAGGAAGGATGCTGCCTTCCTGCCGAACTCTGTGCTAAGTTCTCTTCATCTGGCAAGATTTTGATTTTATGAGCATCAAACCTTGGGAGAACTACCTGCAGTGTGATAAATGTTGCTCTCCAGCATTTGACATTGAGTCGCAATCCTAGGACTTGTATAATGTCATGCGAATTGTATACTATCTTTTGTTAGGATATGTGGATCGACATTGTAGGATATGCTGTATTGATGTCATGTGAGCAGTCTGTATGATCCATGCATATGCGCTCCTCATGTGCCCATTGTTACTCTTGAGTGGCAACATCCTGTCTAATGTTGCTTGGAAATGACTCTCAAAGACTCCTAGAGTCTGGACCAGTCTCTGTACGTACACTGTATACTGTACTGGTTTGGGCTTGGGCAACAGCAGTACATGGTGCCGTCAGTAAAAGGTCATGACTATGTAGGCACATGAAGACATTTTTTAGCAAAGCCCACCTGCAAGCCAAAAAAGAGTTTACAAAAAGAGGAAAATCGCTATATGGAGGGCAGTGCAGGGAATTTCCCTCGTTCGACACTCCAAAATACTGAGGGTTTGTGAAAGCAGGGGAGTCATAGGTTCCTGGGAATGGCCAGGCCCTGCACCTCCTGCACCTCCTGCAAAAAGAGATCCATGTGCCTTGATCGACGCAACAGAACCGCAAGATAGCACAGGCTGCTTCTGGGCTGTGCAGCCCAGCAAGGGCCTTCTCAGGGTGCCTTTGTTCAACGGGTTCGATGCAACCTTGAACCTTGCACCTCCACCTCAGGACACTTTCAGGAGACCACCTGGAGACGGACAGATTCATTCAAAGGCCTGTAGAGGACAAGGTGGGACCTCAACCCTCCTTGGGTGCATGCTTGCAGGAGGCATGCACCACCAGGCCTTCACCCATTTGTGAGACAAAGTCAGCTTTCCGCCATCCCACAAGGAGTTGATCTGTCTCTGAGGAAATATCTGTACATAGTGCAACATTTGGCTCATAAGGCCTGTGAGCGGCTCTCAAAGGCGCCGCACTATAGGACCAATGGGCCGCGTGGCTTTCGAGGGTTCTTGCTGACTTGGGTGTGTGCCGCCGGGCCTTGGTCTTCCCCTCCACTGGTGTAGACTTGTAAATGAGATGCAAGTAGATCGAGATCTGACGGAGGTTGTTCTTCGGAGCATCCTGAAAGTCCGCCATGTTGCCTGCTTTGCCTGGCTTGATAGGGCCTCAGACAACGATGGCAATACCCTGATAGAGGATGCATCAACCCCGTGTAGCTAAAGCCGCCAAAGCCGCCTTAGCGGTTAGTCGATCGGTAGGGAATCTGGTAGTTCGCTTGAGGTGCACAAGCTGCAAAGTTCGTGTAGGCAGAAACCTTCTCGTGAATTGCAGCAAACGCGAGTGCATATCTACCTTGCAGGTAAGATCTGACAAGCAACAATGGAAGACGTTATCATCTACAGCGTTGGAGCCTTGGTAGTGCGTGGCTTGCGTCGCGCTGTCTTTGGCCCACCGCGAGAGGAAAAGCTTGCAGAGGAGGTGGGAACCCGCACCTGCTTTTCTGCATGTGTCAATCAAGTGCCATTCGTTGATACATTAGACATGCAGCCATCTAGAGTGCATCGTGGTGTGAGAAAGTCGAGACGATGGAAGCCATGTACCAGGGTTTTTCTTACGCACAACATGCGCCTTGTCCTGTGGATTGGCAAGCTTTTGATGCCGCATCACGCAGTGGATTCAACAGAAAAGTTATGTCTGCAGGTGAAGCAGTTGCAAGGGCTGGTTGCTCAGCAAGACAGTGTCATTGCCCAGCAAAGTGAACGCCTGCAGCAGCTAGAGCAGGCACTGCAGCTCCCTGCTGCTGATGCACCTCAGCGTCCCTTGGCATTGCGTCTGCCAGGACCATCACATGCAACAGGTACTCTTACGGGCACTAATGGGATGGTGCTGCCATGTCTTATGATCAGATGCACGTGCATGTCATCACCCATTCATGACCGCAAAATGTCCTAGTGGAGCCCTGACAGTGGAGGATTTCATCCATTCTGTGATGTATTGGTGCAGGTCAATCTTCTCCTTCTCTCAAACGCTCCGCGCCAGCAGCAACTCCCGATGAGGCAGAAATCAGCCCAAAACGCTTTCGTTGGAGCCTCTTCCCCAACATTGCAAGGTGTGATAGCATCTCCCTTTCATTTGGCTCTGCCTTGCTGTGTGTCACCAACAAAACCAGAAGGCTTTGCCCTGCTGACCTCAACATGAGCGTATTGGGCTGGCAAGCTGAAAGAACAGGTTGTCTGCAATGCATGGGACACTGTAGCTCAATTGAATGTTTGCAAACACAAAGCATGCTGATTGTGGTCTTGTTCCCCGCAGGAACAAGGCTGAGGGACCGGCGCAGCCTGAACTGCAGCCCAGCTCTCCACCGCCCTCCAATCGCATCCCTGCAGCAACACTGGACACCTCAAGCAATCCGACCTCCAGTGGTGAGGAGCAGTCAAGCTCTGATGGGGCAGACACCAGCGCGTCCAAGAGCAGCATGTCAGAGGGCAGCATGGACAGTGAAACATCCTGCTCAGATGACGAGACTGGCGACACTGAGGGCACAGAGGAGGACTCCGGTGAGGAAGAGGACTCCAGTGAGGAGGAGGAGTCAGGTGATGAGGATATGCCAATCAAGGCTGTGCCCATTACCGCCGTCATGTCAGGCAGTGAATCTGAGATGGATGCCAGCGAGACCAGTGAATCTGAGAGCGATGTCAGCGAGGCAGGCAGCGAAGAGGGCGGGCCCAGCTTGGAGCAGGGCACCTCCAACGTCTCAAGTGAATCAAGTGATGCAAGCACTGATGCCTCCAGTACTTCCAGTGAGAGCACTTCACCAGAAGCCAGCCTCACCGAGGAGGACAGCAAGGCAGGCACTGAGGTGAAACCCTGCTCATAATTGCCTGAATGTTCGTAGCGCATGATGGGGTCTTCGTTTTGTCTTGCATATGCTGCAGAAATGTTATGCTTCACTTCTGGTGGCACAGATGGAATCTGATGGTGTGTTATGCTGAATTTGACGCAGGCCAACAGCTATGAGAGCTCCGGCAAGTCAGAGGGCAGCTCTCACGACAGCCAAGGCAACCAAGACAACCATGGACCTGCTGACGCAGATGCCCCGTATATTGACGAAGCCATCAAGGAAGCGTTGTCAGTCTTCTCGTGCGAGCAGTGCGGCAAAATATCCCGCCACTGTGGCTGCGACAAGGCAGCAGCAGATCCAGCAGTGACTGAGAAGTCTGCGAGTGGCGCATCTGAGGAGCAGTCCAGCGATGAGTCAGACATCTCCAACGACAGCGACCCAGTTGCAGTGACACCCACAGCCGCGGAGCCTGTGCAAGAGGACCAAACTGACCTGGCCTTGGACGCAGAGCAGGCGGCAGTTGACGATGGGAGCAGTGACCAGGAAGGAGCTGCAGACGAGGTGGCTGAAGGGGAGGCAGAGGAAGTTGAGGAGGGCATTGAGGGTGGTGGGGACGGGGAAGGGGAGGAGCACAACCACATCCTCTCTCAGGTCCAGGAGCAGATCGCAACGGCCATCTATGGGCTGCATCTTGGGGATGCCACTCTGGGCCAGGAGGAGATCCTCAGCGATCTGCATGTCATAACAGTCGCCATCCAGCCCCAGAGCCCAGATGGGGCCCCACAGGAAGCGCCGCACGGAGACCAGCCACCGCCCAGCATTGATGACATTGCATCACCTGTCGTGCCAGGCGCAGAGCTTGCAGCCTACCCTGCTGAGAAGCAGGGCGGCCCCAGCAGCGAGCTGGATGGTGTGCCGTTTGAGATGCTGGACGCCCCTGCCGCCAGCTCGTACGACCTTGCGGCGCAGCCCCTCACAGCCGCCAGCGTGGATGCCGGGGGGCACAGCGGCGACCAGAGCCAGAGCCGCCGCAGCCCCAAGCGCGCAGCCGCCGAGGAGCTGGAAATGGACGACTGGCAGCCGCGGAGGCGCCGCAAGCGCCCGCGCACGCTCTGCATGCGCCTGCTGGCCATCCTGCCCCGGCCCCTGCGCAGGCTCACGCGCTTCGGCGGCCGCGCGTACTGGCGCGGCGTGCGCCGGCCGACTTCAAGCACCTCCGGCAGCTCGCAGGACCAGGAGATTCCAGAGCCCGAGAGCCCCCTGGAGGGCATCGTCAATCCGACAGAGGCCGAGGCTCAGGCCAGCGGCGGCCAAGCAGATGGCGGCTTTGTCTTCCAGGCCGGCATCCCCGCCACACAGGAGCCTATGCAGGATCATGTGGAGGATGACGTTCAGGATGAGGCAAGTGATGGGGTGTTGGATTGCCAAGACATGTCCCAGGATGAGCCTGCTGCGGAGGATGCTGCCGGCATGGAGCCAGGCTCCCAAGCCGGCCTTATGACCATAGGGGCGACGGGCATCTTTCAGGATGTGTGTGTAGCCTACGAGGATGCGCTGCATGAGGAGGAGCTGGCCCTGCTGGCCCAGGCAGATGCCGAGGCCCAAGCCCGCCTCATGAGGGAATTGGCCAGACAGGTAACTTGCACACCATCCAATTTCTGACGGCGCTCTGTCGTCCAAAGCGATGATGCCCTCTTGTTTGGATTTGTGTTGTGTCCAACCAAGTTCTGCAAGTTACTATAGCATTCTGCAATTGCTGAGATCTTCTCATGCTGCACAGGATCCCCGCTCGGAGGACATGCCAGGCCTGGGGCCCCCTATGGACGATGATAGCGATTCGGAGGACATGGACGACAATGAAGCCGACACCTCTGCGCCCAGCTCACCACAGGACATGTCTTCTGGCAACGAGAGGGTCGAGGAGCCATTGCCTGCCCCAGTAGAGGACACACCAGAATCGCCCATAGCCGCTAATGCGCATCGCTATGGTGGCATGTTCACTTTTGGAGCCGCACACCACAGCCGCGCTCCCAGCCCTCGCCGCCAGCACCTCTCCCACAGCCGCTCACAGGGCGAGGGCATCCTGACGCCGGTCCTGCGCCGCAGCAGCAGCCGCATCGGCCGCAGCGCCAGCCGCTCTGTGAGCCAGCGCAGCGGCAGCAGCTACAGCCGCAGCCGCTCGTCCAGCGGCTTGAGCCGGTCCCTGAGTCGGCGCGCCCGCAGTGAAAACCGCTCACCCGGCTCTGCCCGTTCAAGCTCCCCAGGCTACGAGCTGCAGCCCAGCCACTCGCTCAGGCGCTCATTCCGGCGCAGCATGACGCCGTCGCGCGGCGGCTCTGCTCAGCGCGCGTCGCGCAGCCGGTCTCCTGAGGCGAGCCGCGAGCGTCGCAGCGGGCACCGCTACACTACTGAATTTCGCTTCGGCCGCAGCCTGTCCCCCGCTGGCCACGCGCGCAGCCGATCTCCAAGCAGGGCCAGTCCCTCTGCTGACTGTGGACGCTTCAGCAGGCTGTCGCCCAGGTAATCCCTCTCCATCGTTGAAAAAATGCCTCCTAAGAAACTTATCAAAGTTCCTCTACTGCCATGCCTGTCAGACGTATGTCTTGTTGAGATTGTTGCCTGAGCAATTCTTTCTATACATGCAGTCCTGCCAGGAGCAATTCATCAAGCCGCAGCCCGAGCAGGCACAGTCGCAAGCCCCGCAACGGGGATGTCACCTATGAGACAGAGTCTGGCAGCCCGGCGCGCTCACCGTGCAGGAAGGCTCCCACAGAGGATGCCGAAGGTTTGTGTCAGGCCTGCTCTGGATGTCCAGCCACTTCCCTCTATTTGTGCTTGTGTTTGGCATGTACAGTATGAGTCTTTGGCACCTTTTGGGAACGCATAAGGCTGACAGGGGTTGCCTTCGTGCAGGTGAGCTGCGTCAGCTGGTGCGCGAGTGCGAGAACCTGGAGGCAGTTGCATCACCACGCGCTGTCGCCCGGGTGGCCGAGCTGTCCCCGCTGCTGAGCCAGCCCGGCGGCCGCAAGCGTGGAGTGCTGCTGTCGCCCTCCCGCTCGCCCATCCCCAGGGGCCATGTCCTGGATGACATATCGGCTGATCAGGGTGTGGCTCTTGCCACATATACATTGTGTCACCTGTTTGGTTGAATGTATCAGCATCACCATCACGTGCTTACCTTCACATCGATTAAGCTTGCATGCATGCTGGTGCGTGCCATGTGCAAGCCATGCTATCTTTTCATAGGTCATTCAGCTGCAGGTTTTGTTCCTGAGCTGAGATGTGTAGATTTTGCTTTGTTGCTCCAGAGGAGGGCGGCGGCCGCCTGACCGGATCGCCAGAGAACGGCTATTGGCTGGTGGGAGAAGGCGACCGTGAGGAGCCTGACTTCCTTGCCGCCAAGAGGTTGACGGCCAGCCAGCTGTACAATGACCTGGCGGACAACTACCACCCGGACGACGAGAACCTCGATGTTGCCTTCTCCCCTCCGCGCTTGGGCAGGCATGCACCGCTAGTCCTCACAAAACACATCTTCTTGTTAACCACCTTGCCTTCACCTCTTTTTTACCTTGCTGCCCCCTGCTGTCACTCCTGGCACATATGATAGTCACAAACGCAAGAGGCTGAGCTTGCGAGCTGCACTGCAGTGACCTGGACGCCGCGCCGGACGCCTCCGACCGCGCGCGGCGCCGGTTCTCCTCGAGCCCATCCCTGCGGTCCCCGCGCGGCCGCTCGCTGGTACGCAGCCGGTCCCGCTCTGTGGTGCGGCCCAGGAGCCGCCAGGAGCCGTCCAGGTCACGCTCGCGCTCCGCGTCGCCTAATTTCGCTTGGACGAGCCGCGCCGCGCGCACGAACTGCCCCGAGCCGCCATCACCGCCGCCGCGCTCCGTCGAGCGCTGCACGGCGCCGCTGCCGCGCCCGGGCACCCCCGTGCCTGTGACGCGCGGCGAGGAGGAGCCACTGGGGCCGGTGGGCAACCTGCGAAGGCTGGAGCGCAGCCAGACACCTAGCGATGATGAGGACGTTCCGCCTGTTGCCGACCCCAGCTCGCCAGTGTCTGATGACCACCCGACCCAGGAGACAGATGCTGCACTGGAGGACCTGGATGCCCCAGTGCCAAATCTCAGGTGTGAAATCGTGCCCCTTTGTTTTGCATGATATTGTATGATGTACACAAGAGTGCCCACTCCTCACTGAATTTTGGTTGCCTTCTGCAAGTCCAAACCTTTGCAGGCGAATTATTGTGCAGGCAAACTCATAACTGCATCATACATGGAGTGTGGGCTTATGTTTACTGCTGCTGTGCATAATGTGCAGGGCACATGTCTCGATCATGAAGCCTAGCGAGACGCTGCCACCTCGGTCAAGGTGCAGTCCTCATGAAATAGTCCTGGCCAAAATGCTTTCATCATGTGAAGACACCAGCTAGATCCACCAGCGGTATGGAGGCCCCCAGATGCATCAGGTTTGTTTGACCTAAACAAACAAATTGGCGTTCAATGGTTGCTGGCTGGTTTGTCCAGGCACCTGGAGACGACAGCTTATCAGGCGCAATTGATTAAAGAGCGCGAGGAGTGCGAAGCGAGAAGGAAGGCATCACGCATGGCACTACCCACACGCTGTGAAGACGGACAGGCAAGGTGAGGTTTCAGTCCAGGCTCTTCCTTCGCCCTCTGACTTTCTGCAGCTACCATTTAGGATTTCGCGCTTGTGTGAACATTGCTTGTCATGCAGCAGGGTGCCATCTGGAGTCAGCACTGGCTCCAGCGCCATCGAAGCACCGCAGGAGCCAGAATCAGTCTTCCAGTGAGTCTTCGTTCCCTGCCCAAATTGACAAGCCTGCTGACAGATTGATCAGGTTTCCGCAGAGCCACACTGTTGCAAAGATTGCCTCACCATGATGGCCGTTTTGAGCTGAGCACTGTGTGCTTGCTGCTCAGGCGCAACATGCGCTTTGCCCAGCGCATCTTTGAAGCGCACAAGGCGCGCGCCGACGCGCGCAGGGCAGCCGCTGCCGAGGCAGTCACATCCGCCGAGCCCCCGGCCGTGCGCCGGCCCCTATCTTCGGTTGTGGGGCGCGATGCCGCAGCCCGCAGGATTGGTGCGCGCAACAGGGTGGCGCTCGCCTTTGCCAAGATTGCCCGGCCGGCGCCGGCCTGGATGCCCATGGCCAACTTCGGCTTCGACAACCCCATGGTGCAAACACCTTCTCTGTATGGATAATTTCTCCCTCTATGTCCCGACAGCTATGTGGCCGGTGCCAGCCAGCATCCAAAGAATCTTACTGCTAAGTACAGGGCTCCAGGCTGTGTGGCCTGGATTGTGAGAGCATGAAGCAAGGCATGAATTGCAGATGCATGTTGTTGCTGCAGTGACTAGCATGTGACAGTGGAACAGAAAGTGTGCGGTGAAGTTGCTGATTGGTGCCTGGGAGTGCAGGTGGAGGAGACAGTGGACCTCACGCAGGACGACAATGATGAGGAGGAGCTGCCAGCCGCCCCAGCTCAAGGCGGACGCGCCAGCACCGGCGGCATGGACAGCAGCGGTGAGGCAGATTTGGACGCCATGCCCCTGTTTTAAAGGGCTGCAGAGAAAGCCGCCACCGCCAACGATACGGCATCGCGCTGCACGCCTTATGCGCGCGTAAGGCGTGCTTCGCCTAATGGGGAAAACGGCAAGCACTGTTCAAGTCCTGCTGAACCGCTGTACTACCTTGAGAGTGTGTAGGCGTCTTATACTGGCCCCTGGATGCAAGCAATGCCCCTCCGGCATACCTGCAGTGACATGGCGTTTGTGCAGGAGGGGGGCATGGAGCGCAAGTGCTCACGTCCTTGTACCCACAAATGTGTGCAACCAGGAGATTGGGAACTGGATAATCTTTGTGTAGCAATACTGTGCAATAAGAGAGCTCAGCTTCTGAGTTTCTTAATAGAGCTTGCAAGATGCATCCTGCTTCCTCAGAGCAGGGATAGGCTCTGCTTGTTTGCTTTCAAGGTTTGCATGCTAGCAGCAGCTGGCTCCCACATAGACTTTGTACAGATGTATACTTGTGTGGGAACAACACCACATGTTCCATCTCGGGAACTTGCTGGGCTGTCTATGGTGAAAGGACCTGTACAGCTGGCAGTTGAAAGGCCTACCAAGCAATCTGTTTTGGAGCAATGTTTGCAAATGTTTGCAAAAAGTGTACATGCATGTAGGAACAGGTAGTTTTTGCAAGATTGCACATCGTACACTTGCATTGGGCATCCATCCTCTATGGATTGCTCAGAATAATGCATTTTTCCACTGCATTGTAGAAATGTGTGTACATTAGGCGGGTGACTGAGAGCTTAGCCCTGAGCCATCATGTATCAAGGATTTTGCGTGTTTGGAGGCTTGTTGATGGCGGTGAGCCTGCATGATTTCTTCTTCATTTTTTGTGTTCACAGGCTTGTAACATTGCATGTATATACTGAAGTCAATTGCATATACGTCTTTTCGTCCAGACAAGAGAGCATAACTACCTACCATAGAACACTATCTTCTCTCATCACTCCAACCAACCTATCTGGGCAAGATTATGCATGGCCAAGCCGCAGCTTTATCTTGCAATGCAGCATGATACATCTATTTGACATCCACTTTTTCAAGGGCTCTATAGGATTCAATGCAGCACATGGCTAGCTAACCCACAATGAAGCTCTCAGAGTTCTACTGCTGCGGAGTGATCTACAGCTGAATGCCGGCTAGCAGAGTCCGCTGCGCTGCTGAGAGAGATCGTCTATTGCGCCGCACCAGCTCTGCCAGCTCCTCTACAGCATGCCCCACCGGCCTGCTTGTGCATACACATGCACTCATCAGAGATCCCAACATGATCGATTGGACGCTCATCAGCCTGACTTGCACATACAGAGTGTGCTGACAGAAGGCTGCCGTGGGATCCCATTGGATCGCACCTGCTACCCGCAGCATTGTTGCCCTGGGCCAGCGCAACAGCTGCGCTCAGGAGCTGCTCGCGGTCTGAGGCGGTGGCAGACTCGTCCGGGATCACATCCACAGCTGCCTTCAGCCACTGCACGCCCTGGTCATGCGTGGCCTGCAGCAGCAGAGAATGGCCAAATGCCTCTAAGGAGCAATCAAGAAGCTACAACAAAGCTTGTGCTAGATCTTTGAGAAGGCACTTCCCCCGAACGACCACAGTTCCGTTCACACCCAAACTCGCAAATCTGTGTGACCCACATCTCCTTTGTCATGCAGTGACCAAGTGAGGAATCAAGGGAAATACATCCCAGCAAAGGAAAGCGGCCCCCTCATTCTAGAAATGGGCGCACCTTCAGCAAGGCGATGAGGACATCAGCAACGTCCGAGGATCTGGGTGCGGGCAGCGCTCCAACCGCGCCTGCCAGCAGCAGCCTGACCAGGACAGGAGCTCTGGGGACGACTGCCGCTGTGATCTGCAGATATCGCACCAACATGTTTCAGCTGGTGCTGCATAGCAATCCCATGCTCTGCCTCAGAGTAATGACAATGCGGTCAGTGTTCTGCCATGATTCCTGGCTGGCTGGGCACCTGGGTGGCAGCGGATGGGCCGCACTGCAGCAGCAGCTGTGGCTCAAAGAGGCGCGTCAGGAAGGTAAGGATGGAGCAGCACGCATCCCTGCGCGCACAGTGTCACTTCATTATAGCGTCACACCAAGCAAATGTTTATTTGGAGAGGCATCATACAGAGCTCAGCATCCGTGCGCACGCCTCCTGTCTCTGTACTCACATCTTGAGAAGGCCCTCTTTGCTCCACAGGGCTGCACAAGTGCCGCTGTTCCGTCCCTCAACACATCTAAATTACATGACCTGAAGTCGTGCTCAAGGGTTACTCAAGAAATGGCGGTAAACGGCTGCGGATGGGCCGTGACTGCGGCATGTTGTCCAATGGACATTGGCAAACCACTCATGCAGCCTTCACGGTGAAAATCCTCAAGGCTCAGCACATGACTGAGAATGGGGTGATGCTTGGAGGTGTGTTGGGGTCATGCAGAGGGCGGTGCCTGTGCTGGACGAGGACGCCGGCGGTGGCAGCATCGAGGAGGCGGGGGAGGGTGGCGGACGTGAGCACGATGGCGGGGCAGTAGGACAGCCCGCGGCCGGCCAGCAGAAAGGCGTCGTCCGCTATGTCGGGGTCGTCGATGAAGTCCTGCAGGCTGCGCAGCTGCTCGCACGCCTTGCCCACCAGCCGCTCAAACAGCCTCCCTGAAGCGCACCACACAAACCCCCAGCATCAGACAGATCGACCCCTGACCTTGGTTGCATCATGGTGGCTGTGACGGCCATGCAATTGCTTGCCAAAATTCAGATGCTCTGTTTTTGCACATCGAGCATCTGATATTGTGCGTTTGAAAAGGACCCGATCTGCGCACAAGCGGCTGAGGGATTGACATGCCACAGTGCACAAGGCAAGAATAGGGCAGCAAGAAAGTAGCTTCAAGCCGGCACGACCTCGCGAGGGTAGCCGAGGGGTCGCACCGAGTTCCGCGGTGAGGTCGGGGTCGCTGCCAAAGACCTTGATGAGCTCGGAGGCCACGTACAGGAAGCTGCTGTGCCGCGTCGCCTCAAACCAGCGCGGCAGCGTCTCCGTCAGCGTCGGCAGCAGCACAGCCGCCGACTTGCCTGCGGGAACCAACTCCGGTTTAGCGGAGCTCATTCATGGTGCCCAATATGGCTGGGTGCACTTGCTGGAAGTCATGGTGGGTGCAAATAATACACAAATGGAAATCAAATCATCTGGAGCATTCACACACTCTTTGTGTGTAATGTCATTAGTAGTGTATTGTTGGATTCAGGGTACAGGAATGTCCTCAAAATTGTCGTAACTTCTGCGATCGATGCCCAAATCCAAAGATGCCCCACCTGCGGTGCGGAGTGCGTAGCGGGGGCAGCGGGCGATGCGTTCTGTGGCGCGCGTGGAGCCGCGCAGGTGCTCGATGATGGCGCTCAGCAGCGGCCACACGCGCTGCAGCGCCGCAGCCACGCCCTCCGGGTCGCCCACGTACCTGCACGCCAGCAACAGCCACGGTGAGTCACACGCTGCAGGGATGACAGAATCTGGGAATGCCAAACCACGAATGAGGGGACAGGTCATCCATGTTGCTGGCCATACATGACAAAGAAATGCCCTTGTGCAAGCTGGCCTAATGCCACCTCAAGACTCGTCACATTGAAGCCGCGTCGGCATGGTGGACAACAATCTCGATGTGATTCCGGGTACGGGAGGATTGACAACAGGCACAGCACATTTGCAGCGAAGCGCTCAAGCGCGAACCTGAAGACGATGGTCATGCGGTCGACCAGCGGCGTGGCCTGCTCGAAGCCGGTGAGGGCGACCGGCGCGGCTGTGCCGTTCAAGACATGGCCATTGGCCGGCGGCAGCGGGGGCTGGTGCAGGCATGCGTGCAGAGCCGCCATGATGGGCGACAGCAGCGCTTCCAAGCCCGCCCTGCGCTGCTCTGCAGGCAGCGCGGACACCACCAGAGCCAGTGCCTCCACCACCTGATCAACATGACACTCTCACAATCCTGCCCCTGTGGCACAGATTACCATAGCGCACGCTGTGCTGCTGCTTATTGGTGCATTCATTGTCAGAGCGCTGATATTGAGGAAGTGGAAACAAATTTAATCAAATGAGCACTGCAGGGGCGACAATCGCCGACTAGGGTGCTATGTCAATGCAAGATCTCTGTCACGCTTGGTCAAAGGCTCGCTATGGTGCAACGCAAATCATCCATGTCTGCTTGCTGCCAGCGTCAGTGCTGGAAATTCCACCATGAGAGAGAATGGTAGAGCAGGCAGCACTGACGGGGAACAAGCAACACGCAGAGCGCACCTGCTGCACATCGTTCTCCTGCAGGGCGGCCTGGCTTTGAGGGCCAGCGGCGGAGGTGGAGGCTTCGCCGGCCGACTGGATGCGCTGGTACAGGGACATGAGCACGTCCAGGTGGGGCGCCATGGCCGCGCCACATGCGTCGCACAGGTGGCGCAGCGCCAGCGCAGCTGCCTTGGCCGCCTCCTTGTTGTTCAGGCCTGATCAGTCACCACATATTCAGTGTGACAGCTGGCAGCCTCGCAAGCTTCAGCGTCTGTCGTGCAGGGAGCCATGTCCTCAAAAGGAGTGCTTGCTTCAGCCAAAGCAGAGGTTTGTTTGCTTCAATGAACTGGCTGATATCATCAGCACTTAAGGCTGCACGTGCTGCATTTTGATGAGCGATGACTGCCAGGAAAGGGCGGCACCTGTGGTGAGCATCTGGAGCAGCTGGGGCATGAGGTCGGCGATGCCCCCACCGCCAGCAGTCTTGGCGAGCCAGTCAGCGTAGGCGGCCAGCAGCATGGCGCCCGTGTACTGCAGCTGCGGCACGGGCGGCAGCTGCGGCAGGCTGCTGAAAAGCTGTAGAAGCAGCGCGTTCCCCGGCTCCGGCGCATTGCTGCGCACACCCATGGACCACCAGCTTGAAATTCTGCTAGAATTGAACTTGAACTTCTATATTACCAATTTTGCCTGAGCCCAATTGGTACGGCTATTGTGATGATACGGGCCATGGCTCAACAACTGTTGTCGCCAAGTGCTTCAAGCTGACTGCAGAGGACCAGGGTGGCACCTGTGGATGGCGCGCACGCAGTACAGGGCGGCCTCGGCGGTGGCCCAGTTGAAGGCGCCCCCCGCGGCGACCTGCTCGCTCACCGCAGCCAGCGGCTCCGTCAACAGCTGCAGCGTCCGCTCGCCGCCCAGCACACCTCCCGCAAAGCTAACGACTCAGTGACCAAGTCATGGAATCTGTTATTGATGGACCCTCGTTGACCCTTCTCCACGCAATGACACTTCTAATGACACGACTGAGCTACATGCAGGCCGTTGCATAAAGGAGCCTGCAGTTTCCGGCATCAGTAGACCCTTGGCGCTCGGTCGTCAGTGGGCGCAGGAACAGATTCAAGGAGGCACCACAGCATGAGAGGAGAGCCAGGCATGCCCAATTGGCATGCTCAAGGGTCGCCACCTGCAGCGTCTAGGAGAGCGTCCCCCACGTCCTGGCGCGCATGCTTAAAGTCGTCGCGGTCGTCCTGCTCCCAGGCGTCCCAGTCGGTCGGCAAGCGCACTCGCCCGCGCAGCAGCGCCACCAGGTGCTCAAACGCCGGTGTGAACACACCCACGCGCCGCACCAGCTCGTCGTTGCTCTGTCACCCATTATGTCCGGTTCAGCTCAGCCACACAGGGCCACTCCTCATTGTCGTGTTATCACGCTATCAGTGTTGACGAGCAGCGCGCGCCGACACGGTGGACAGGTGGGTTCTTCCAGATGTTGTCACAGAAAGCAATGTGTGAGGCGGCGGAGGTTTGGGGCATGACTGTCTGAAAACGCCAGGAGGGCGAGGAGGGCTCACAGCAGGCTCTGCGCCGAAGGAGGAGGTGAGGTGGCGCGCAAGGCGGTGCCAGAAGATGAATGACATTGCTGCCAGCTCGTTGTCCGGGTGCGCAGCCACCGCCAACAGCGCCTCCACCGGTTGCAGCGCCTGTTGGGTGCCTGCCACAGCAAACACATCGAACACATTACAAACAAATCTGCAAGATCAAAGACCTTGCAGACCCGCCTGAAAACTGAAGAGCACAGCAACATTTGATGCTGCAGAGAAATTGAAGGAGACTCACAAAATCTTCCATTCTTCCCAAGCTGATCACTACTACTGTGTGTTTTGAGCTGAGCGGAACCTGCGCCAAACATGGATGCATAGATGGCATTGAAGTGGGCGGATTTGTACCTGTGGCGATGAGGCCGCAGTAGGCCTCGCCGACCTCCGCGAAGAGGCGCGCCATGCCCTTGGCCGTCTCTGTGTCGTCCCCGTCCTCACTGCCATTGTCCGCCGCATGAGTCTGCGCCGCCGCCGCCTGCGATGTGCGCATGAACCGCGGCAGCAGCTGCATCACCTGCGCAGCACACACGTGCTCACTGCATTGCTTGGCTGCACCCTTAAGCAAGCAGTAACGCAGCACGAAGGAAAGTGCTGAAGCTGAGGACAGGCGGCTTGATATTGTTATGATGATGCACGCAGATCTTCCGCCCTCAGAAACTGCCTCCAGCCAGTCACGACTGCAGTGCAGCACCTGCAAATGACCCTATGCCCAAATGGCAGCAGCAACGACCCAAACGAAGCAGAACGTTCTTCACAGCTGTCACGCTGCGGTGATGTACAAAGGCGCAGGTGAAAGAGCACGCACCGCGGGCACAAGGCGCGCGACGAGCGGCAGCATGTTGTCCTCGGGCTGCCCTCCGGAGCTGCTGACATAGATTAGCTCCACAACAGCGTCCACTGCGCCGTCCAATGTGCGCTCCGAGTTTAGTCCGTCCAGTGCCGCGGTCACCAGCGGGTGCTGCGCCAGGGCCGCCCCGTCTAGATTACTGGCGCTGGCCAGCTTCAGCCACTCGCTGAAAGCCACCAGCACTCGCAGCGTCACGTCCGGCCCTGCACCGCCATATGAAAATTTCAACACACACACTGCACCGCCAAAGCCCTGCACCTTCACCAAATACTCACAAATACACAGCGAAGCGCTGAGGAGACTTGCTCATGTGCAGTGATCGGCCAGTAGTGAGGGCAAATGGCAGCACAGGATGGTACTTGCCAAGTCAGCATACAGGAACCAGAAGGGGACCTGTGTGCTGCTGGAGGACGGTGGTAAGCAGCTGCAGCGCGGTGGGGATGGCGGCCTCCATCTCCTGGATAAGCTGACGCCTCCGCTCGGGGCGCACCGCCGGCCGATAGCTGCCGGCCTCCTGCCGCATCAAATACGCCATCCCACTTCAGGCTCTCATTTCAGAAGTTGGCAGAACGGCCTCCTGACCTCCACATGCATGCTGATCAGTACGGCTGCAGAGCTCCAGAGTAGATCGCTACAGCGCCTCCTCTTTGTTGCAATTTGCTTGCAAAGTCTTGATCCTCCATGGAGTTCAGGGGCACATTCCTTCATGATGGCTTGTTATGCAATGGTACACAGTATCAGTGATTGCATGCACCTGCGGCAGGATGGTGAGAAGCTCGAGCAGGCAGGGCAGCGCGGCCGCCTGGGAGTCGCTGCTCAGGCGCTGCACGAGCCACTGCAGGCTGCCGCCAGGGCCCCACTGCTGCGGCGGCATGTGCGCCACAAGCGCAGCCACCGCCAGGCACAGCTGCGTGCGCACAGGAGGCGACCCATTGCCAAATCGCAGCAGCAGCTCCACCAGCGAGTCGCGCAGGCTGGCTGCTGCGCCCTGTGGCAGCTCCTCAAAGTCGCGCTGCACCTGCACACATTGCAGACACTTTCGTGATGTCCTGCGTGGTTGCTCAAGTGCCAGCATCAAGCCATGTGTGAGTGGTTGTGAGTCAGCTGAAATGAGCCAAGCAATTTTATCATACAATCTTTTTTTTGTCTTGTAGCTCACAAATTTCCAACAGGGTCTGATCAAATCGATTAGCTACAGGACGATGCCGTGAGGATCCATGCATACGATCTCTCACCTTTGTTCTGAGAGTCTGGGCACAGAAGTACTGAGCCTCCAAGCTGGAGCTGGAATCATGCAGGATATTGTCGCTGACGCTCCAAGCATCCAAGGAGGATTGCCACTGTTCCAACCAGGTGCTGGCCTGCTTCTTTACGTTGCCATCCGGGTGATGGTTGAGGGCGTGTAAGGCATCAAGGACGTTCTGGCGGGACATTGCAACATCTGTGGATGAACTCATGATGACTTGGATGCGGAAGCTATTGTGGTTGCGCTACCTGCGCGTTGATGAGTGCTGCAAAATCGAGGGTGCTAATTCTTTCCGATCCCAAAGGCAAGACAATTTTACCATTACAGCAGTGTGTTCAAAGGATTTTTCTTGTCTGGCTGAGTTCAAGGTCTTCGCTCCTGCCGAGCAAATTGATGAGCCAGATTTGCTTGACCCGAGGTGCTTGGCTTCCATCCTTGAGGAATCTGCTCATTTCATGATCTTGCTTCCTCATGATGAAGGTCTGAGGAATTTGCTTGAGGTGTCAGGTACTCAAGATTCACTGCATCTTTTTCTGAATATCTTGACATGCGTCTCAAGCCTGCAGCAGACATGGTGGTCACATCAGAGCCAGTGAAAACTTGCAGCTTTCATGGTTTACCCGGTAAAGGGCCTTCGCCGTTTCAAATTCAAATTCAACTTGAAGCATAGTCAAAAGATGATAGAGTTGAACTGTTCACCAGCTGCTCACCAACCTGAATTAATGCAGCTGGGTGTGGGCGGCCTTGTCAAGAACAGGTTCACCTGGGATTGGTTGATACAGGAGAGGGGCGCTACTAGGTGGCTCCTCTCCCAGATTGTGGGGCAGACATTGGTGAAGCGGGCACAGTGCAATGCAGAGATGTCTTTCCGCTGCCTTACCGCCATTTATCTGTACGGGAAGTTTTCTGACAAAGAAAATCCAGGACAGGCATAAAAAAGGCAATCCTGCATTGAACCATTGGCCAGGACCCTACCGTTACGTCAGACAGGCAAGCGGGAAACTGCTGGGCCGTTGTTGGCTGCCCCTCCACATGCAGTTGGAGCAGCTGATTTCCATTCTGATGAGCACGACATAGAGGGTAAGCCAGACTATCATTCAGATCAAACCAACGAAACTTGCAAATGTTGAACATACCACATGTCGCCGATCCCAAGGAGATTGCTGCAAACAATGGAAACACTTGCACCACCACAAGCCTGTCTGAGGGAGCGCGCCTGGGTGCTGTTGCGAATTTTCAACCCCAATATCATTTTAAGACAGTAAGTCCGGGTGCTTTGTGGCCATCAGAGACATTAAACAGCTACTGGGTATGGGCATCTGCGGGGTGCTTGCTGTACAGCACATACATTAATCCATACTAAGCAACCCATCTCTGCACCTCTTTCCAGTCACACCGTCCTGCCAGAGCATCATGGCTTGATAGCAAGCTTGTAAGTACTCAACATGACTTCTGTGAAGACTCCACTGCAAGAGCATCAGCAAGTCAAAATGTCTGCGCATGAGTTCTGGTGCTTCCATTACCTTGCTTTCTTTCTGAAGTGGCGGCATGGGATGTAGCTCAGTTTACTATCAAGGTTCAGCTCAGCACATCTTCTGCACAGCTCCTGCAGCCACTTACAGTCATCGGCAAGGCACAGATACTCAGCAACAGCACTGATCAACAGTTGCCGATTGCCCACTTGATAAATTCACAATGGGCAGTTCCTCACGAGTTAGAATTGACACGTCTGTGGAGGTGAGAGAGACTACCGAGGCTTTCAGTGCATACGCCAAGAAGAAGGCTTGCTCCAGGCGGTATCTGAACCTCCTGCTCTGAGACTTTTGAAAAGATGGGATGATTGACTGGTTGATCCTCTGTGGTCGCGGGCAGATCTGTGCGGCTGTCTGATGGGTGCCTGCTTGCTCTCCTTTCTTTTTTGTTCTTAGAGACTGAGTAGCTAAAGAGGTCACCAGCGCATGTTGGGAGATAGCGTTAGGAAGGTCCTGTGAGGATTGAAAGCCCTGCTACGAAGGTCTTGGTTTCATTTCCCATATGCTTCGTTTCCCCGCAGGAAGAATCCGATTCAGTGATTCCCACATAGGGCTCCAAGAGCGATAGAGGTATGCGGCTAAAGCTCAACAACTCCTCCACACGTCTTAGAGTCACGACTCTATGTAAAAAGAAACAAGAAGCACCTCCAACAGAGGGTCTGATCAATCTTGTTGACGTATGGAGGAGAGAGAATGCCAAGGTCGGTTCATCCTAAGACCCTGAAGCAGGATTCATCTGACAGAAGAACAGACCTCAGCAGTACAATTAGAGGATAGCATGCATGGATGAACAAGAGACGCGCTTCCAGCCAGGTGGCTAACTCCCGGGACAAAGCCCCGAATATGCGGGGTTTAGTGGATTGTGGCCCATAGAAAATTGGTGTGGGAGTTTAGAACGAGGGCAACTTCATGGATCAGTGCATAATAGAGATTTAGAGTTTAGTTCGAAGGTCCACTCTATTTAATATAGAGTGCCCTGGTTAGTTCAGAGTCCCCTGCTAATTTCGACTTCTGAAGCTATCCCCACACCACGGAGAAGCTAAAACATGGATTTAAATAACGTTTCTAAACCCTAAGCCCTAATATCAAACCCTCATTTTACGCGCATGTCTCAGCATTGACTCCCCGGAACGGCGAATCCCTTCTATTATATTCGAGACATCTTTGAATGAACCAAGTTTTGCACTTCCATCGACGATTTTGATCACATTCTCGTCCTGCAGCGCAGACCTGATGCGTATCGAGTTCATCTCCATGTCATCCAGGTATCGGACCGTGACCCAATTGTCATGCGTGAATAGAAGATGGAAATGTCCACAAAATTGTGTCTTGAAGTATTCCATCGCCTCTTCATACTGTGATCGATTCAGAACGCGCCCGTTCAAAGATCAGAATGTGGCCACCACTTCCCGTTAACGTCGTTTCTTTGTAGGGAGACTGGCTGCAAGCATCACGACCTCGTGCAGTCACCCTCGGGCTCTCTGTCGCAGAGCGTCAAGTTATAGAACACACCAAGACTCAGGAGCTCGCATCTGTCAACCAGGACACACCGGGTATGCTTCTGTGCAACCCTTCCACCAGTTTGCACCTTTGCTGTACCAGTGCACCCTCTTTGGTCACTTTATGTGCGCATTGGGAGAGGCATATGTGCAAGTGCTGCATATGACATACCATGGCCGCAGCAAGAATTCAGTCGTGCATGTGGTGCCCCCTCAGGTCGACCCGCTGCGCAGCCCAAGGCCTAGCAGCCCAGGGTCTAGCAGCCCAGATCCCCAGACGAGCCAGAGCTCTCCTATTGGTCGGTAGGTCATTTTCACCTAATGAGCTCTTTCAACTCCAACACCAATGGCTTCTATTGAGCCCCGATGTCTTCATTGGCTCTGGAAATTGTGTGGCCCTGATGTGTGTGGTGGATCACTCCAGCACAACCGGGACGAGTTCGTCGGCGCGGTTGCCACGCTCTCGTTCTTCCTTGCAGCTCTGTTCTTTTCTCTCACAAGATGAACAAAGATTCTTCTTATCCTGGGCACTCTTGAATAAAGATTCTTGATGCATGTGGTGCAAAAGTGCCTGATGATTATTTGAACACGCGACTTCATTCTGTTTGGCAGGTGAGATGATTGACAAAATTGGAAGATGGCCGTCGCGATTGAAAAGGACAGGCTCGCCGCCCAGACATATGTTTTGATAGCCGGGATTGTGTTCGCGGTGTACGTAGTGCTATTCGCCAACCTCGCTCCCTTGAAGGCCCTGATGCAACTAACCTAACTTGCATCAGGGCCTTCAAGGGAGCGAGGTTGGCGAATAGCACTACGTTGAACACCTCAAGGAGGTGTATGCAATTGACATTGCACAGGTGTGACATGCCATGCTCATAGTGCCTTTGAAGCTTTGCATGGGTTATCGTATTGTTGAAACGTTGAAGATGATCTTCTGACTCAGGTGCCGGCGCATCTTTACAATATTGCCATGGCTGTGGTCCAGACACATTTATGGATCAGTAAGAAAAGATCCTAATCCTTGTGCGAAGGTGTCCACCGCTCCACCAGCCGCTCCTCGACCTGTACCAATGCAGCAGTCATTCTTTTGCTTGAGAAATTCCAGAAAGGCTTCCAAAAGCCACAACCATATTGTCCCTGCAATTTATGTCCAGTGGCCAGGACTCCTACCGTTACGCTAGACAGGCAAGCGGGAAAGTCCTGGTCCGTTGTTGGCTGCTCCTCTACATATAGCAGGAGCAGCTGCTTACCATTCTGAGCAAGTGACAGAGAGATCAGCAACAGGCACTATGTATATGAAAATGGTGAAGCTGAAATGCAATCATGAAGGAACCAGATGACACCCAAGGAAATTGCAGCATGCAGATGTAGCACCACAGGCTGTCTGAGGGAGCTTGCCTGGCTGCTGTTGCGATTTGCCGCCTCAACGTCATTCCAGGACAGCAAGCTGGGGTGTTTTGTGCCCATCAGAGACAACAAACAGTAGCTGGAATGGGCCTCTGCAGGATGCTTGCTGTAGAGCACATAATCCACCCCGTACTGAGCCCCTGGACGGACAACCCATCCCTGCACCCCACTCCTCAGTTACCCTGTTCTGGCACGATGACTTGATAGCAGCCCTACTCTGATTATCATTCCTTTGAAGACTACACCACAACAGCATCAGCGTATCAACAGAGAAACTTCCGTCTGGACTGTGTTATTGCCAGTCCTGCCATCACCTTGCTTCTGAAGTGGTGGAATGGGATGTAGCTAAATTTAAAGTCAGGCTTCAGCCCCACGCAGGTTCTCCACAGCTCCTGCAACCATCCATGGTCAGTGTCCAGATAGACCAAGTGCACAAGAGGGCTATACAACAATTAGACACACGGTATTGGAGATTGCCCAGTGAAGAATTCTGCAATGGGCAGTACCTCACAAGTCAATGCTGACACGTCTGTTGGAGTCGGAGAGACTGTCAATGCTTTCAGCGCATACACCAGGAAAAATGCTTCCTCCAGGCTCAATATGATCTGTCCGCTCTTAGACTTTGAATACACCTCTTCTCCAGTATCCTCTTTGGTCGCGTGCAGACTCCCATGAGGCTGCCTGTCTGGTGCATGCTTACTCTTCTTCCTGTTTCTCTTCTCAGCTGCAAATGAGCTGCTGCTCGCTGCACCTTCAGGGTCAGCATTGAGCCCTGTTGTCTCCTGGTTAGGGGCTTCCTTGCTGAAACTGAGCTGCTGCCTGGGGACGGGGGCAAGACATGCAATGCCTGGAGCTGCACTGACTCTTCCAGCCACCTCCACAGGGAGCAAGATATCAAGTGCCCCCAGCCTCCCCACTTGTTGAAGAGCACCCCATAAGCAGGTGCTCGTGCTTCCTGGCGAGAGAATGGCCAGAGCAGGCTCTGAGGCTATCTCTGCTTCATTTTCTTGCTCAGCTACATCAGCTTGTGCCGGAAGTATGTTGGCTGATGTATCCTCTCCTGCACACAGAGCTGTCATCAAATCGTAAACATTTGCCGACACTGGAGAACAACAGAGCACGGAGTGACGCAAACTGGCGCATCACTGGCAGAGCCAACTTTCTTCCTACCTGCGTAGGAAGACTTTTCCCCAAAGCAAGCGCTGTCCAGTAGATCTGAGACTGCTGCATCAACTTCAAGGGCAACAAGCGAGTGCTGCAACCATCCTCGTAAGTGATGACCGGCCAGTAGCGTGAGTGCCTGGCACCATATCAGTCAAGATCATTCCAGTACTTCGATCCGGAGGATAAGAGATAGAAGAACATGAAGATGGACCCTTCCAAAATATTGGGCACACTTCTTGAGGATTGCAAGCCCTGCGATGGTCGCCACGTCTGCGTTTTCTTGTTCCGAAGCTAGTCATGTAAGTATTTTCGCCAGCCTTTTCTCCACAAGGGATCCTGAGCTTGATCGATTGAGTCACTCACAGCATTTTATTGTTTTCCAACACCTTCAGCTAGCATAGGTGCAGTCTTGGTTGCCTGCACTTCCTCTTGACTCCACTCTGGGCCATCACCCCAAACCCTAGCTTTCATTTCATATCAACCTTCCGGAAGCTCAAGCCGCTGTCGATCGTCAACAATCAGAAGTGCTCACCAAAAACAATTATAGGCCTAGAAGTCCTTATGGCATGCAGAATCATCGATCCTGCCTGCTCCGCAGTGCTGGTTGTCCGAGCACCTGCAGCTTTTACCGCTTCTCAACTATCCCAACTTTGGGACTCCCAAGACTTGAGACTTTCTCTAATCATAAAACACACGAGTTTCTTTCCCTTAGTCAGGACCTGTCGATGTCTGCATCAGCTGTGGTTGTGAAGTCTTTGTGTGAATGAAGGATGTTGAATGGGCTCAGGGGTCGGTCTGGAATTTTGCCAGACTGCTTCCACAGGAGTGCCTTTCAATAGTTGCTGCCTGACAATGTGGAACGGTCAAGTTGCCAGATGTTGCAGGCTTGCAGATGCCCCAGAGCATCAACTTGCAGTAGTACGCCATCGCCGACATGTCTACATCAGGCAATGCAAGCCAAAGACCTTCATGCAACAAAAGAGCGACCGATTCAGTAGCTCTGCGCCCAGCGTAAGTCCACATTTTGAGTCTTCAAGTTCAACTTTTTTACGTCTTTGGCACAAGTGCCCTGTGATTGACCATTCAATGAAAGTTGTAGGAATCTGGCTCGGTGAATAATTTCAAGTCGGCACATGAGCAGCCTCACAAGAAAAGCCCACAGTTCGTACGAAACTGGCAAATTTGCGCCATCCACTGACAACTTATGGACATCAACCCAGGACTCTATTCAGTATGGCTTAATTGTGAAACCCTGTACAATACTTGGTGCTGATTGTGTGATACCAGGTGCATCTCCGAGGCAGAAGAAGGAACTCATCCAAAGTGCAGCTATAATTGTGATGTTCGTTTATTCATTTATTGATTCCTTTGTCAGCTACCTCCCAAAGGTGAGGAATTCTTTCCCCTTTATGCCCACTCTGATGTTTTGCTAGACAGAATAGAAGCATTATACACATGTATCTGTGCCGACGAATAGTACCTTGCTGATAGACTTGCAATTGTGCACCACTTCATGGAGGAATTTTATTGAAATCTTTCTGCATTGCTCTTGTGGCAGGGAGCAACCATATGCGCGAGAGCTTGGGCATCCGAGGTATTGCAGCCACTGTTAAATGGATATCTCAGACTCAAAATCTGTCTCTCAGGAAGGGATGGTCCTTGAGATCGTGATAACCAGGAGATGGACCTGGAAGGGGAAGGTGTAGCATCTGAAAGTGTTGAAGCAATGCATAACAAGACAGGACTGCGAACACTGGGCATTTGAGATCTGAGCCTCCTCGTGAGGGCTGGGGGCTGTGAGATTGTTTCCATGTATATATCTTGTGTGTTGTTGTGTTTGGAGAAATCTTTCTGCGCAGCGTTGTTGGTCTTGTCTGTTGATGCATGCATATGGCATTTATGGGGGACAGCTTGAAGCAGCATATGCATGGAATTTTAAGATCTTTCTAAGATGAGGTGCCGTGCCGGCAATCCAAGGACAACAGCTCTGGATCCACATGGTCAAGGGTACTAGCCGGATGTTCTAAGATACTACTGGTCTCAAATCGAGGACTGATGTTTAGGAGAAAGTTTTCCTGGCTGGAGACTGAAGACTTGAGCTGCAGCTTCACTCAGCTTCCTTTTAGCACATTATCAACCCTCAGAAATCTTCGGAGATGTAAATGAATTAGAGGAGAGCCTAGAGGAGATGTGTAGTTTGAAATATGTGCATTTCGGGGAGACAATCTGCAGTCGTGTGACAATCTGCTTAAGCACGATAACATTCACGGGATCAAGTGGGTGCAGGTGCTGCCCCTCATCCAAACCCGAAATGCAGCTTTGTCATCAGTGACAAGAGCAGAACACATCTGTTCTTGGTCTCCAATTGGATCAGACAACAGAGAGTCATTCTTTCCTGCTGATGGGGCTGTTGGTGTTTTGCTCTTGGCTCGGCTGCTGGCACATGTGTACATGTTGTACAACGATCATCCCTCATTCATTCGACCCGAATCTGAAGACGGTTACTTGGTTTGTTTTCCTTAGAGGCATGTGTGTACGGCATCAACGTTAATTGGTGACAGGCCACTGGCACCTTATCCATGATCATGACCGGCAACTTTCCCTCACACGAAGCTTATCTCCTTAATGCCAATCCAAGGTGCCAGGAGTGGACATCTGCAGGGAAGGTGTGATGGCTGTCAGACCTCCACTTCATGATAGACTGCTGCCAAGAAAGGGATGGCATGCATGCAAGCATGCCCAACTGTGAAAAGCATGAGTGCAGTCATGTATGACTTTCAGAACGCCTTCATACATGCACACGTGTCAGGTTCTTTGTGCAGGCACCCCACGCGGAACACCATCCAGCCAGCAAGCAGCCCTGTCTCTCGAGTGCTCAACAGCAGGTGCTGATGTTTTTGTGGAATTTTTAAGCCCTGTCTGGCATACTGGCTCGTGCCCACACTATTCCTGACAGTGCTTGAATGCAGCTGCCTAAGGTCACCCAACTAAATTTTGTCGTCTTGTGCTTCAAGGCCCATGGGCAGCAACAGGTCAAGGGAACAGCTGAGATGTTTTTCATCCTCAAGCAATGCTCTGCTTTAACCCACATCTGGTGAAGGAGGATCTGCCTATGGCTCACACACAGATCATTTACCGCAATTGTCCTTGAAAAAGGCCCTCTTGATGTCTTGAATCTGCACGTTGCACACGTGCTCCCTCTGTAGACTGAAACGTGCATGTTGCCTGTGTTCGCAGATGACATCCGCGATATAACTTTGGGAAGCGGTCAGCCAGATTCCAAGCCAAGCGTGACGTGGCTTTCTACTACTTTGTGGCCGCGAGCATCTTTCGGCTGATAGCTCTCCTCTACCGCAGCTATGCCCCCACCAAGGACGCCCTAGCAAACAGGCCTGACAAGCTTTTTCATCCCCTTCCTGCAGGTTCACTGTCCTCTCTGTCACAGTGTCCTTCTGGTGTTCATCGCATGCTCCAAGTCTAAAGGTCTGGACAGCTTGTGAACATGTCTAATTTCCCTGAGGTTGCCTTGTCGCGCAGATGCTGATGAGCTTTTTTTGCCTGTGCTATCTGGCCCTGGAGTTCATGCTGTGGCGCCTCCTGCGAACTGCAGAGCGCTGCTGCGGACACGCATGGAAGATGGCGGTGCTGGACTCAATAAACAATGCGGGGCTCCGAGTGCACTCGGGGACCTCCCCAAGCTCACTGTGCATTCTACCCCACACAGCTTGAAGCCTCGTAAAATGGAGAGAACAAAGAGTGTGAGTGATGCCCCAAGTGTCGCAGACTTTGCCAGCAAGATGACACGCGTGCTTGCATGCACTGTCTGAAGACATCCGTAAGAAGCCTCAGAGCAAAGGTCCAGTCTGGTCATCAATATTGTAGTGGCAGTCGTTGGATTGCAGTCATTGGATAGCCATGCTGTGATGTCGACTGCCATTCATCTGCTAGCACACAGGTGCCTGCTACCTGCCAGAATACTCATTGAATGTGCAGAATGCAAGAGCCAGTGTCTGTAGCTACATGTGGCCTCAACAGCCAATTATGAGCTAAGCTGAGAGATGGGTTTGCACAGATAAAGGCTGGATTTCAAACGTGTATCTGTGAGACATTTGCAACTGGACCCGTTCAATGTCACCATGCGCATCTTGTGTTGCACATCAATCACTGAATGAAACTTCCCCTCTCGGGCATGCCACCCAAAGTATGGCAGTGGATAGCGTGATGCAATCCTCAAAATGCATACGATATGATCTTCACCATCGAGTTCAGGATCCAGAAGATTTGCCCGATGTTGAGGCTGCAGCGCTCACACACCCAATGTCCATATCCTCTAAAATCTCTCTGCAGAGTTATTGCTGGTCCGTCTCTGAGAACCAGGAGGCGTCCATCACCCTCAAGTAATACTTTGCCAGGCGCCGGACCTGTGCAAGATCACACGTGATCATCTCAGGGCCACAGCACCGTGGAGATGCCATGAGAAACATACCATACCATCACTTGGAATTGCAAAAGTGCTACACACAAATAAACCAGTCAGGGGCGCGTCAGTGAAGGAGGCCTGCCTTGTCAAAGAGCTCCGACTGGCCCTGTTCGAAGCCGCCAGCCAGGTCATGGATCTTGTGGCACACACGGATGCTGGCGGCCAAGTGGCGCAGGCAGGCCTGGTGCGGCAGTGCAGCCTCCTTCTCCAAGCTCGCCACCTCAAACAACACCCTGCACAATAGCCAACCACAAAATTCTCTCCAACATGTCACCCCCACACGACTCTGCTAGATGTGCAAAACTACTGAGCGCATTCTGTGTGCCAGATTCTGCGCTCCAAGGCCCTTGCGCATGGATCACACCCAAGCCTTCCGTCACCACGCCATGCCTGATAGAATTGTTGGGCCTGTCAACAAGAACCAAGCTGCTCAGCAAGCTAGTGAGCTTCAAAGTCCAGCGCTCAAGCGCCTGGCAGTTTTGTCTGGAGCAAGCAAGGCTCACCGTGACATGTAGAGGGTTGCGAGATGGAGGGAATTGACGCGCACGGCGCGGTAGACAGATCCATCCCAGGGGATGCCCTGCAGCTGCCAGTGGGCCTCAGACGCGCCCTGCTTTGCCTCCAGCAGCTGCGTCCTGCTGCGGACCCTGTCGACAAATGCCTCGATCTTCTGCACCTCCTCATCGCATGTCCCCTGCAGCACATCACAAGCCTTGTCAGATCGCTTCCTGCTCCGCACGATAACACATCAGAGGTATCATTACATTGTATGCTGTTCCTGCCAGAACAGGCAAGGTGTGTCTGCACGTTAAGGCTGCTACATGTCCTACACCTTCATGGACCTGCCAGATCCAAGTATGGCACTATGCAACGTAGCCATGTTGTGCTGAGAGGAGCTGGGCAACAGAGGGATGGTCCTCCATGCATGCCATTAAAAACAAGGGGCCTCTGGGCTCTGCACAGGTGTGCAGGGAGAACTGAAAGCCCACCCGCTGCAGAAGCCACTGCTTCTCCTTGCGCGCATACTGACTCAGCTCGCTATAGGCCTCCCCCGCCTCACAGAGAGAGTCCCATTTGCCCTGAAGCACAGCATGCACACTGGTCACCCAACATCACCATTCTAGAAGTCAAAACACACACAAGGTTGCCAATGTAAGTTGTTGGACATTTTCTGTATAAGTGTTGATATCGGAGCGCTTCCCACTTGTTGAAAGTTCTAGCCAATCTCATGCCAGCGGACAAGGGGAGCAGAAGCTTACCTGGGGCCAAGTGGGAAACTGCTCAAGGACGGCTGCTTCATTGGCCATGATGACCCCCAGCCGCGCACTGGTGTCTCTCACATACTCCACCAGGGTGGTCATGTCGGGCGCAGTAAAGTCTGATATCGCCTTCGACAGGCTGGTGATCAGCGAAGCATGCCGCTCTGCATCCGACTTCACCAGCTGCAACACAGCAAATAAACAACACATCAGTACTTTCTAAAGTGGAGGCCCGATGTAAGGGCTCATTGTAAGAGTTGCAGAGTGCCACAGCACCATGTTCATGACAAATCCAATAGTACAAATACTTCCTCAGATTGTTGTTGAGAAGCAAATGCACAACAGGGCTGAAATCTTGTCATAGCTCAGAAGTCAAGTTGGTGGTGCATCTGACATACCTCGAGCTGCTCGGGCGAGAGGTTAGCTGCCGAGTGTACGCTCTTGTCAGTGGAGGCCTCAGCTGCATTGCTGAAGTCCTGCGTCATGAAGCCGCAAGGGATCGCCTTGGACAGCTCGCTGAAGAGGCTCTCAACCTGTATTACCAGCACATGCAAGCTCAAACACTCACCTCACATCCGAGATGCACTTCTCTATCTGCATTGCATGTGGACATCTGAGTCACGTATGGTGTCAGATTGACACCAAATGACCAAGCTCACGCACAGCGCGCATTGATCCCCCTTCTCCCTCTATTGCCACAGAAGAGAAGAGTCAGGAACCTGAGGGTTCGGCTTGATGCGCTCAGCAGGGGTGGCGGCGTCAGCCAGCGCACCGCCGCCCTTGCCTGGCATGTGCCGCCTCAGGCGCGAGCTGGCGCGGTCCCTCACCCGCTTCCCTACAGACCCCGGTGCTGAGCCGCCTGCCAAAATGCCAACATTTCAGATCTTCTGTGGACGACCAAAGCAAAACATGCAACGCAACATGCACTCGTTGGAATCGGTGAAAAGCGCAAGATGAACAAGCCAAAGAAGAGAGTGATGTCAAGGCAGCTAGATCAGTGGTACTCTGCATTACAGCTCTGTCCTTTCATACGTGAACAGTGTACGGCACACCTGCGTCTTCGCGCGGTGTGCGGGGAGTCAGAAGCACAGGCCTGTCCTGCTCTGGCAGAATTTTGGCCGCTGGCAGCGCTTCGACTGCCGCCGAGTCCCCGCCGGCTGGGCCTGCACTGCCTTGCCCCAACGGTGTTCCCACACAAGGCTCCCCGGCTGACTCAGCAGTGCTTGGCTGCGCTGCCATGCTCACCGCCTCTTCCTGTGAGCTGCTTTCCGTAGCAAAGGCCGTTCCTGCTGCTTGATCGGCGCTCACAAGCGGAGCCTGCGCCACCGCAGCAGCAACCGGACGTCCGATAGATCTGGAACTCTCCAGCACGGCAGGCTCTGCCGCCTCCTGTTGCTGTGGGAGCGGCACAGTGGTGTCTTGGGCAGGCGGGGCTTCCTCTGGGGCTTCAGGACGCGCTGGCGCTGGCTCTGGCGAGCTGTCTTTGGCCTCCCTGATGGCGTCAGCTGACAGCGGCGTTGCCTGGGGCTCTGACTGCCTGCGTCACCACAGCCCAGGCCTTTGTTAAAGTCATGCAAGCTGCATGCGTGCAGGCGTGCAAACCATCAAGCTCACAATATAGCCCATGCAGAAATACAGCCAAATCTTTATGTATTGCAATTATAAGATGCGTTATAAGATGTGGTTTCCGCCGAGGTATGGCAATTGTTTCAATAGCCGGGTGCTCTTCTCGCACCTTCCCCGTTTGAGGAAGGAGAATCCCTTCTTCCGCTTTGGAGCCTGCTCCTTGGCAGGCTGCTCCTGCACAGCTGATTCAGGCTCTGCTGCTGAAGGCTCTGCCTGCCTGCCCTGCTCCCTGTCCTCGTCGTCCCTGTTCTGAGCCCCAGGAGCCGCTGTGTCAACGTGTATGTCTGCTGACGGGGCCATATCCATATGCTGTTTCTGGGGCGCTCCAGCAAGCTCCTCTGCAGCTGTCTCTGTCGCCGCTTCAGAGCCTCTTGCAGCAGCAGGTGCTGGCTGCTGAGGCTCGGGAACATCCCTGACCGCCTCAATTGGTGCTGGTCTCGGCTGAGGGGCAGAATCCTCAAGAACAAGAGTAGGCGCAGCTGCCTTGACAGGTAGGGGTGGGGGCTCTGGCTGGCTCCCTGCTCCTTTTGGAACCGCAGGCTTTGCATCGTCCACAATCTGCAGATTGGGAACGTGCATCTTTTAGCCGACTATGCCCCTGCAGAAGTTCAAAGCGGCTCTTTGCTTTCAAGGAATGTGATGCCAATCTTTTGTACGTTAGCACAGCATAAGCATGACATAGCGCAGTACCTCCTCAGATAGCGGGTGGGATGAGGGTTGGAGCTCCTCTGAAGGAGAGGCCTCAGGGATGGAGGGCAGGGGCACTGGATTTGCGCTGTGACACTGCTCCCTGCAATGCCCCACCAGCGCCGCAGTGGCCTCTTGCTGCGCCGCACTGCCAGGCGTGGCGTGTGGCTGCACCACCTTTGTCGGCACAGCCACATGATGCAGGCAGGCCAGCAGCTGGCGCACCACCTCATCCTGCAATGTGCAGGCACCACTGATCAACTATCTCAAACATGCCATACATATGCATTGGTCTTACAACTGCCTCCATTGGCAGGTGTGACAGGTCCATCAGCTAATAAACAAACTACTGCAGGAGTGTTGACAGGCTGTTGAGGTGATCGTGAATGGTGTTGACAGTGAAGCTGCAGAGCCGGGTAATGAGCTGCTGCAAGGGCACAGCGAGAGAGAGAGAGAGAGAGAGAGCGCGCGCGCGCGAAAGAGAGAGTGTCGCACCGAGAGGGCACTGGCTTGGGCTTGTTGGGGCTTGGTCTTCAGCACAAAGCGCTCCATGTTGGTCAGCTCCTCAATGCCCTCCTCTATCACGTCCAGCTGCATCTCTGCAGTCTCCACCTGCAGAACACCGACACACTTTCGCTTCCAGCTCTGAATACAATGTCTCTGGGATGTGTTTTGTGCTCTGCAATCACATGCAGGGCTGCAAAGCTTGCTGACAACATTACCTGGGTCTTGGCGGCTTCAAGGGCATTAGCAGCCTCCAACGTCGGGGGTCCCTTCTGCAGGCGAGACTCCAGGAGCGCCGCCTGCTTCTCCAGTGATGCATTCCTGGACCTGTACTGGGCCAGGTTGCCCTGCAGCTCTGCCCTCAGAGCCTTCGCAGTGTGCAGAACATCTGTGTAGCTCTGCTGCTTCTTTGGTTCCCGCTTCTGCCAGACACACTCTCTTATCAGTCCCTTTGGAACCAGGCCTGCAGACTTCAATATCGCACAAGATAGTCCAAGTACTTGTTGCGCCACTGCGGAATGCACAAATCAAGCCCTGACGGTATATCTCCAGATTGCATGCTCATGGGAAGGGACATGCACACCTCTGTAGGAGGAGCGGGACCATAGGGATTTGGAGCAGCAATAACGCATTTGTCCTCTGGTGCAACATTCTTGGCACCTTTATCCTTGCCTGCGCTCAGGCATATATGTCAAACTGGATCTCCCTTCAGTCAACAGACGCGTTGCTGACATTATTCTAAAATTTGCACAAACAAGTGACAGCGCTTACTCTTGCGCTTGAAGAGGGATTTGAAGCCGCCAGACTTGCTCTGCTTTGGTGGGGCCTTGCTGACAGGCGCTGCATGCCCCCCAGCCTGCACGTCCCGCTGCTGAGGCTGTGCTTTCTGCTGCTCCGAGTGCATGAGGGCGGCTGCAATGCGCTCGGCCTCATCTTTGGAATAAGGTGTGGAGGCCAGGGATGACTGTTGAGTTTGCCCATCTCCTTCCCTGTACCAAGCCCTTTCATTCTACTCTATTCCTCCAGGTTTCACCAGGTTCAAGCACTCAACACCCGGCTGCGGGACAAGTGCGAAAGAAAACAACTTAGCACACGAGTGGCCACACCTCAACATGCTGGCTTCCCTGGTCGACTCGGCCAAGGCGAGAGCCAGAGCCTCCTGCTCCAGTTGCTCAGCCTCCTCATTGCTGAACTTCACGTACAGGCCGTGCTCAGCAAAGTTCTCCAGGACAGCCAGCTGACACAGGTGGGCTTCCGTCTGGGGATGGCGCAATTCCACTGTCGCCGTCCCTCCCTGCCAAAAAGCAAATGGGTTTACGCTTGACATGCTGAGTACTTACTGTGATGATCCAGAAGATGAAAAGGGGGGAAGCATCGATCATTGGCGCAGCCTAATGGGCCACAGAAGACACTCACTTTTGGTGGTGCTTCAGGCTCGTCATCTGATCTGGCCATGCGCAGATGGTCGTCTACGACCTGCCTTTGATCTGACACACGCATCGTATTACAGGAATATTGAACAGTGCTCCATGCAATGCGTCCTGCAAGTCACCACAACGTCCTTTTGCGCTCCTTTAAACACCTTGACTGTCGATTTGCACCAAATTTAACAATAGATCAGAATTGCTAGAAGGAGTTGTTCAAAAGATGTTTACTTCTGCAAATATTTGCAGGCGCTGGAAACCTTTCGAGAGGATTTCCGGGACTATTTACAACGATCTGGTTCTGGTGATCTACTGTTTTTGTAGTGTATCTACCTCGTGAGGGTGGCTCAAGCACGCTCCAAAGGTACTAAAATGAAATGTTGGTCACGTACACATGTCAGCTGATCATTTTAGGATCTCAGAATAATACTAAGTCATTTACTAGGACGCAGTGTCACACGTGATATTCGGGCGCATTTGTCGCCGAAGTATTCTTCTGCTCGTAGCACTAATGACTGGTCTCTTAACCGGAATCTCTGCCTATGACCTGAGCAGGCTCGACCGCAATTGCTTTGACAACTTTGATCTAGCTGGCAAGCGTCGCAAGGTTGCAAGCACCCCATTGCCTCACAATTCAAATCCCCTTGCCATGCAGCATTTTCAGGACTGCATGAGGCTGAGACAAGCCCTTCCAGTCAATCAACTCTTACAGAGCGTAAAATTATTGGCAGTGAGCTCAAGCAAGGATCACTTTGGATCGATCTGACTTGTTGACAACAATAGGACTTCGATCTGGCGTTTGCATAAAAGTGATATCCTCCCTAAGGTATCGTTAAGGCGAGCGTCGCATAAATCCATGAATTTTTCGCGATGTGGGGAACAGTACTAGGCATAGCCGCAGCAGCATCAGCTCTTGCTTTTGCACAGACGCTTATACAAGCGTCCAGAGAGCAGGGCCAGAGCACCCCAGAGAAGCCGCATCAGCTCCCTGAGCCTGACGAAGGCATCAAGTCGTCAATCAAGAAGGTTTCGAACACACCCCTTTGGCAAGAGGGCGCTACAAAGGAGGCCTTGGAGAGGGCTAGGAAGATTGGCTCCAGGCTAAAGAAGTAGCATCCTGCCAGCCTTGTGCTCGTGACGAGCTGTGCATCAGATGAATCATCTCAGCAATGCCAGACCTCAGCGCAGCTGCCGCTTGGCTTCATACACTAACAACCCCCGCAAGGTCCAGCTCTCAGTGCTCTATAAGGCCAGCCTCAAGAGGCACGGTTCCCACCCGCAGAGAGTGACAGTTCCTGTAAGCTCCGCTGTCAGACTACACAGCACGTCAGGGTGCCGTCCTGGAAAAAGGGGCAACAGGAGTCAGCATATCCGCTGCTCAGCAGCTGCGGGCACAGTCGACCGCACGCTGATGGTCAAGTTCAGTCTGGCACACACGTCCAATCAGCTGGACCTCAGCGAATGCGGCCTGACATCAGTGCCGCAGGAAGTTTTGGAGCTCACAAATCTAGAGGTACATCTTGGCATGCCCACAAGCTCAACTATCTCCTTAGTGGGACCAGCTAACTGTCTTTGGGCATGACCTGACACCAGAGTTGCCCTGAGAATGTACTTGGCCGTTCAGGAGCTAAGCTTGGCTGGGAATGATCTGCGGGATGTTCCTGAAGACATTTGCAACCTGAAAAAGCTACGCAAACTGCAGCTGTCAGGCAACCGCCTAAAGAGCCTGCCTGAAAGCCTGTGCTCCCTGTCCAACTTACAGGTAGTAGTGATGATCCCTTGAAAGACATCTCAATGTCCATTCCAGCAGCATAATATTTGATAGCAACGAGTTAAAATCACTACCTTGACGGTGATTGACGCGGAAGCATGTGTTGGGCAGGGCCTCTTCATACATGGAAATATGCTCAAAGCCTTGCCGGATGCTCTGGGATCCCTGTCAGCCTTGAACACGCTCTCAGCAGTGGGAAACCATTTGGAGGGGTTGCCTTCCTCCATTGGTGACCTTCTCGAACTCAGGCAGCTAGAACTGGCTGGCAACAGGCTGCAGAGTCTTCCAGAATCCTTGGGAAGCCTGGGTGCGTCTGATCACATTAAAACAAGTAAAAAATTTGTCTTTGATTTGAGACGTCAATGAGGACTGACTGCAATTATCAGCTTTTGGCTATTATGCGCAAAGCTGATCAGAGGTTCACAGCTGCAGGCAATCTGGAGAAACTGGCGTTGAATGGGAACCAGCTTGGTGCTCTCCCTGCATTGATAGGGGGTCTCACACGCCTGAAAAAGCTAGCTTTGCAGGAAAATTCATTGACAGAGCTGCCCTCAATCACCTCCCTGGAGGTGACTTGGTGTTCCCTTATACAAGCACATTGGGCCTTCATTTTGGTGTGTCTTGGAGGAATTGCCTATCAGCAATCTGCTGCAGATCTGCATAGAAATCAATGACATGTTCGGACCGCAGGCTTTGGATGACCTCAATTTAGCAGACAACAGCTTGACTACGCTCCCCAACGAAGATTGGACGAGCTTGAAGAGGCTCAGGATCTGCATGCTGTATGGCAACCAACTCCAGGCTATCCCCCCAAGCCTCATGCAGGCCCCAAAGCTCAAAGGTTGCGCCCTCCCCAGCCCTTCCCATTCTCCAATTGCCAGCAATCATTCCTTTGCCAGTGCCCCAGCTATGGCATTTTTGTTGCCCACGCTCACTTAAAGCGCCCCGTTGTAAAACCCTGACCCCTTTCCGCCGGCAGACGATGACTGCATTACTGGTGCTGCGCAGAGGTGTGGGCCGAGGCAAATCCGCTGGGAGCAGATTCTGTGGCAGCGTTGGCGCACAGCGTGGCGAGCATGCCAGCAGAGCGGGAGGTTGTGCTGGGCCTGGACGCAGAGCAGGTGCAAGGCTTGGACTCCGGCGTGCGCGGCGCGGCCGGGCGGCGGCTGCAGGTGGGCGAGGTCATGGGCAGCGGGCGCGGCTACTTCAAGCTGCGCCGCGGGCCGCCCGGGGACATCGTCAACGCGGCTGGCGTCACTGGTGTGCACATGTTCTTTTGCTGCTCGCAAATGCCCACCTAGCTGGTATTCTGCTGTGTGCAGCGGCAAGTCATGCACTCCAATGATGCATACATTGGCTTGCCTTGCTGGTGTGCTGGTATATGGAAGCGCAAGTCATTTCTGGGCTACATGGCAATGCTAGATGTAAGGGCTCGCCTCGCTGGTGTATGACTTCATTTGCATGGAGGTGTGGCTTGCTCGGCGGGTTGTGAGGCAGTGCAGGATGCTGGCATGTTATGACACTGCGCAATGCTTGTTGATTACGGAGGGTTCGACCTGCTGTGTGCAGGGGAGCGGGTGCTGGTGGTGTCGTTTGCGAGTGCGCCGGGTGTGCCCAACTGGGGCGGCCTGGTGGAGCGCATCCGCAGGGCGGCGCAGGAGCCTGCCCACAAGTGCTTCGACGTCCTCTATGTTGTTGATGCAGGTCGCTCGTGGTACAATGGTGCGTGGTCCTCCCCCTGAGCTTAACTCTTTGTGAGTACTTGTGAGCCCAGGTGCTTGTGAGCTCTTCTTCATACTTGTGATCCTCTTCGTTGCACTTCTTGAAGAGTAAGAGTATCGGAGTGCTTGTGAACTTCTGGTGTGCAGCTCTTGAAGTGCATGCAGAATGGGCTCGTCATGCAGGTCTGTCGCTGTCACAGCTGCCCAGCTTTTGGGCCTGGCCAGCTGCCACAGAGCATGCCTCTGCAGGGGGTAGCTGACAGGATGCCAGTGGTCTCATGCAGGTGGGGACAGTGAAGAGTTTCAGTGCTGGTGGGACCGGCTGGAGGCGGTGACCACCCAGTACAATCGGGTGCTAATGCTGGGCGACTCCATGGGCGCCACCGGGGCTCTCCTGTTCTCACCTCTTGCCACTGCTGTGCATGCCTTCACGCCTCAGGTGCACTCCGCTCGTTTCCTACTGCTCTACCGGACAGAACAAGCAGCAAAAAGAGCAACAGCCCAGAGCATTCATGCACAACCAAGGAGCGAAGTTCATACCCTGCTAAGTGGGGTCCTGCTCAAAGCGAAACTAATAAGCAGTTCCGAAACAGCAGCATGTGGGTGCATCAGGTGGATTTCATGTCGGCGTCTCTGCGGCCCGGCCGGGACAGCGGCTGGCTCAAGCGTCTGACCGACCGCGTGCTGTCAAGCGTGGCCGCCTCGAACGCCAAAATCACCACGTACTCCAGCAGCTGGCTGCATGACCTGGATCAGGTGCCTCCAATTTTCACCATCCCTGCTGTTCTCCCTAGCTGTCTATTGGATGTGAAAAATCCCTAGCTTCCTGCTTTGCCATAATCCTCCACTGTGTGAACAGCCCCACCTGGATCATGGGAGCACCTGTCCTGTCTGCTGCTGTCCTTCTGAAATCATGGATGATTGCAGCTGCGTGTCAGCGCATCTGTGTGTGCAGGTGCGGCTGGTGCCGCAGGAGCAGGCGCAGCTCAAGGTGTACAGCGTAAACACGCACCGCCTGGCCTTCTACCTGGACACCAGCGGCAAGCTGCTGCCGCTGATCCAGGGCGCCCTGCTGCAGGAGATGGGGTTCCCCTCCGGGAACATCCGCCTGCACAACCTGCTGTGAATGCCGCATTGTGACCCTGGCTGGAGTTCATGATGCGTTCAATGCAAGTCAAGACCTATGTTGTGGTTGACTTTACCATCATGGAATCCACCATGAACTTCACCATTGAATGGTTGTAGGCAGGTGCCACCGGCGGCTGTGCCTTGTACTTGCTGCTGAGGACTGGCAGATCATGATGTTTGCCAGCATGAAATGCGCCATTTGCGGCGGAATGAAGCTGGAACTCCTGTAATGCTGTGTGACCTTCCTCCAAGAGTTTCTGCCAGCAGGATTCTAGCACCTTCGTTCGTGACACTACCCTACGACCTATGCACTTAAAACCCTTTTGCAAGGGTCGAACCCTTCAGCTCCCACAGCTCCTCTGCCACTTCGCACCAGGTGATATTACAGAATTGCTCATCACGAAAACTCGCTTCACAGACCCTGGTGACCTTCCTAGAGGCTTCAAAGAGGAGCTGAACGGTCTGCATCACCATGTCGAAGCAAATTTCGCTACCGATTGGAAACAAGAATGGTAAGAAAGAGATGGACTCTGATTATGGCTGTGATGCATTCCTGCTTTCCATGCGCCAACTGACATATATTCAAACACGCAGTGGAAGATTTGCTCTTGTGGAGGGATCCCAAGAAGAGCGGTGTTGTCTTTGCTGGAGCAACTCTTGCCTACCTACTTTTGGAATGGAGCCACTTCAGCCTGTTGAGCATTATTGCCAACACCCTCCTCATAGCCGTGAGTGTGGCTTTCCTGTGGAACAACATCGCCAATTTCACCGGCCGGTGAGCTTCTTGTCCCTTCCGGCTCCACTGCTCTGGACTAGGCTTGCAGTCAGTGACAAGGCGCTGAAACGGTGTGTCTGGTTTTCCTGCAGGCCGGGGGTGCCCGTGCCGGATGTCGTGAGGCACGGAGTGAGCGACAGTCAGATCAAGAGCGTGGCTGAGAAGGTCACGACCATCTTGAACAAGTTGCTGGGTGGGTTCCTTCGCCATCCGGGTCGGATTCTAGGCGCGCGTGTTTTCGGTGAAGGGCGTTGTACGCTGAATTGCATTTGAAGCGCTTCTGACACTTTCGTTTGCACTTGCAGCTTTTGCAAATCGTGTCTTCACCGGCAAGGAGGTCGTCCTGTCCGCCCAGGTATGGTTTCCTGGTCGATCCTTGTTCATGGCTGAAAGTGTGCACTTGAGGTTATTGAACCGGAAAGAGCGTGCTTTATGTTGCTACAGGTGGCTGCGGCTCTTTTCCTGATCGCCAAGGTCGGGAACTGGTTCACTTCTCTGGGGCTCCTCTTCACACGTGAGTCTTTCGGCCCTACTTTCTTGCAGGATCTCTTGTGGGCTGGGCACCTGGAATGGGGCTTGATCGCTCATCATTATCATTCATTTTCTGTCTACAGGACCAAGGAATTCCTTCAGCCACTGTGAATGGCATTTGTCTTGTAACAATCTTGTTTGCCAGATCTGGTTGTCTTCTGATCCCATCTGACAGAAGCTGTGCGTGCAGTGGTGGTGCTGGCCTTCACGCTGCCAAAGGCTTATGAGCTAAAGAAGGATGATGTTGACAGCCTGGCTGCCAAAGCCCACCACCATGGCAAGGTGAGCATAGGTCACCTGTTGCACTGCATTATGCTCTGTCATTCAGAAGGCCTTTCTCGTGATTTTTGGGCATGCAGGCTCCAGGAATTTTGCACAGACAAGGCATGGCTGCATACAATGAAATCAGGCTTCTCCCTGCAGGACTGGTCAAATGAATGGTGATTCACTTGTTTTCGTGTGGTGCCAGGCCAACTACACCAAGTATGTGGAGCCCTATGTGAACAAGATCCCCCGCGCATCCACATCAACCTCTGCAGCTCCCACCAAGCCGACCACTTTCGAGTCAACAGCCGATTCTGTGCCAGCTGAGCCGAAGAAGGTCATCTGAGCTGCTGTGGCTGTAGCTGGGTTCCGAGGTTGGGTTGTGGACAGAAGCGCTTGTGCTAGTGCACAAGTGCCACGCCAGGGCGGGTTGTGAATCCTCCAAAGGGCCCATGAGAGCCTACAGCGAATGAGGTCAACAGCAGGATCTGTTTGTCATTTTTGACACACTGCCCATTCCTGAGATGATCTCACTTGAGATCGCTGGCACACTGGCAGTTGGTGTGTGAGGCTTGTTTGTTCCGGGCAGCATCATAGACTCGTGTACCATAGACCTTTTGACCAGCCTCACGAAGGGGCCGCTGTAGTGCAGCTGAATTATGGAGCAGGTGATGGTGGATGGGGTTGATAGTTGGAGTGGTGACTATTGTTGTTGATGTAGTAATCTTACTGCTGAGCCAAGCCTGTTTCTAACATGCAGCAGTTTGGGCTCATTATTGCCTGCCTGAGGCACCTCACAGGCCCAGATCTGTGATGGATTTCTCAGACTGCTCTTGTGAATGCTCTTCTCCAACGGTTCTCTGTCCCATAGGATGTAAAATTACTATATCATGGGCTTGTGCCATCGACAGAATGAGCTAATGCCTACAAATGTGAGACAACAAGCGATGTGGATGTTGAGACTGCACGGATGGATGATCTTCACCGGCGTACTCCATTCCACAAGATGTGATTTTTATATTACAAGGCTGTGCCGCCGACAGAGTGTGCCAGTCTCAAAAGTTCTCAGCCTGCGAATCTAGGATATGACCTACCTTGTCATGTGCAGCCTGAAAGGATCAGCTCGACGACACGCCAAAAACGCCCGACAGAACGTGGTGATGGAAGTAAGACAGTGATCCCCGGTAGCAAACCCCTCATTATGGTGGAGAAAAGGGGCCTCCAGCAGAATTCCGTTGCAACGAATTGCGATTCAGCAGTGAACAAAGCACATTTGCATCACTTGCATTCGGTTCAATCCTGCTCTTCTGTCAGTGATCACATCAAAGCAGAACTGGACTGCAAGAGTGTGGCGTATCAAAGACATTAGCCTTTGGCAGGGGAAAATATCATTTTTCTGACAGCCTGCTCAGTCAGCTTGCATGGATCACTCCATAATGTAGCAATCTGAACTATTACATTGAGCCTGGTTTTTACAACCGCCTATTCTGGCTGAGACACAGCAGCATCGTGTGCTTCAATGTCAGATCGTGTGTTACCAATGTCTTCAAGAAGTTGTTGTGGGTGCCCCATTCTTCACCATAATGAGGGTACCCACAACAAGACATTGGTAACACATGATCTGGCATTGAAGCACACGATGCTGATGTGTGCTGTTCCTGAGAGGGGAGTGAGTGGTAGTTGCGAATGAGAGTAAAATTTAAGGCTGATTTTCGACCTGGAAGTGTCGAATATATGCCTCTATCCGAGATAGTAGACCTACTGAAGCTGGCAGCTAATTGGTGCAAAGCGATCCTTGGCCAGATCTTGCCTCACAGCTACAATATTGATTGTATGCAATACATTTGATAGATTGGCTGATGCGCAGCAGCCCAAGCCAAGGCCCTGCTTTGACTGACTGCCCAAATTTGAGACTTGACAGACAGGCTGGTGTGCACCATTCAGACAGAGGATGCGATGCGGCCACAAGCCAACTGCAGTGATCCTGCATGATGTGAGATTGATGATGGGAATTAGCTCAGATTGAGCACTCGCCTGCAATGATTTTGCAGCGAAGTTCTTGATAGTGTGCAACACAGCGGTGCTAGCATGCTCTCTTGGAACTGGAGCATACAGTTGCCAGAATAATGGCGGTAAGAATTAGGCTCACTACATGATGTAGTAATCTTACTGCTGAGCCAAGCCTGTTTCTGACATGCAGCAGCTTGGGCTCATTATTGCCTGCCTGAGGCACCTCACAGGCCCAGATCTGTGATGGGATTTCTCAGACTGCTCTGGGTTGAATGCGACTGATTTCTGAGGCATATCAATGACATGATGATTGTGATTGAGCTTGAGCAGACATTCTTACCATCATTGCAACCTCATGCGTGGGTTAAAACTGGACTGTTGTGCTGATTGATGATGCTGACATGATATTGATTGCCGATATATCTATATAGGCCTGTTGGTGAGAAATGCATCTCTCCAGGTGCCAGTAGCAACAGCATATCCTGATCATTGAGCAAGGATGATTGGTCGTTGTGGCCAGAAATCAGCTTTCAGCAGTCAAATTGGTCCTGAAATGGCCTTGTATCTGGTGTTACCAGGCTGGAAATGGCCGTGTCAAATTTATGCTCAATGTAAGAATTAGGCTCACTACATTGACATCAACAGTAGGCAGCATCTGTAACATGCAGTACTGCCAGGATATAACTTGCGACGTTCACTAAATTTACAAACGCGCGCACTTTGTATGACCCTTCACCTTCTGACTCTCTTTTTGGGCTGGACCACCCCAACTGGATGATCCATGCAAGCTGTGGCACATGCGCCAGATGCAACCACAGGTGGTCTGCGCCTTTGCAGCAGATCATCATTGACTCGTGCATTTGAAATTCAGTAATGGTATTCAGGGTGCAAGGCGATCCATGCTCCACTGCCCATCCTCCAACTGGTAGCGCAGCCGATCATGCAGTCGCGATGGCCGCCCATGCCAGAACTCGATGGCCTTTGGCCGTATCAGGAAGCCTCCCCAGTTCTTCGGCCTTGGGATCTCTTTGGACTCATCCGCGTACAACTGCAAGTCAAGGAAAAATTGCGACCTGAGCTCAGACCCTCTGCAGGCTGCTGCTCATTGTTACGCTAGAGTCTTGCACATGTCTCACAGCCAGCACCTTACAATTCAACAGAATATACAAGTACATGATGCAGTGCAAGCGCCAAAGAATTTATACAGCGCCGCCTGGCAGTCTGGCGCATGCAACACTCACATCACTTCATAGCATTTGCAGTGCGCGTCGTGCACAAGTGCTGCACAACTACGATGCCAGCAGGGGGTCGCACCTCTTTCAGCTGCGTGTTTCTGTCCTCCAGAGAGGCCCGGCCATCCTCCAGCACAGTTGACTGGGGGCTGACGTGCGCGCCCAGCTGGGAGCCGCGTGGCCTCGAGTGGTAGTATGCATCCGACTCCTCCTCTGGCAGCTTCTCCACAGTGCCCTCCACGCGCACCTGAACTCCCCATCACAGATGCTCCAGGCAAGTTTCATGCACAGCACCTCCCTGCTCACTGCCAGGAGGACCCTAAACACAACTCAGTATCCCCTGCCTGCTCACTGCTAGGGGGTGCAAAACAGATCCGCCTGGTCTCTCTGCCTGCCAGCCAAACAAGAGCAGCATCCATGCTGTCTACCGAGACCAAGCTTTGTACATCTCACTTGGCCGGACGCAAGACGTGATCGCATCTTTACAGTGCAGGCCTGCCTGCAGTCATGACCATGCATGTGGCTGAAAGCATGGGGACGGACCTGGCGCTGCAGGGGCTCCCAGTACATGCAGAGGGCGGCGTGACCGTTGGCAAGCTCGCACGCCTTGCGGCTGTCATAATTGGTGTAGAACGCAAAGCCGCGCGCGTCGTAGCCCTTCAGCAGGACCATGCGAACGGAGGGAACGCCCCGCTCGTCCGCCGATGCCAGCGCCATCTGATTCGGCTCCTCCAGTACCTTCGCCTCCACCGCGTCCTGAGGATTTCAAATGAGGTTCTTCAGCAGTATACGACAAAAGTCCTCCCCCACTGCGCACAGTTTTACCCCATCATCATGCCCATCTATCCCACTGTGTTTCAGACCCTTTTCTTTGCTTCATGGTGTGAATTTGCTGCAATGCAGTGCTGTCCAACTGAAACGCCTGCAAGGCTTTTTGTGGACACCACACCTTGAACCAACTGTCAAACTGCTTGAGGGGGTCGGGGTCCACATCAGACTCCAGCAGGCCGCCGCTCACATCTGCCAGGGAGTAATTCAGGCGGATAGATGCCGGGTCCACTTCGCCATTATTGCCGGCTGCCTGGCTTCCCGACAGCTTCACACACTGGGAAGTGCCAGGGTAGGGGGGCAGGTTTAGCTTGTACTTCTCCTGCACGCGGAGCTATCAGTTGCTTTCCTTGAGCAGAGGATCCAGCAGAATGGCATGAAATATGGGTTGTGAGAGTGATGTGCGGCAATTTGTACTTTAGAGCCCAGTGTCTCTTCAGGAAAGTTAGAAGGCAAGTGATGCACCAGACCTTGATTATGGGGGGGACAAAGCGTCCCCCAAGGTAATGGAAAGGTCCTTCGAAGAATTGCGCTCCCCGCTTCGGAGTGGTCAAGGACACGAGCATCTCAGGGCGCAGGCCATCCCCAATCTCGTCCCCATTCTCCACATGCCACCCCGAGGGCATGTCCACCGAGGCGATGGCTGGCGGCTCGTTGTGCGGCTTCAAGCGCTGTAATCCAAAAGGAACTCAGCTGGCAGAAATAGCTCCATACTTGAGAATAAAGAGGTGCTCTAACTGAGTTATACAACGTACAGCAACAGAATCTGTCCGATGTATGACTGCAGCTGTGATGGTGTGGGAGCATACCTCGAGAATCTTGTCAAAGGGAGGCCGAGGCGAGCCCTTGAAGCTGAAACCAAATATGGCATCTATAATCACATCATACCGCTCCTTGAGGGGTGGCCCGTCAAGGATGTCTTCAGCCGAGAGGAACGGTATGTTGCATGACTTTAGCTGCGTCACCAGGCCATGGTACAAGGGCTTGTCTGTCTTCTTTGGATAAAGTACCTGCAGGCAGCAGCAGATATTCCGTTACCATCAAGTCAACATGCAAGTAGTTTAACCCAGAACTGCAAGCGATGGAATTGGACACGATGACGATTGGTGGTCATCTGTACACGAAACGGGTGGCGCAGGTAAAAAGCGCAGGTTGACGACTCACCTGCACAGAGTACCCAAAGTGGAACAGGTGGCGTGCAGCCACCAGTCCATCCCCACCATTGTTGCCAGGGCCTGCCACGACCAGTATACGGGGATGTGAGGCTGCAGGGTACTCTGACGCCAGTGAACAGGCCACACTGAGCCCTGCAACTTCCCTGCACAGTACCTGCACAGTGTCAGTACTGTCCAAAATGTGCTGGCAGGGCCACGGTGAGCATTACAAGTTATGCAAATGGTGGACAAATTCGCTTGGTTGGCAGTAGTAAACAAGCAAGGCAAGGCATCTGGATCACATGAGCTGATCCACGCTGAAGCCCAGCGGTCCCATCAACTCCTCATCGATGGCAACTGCCTGATCCTGGCCCCTGTAGACAATAGCAAAACGCATCCTCTGGCATGCTCAATTGCTTAGGTTGACAGGCATCCGTACACATCTCACGACGCATATAATTGTTTATAGTGGCCGTGGCAGTCTGTGTATTGCAACCTATTTCAGTGTCGTTCAGGGCACTGCTACTAGGCATGACTTCTCGTTTTGTAGACAACTGGCATCCTTTCCAATTTGTGACTTGACTACCATAAGGAAGTATGTCCGGTATGATTTTTGCCCCTGAAAAGTACTTACAAATAGGTGATGTCATCCATTGCTGAGTATGTCGACGATGCAGATCTGCTCGTGTATGATGATACAGAATTCATTCTTGGCAGCTTATCGTCAAACAATGATACTCGGGGACTAGAAATACGTATTGCTAAAGCTCTAGCGGGCTTGTGAGACTGCCGTTGAAGCGCGCCCCACACACCACGACAAACCAGGCTACCGACCCCGTTCAGTGTGAAGCCAAGTCGAGAAGTGAGACAGTTCATCACTAGGATCACCCTGACTTGGTTTCACGCTCTCGATGTCAAGAAAGTGAATTGCAGGCTCCATCAAGGGACGGTAAAAAGCACGAAGCTGCACATGTCTGCCACGTGCCTTGAGTCTCGTCTGTCTCCCTGATCAATCTCCGGGAATTGAGGACGTCAAACGCCCTTGCCGAGGATTTCACATGAGCCTTGGTTCCTTCAGTGTAGGGCACCAAACCCAGCTCGTGTGCGTCAAGACTGCTTCTGCTGAGCACCTCATCAAGGAATATACCGCATAGAACATCAAACAACTTCAAGGTATGATCAACTCTGCTCTTCCTCTTGGAAATAAACCGTATGGTGCCTGTGCTAATGGCCATCCTGCGTTGTCGACATGGTAATGAGCTCTGTGGCGTATACCCTAGCTATTTTTCCGAAAGGCAACCGATATAGGTGGTATTAGGCTGCAAATCAATACCACTCAATTAGAAAATGGTAATATTTCCTGGAGTATGCTTCAAGTATGCTGCAAAGATCGCAAAGAATGTCTGTGCAGGGCTCAACTGCACTGCATGGCTAGAGTGATGGAGGACAGTGCCCACTGTGACAAAACAACGCAGCTAGTCAATGGCAAGAAAGGTTTCGATGGAGCTCAAACATTGCATGTAGATGCTACATTGGCGGCCCGGAAGGCACTCATCAGCGCTGCAGACATGGCCACTGTTAGAAGCCGGCTGTCCCCAAAGCTCTCACAGCGCTGTAATGATCAAACCATCAATCAATTTTTAAGGGCTGCAGATGGTAACGTTAGCCAGGTACTGTATAAGTGCCAGCTCCCTCAATATGCATTTTTGCAAGGAAGTAGTTGAGTTCGTTGCATTTTCCAAACAGGGTTGCATCTAGTGGTCCATTGTCTGCTTTCCAGGCAGAGAAGAGGCTCAAGGAAACGCTTCACTGGCGAGAGAGTGAGCAGGTGGAACACATATCATGCTTGGCATGCAAGAAAGACTCGCGCTCGCACTACATGCATCCTGTTGGCTTTGACCGACTGGGACGTCCTGTCATCTATAGCTGCCTGGCGCTTGCAGCAAATAGATCTGTGGAGGACAACAGGTTGCACATGGTGGCTACCTTTGAGCAGGTGGATTATCCTGAAACTCTATGTCTGGAGGCTGTCTCATAGTCCACCTACATTCACTGCAACAATATGGGCAATGGGCAGTTGCTACATTGCATCTCTTACAGGAACACTGTGGCTTGGTCTGACTGACCCTCTATGTTGCATGGTAGGCCATCAGCCTGATGAGGGCGCCTGTGGAGCAATGGGTCTGGGTGTCTGGTGTGTTGGCCACTCTGATGAGTCGCTGAGTTTCTAAAGCCTTCAATGAATACGTGATATGGTGACTTGAAATCTGAAGGCTGTGCTGATCTTCATCCTGTGCTTGCAGACTTCTACGGGTTTGGATTTGGGGACCTCAACCCACAGATTGCTAACACATTCCTGGAGCTGTCTGCAAAGCACTACCCTGAGCGATTGGGAGCCTTCATGGTGAGGCCACGAGGGCATGTTGCAATGTGACCTATAGAATTTTGGCATTGTAGTACCCTGAACAGCACCCTCACTATTCCTTGTGTGGGATGCCATACAGGTGGTGGGTGCACCATTCATTTTCAATGGGCTGTGGAGCGTGCTGCAACCTCTGGTTGACTCTGCGACTAGGAAGAAGATCCACATGCTCTCGTAAGTTGCCAAATATGAAGTGCATGGCAATTTGCTTTGTGATTCCTTGTGATCCCTAGCAATATGTGCACCTACAAGGGGGCACACTTCAGTGTTGACTGTCTGAAAGCTTCTGCATCGCTGGTCTGTTACAACATGATGTCCACATCTATTCAGTGTCTTTATTGCAAGATGGTCCCAGGTATGAAGTGGGCGGCCAGAAGCGCAGCGCATTGGATCAGACTTTTGCAGACTTTTTTGAGCCTGAGCTGGCCAAGTGGCTGCTCACAGAGATGGAACAGAACCGGAACAGAACAATCGCTGCCAGCAAGGTAATTTCTGTGTCTTGGAAACAACATCATATCTGTATTGATTGGCATAGCTTCTACTTGGTGCCATGAAGCTGAGAAGATGACGCACTGTTCCTGCACTTAAATTTGTGGATTTTTCACATCCTGTATAGTATGATAGTTCCTGATATCATTTTGCAGGTGTACCCTTACGGCAAGCTCCTTGAAGGCAGCTATGGCAGCACAGTGAGAGGACATGATCTCCGTGGAACCTCTGCAATCATGCAAACTCTGCAGTTGCAGAGGTAGAAGCACTTTTGTCATAGGAGCAAGTCCGGTCTGCAGCCAGGCCATTCAGTTGAGAACAGCCGACCTCGTCTCAGTACGCTGTGGACAATTCTTTGAGGGAAATGAGACCTCATTGTCTATTGAAGAGGAGTTTTGCAGTACAAATCTAACAAGCCAGCACGTCCCAATTACTTCAAAGGTTACATGTAGTCTCGGCAAATTGAAGCGATGGCTCCTGTCTATACATGGAAGGAGAATGATGGCCTCCAAGCAGTCGAGACAAATGCATGATAATCGACTGCTTGTTTTGATTATTTCTCACCATATGGTGAGGGGTTTGGGCCGTTCAAATGCAGCTGCAGTGAATAGGCACAATTAATTCGGACGCTTCCCAGTGGATGTTTCTGAAGGAGGAGAAGGAAGAATTGATTATATAGCCATGGCTACGAGAAAGTTGTAGCTTGCATTATGGTCTGCAGTGCAATGGACGTGCAAATTTTCTGTCTTTAGGGTTACAGAAGCAACAGCTGCCTAACCTCAGCATTCTCAAAGATTCTCCCCTTCATGGCGAGCCATAAGGATCCAGATATAAGCACTTGTAAGAACATCACAAATGATGTTCTGTCATCTACACCATTGCTGCTCACCAAAAGACACAACAACATGGTGCGTTTGTAAAACATAAGCAGAATCTTTTCTTGAAAAGTATTTCGTTACTGCTGCTCATGAAATGGAGGCGAGCACATCGCTTTCCCGGATGACAATGTACTGCTTGTCGTCCTGGCCGGAGAACTCTGTCCCGCTGTATTTGCTGTATAGCACTGTGTCTCCCTTGTTCAGGTTTGGTTTTACAATCTTGCCATCCTCATCCTCCTTTCCGCTGCCCACAGCAATGACCTGCACATGCTGAGTGTCAGATCACTACACATCATATGCACAGCTTTGACAGGCAATTTTATTCATACATATATGCACAGCGCATCACTAGTCAAAGCCTGCAAAATAAAGCCGAGGAGGAGCACCTTGCCAATGGTGGGCTGTTCCTTGGTTGAGCTTGTCAAGAGCAGGCCGGCATCTGTCTCGTCCTTTCCCTCCTCAACCTGGCCATGGTTAAAGGCTTGTGAGCAACAGGATTTTAATCGTGCAGATGTTGCAGGTGTCGGGAGGACTGAAATGGGCAACACTCAAACTCACCTCCACCAAAAGGCGGTCGCCCAGCGGTTTCAAGTCTGCTATGTTGTCAGATGCCAGAATGCCAATGACATCATCCTCCTGCACAGGGAAATCACATGTGATGGACATGTGCCCAGAAAACTAGCGTGCCGGCAAGCTTCTGAAGTGCAAGATTGCGCTGATATGCATGAGGACCAGCTGTACCTTGAGAATGACATACTCCGTGCCTTGCATTTTCAGCTCCGTGCCTGCATACTTGGAGTAGACAACCTTCTCTCCGTCCTGCAACAGGACCCCATCAAGAAGGTCGCAAAGGAGCTGTAGCAGTAGCACAGAGCATGAAAGGGAAAGTGCAGCATCAAATATGACCGCTTTTGCCAAGCAAAGGTACCTTGACAGCCTTGGCTGTCCCAGCCTTCTCCACTTGACCTTGTGTGGGCTTCTTCTGTGCGCTGGAAGGAAGAAGGATGCCCCCAACGGACTTTTCCTCGCTGACGTCCACCTTTACAAGAACACGCTCGCCAACCGGAGCAAGTGTCTTGTACTGCAGCCAATAAAGAAAATAAATCAGCCCCTCCTGGTGAGCTGCAGCACCCATAAACAACCGATGCCACCCTCTCACTGAACCAACGCTGCGAGAGAGTGTGATAAAGGGGTCAATTATGACATGAAAAGGGCAGGCATTTATGCAGATTGGAGGAGGATCCGTTTGCCATTGGATCATCGCCTTGAACCCGACTATTCTAGAAGGTTCTCCCAGAACTTCAGAGACAATGAAACTCACAACAGAACATACAACATTTACAGGATTGATGATGAACAAACATATTTTTAAATGATATTGCACCTCGCTAGGAACCGTAGTGGCTGCCCTGACAAGCGACATTCCCCTTTGCAAGCATCGTCTCTGAGCAGGAGCAGCAAAAGACCGCAGAGGCTGTAATCGAAGAACACCAGGGGCAGCACACGGAATCATTGCAGCCATTTCAGCCAAAGTTTTCGGAGAAATACACTTTCTTCTTTGCGAAGCAAACGGGCCGCAAACCTCTATCCATTTGGTGAGCTCAGCGGTTACTAAGAGATCTCTAGGGAGGAGCAGCCCCGACCATATTCTTCATCCACTTTAGCTTAGGGTTTAGGGAATACTGTATTAAGGATCCACTGTAATAAGGATCTGCAAGAGCGATGTTTGCTTTGAGTCCTGTGTGACGCCTGAAAATAATAATAGCACCTCCCATTGTAAAGAGCAGAAGAACTGCATTGCTGTCTCGACTGGAAAGTTGTCTAGGTGTGTACTCAAAAGAGGCCTCGCAGATCGCTGAGCTTTCCTTCCAGTTGACGATTTAGATCTAGGAACATACTTAGACGCAGTGAACACTGCCTTGTGGCTCACATTATCGATCAATACTCGAATAATCATTGAAACCAATTAAATTTCAGAAAAAAGGCACAGAGAAGAAGAACTGTGTCGCTGCCTCCGAGACGGCTTGCTACACTCCAGTGGTCTGGCAGCTTGAGCCGCTGGTACAGCTCTGCTGAATGCAGCGTGTAGCATCTCTGCATCCTTCGCTGCCAGCCAACAACAGAATTTGGACCTGCCGCTCATTGGTATCTCTGCTGGACTTTGCACCACGCCTCAGCCCTTCTCCTCTGAGCAGCAGTCGCTGCAGCCCGTCTGCCCGAATGGCAGTCACATCAGCCCATCAAGGCCCGCAGCTGCTCAGCGTGGCACCTATGTACGCGCACGCCACCAGTGAATGACCCAGTGCAAAGTGTCCCCCTGATGACTTGCAGGACTTCGGGCTTGATGTGATTTGCCTCTGCTGCAGGATGGACTGGACAGACGTGCACTACCGCCAGATGGCCCGCCTCATCTCCAAGCACACCTGGCTGTACACCGAAATGGTGGTGGACCAAACTATCATCCATAACCCCATCACCGACAGGTGTCTCTACAAGACCTATATTGCGAAACCCTGCTGATGCGTTCCAGCCTGTGTTACCATTATGACTTGGCCTTGTCACTCGACATTGTCACATGATCTTGATTCGAATCAACACTGGCTGTGCAAAACAGGTTCCTGTGGTTTCCGCCGGAGCAGCGCCCGATCGTGTGCCAGCTGGGCGGCAGCGACCCAGCCAAGCTGGCGGCCGCGGCGGCGATTGTGGCGCGCTACGGCTACGACGAGATCAACCTCAACTGCGGCTGCCCCAGCGACCGCGTCGCCGGCGCCGGCTGCTTTGGCGCATCACTTATGCTGCAACCTGCCAACGTCGCCACCTGCTGCGCAGCCATGCGCCAGGCGCTCGGCTCCGCCGCCGTCACCGTCAAGTGTCGCCTTGGTGCGCGCCACTCATTGTCCGTTAGAGCTGCCTCTTGTGCCCATATGGTAATTTAATTCTCTTTGGGCAAAAAATGCATCGCTCAAATTCCTGAGCAATCTAGGCGGCAACTTTTGTTCTGCGAACTTGTCCTCGTGGGATCCTGCCCTGTCAGGGCTTGCACTTCGATTGCAAGTCTGATTTCCCTGTCGGCGACATGCAGCTGCTTTCCTTTCAGACTAAAAGGAAGAGGCTGAGGTGACTGAGGTGTTGTGCCAGGCGTGGACGATGTGGATTCGTACGAGGCATTGTGCAACTTCATACGCGTCGTGCATGAGGGGTCCGGCGTCAGCCACTTTATCATGCATGCTCGCAAGTGCCTCCTCAATGGCCTGTCGCCGCACGAGAACCGCACCATTCCCCCTCTCAGGTCGGCATCCTTACCAACGTCTCAAGAGGAGACAGTGTAAGCCGATGCTTTGTGCCGCAGTGTGATCTAGACTAGCCTTGCAGATCTAAGCTCTTTGGTTGATGGTGGCTACCCTGCATGCAGGCATGAATGGGTGTGGGCCCTGAATCGGGACTTCCCACATCTGGAGTTCAGCTTGAACGGCGGCCTGGACAGCTGTCACCAGGCAGCAGCAGCCCTGCAGCACAGCGTGGATGGCGCATCGATCCACGGCGTCATGATCGGCCGCGCTGCCTACAACCACCCCTGGGCGTGCCTGGCAGACGCGGACATCGCAGTGTTCGGCGCCGAGACGAATGCAGCCACAAGCCGGCGAGAGGTGTGCACGTCCCCTTTATGGCCCTTTTCATCGTGTCACGTGCCTTTCTGGAGATGCATCTGGTTCTTCTGTAAGCTCATGAGGCTCGAGAATTTCAGGGTCAAGCTATACAAGCAGAATCCAGGCCAATACTGCTCCTGGCCGAGCACGGCGGAAAGTAAAGTCCTGCCTCTGCACGTACCTGCATGCGATCTTGAGAGCGCACCTTGCTGAATTTTGGAGTGCTGCTGCGGTTCTGACGCCAGGTGCTGGCCAAGTATGTGGAGTACGCGGATGCGGTGGTAGGGCGTTTTGGGATGAAGCCGGACGGCAGCAAGACGCCGAATGTGCGCACCGTGGCGCGGCCGCTGCTCAACCTGTTTGTCGGCGAGCCCAGCGGCCGCAAGTGGCGCCGCATGCTCGACGTCGCCCTGCTCAAGAAGCCCGCCACCGTTGCCGAAGTCGTGGAGGTGCCCGTCCCCCCTGCTTTCAATTCCTGCATGCCATTGAGTGCTAGAAGTGTACACCCTATGATGACCACCACCCTGTCTTTGCAAGGCGGGGTTTTCCAAACGCACTCTCAGGTGTGTGCTCTGTGCTTGCGAAGAGCGTAATGTATGTGCAGGTTGCCTTCATTACAGCTCAGATTTGGAAGCTTACACATGTGTGGATTTGTCCTGTGTAGGAGGCCATAAAGTGCGTGCCAGACCATGTCCTGGATGCACCGCCAAAGCGGCAGATGCCCCCTGTCTTCTCCATCGGACAGTTTCCACCACCAAACAGGTGTCTCAGGCCTGCAGCACCTGGTGAGCATGGCTCAGCAGACGCAGCGGCTGATAGCAAAAGCCAGCATGCAGCAGACCATGGCGATGCTGCTGTAGCACTGTCAGCCGAAGGGCAGTTGACAAACGGCGTGGCATATGCAATTGTTGATGGCCTTGCAATGCCAGATGAGGCACAATGGCAGCCAGGGGATGGCGACAGGCATGAGGGGCACAGGCCTGTGACAGTGTTGCAGAGCGGGATTGCTGGTGATGAGAGCCAAGAACGCACTGAGAAGAGGCTCAAAAGCGAGACTGTAATGGTTGGTGCTTGAGAGGGACAGATCAAGATGCCACCAGCTGGTGTGCAGATGCCGTCATGTGTTGACATGAATATCATATTATTTTTATTATTATTATTATTATTACATGCTTTTCCTGCTGAAGCAGGGGGTACTAAAGACTAAGTAGTAGTACTACGGGTAGTCTTTAGTTGCCCCTGGCCGAAGGCAAGGTGCATCTGCAGACAAGCTGCATGTAAAGGCTGCCAAATTCCTACCCTTGTTGGACTCGCCAGATTCAAGCAAGACCCAATCAACCCAATGACATGAATATCATATGATAGTCAATAATCCCTGATTGCTGCCAGTCACTACTGGATATTGTGACGTGACTAGACTACACTGGACAGTGGCAGTATTCATGCTAAGTCTAAATGCATGATGCAGGAAACTTCGCTGAGATACGGAAGGTGACAAACAAGAGATCCAGCCAGAAATTTCTACACCATGTGACACACCTGGTTGGATCTCTTGCTTGTCACCTTACGTATCTCAGCGAAGTCAAATGCCAACTGATCGATCCCAAATATCTTGATCGATCCCAAATATCTAGATCCCCGCCGGGCGGGATGGGCCTAATCTTCAAAGTTTCAAACAGATTCGAAGTTGCAGTGCATGCATCGATAATAACATGCAGATCAGTTGCAAGTGCTAGCAATACAATAGTATTGCAGGCTCGACGAAGCTTAGTCAAGTGTCCACCATTATCAGAGAAGCAAAGCTCCCCTGGTCTATAGGACTACTACCACACTTGAAACATACAAAGGGATTCTGCATCCACATTGGCGCTGCGTTCTCTGGTGGACCACCCAATTAAGGGCAGCCCAAAGGGCCCTGCTCTGCCCACCTGGGCTGAGGTGGCCGAAAGGGTATTTCGACAATTGGTGGCTGGGAAAAGCGTTCCCTCAGAGCAGCAGCTGCCCAAAGAAGATTTGCTGCAGCTGTACTTTCTATCTTCCAGCTAGTACTGGCGGCACCTTACATATTTATGTCACAACAACCTCCTGTGCTAGCCTTTGCATTGTCAGGCAAAATTTGAGCCTTGAGCAGATTGCCAAATCCACCTAGCACCTGTACTCTTGTTGCTATGCGGTCGGGCAGCGGTGGCCCATGCAGGCACTGCATGACCACCACCAGCGTCTGCTGGCGTAAGGGGTGAGTTTGTCGACCGCGAGATATCCGTTGGCCTGCACACAACCTGCCCTGGGAGGTTGTGGACGGTCATCAGAGGGCAGCAGGCCGACGTGTTCGGAGCCTGAGGCGAATTGCTGTGCAGGCCGGAAGACAAGCCTGTTTTGTGCAATGCGTGTGGAGCAAGGTACCTGGTGAAGCGAAGCCTGGAGGGATACTTCCCACACTCGAGACCGGTGACGAAGAAGGACGGCCCTGGGCACAAGGCTGGGAAGGGAGGGAGGAAGGAGCTGAGCGTGTTCCTGACTGGTCGTCCGAGCTCTGGGCACCTCAAGAGGAACTCCACAGACTCGAAGAGGGGCCGCAAGCCCACCAAGAGGTGGCTGCTCTGCTCTTGAAACGTGATGAATCTCGGGACTCGACCTTGCGTGATCAGGAAGGTTTGGAAACTTAGCAGCCAAGCAGGGACCTATGCAGTGAAGTCTTGGTCGTTTCCGAAAGCTTTGAATGCAGTACGTGACCCGCAGCTGTGTGTGTGCAGCCTGATCAGACCCAATTCCATCTCCCGGAACGGGCGCACGGTCGTGGACCGTGGCACTCAGACAATGGTGCACCCCCAGCTGTTCCTTCCCAGCGGCCTGACCCTACATGACGGAGCTGCTCGCATATCGGGGCCTCCGAGTCTCTTCACCCTGTCTCCGACCAAGGTGAGAAGCAACTCGGTCCTCGTCAGGTGACTGACCTAACCACCACAGCTCCGGTATCAATGTAAAGGGATGTGCACGGGTCTCACTCAAAGTAGTGGTTCTAGAGAAGATTCAACAGGCCAAAACGCGAGACAAGCGCCCCAATTGGCCGAATCCGTAAGCTTGGGACTCTGTTCCGAGAGCTCAAGAGCTGTCATGTTGTCCGCAACCCAGGTCATCAAGGAGGACGAGTTCAACAGCATCGCCGTGTCCACGCTGACTCTTCTGCGACACAGTGAGAGCCACAGCGACAGCGCGGAAGACGGGACCTGCACACCGACACCTTCGCAATCTTTTCGCCGAAACCCTCGCAAGCCTTCTGCAACGATCAGGGCGCTCTTTTGATCCCACAGAGCTCCCACGGGTTTGTGTGGGCGAGCGTTGTGGTACTGAAGTATTCAGCAATTCTCCATTTGGGTACCTTGGATGCGCACCTATCCTGATCTAGGCTTCCAAGATTCTTGATCGAGGTGCTGTGCCTATACATGTTTCCCCAGGACAAGTTTCACTCTGGGATTCAGGTGCCGCATGGCAATGCAGTCAGCTCGTGAAGGGGTCAATTCATTGGGTGAGCGGCATGCTGTATACTAGAGCTCACAATATCTGTACCACTACTTAACCGACAGATTTGGGCCAGGACAGGCTTGGTTACTTACTGCTGCAGATGGCTGCTCCACAAGGGAACAGCCAATTTACACAACGAGCAGATTATGGGTAACATATCTATGCAGGGACGGTTTTGGCAGCGCACAGTTGAAGTGCCCACACCATGCTGTGCGTCAGGACTTGCCTTCCACAGGGGAGAGCTTTGCACACCACACGCCTGCATATCAAGTCGACGTTGTATTAACGTTTGTAGTATCATTTGGTGAAGGTGCTGTCGTTTTGCAGAGCTGGGCAGACTGTTTTTCTTTTGGCCTCGGTCTGACATACGAGCTTGCTGCAGCAGAAGCGTGTTTGAGCGCTGTTCACTTGCGATGTACATATGGGTGGGCATTGCAAGGGCCATTCATGCTATAGCCTACTTTCCACAGTTTTAGGTCTGCCATCCTGTGACAGTCTGTGCCGCTGCTGCCCCTGTGACATCCCATGGGGCTGTCTGCAGCGGCGTCCTACTGCACTGCAATTTTGGGGTCCTCCATGACCTGCCAGAGGCATCCAGCAGTCAGACACCTCTGTGCAACAGAGGCGCTGGGTGGCCTGCAGGTGTGTGTTTTGCACCCACCAGCCAGTGATTCCATGAACCCTTCAGGGGTTATTGGTAGATTCTGGTACATACCATGGTAGCTACGGCTTCCTAGAACGCATGGCCCACCATCCTGTAGTACAGTTGCACTGCAGACAGACACTTTCTGTATCGGCCTCCTCTTTTGATTACAAACAATGGTGACACATGGAAGAGTTGTGACTGATGTTGTCGCTTTGTTGCTCCAGCTTGATTTAGAAATACTTGCAAGACCTCCACTGGAGCTGCCCGTGGGTAGATTGACAATTGGATTATGTGTGGACATTGGATGTGCATGTGGTATGGGAAGTGGTGAATGCATCATGCACATATTTATGTCGGCTGGCTTACTTAATTTTTTCCCAATGAATTTTGAGTGTTGGAATTGCACTCATCTGCAATCCCAACTTCCCAATTACCTGTGGTGGCTGATAGAAGCTGAACAGATGTAAAAATTCTTTTACCTATCAATGCTCTGGAGCTCTATTCAGGCATCATGGTGCAGATGATCATCAGTGCACTGCAAGTTGCTGTCATGGCCACCAGGCAGTCTGTAATGTCTGCAGGCCAGCTTCTGATATGCTTGCTCCAAAACGAGAGAGAACACAGACATGAAAGACAGTGCAAGTGCCAAGAACTGCTCCTCATTTGAAATTCCTTTACATGAGGAAGGGCTGCCTCACGGGTTAAATTGCAAATACGTAAACCCAAGAAGCTTCCGGAGTCCGGCCCAGGAGCATGATCGATTCCATTGCATTCAAGTGTGGCTTTTACAATGTTATGAACACCGTCGCTAATTATGGTGCAGGTCACTCAAAAGTGTGTCTTTCTCGGTTCTTGCTGTTCAAGTTGATGTTGTCTTGCACCTGAATGCAAAGGTCAATGCCCGCAGAATCATTTCAGGGCCTTTCATATTGCCCAGACGATTCAGAGGCATGCATGTCCAGTATAGCTCATGTTGAAGCTGTTGCAACTGGGTTGTCAGGTTGATTCCGCTACGCAGTCTGCAAGCCCAGTGATCGCAATGAAGCGCGCTGTTGCCTCAATGCCAGAAGATTAATCCCGTAATGTCATCAATGCTGGCAATCCTGCAGGATGGCACTTAGTGGTCCTGCAAAAGTAGCTGCTGCATGCCACGCACATATACGCGTATCCATCATATCCGCAAGGTGCAGACAAGCCAGACCAAGAGCACATTGGCGCCAATGACAGTCCTGATGCCAGGAGCGCTTGTTCTGAAGTGCGGCTTCGGTCTGTAATTGACATCCTGGGATGCCAGCGCGCCCTTTGACTGAGCCGCAAGCATTTCGCGCTGATGCAAGCTGAGTACCACGGCTCCGTGGGGGTCTGCTACTGCATCCCTGCATGCGCATCTCAGGCAATGACACATTGGCGGTCGCTGTGCAGGATCCTCAGACTCTGCCCCAATACATCTAATCTACACATAAGAGCCACAGTCCTCGTCCCGTGCAAAGAATCAAAGGCACAGAAGGAAAGAAACAGCAGCAGCGTGGTAGGGTAATTTGGATCGAGGATCACCTGTACCACGGCAACTTGTTACGCACAGACGTCTCTGGAAATCCCAGCCTCCTAGCTGTGCTGATGAGTTCCTGACAGCTGTGAAGTGTAGCTAGTAAAAAGGAGCGCAAAGGTTCTGTGGCAGGATCATCCTTGAAGCGCACAGCCACGTTGCCGCGTGGTATTCTCGAATAAGAGTTCAACGGAGTCCCAGCGAAGTCCGAATTGCCTTCTGTGCCTGGCAAGCTTTCTATACCTCCATCGATGGTGCCCAGTATATGAGCAAATTGTGGTTTCATGACCTACAATCCTTCTTGTTGAACAGATATTGTAAGATCTGAACATAATGTAGCTTCCATGATTATACAGGAGCGAGGTATCTTGATAAGAGGTAGAGAAGTCAATTTCGACTTCACATTTCCAGCACCTCACAAGAAGTTGGTATCAAGCTGCCAGATTTGCACATAGTCACACTTAAAAATTAACAGGACAACAAAATATATCATCCCAGCTTTGGATCTGCAAGCGATCATCAGTGCTGCAGAGCGATGCAAGCGCGATGCATGATGCCAATTACCTTGTAACATTGGGGCTTTGGTAGGGCTTCTGCACAGAAGGGTGGATGCTGTTTCCAAATTGAATTCTGTACATTCCTCAGAAAGTTCATGCATTGTTTCTCACATACCTGTTAGTGTGATGCAGCACAGCTGCACTGCAATTACCTTGCTGCTCAAGCGCTCCCTGTTGGCAATTGATCACAAACACAACTTCAACACAAGTTGTGACCAACTTGGTCACAACCATTTGAAACCGCTGTCACTGTGACGCCGCGAGGTGGCCTCTTGATCAAGCTGAAAGACATTTTGGGAATCTCTACATGCCCGGGAGAAGAGAAAATTCACAGTCACTAGTGTGAGCTTCATACTGTGAAGGTGAGATTGCTTCTGAGAACCTTACAAGCCATGGCAACCCAACGTGCAAGAATTCACAATCAGAGCTACGACGACCTCATGCAGCAATGACTCTTGTCATGCAGCAGCCGCAACAGAGACAGCACATTCATCTCAACTCCTCACATTCTCACACCAATCGCTCCTCAAGCTCCGAGCCGGAGCCGCCTTTCATCTGGGGTCTGGCATCAATCAAAATCACAGGATCCATGTCAACCCATTGGCATAACACATTGCACGAATCACACACCACCCAGTAACAAAGTCCAGCTTGTTGGTGAGTTCAAGCCGGCGTCCCAAGCCAGCCAGCCAGCCAACCAACACAAGGCAGAGGGTGCTTCCTGATTCATCAGAGCTCTCCATGGCTGCTAAAAGCCCAGTTGAAATGTGTGCTGCCGACCACATCAGCCCTCTTCCATGGCGGCAGCATCCCCATTGACCCCATTCTCAAGCAGCTGGCTGGGCATGTGCCCAGTGCGCAGCGCCTCCTCCAGCCGTGCTACCTCCTCCAGAGTGGCCGCATTGGCAATCGCAGCCTGGCGCACCCACAGATGAGTCTTGCACCATGATACAAGGGCCTAAAAACATGACAAAGGCTTGGCGTGATCCGCAGGGGAGCAGCGCATGCACCACCACTTCTGTGCTGATATGAGACCTACTGACCAGGGACCATGATCAACAATGCACAAGCAAGTGACAAGAACGACTCTGAGCCTTTGCGCGCTTGCCTTGATAGCCGTCAGCTGCTGGGGCGTGGGCCCCTTCTGGGCGGCAGGCTCTGCGGGCGCAGCCTCCATGTCAGCGTCGGCCTGCCCCGGGGCCTCAGCCTCTGCCAGGCCCTCACCCGGTTCAAACGTGCGGTTCGCCGTCACCAGATCCGGCTCTGCGGCAAACAGGTTCTCCGCCTCCTGCCTTTCCTGCTCCGGGCAACGCACGCATTCTTAGAGGGCCTACATCATCAGCGGGCATAGGACAGCAGATGCTGCAAGCCAAGAGAGGTGTCCGTAACCTCAACGGACGCGTGAATTATCAGCATACCTTTTGTTTGACCTTTCTGAAGTCCAGCACCTTGAGGTGCTTGCACTGGTGGATGAGGTACAGTCTGCACTCCAGAGGTCTCAGCACCGCTCGAGATGTAACGTCAGGAACCAGCAGCAACAGCCTGTACAGAGAAACATGAGCAGACTGTGCCCTGGTCTCACCTGTAGTGCTTCGCTTTTGTGACCTCATTGTCCAAAAGACTGAGATGCTGTAGCTTTGGAAGAGTCGAGAGAGGCTCAAGATCCTGCATGCCACCCTCATGTTTCACATTGCATCTGGCAGACAATACAAATCCCAGAAAGAGCATTTTGACACATCAAGCTTTGCAAGCAGCAGCAGACAGGGGCTCACCGCAAGATGCTTCAACCGGTTGTTTGTGAGGATGAGGTGCGTGAGATTGGGGATTGACTCTGCAACAGCACATGCTGATCAGCCCCTTCTTCTACTTCTCTACACAGCTCTGTGCGAACCCCAGCGCACTTGCGCACCTTGCAGGTGCCGCCCAATCCTCGTTATTCTGTTGTTGTTGAGAAGCAATGTTTTCAAGCGCGGGAGCTTTGGGAATCCTTCCAAGATGATGATGTTGTTGTCTGACAGATCGATGCTGTCAAATTGATTCTGCAGGGCAGGCTTGCAAGGCTCAGATGGTTGAGTCTAGTGAGGGGACAGCCATACATAGCTTGTGCACGCCAAAGAAACAAAAGCGACATTTGATGTGCACTCGTACCTGTGTGGCTCCTAGGTTTTCTATAGAATTTATTTTTGAGCCTAAAGACACAGACGTCAACAGAATCAGTCCAGCATTGCTGATTATCACAGAGGTTCACAAACCTCTGTGAGCGCAGGGCTGGAGCACCGATGGCCAAGAGGAACCGTTGCAGTCAGGCGCTGCAGGTCTACATTTCTGATAAAGCATCATTAATCGCACCTCTGAGATCAATCTCATAGTCCTTCACACAGTTCATGTACTGTGGGCTTCTCAATATGAGCTCTGCGGTGAGCCTGCCAGCCAATCGCGGACCTAAAGAGCCTGCGGCCATGCGAGCTGTGTCCATGGTGACAGAGCTACCAAACTTGGCAAAGCTGGATTTATCTGCTAATCCTTCGCAACGCTGCCATCATGCTGCCTGGTAGGCGATGCTTGCGATATTTTCAAATAATTTCCAAAAATCGCAAAGACCAGTTGAGGCAGACGTCCAGACAATGACACCCAGCTCAAGCCTTGACGGCTGCAGACCACTGAAGTATACCGTCTTCCTCCAGCATTGCCAGCCCCTCCACCAGAAGAGGCTCTCAATTAAAAGCACGACAAATGACTTAGCAAGCGTTGGAAATATATTGGCATGCTAAAAGAGACGTGCAAAGCAAACCAATAAAACTGGACTTGACAGGGAACGCCACCCACTGAATCCATTCCGAAATGCATGAACTAAGTTTCGAAAGAGCACGGAGATCACTCACTACCATCTGAAAAAACATCTTCCTGTGCTAGATGCATGGATCGCCTCTGCATGCTTATAGAATGACAAGATTCGTATATCCCGCAGGTCGGAGTGGCATCCACGATCTGGCTAGGTCACGTTTGTGAAATCGAAACAGAATCCAGGTGATGTCTGGACAAGAGTGAACAATGAGGATGGCGGCCTGTTGTAGTGTGCCACACCACGCTGGTCACAGCATAATACGACAAGTCCATCCTGTCCAAGGTGTGCTACGTGCAGGAAATCTGACCAACTACATGCAACGTGATACCATCAGCACTGGTGCATAACTTGCTTCTCTAAATATGAAATTGCTCTGCGCAAGCTATGTTGACAGGTGGCATGCTTGTCAACACTGGGACACATAGCTTGCAGCACTGTCCCTTCAGCCGAAGCAGATCCCGGCTTCACTGCGCACCTCCGCAGTATAATCCTCAGAATGTGCCAGATCCTCAGGTGAACACACGTTCCATGAGCCAGCATGGTTTCTTGAAGCAGGAGAGCGTAGAAGTCTGGGTCCAGCGCATGGCTTGATGCATGCGGGCCCTATGATTTTCAGGTGATGCCAAGGAAAGAATTCAGCCCTGAGGAGGCTGTGGCCGCACAAATGGATGCCCTGCTTAATAATGATACTCCATGGTTGGCCCCCATCCGTTTTTTTTTATGCATGCTGTAGAGCAGGAATGGCGCAGCGATGACCTGAAGATGAAGATCAACAATGCTAGGCACTGCCTGGCAGGTGCAACAAAAGCGTGTTCTGTCACTGCAGGCCAAACCATGGCATCCAGACCATGTATGAGTTTGGCTGGGATATTGGAGGCATGGAGCGCTCCAGGTATTTTGGGTATTCTAAGGATTTGTACCATTTTGATCATTTCTTGGTGCGAGCATACCCTCTGACTGCGTGGAAGCACGCTGCACCATATCTACCCCCAGATTGTATACATAGCTGTGTGCTGTGTACCCATTGTGTGTGGTCTTGCTCATCCTGTAAGATTGGCATTGTGGGGAGCAGGGACAGTTCCAGAACACCTTTGGAGACCTCTTAGGTGCCGACAGCTGCAAGATTGCGGAGATTAGGACGCTGGACACCGACATTATGGATGTTGACGTTATTGTGCAGAGACTGTCTTCTCATGAAGAAAAGCTTATAACATTTCGGATGCAGAAGAAAGAAAGCGGCAGAAGAGAAGGGTCCTGGATGACAAAGGCAATATTGAGACAATGATGGGAAGGCCAGTGCTGTGATTGCATGAGCATAGAACCCCGTATGAAAGCTTTGGAAATATGGATTTCGTGTCTAGTACATTGCCACTGCAACCGAACGCAATCTGAAAGACTCCATTTGCACCTTCAATGCAGAGTGTGTGATCTCTTGTAATGCACTGTTTGCTCTCGGGGTGCCCCGATCGGGCTGGCTACAATATCATGCAGCGCTGCTATTCGCGTTTAGTAGCAAGATGGTCATAAAAGATTCACACATCACTGATAGCAGTACTGCTTTCACCACTATGCAGACAATCATCCACCAAATACTCCAACTCCACTTACTCTGAGAGTGGTAAGGTTAGTTATTGCTGTCTCTAGATCTAGGCATCCGAAGAGTCTTCTTCACCAATCTCGACCGTTCATATTCAAGTAACGCAGAGTCTGCGTCGCAGACCAGGTTTGACCGTTAGGAGCAGCACTACTAGCGAGCCCTATCATGCAGGAGATGACAAGCATCACAGAGTATCTTGTCAAAATTATAATATACTAGAAAAGTTGGATGTTTCACTGACTTACCTGTGCAACACTAAAGTACACGCATGAAACCAAAATCGTCTCAACTGAAGCTGGCAGCTAGCGTAGCTAGGGCCAGTGATGTCCTTTGTACAGGAGATCCCACCCGTTAAGAAGTGGACACTATGGTAAGCTGGTGTATTAAGCTAGGCAGCTTCCAGGAAACACAGGCAGGCTCCTGATTGCAGCAAGGCAACAACGCACGACAGAGGAGAGCCACAAGATGCATCCTAATATCCGAGAATGCTCAAGCAGCCACACCCCATCACTGCAGCTGCAATTGCAAACCAGCGCCCTGCAGGAAGGAAGGAAGGTGACAAGCGCAAAAATCTTCGAAAGATGGCCGCTGCTTATTGCAAGGGTCGCATTGACGATGCGTCAAAGTGCATGTGAGCGTTGATGCCTGACTTGCAGGCAGGAAGGGCTGTGAGCGGCATTGTGCAGGCCCTTGAGAGCTGGCACTTCTCAGACAGCAGCTCCTTAGGAAGATTGTCGCAATTGCAGATCTCTATCATATTGTAGTCCGGGTCATGGAAGAAGACCTGCAAGACAACAGGCACGGTCAAGCATCCCGTGCAATGCTGAGTCAATGCACAAAGACCCCAATGACAGCATATTTCCAACCAAGACCTCCATCCTGTCCCTTCTTCCGGACTGCTACGTGCCCTAAGTATTTCTTCCAGATGACCTGGTGGGATAGACTGGTGAAAAGGCACCTTGAGGACTGTCATGCAGCAGGCCAGATGAAAAGGCACTGAACACAGAGAGAACCCTGCTGATGTCAGGATACCACTCATAGAAATCCTAGTCTTTGATGGGAATTCTGACAGAGACCGGAGACCTTTTGCTGGCGTCACGCAGCAAATGTTTGCTGGCAACTCAGAACCCACCTGCGAAACAACTATCCCGTGCTCCTCCACATTTGCCTTCACGAATGGAATGTTGAAATCGCTCAAGCGCCGCTCCACCTCCTCGAGCGAAGTCGCCTGTAACCCCCCATACGTGACTTTTCACCCCACACGCCGGGCTTTCGGAACGGTCTTCCAACGTTGAGAAGAGGCCCTCTGAGTGTTATGAGTGTCTGCATAGAGTTTCTTGACAATACACCAGCAAATCAGGCATCTGCCACCACGCACGTAGGCTATACACTGAAAGCGCAGAACACCATGAGACATGTCTGCACCTGGAAGGAGGTGTGATCATCACTAGGATTGAGTGGCCGTGGCTGCCGCACAGGAGTCCCTTTGATAAGGTGTAACGATATCCCATAACCAATGAGCCTGTCACCACACCTCATTCAGTCCAGAAACTAACCCAAAACTCACAGTTGAACAGGGAACTCGGGGCACAGGCATGTCATGCAGGAGGTCGAGCTTACCAGCAGCCTTCGAAATCAAACGAGGAAGGCCTCTTGATCTCTGTGAAACCGAGAACGTCGGTGTAAAAGGCCGCAGCTCTCTCGGTCTCACAAACAACACGGGACAGATGTGAGATAGACTGCAGGGGCAGCGGCGCCGCTTTCCTCATGAAAATCAACCCCTTTCGTGCGCAGAAACCCTCCCTTAATGAAGTTTGCTTGGGATTGGGGAAAGGGAGGCTGACTTGCAGGCATATTTTGTGCCGCACAAAAGCCCGGAGCCTTTAAAGTATCTTTAAAGAATTGCGCTGAGTCACTCGCCTGTGACGACCGCCAATGCCGTCACACTTTCCCGCGCATGGCCTCTCCAAAGGCAGACTTTGCACTTCACCGAGGCCTTCAACTGCACAGGAGGAAAACACTTGAAGCTTGCACTGTGGCGGGGGGCTGCCTGTGGACAGTGGGCCTATGCAGGTGATGTGGCCGGTTGTCACTGACTAAATATTGATATTATTATGATCATTAATCATCATGATGATGATTTGCAACTGACGCACGTGCGCAAGCCAAAGTCTAAAAGACTCATCATGGCTGGTCCAGCACTGGTGACACATCATGATAGTACTGTGCATTAGATGATCTTTAAGGGGTCCTTGATGAGGGCATGCTTTTCAGTGCGCAGTTCTGGCAAATTCCTTGAATTCAAGCTTCCTCAAAGGCAACTTGCCACCTTGTTTGAAACATTGGATGGGAGAATTCTAGAAGATCAGGGGAATGCCTCACATCCAATAGTATTAAGTAGACAGCCCAGCAGGATTAAGACGTGTGCAAGGCTAGCAGCTGCAGATTGCAATGTGTCGCAACACAATCTAGACTGCTGCAGCATTTCACTTGGCGTCGCCAACTGCAAAACTCACAAATTCAGCACTGCTAACGCTGGCCACTGGCTATCGCAACATAATATCTTTGAAGGCTCATCATTGTGTGAGATCCGCATGCATCAAGTCCTGCAGCAGGCCTACATCATGGTGTAGGCAGGGCCACCGCCCCCTTCCGGAGTCGTCCACCTGATGTTCTGGGTTGGGTCCTTGATGTCGCAAGCTTTGCAGTGCAGGCAGTTCTGAGCATTGATCTGCAGCTTCTCCCTGCCATGCTCATCCGTGGCATATTCATACACTCCTGCACGCAGCAACGCAGCACTTGTCTCCGGCAGGGAAACTCCTGATTGCTTGCCGAGAAGGGAACAATTCCACATGCCATCTATCAGCGCCTGCAGAGAATCTCCTGCACCATGGCATGCAGCGGAAGGAGAACTCAACACACCTGCTGGGCAATAGCGGCCCTCAGGTCCTGCATAGATGGGCCAGTTGACAGCCGCGGGGACGCCCGCATTCCTAAGTCGCAAGTGCGCCGGCTGATCATGGTCGTGGTTTGTGCCGCTGCGGTACAGCGAGTCGTTCAATGCGAACGTCACCTGCCCATCCGGCGCCGGGTACTCCCGAGGTGCAAACCCGCTTGCGGGCTGCAGTGCTTCATGGTCTGCATGCCTGCACCACGCAAGGGAATTCACCATTATCTCTCCGTGCGTTTGCTGAGAACAAGGTTTGAAGCTGGCTGTCAAAACAGGTCTGGAGGGGGCGTTGCACAGGAGTTTTGTGAAGCTGGCATGCTCTGGGTGTCGGTTGACGCAGATAGGGGCAACCTGTGACGCAGTGTCCAAGGGGCCCGGCCGCGGAGCAGAATGGTGTCCACAGCCGACAGCGCCAGCCCCGGCCAGAAGCCAAAATGGAACCTGAAGAGCACACTGCTGTTCTGAGAAGGGGTACAACAAAAACCCGTCTGCTTCAAGCACCATCAATATGGAGAAATCAAGACTAATAGGCTCACAGCGTTCCAAACTTCAACATGAGTAGGTGAAGGGAGGCAGCAGACGCATACGAAGGCCTGATGTTGCGTTCCCTCTCAAGCTCCTCCCAGACCCAGCTGGCTTTCAGCGCGTCCTCGTAGGCGGCCAGATCCGCAGCCGCCCCCGACTCTGCGCTTGTGCTTGTGAGCTCCGTGAACGCCGCCTCGGCCGCCAGCATGCCTGACTTCATGGCTGTGTGCGTCCCCTAAATTCCAGACCCAAGCGGTCATCTGTGCAACTTCGCCCAAATGTCACACCACACCCCTTCAAGACACCGGAATACTGCATAGGCAAGCGCCACCCATCAGATGGCCAGATACAGAACTGACTGCCGCAAGTTTCCTACTTTATAGACACAATGTTCACCTTAATTTTGGGGACATTGAGGAAGCCGGCAGAGCAGCCGATGAGGGCGCCGCCAGGGAAGCTGAGCTTGGGCACGGACTGCAGGCCGCCCTCATTGAGGCAGCGCGCGCCGTATTGTAGCACTGTGCCCCCCTCTAGCAGGGCCCTGATCTTGGGGTGGCTCTTCCAGCGCTGAAACTCCTGGTAGGGGTTCAGGTAGGGGTCCCTATAGTCTAGCGCCACCACCAGCCTGCCCACGCACAGAAGTGGCTCACAGGACTGCCCAACAGACCAAATGGAGATGTGGCTACATGCTGGCTTCACCCTGCCTGGTCAAACATGCAGAGACCTCTAGTACTTCAAAGAGGGACGGTGCACGTCTCAAAAAGCCCTGTTTGAGGTCGCTCATTTTGTGGTTTCTCAGAGAGGGTTAAAGCTGCACACCCCAGCGCAACGCGGTTGGCAGACATATGATACAGGAAGGATCCACCGTAGATGCTCTGGTCCAAGGGATACCCCACTGTGTGCCAAACGTGTCCAGGCTTGGCCTTCTCAGGCGCCACCTGTACTTCCACCGAAACATACTTATCACAGTAGTTTTGAGGCAAACGAATACCTTCTAAAAGTGTGTCGGGCCAAAGAAAAGACAGGGAGTGTGAGATCACATTGCTACACACCTCCCAGACTTCCTTCAGGCCAATGGCATAGGTTTGTGGATCTGACCCCGCTTCCTCTCTTAGGTTGTACCGCTTCATGACTTCCTGCGCAAATATTCAGGGGCTATCACATCAACTACGCTCACCCTTCTGGCATGCTTATCTGCTCATCAAGCTTAGGACAAGCCCGTCCACATATCTTGCAGCAGTCTGATCAACAATCTCTGGCACTCTATCACATTGTCTCTTTTTATACTGTTGACTTGTGAAGGTGACAATTTGGAGAGAGGTCGCACCTCAGACAAGGACCCACGGCAGCCCTCAGCAAAGAGGGTAGCGCGTGCTCTAATCTCCATGCCGCGGGCATAGGTGTCTTTTGGTCGGCCATCCTTGCCGATACCAAAGTCATTCGTGGCTATGCCGGCCACTGCTCCCCGCTGGTACAGCACCTCGCTCGCTGCAAAGCCTGGGTAGATCTCCACACCTAAACCATCTGCTTTCTCGCCCAGCCATCTCACCAGCTCACTGCGCAAAATTTCTCTATTTCAGATGACCTGGTGTTTAGACAACATGATGTCAGTTGTAGTTTTGAGGATGTTTTGCTATGGCTGTCAGTGGCACGCATGCACTATCTTGGAAACATGTTGAATAGGCACCTGAGGCTGATCACATAGTTGCCCTTGTTGTGCATCTGTGGCGGGTTCGGCAATCGTAATGCATGTTTTCTGGTCAAATAGAAAAACCTGGTATGAAACTCACAAGCAGCTTGTTAATGGCCAGCATGGGAATACATCAAGGACAAGGCTCTCTTACAGATGCCAAGCACACTGCATGAACAAGCAGGAGGGAAGCAGGTGCCTGTCATCAGTCGCGGGCACATGCAAAGGTGCCCCCTCCGCCTTCCACTCTGGTATGAGCTCGGTGAGAGCCCTGGGCTCCAACACGTTCCCAGACAATATATGCGCGCCTGGGCACCGCACACATTGCCTCAGTCTCTTGAACCCAAGAAATACAATCTTCATTGCACGCATGTCGAGATCACATAATGACGTGCCGGGATTTTAAGGAATCAGGGCCTTACCGACTTCTGACCCTTTCTCCACTACACAAACGCTGATTTCTTCGCCAGCCTCCTGGCACATCTAACAGCACAGAGAGCTACAGCCATGGAGATGGAGCACGAGACAGAGGGCTGCATGACAGAGGAAGTCTAATGGTGATGGTACTAAGGAATTCATGCAGCAATGCTAGCCTACCTGCTTCAGCTTGATAGCAGCAGACAGCCCGGCAGGGCCAGCACCCACAATGCACACGTCATACTCCATAGCCTCGCGTGGTTCAGATGTAGATGCTGCCTGGCCTGATAGCCATCTTCCAAGCTGTCCTTCCTGTAACGCAAGAAGGAACGTCACGTCCCGTGCGTAGCAGTTATACTATTTCTCCAAACACACCTTGAAGGAAATCGGCCACTTTCAACATGAGATTTGCAGTGATATGGCTGTAAGGAGATACATGTCGAGCTCATCATCGATCAACCACAAGATTGTCCTCCTCGTATCTTCGGTTGTAAGGAAATTGCCTACCGTGCTGCAAGTCACACGCCCTGCCGGGACGATGCCCCTAATCAACCTACTATAACACTTGATTGATGATCTCAGTAACATTTTTACAGTTTTAACTGATCCAATCTGGCAGGTGCTGCTAGTCAATCTTCACCAGATGTGGGGATGCCAACTAGCTGTGGCGACTTCTTCACTCCTCGGCAACATGCATGCACCGGTTTTAATGGCTCATATTATGCACAGTTAAACAAATTGTTCAGATGTCCTTCAAATTCAGAAACAGATGAGACAATCATTGCGCAGTCAAGATGCCACGGGTGATGCCAGCTGGCAGGCGCACAATCATGTACTCTGCAGCAAATCTGCAGAGTGAACATTTGCAAGTCATCAATTATTGGCATACCTCTGACACTGACGAAGACAATTGGCTTCTCCATGCAAGGCTGAAGCATGGGCAGAGGTGGTGAGAGCGGCTTCTTGCCCGGAGCATCCACCAGCACTTTCTTGCCTCCAATCACATCAAATGATGACTTCAGCCGTGATCCTGAGGTACGGGGGTTTTGAACACCGTAGTAGATGCTGCTCATCTAAAGGGAAGTACTCTGTTGTACTAACGGTAAATACTATTCTGTATATCTTGTTCAGTGCTCCGGTAGCTTTCAGGTGAACAAGGAAGGGTGTGTTGTGAGCGTTGATTGATCAGTCTCTTTATATTTTTGGATGCATGAAAAGCCATCATGATTGTAAAGAAAGACGGTGCGTTTGAGGAAACAAATAGCGAGTTTGTGTTGCAGGTATGGGATGTTGTAGTGGTGGGAGCTGGCGTGGCAGGTTCTGCCTTGGCATACTCACAGGGACGGGTAGGACATCAAAATGACCTTCCTGTCATGCACCAGTTGTGCACAGTGCAAGGAAGAACCACACCCATGTTGTGTACTGCCGGGGCAGTTCTCCTTGCTGACCCTGGGGCCTCTGCTGGACAGGATGGGCGGCGTGTGCTCCTATTGGAGCGTGACTTGTCGCAGCCGGACAGAATTGTGGGCGAGCTGTTGCAGCCGGGTGGCTACCTTATGCTCAAGCGCCTCGGCCTGGAGCAGGCAGTGGATGGCATCGATGCCCAGAAGGTGTTTGCACTTGTAGCAGCAACACAGTCCACAGTGTGGCTCCTGATTGCCAGCATAAATTCATCCATTACGTCTGCGGAGGAGTTCCCCTCACCAGTCATCCTGCGCCGAGTGTCCTGCAAACATCTCGTGAGGAAATTCCCAATGATATCTGTGCTTGGGAATTGCGCCAATAGGAGCCAGTGCGTGCAGGTGTACGGGTACTGCATGTTCAAGGACGAGGAGGAAGCGAAGGTGAGCTATCCGACAGAGGGCTTTGATGGGGACGTGGCGGGGCGCTCCTTCCACAACGGCCGCTTTGTGCAGCGGCTGCGGCAGGCCGCTGCAAGCAGGCCCTCCGTCACCATCCGGCAGGGCATCGCCAAGCGCCTGCTCAATGGTGCGCAGTTCTTTTTGGTACTGGGATCGCTCTTTTGGCTTCATTATTCCAGGCCACTGTTGCCATCACCATTATATTATAAACAACTATCCTGAACACGAAGCCCTGGGAATGAACTAAATCAGCCTGAGGATCATGACCTGGCTATGATGGGGCATGGACCAAAAGAGCAGAGTAGCATTTGGAAGAGCAGTGTCAGAATGCGTGGATGCTACTGGGGCCGCAGAGAGGGGAGACGAGTGGAAGGAAGACAGCGAGGAGGCGGTTAGTGGGGTGCTGTACAAGGCAGCGGACGGCTCCGAGCGCACGGCACGTGCCGACCTCAGCATCATCTGCGATGGCATGTACTCGTCGCTGCGCAGCAAGCTGTCGACGCCGCACATCCGGCACCCCTCCTTCTTCGTGGGCCTGCTGCTGCACGGCGCGGCGCTGCCCTATGCCAACTTTGGCCACGTCGTCCTGGCCAAGCCCTCGCCCATCCTGTTCTACCCCATCTCCTCCACTGAGGTGCGCCCCCGGCCCTCAGCTGGCTAAATCTGCATCAAGCCGTGTCTCTGTCTTGCACCCGTTCCGGTCTCGGTATTTTGCAGCACTAAAGCCCCATACTGACATGTTTATCCTATGGGGCGCTCTGCAGCTAGCCAATGACAAGCAATGTGGAAGATTGCAGTACATCCCTTCTGGCTGTAGATGCGTTATGTGGACGTACACAAGTAATGAGGTCTTGTATGTGGATTAGGTGCGGTGCCTGGTGGACGTGCCGGGGGAGAGGCTGCCGAGCGAGCTGCCTGGCTACCTCCGCGCGACCGTTGCGCCGCAGGTGCCGCGGCAACTTCGTGCCGCCTTCTTGGAGGCTGTGGATGCCGGGCGCATCCGCAGCATGCAGAATAAGCTGATGCCAGCCGCGCCCATCCACCGGCCGGGCGCGCTGCTGCTCGGCGATGCGTTCAACATGCGCCACCCGCTCACTGGTTCGCTCGCCGTTGCTGCCTTGGAATCCATTTCGTCGTCTTTCAAGCCTGCAATGACGTTTTAGCAGGAAGGTGCAGTCGATCCCTTCCCCATGCAGCATTTGTCAATCTGTTTCTGTCCTTTCCTGCTTGTTGCAGGATGTCCTCATGGCCTGCCCGTCATAAAGCTGCAGTGTCCAGTGAGTTTCTGGAATGACGATGGCCTGATGGTGTATGCAGGTGGCGGGATGACAGTGGCGCTGAGTGACACGCTGCTGCTTTGCGACATGCTGCGGCCGCTGCCGGATTTCAGCGACAGCCTGGCGACCGCGGCCACCACGCACGCCTTCTACACACGCCGCAAACCCCTCTCCGCTACCATAAATACCCTTGCCAATGCCCTCTACCAGGTGCTATTTCCAGTCATCAATCTCTAGGCCCATCGTGTCCTCAGACAAGAATCCTCCTTGCTTTCAACAAGAAAGAACTCTCTTCACCCAAGAAGTGTGGAAGTAATCAAGTCATCAAGGGGCAAGGATAAGCTGCCTGCGTGTAAACAGCGAGGAACAAATCTAGTCATAAAAATGCAAGCAAGTGAGATGGGGCTGGCGGTGGTGGTCTGTGCGCAGGTGTTCTGCTATAGGGGCAGCGCAGCGCACGAGGAGATGCGGCAGGCTTGCTTCGACTACCTGCGCCTGGGCGGCTGGTACAGCGCGGGCCCCGTCAGCCTGTTGTCTGGCCTCAACCCGCGGCCCTCCATCCTCGTTATGCATTTCTTTGCCGTCGCCGTCTTCGGTGTCGGTCGCCTGCTGCTGCCGCGCCCCACCCTCAGGTCCACCCCGCTGCAACCCTTCAGCACCGGACAGCACGCCCTTTGATGCCCTTGTATCTCCCTTTCTGAGAGAAACAGATATGCAGAAACAGCCATCAAGGCGGAGCGAGGGCCAGAGGAGAAAGGAAGGGCTCCCTTACAACTGGATAGCATGATGCATGCCTCTTTCTCCTCAACATCTCTTGACAGGGTTGTTTTGTGTCCAAGCTAGCCGTTCCTAAGTTCCTCCCTACTAGGTCCTGTTGGGCATGTAGCCAGCTGCATTGCGTTGATGCACTACAGCAAGGAAGGCCCACGGAGTATTGGTGCCCATTGTGATATGTCCGGTGGCTGTGGTGCAGGGGGGTGTGGATGGGTGTGCTGTTGTTGCGCTGTGCAGCATGCATCATTCTGCCCATCATCAAGGGCGAGGGCATTGTTGCTGTCTTCTTTCCATACCTGATTCGACGTCCGCTGGTGCAGACTGCTCACTTTCCTCTCTACCGGATAGGGCTGTGGCTATTGCTCCGTGCGAGTGTCGGCGTGCAAACATTCATTCATATTAAAAGCGCAAATCTGCTTGAAGACCCCATGCATGCGAAAGCATATTCTCTGGTGTATTCATTCAACTGGGCTGATGATGTCTGTGTTGTTGAACAGTTGGTCAAGGCATCTACTATGAAGCATGCCTTCAGTTCCAAGGAGCTCAGTGGCGCACTGTCACGCACACAACGTTCAATGGAGAAGTGAAGTAATGGACGCTATTTGAGTGGTGTCCTAAGGAATGCATGCAGGATTGTTGTCATAATGTCCTTGTGGCATTGTGTTTTCAGAATGCGTCCAAGAAGTTGTATTTACTGCAAGCTTACAACTGCAAAGTGTTGTCTGTCTGTATAACATTGTTGTCTAGGTTGCTGTGGGCAGAGAATGGTGCAAGGTTTCGATGTTGCAGACTTGTCGCCAAAGACATTGGATATGATGTAAATACACATGTTCTTGAACTCCTGAAGCACCTCACATGTGCATGTAAGGCCTTACACGACCGGTTTCATGGGGACTTGCACTCAAGATGCATGACACGGTATGTATACATTGCCGCAACAGCAATGCAGGCAAGTTGTATCCAATTCAGACAGACACAAAGAATACATACAGCTCTGCAGTGCTCTGCAAGACCAGCGAGCTGTGGCTATTATTTGGGCTAGCTCCTCCTGCCTGAACCAGATCTGGTATTACGTAATCACTCCTCTGCCTTGAGCAGCTGGCGCCGCTGTCCAGGAAATGGTGTCATTAGCGTGAGCACATCCTGAACTTTGTCAGCACTGTTAAAGACAAGCAGGCTCAGGCCATAGTTCTGGGTCCAATCGCCCTGGTACACGCCTGTGATCTGTCAGGGACAAAGCACCCAATATTCAGAAGCCTTCATGATGTTTCACCTGTAAAACCTTTTTGATGCTATGAAGGTGCAGTTATCCAAATAACCAGCATTGTTACTAAATGCAAAGTGAACGAGCCTCGTACCCTCCAGAAGATGAAGGCCTTATTGCCAGCAGACACAGCAACTGTGGAGCGGTTGTCCTTGACCTCATATTCCTGCAGATGTGAACACAGCAACTCCTCCCATTGATTATTGACGAGTAACACTGAGTGGCACATTAAGATGTGTTGCAACGCAACATGCTTGGTAGGACAAACGCTGACCTTGAAGATGCCGCTGACCATGCTCTTGAATGTGTCCAGGCCCTCCTTCTCACCACCTGCAGCACACTGAATTGTCATGCAGCGAACAGTCCGTGTATCTCATATACTGCTACACAATAGAGCCTTTGTCACAGCATTGCTGGTAGAAACATGTAACCAGAGATTATTGCCACAGCACTGTCAGACAGAACATAAAATCAGATTGGTGCATACCATAGATTAGGCTGTACAGGGACACATCCTTGGCAAAGATCTTATCAGCAAGGGAGACATCTCCAGTGGCCCAGATCTGCCATGGCACAGAACAGGCACCTCAGTACCACCATGCCAATTCAGCCACACCTCACTTGACCGGGTTTCCTGCGCATGTGCAAGTGGTTAACAGTGGCCACAGGGTGACAGACGGCTCGGGGTCGCACGTGGTTGTAGAGTGATGCTGCATGGTCATGCTTCTGAGCACGCTTCTCACTCTGTTCCTCAGAGCCGCGGTATTTGAGCGCATCGTCAATGCTCAGCTTGCTGTAGTCGGGGATGGTCTTGAGCTGCACAGCATCGTCTTGGCATTATCATAACATTGCTGTGGTGGATTCAGTACAAGAACATTCTGTATGTGTCAGAATTCGTGGAAAATCTATTACACACACAGAAGTTGGTGTGCTCAAGTAAAGCCCTTTGGCTACCCTTCAAAAGTGGTCCTCACCTTGCGTGCTGCCTCATCGTGGCTGAGCTGGCGCAGGAAAAAGATCTCCTGCACTCGCTCCTCGCGGTTGAAACGCAGGAAGAAGATCCTGAACAGCGAGCTTCAGCATCAACATTGATGATGTTTGCTTACAGTGCATCATACAAAAACACAGGAAACACAGCAAGACTCATCATGATGGCAGAAGGACCATGGCACACCCAAGTGTGCTGGTGGGCTTAGCCTGTCCAGCGGCATGCTGGCCTTGGTAAGCTTCCTTCTTGGGTGTCACATCCTGCACAGGCAGTTGCTTTAGTCTGGATATCCATTGTCTAAAGGCAGCCTTAAGGAATGTATTGTGATGCTGAATAGTCCATGCAGGCTTGGGCCAGATTCGCAGCCACACCTTGTCAACATGGAACGAGAAGGCAACATTGCTGTGCTCGTCCACTGCCCCTGTGATGGGAATGTGCTCATAACTGTATCTGTCAATGTATGCCTGCAAGTACGAGCACAATGGTTTCAGCGCCACCGACGATCCGATGACATGTCCAACAATAACAATTATGCTTTATATCGGATCCTAGATTACCACTGACCAAAACCAGGTTTTGAACAAATACAATAATTTCCGACTACAAGCATCATCTTGTTGGTGCAGGACTTTACCTGGAAATATCCCCTTACGGAGTTTCTTCCATGGAGGTCATCGAACAGAGTGATACCGTCCTTGTGAAGGATGACATCGGACGACAGAAGATCATCCCAAGCGCTCAAATTGAAGCGTGAAAGGCCGCTGTCAAAGGTCTTGCTGGCACCGAGAAGGCGCTGCTCCTTCTCAGTCTTCATTACCTATACAGATCAGCAGGGATACACATAGGGAGCACCGCGAAGGGAAAGCAACCTGATTTCAAGAAAACCCATTGCACTTCCTCTTCACTAGCCCACGAGAAAGTTTAATGACGTATTCCAAATTTGCAACGTGAGCATCGGACACAGATCGCACCATTGCGCAGCGTCGGTGGTAATAGAGCTAGTTCTTTCGTGAAGGCGAATCTTTCAGCTGGAAAAGTACTCAAGCTTGGTCTGTTGTCAAGCTTTTAATCCGAAACCGGAGAATTGGAGTAGTTCCACGTCCAAAATATTTGGAAGCTGCTCCTGATTTTTGGATTTTCGAAGCAAGATCTGACGTGGCAGTTTCTTAGTAGCCCAAACTTAATCACTGCTCGTGTGTTTGGCATTCATTTTTACTCAAAGTGACAACTGTGTCTGTACAAAAGGACCTGTGGATTGCAACACAATCTGCCTTTTGCAATCAACAAAATATTGCAGTTGCCAGAGCACGGTGCTCGCGCCAACACCAGTGACCCCATTTCTATGAATAAAACTAACACCCTTCTCTTGGTATGCATTTTAAAACAATGGCTGCGGCTTAGGCAGAGCTCTGTCTTCTGCATGCTAAAACAGGCAATCGCACAAAGCTACCATTCGTCGGCTAACACCTGCGCGCCTCTTAAGGTGGAAGTCATGCTATGAGCCCGGCGGGGTCATTCGTCCCAATGACCGTCACCCGATTACCGATAGGCCCGGCTCGTCCGGGCTCAGGAACATATCCCATGGGCTCGCCCATGCGTAAATTCCACTCGCTCATTGGCATAGATCCCTCGCAGACGACGTGGCTCAAACACGGTGTTGTAAGAAGTAGAGTGGCCTTGCTGCGACGATCTTCTGAGACTGAGCCATTGTTCGCACGATTTGTCCGATTGGATCCTCCGAGTTACAATCTGCCACTCCATTTCTTTACCTTGTCTGCTACAGGGACGCTGCAGGCCTTGTTGATCATCATGCAAGTGTTGTCGTCAATTGCTGCTGCAGGACCCTCCTCTATCGGATATGCCGGCCCTGTAACGTGTGCATATATGCCTATATGTGCCTATATAGGGGTCATATAGGAAAGATAGGCCTTTATGGCACTTCTTCCCTTCTATCGTTACATGCCCCTTCCTGATTCCCAATTGGGAGACCCGGGGCCGCGCTCAAAGGCGACCGGCAGCAAGCAAAAGTGTCTTCCGGCAGGATCTTGCTCCATGGGCAGATCCGGCATTGCCGGCATGCCGGCAGATTCCTGCTCCAGGGCAGTCGGGCACTGCCGGCTGTAAGGCGCTAAATACCGTCTGCCGGTTGATGGCAGCCGGCAACGCCGTTCCGGCAAGCCGTCTGAACGGTTGTTTGTTTAGGACTTAGTAGTCGAATGTTGGTAGTCAGGAAAGTTGCATCCATGCTGCTGCATCCAGGCGCGCCTGCGCCACCTGCGGGAGGATTCTCGAATTTTCGAAAAGAGCTGATGACATGGGGTATCTCCCGCCCCGTTACAGCGTGCGTGGTCTGAGCTAGAGCGAGTAACCCGTTTAAGCGTACAACGAATAGTCACCAATATTGGTCCTCTGAAGGTCGGTTGGGCCCAACACCTTTAAGACGCTAGCGCAATCGTGCGGCACTTTGCACAAGTGGTCTAAGGGTTGCGAGCAGCTACGCGGATCTAACCGGCGGGGTAACAGCCCCTTGGTCCACCCTAAGGTGACCGTTTAAGGGAACCAGCACGCCGGCAACGGCCTGCGCAGGTCTCGCTGCGCCTCCGCATAAGTCTCTAATGGGAAAGTCAGGTATATCACAGGCGGGTTAGCGGACTCTAGATACCGGAAAAGGCCTTCAACGGTCCCGGTGTCCGCTCTGCCGGTTATCCTAAGCGGGTAGTCGGTGGGTCAGGGGTATTGTTTTTGACATTTCTCACCGGCATGCCGGCAGCCTGCGGAATCCTGCTCCAGGGGCAGTCCGGCACTGCCGGCAGCCGGCAGAATCCTGCTCCGGAGGCAGTCCGGCATGCCGGCAGCCTGCAGAATCCTGCTCTAGGGGCAGTCCGGCACTGCCGGCGTGCCGGCAGAACTCTGTTCCAGGGGCAGTCCGGCACTGCCGGCATGCCGGCAGCCTGCAGGGTCCTGCTCCAGGGGCAGTCCGGCACTGCCGACGTGCCGGCAGAATCCTGCTCCAGGGGTAGTCCGGCACTGCCGGCATGCCGGCAGCCTGCAGAATCCTGCTCCAGGGGCACTGCCGGCATGCTGGAAGCCTGCAGAATTCTGCCCAAGGGGCAGTCCGGCACTGCCGGCGTGCCGGCAGAATCCTGCTCCAGGGGTAGTCCGGCACTGCCGGCATGCCGGAAGCCTGCAGAATTATGCCCAAGGGGCAGTCCGGCACTGCCGGCATGCCGGCAGCCTGCAGAATCCTGCTCCAGGGGCACTGCCGGCATGCCGGAAGCCTGCAGAATTATGCCCAAGGGGCAGTCCGGCACTGCCGGCATGCCGGCAGCCTGCAGAATACTGCTCCAGGGGCAGTCCGGCACTGCCGGCATGCCGGCCTGCCTGCAGAATCCTGCTCCAGGGGCAGTCCGGCACTGCCGGCATGCCGGCCTGCCTGCCGCCGGCACTGGCGCCGGCGCCGGCAGACTTCGGATCCCCTCGACTCTGCCTGCCTTTTGCTCTTGCTCCATGGCAGCTGGACCGCTACAAGGGTTTGTTAAAAGCCTGCAAGGATCCATCCGAGCCGGTGCGCGGCCCGCTCCGTCGGAGTGCTGCAGGCTGGTCTTGCGAGTGCTACAGGGGGAGCTGCCGCCAGCCTAAATCTCTCCAAACTGCTTGGATGGGGCAGGCCGGAAGAGGTGATCGTCTTGTAGATTTTCTTATGCTTTGATTCTTGTGACTACTGCATGCATGCATATGCTTGTTCCGTGCGCGTGAGCTGTGTGCCTTCTCAATGCGTGTTCTGTGGAGCGGCTTCACTTGGAGGATAGAGATGTATCAGAAGCGGCTGCGTCTGCTACGCCGCAGCCGCTGCCGCGCATCCGCTGGAGCTGCCGGCAGCCAGAGCGCGGCCACGTCCGCCACAGACAGCCTCCTAGGGACTTCCACAATTCACACTGGATCCTGGCACTTTGCTATGCAATGGTGCGCCCTGCTCCTGGGTTGCTCATGCATGTGGAGTCTGGCAGCCCAGCGAGTAGCTGGACCATGGTGTTGCAGAGAAATGGTGGATTCCAATTTCAAGCCAGTGACTCCGTCGGATCCGGAGCGCTACCATGACCGCAAACTCAACCAAACGTCATATTTGCGCTGTTGCAGATGTTCTCGAGTCCACTGCTGTCAAAAACTGTCTCGTGTCTGCGGCCTGAAACAGCCAGCCTCTGTGCCGCAGCAACTGCCGGCTCGGCGCCGAGCGCCTTTCCATGATCAGGGGGCTGTCGGGGCTCGGCTGTGCAGGCTGCCGGGCTGCTGAGATCACAGGTGCTGACGGCGCCGGAGGCAGCCCTCCACCGCCACTGACGGCCGCCACTGCCCTGCTTGAGCAGACGCCTTGTCAATGGCGCTGACAGCTCCCGCCCCTCCGGCTCTGCCTGCTCTGCAGCGCTGAATGAGCGCACTCATGCTAGTCACTTCCACGCTGGCTCTTGCCTCCGCTGAGGCGCCGCCGGTCGCCATGCCCTGCACACAACCGTGGCAGTCTGTAAGAACCTTGGAGCCGCGCTGCCATGAAACCTGTTGTCTCCCAAAAGTCCCACAATCGCGAGCCTGTGAAGACAGGACCGCGATGAATGGGCTGCATGCAGAAGGCTTTCACGCTGGCAGCGCCGCTGTCATGCATTCCTGCTGCTTGTGGCCATTGCTGACAGGAGCAAGCATGAAAATTACCCAGAAGCCCTTCAGTAGAAATTCAGACTTTTTGTCAGGTACCCAAGACTATTTGAACTTTCACCTTGTGAGCTCCCAGTAACTTGGCACCGGTCTTGCCTGCATGAGCAAAGCGCATGCAGATCTCCCTTTGGCATGTATTGATGTGAGCTTGAGGAAGGACAAAGCCAGGCAAGTGCAGGTCCACCCACCTGCCGCGGCCGAGGGTGGGTTGCCAGAGTGATGGCGGCCGCAGCTCAGACGGCTGCGAGGGGTGCTCCGCAGCAAGCGCGCCGGAATGCATCGCCGGCAGTCCGGCTGGCCATCATGACGCCGCTGCCTGATGAGGGTGCGCCCGCTGCATGCCTAGAGAACACAAGTGCTGGTGTCAAGGACTCCTGCCAGAAAGAGCGATGTGCGAGAATGAAGTTGAGGGGAGGGCTGCGGAGCGCATCACAGGAAAATGCATGAGCAGGCCCCACAGGTGTGGCTGCAGACGTCCTGCCTGCGAGCTCTGTGGCATTGATTAAGGATAGCAAGCAGTGGCGCTTGAAACCGGTTGCATGTGGCGGGAGCAGGCCGGCCGGCGCACCTGCCGCTGCAGCAGCTTGCGGCTGCATAGACCCAGATCCTGGACACAAAGGTCCTCACAGCCTGCCACGCCCATGCGCTGCTGCTGCCGTGGGGAGGGAGAAGTCGCCCGGCTGGGGTCCTGGCGCCCCGGCCGGCCCAGCGCGCACGCCGATCCGGCTGGAGGCGAGTCCCACCTGCGATCGGGCAGCCAGGCAGGTCTGAGCACAGCTGCGCGCGGCCAGCGCGAGGAGTCTTCACTGCCAAGGCTAATGCTAATGCATGCTAAGGAGCAGCCAACCATGTAAACCGGTAACAAGCATGAAAATTACCTAGAAGCCCTTCAGTAGAATTTATATCAACTGCCCAAAGACTAACATAATTTTAACTTTTATGGGCTCCCAGTGAAAACGCACTGGTCTTGCATGCATGAGCAAAGCGCATGCAGATCTCCCTGTGGCATGGATTGATGTGAGCTTAAGAAGGGGCAGCCAGGCAAGTGCAGGTCCACCCACCTGCCGCGGCCGAGGGTAGGTTGCCAGAGTGATGGCGGCCGCAGCTCAGACGGCTGCGAGAGGTGCTCCGCAGCAAGCGCGCCGGAATGCATCGCCGGCAGTCCGGCTGGCCGTCATGACGCCGCTGCCTGATGAGGGTGCGCCCGCTGCACATCCAGAACACAACCGCTGGTGTCAAGGACTTCTGTCAGGAAAGGCGGTCTGTGCGAGGAGTTGGGAGGCGGGCTGCGGAGCACATCACAGGAAAATGCCCGATTAGGCCCCACAGATGTGGCTGCAGACGCCCCGCTTGCATGCATGGTGGCATGTGATAATGATAGCAAGCAGTGGCGCTTGAAACTCTGTATGAGGCACGGGTGAGGGACTCTTGCGCTTCAGCCAGCCTGCAGCTACAGCAGTGGGAGCAGGCCGGCCGGCGCACCTGCTGCTGCAGCAGCTCGCGGCTGCGTAGCCCCAGATCCTGGACACAAAGGTCCTCGCAAGCTGTCACGCGCATGCGCTGCTGCTGCCGTGGAGGGATGAGTCCCCTGGCTAAGGTCCTTACGCCCCGGCCGGCCCGCGCGCACGCCGATCCGGCTGCAGGTGAGTCCCACCTGCGATCGGGCAGCCAGGCAGGTCAGCGTGCACGTCTGAGCACAGCTGCGCGCGGCCGGCACGACGAGATTTCCCTGCCAAGGCGCCAACAGTACCCAAGGCGCCAGGCAGGCTGGGACATGTCCCTCAGCAAAAGCCCCGGCTGCAGCTGCCTTGCGACCCCTCAGCAAGACTCTCTGTTGATGAAAGAACGGCTCGAGGCGTGAAGCCCAGAGCATGATGCAGCCTGACCCCTCCCTGAGCAATCCTGCTTTCCAAGCATGGCTAACCCTGCCAGGGAGGCCAGGCATCAGGCAGGTCCAGCCAGGTGCCGCCAGGTGATTGTCAGGGAACGTTCAGAGGACGGTGAGGTGAGCTGCAGGGTCCACACCTGCAGCAAGGCGCGTCCACAGGTGGAGATCTGCTGCCTCGATCTGCTCAGGTGCCAGCCTCTGGCAGGGCTGGCCGCTGTCCGGCGCCGCGTTCCGACGGATCTGCAGCATGCAGAGATGGCTTTGGTGGCAGGAGGAGCGTGAAAGCATGGCGATCAGGGCGCTTTTGGGGTCAGGTCAGGACATCGCGCTGGCCATCCTCGAGCCCAGCAGCCACAGCGAGGGAGGATCGCCACAGCAACCAGTGCATAAATGTTCACAAACATCATACCTGAGATCTGCGGAGGCGAAGGGTGCGCCGGCGAGCTCCTGGGCTCCAAACAGGACAGGTATGCGCATCGCAGGATGTGCAAAGGCCGGCGCCGGGCGACGCACTGGCGTGCCAAAGGCCCGGAAGCAAGAGACAACAGGCTACGCGATGCCCTTGTCAGGGTGCGGCAGTCTGGGAGCCCGCAGAAAGCGTCGTTGCAAGGGCAGCAACAGGTGTGGCACTCGTGCGAAATGTTGGATTCTGCCCAAAATGACATCCAGGCCGGCCGCGCGCCTGCGGTGGGGGCCTGCATGCAGGCGCGCCTGCGCCACCAGCGAAGGAGGGGGGAGAGCAGAGTGCAGGCAGACTGCAGTCCGGCGCAGGCCGGGCTGCTGGAGGCTGGAGCTG